>NW_024038778.1:240000-1440000 GCF_016077235.1 Cyprinodon tularosa | reverse complement strand
GTGTGTTATTCAATACTCTGCATGTCTTTCTTGTGTTGACAGATGGTAGTGCAGTTAATGTGTAGAACTGCTAATAAGACAGAGCAAGGGTATTTTGTCAAAGAACATTAAGCCAAAAACACACCAGCCATTAGCCTACTGGTCTGTATGAATTCTATTGACATGCTGCAATAAACCCTTGTTTTAGTAAGAGCAAATAAAAGGTAAATGGTGGGAAGTAGCTAATAAAGATGGAAACAAACATATGACACACACACACACACACACACACTCACTGTTGCACCACAACCAGATACTCTAGCAGCTTTCTTAAAAGGCAGACATGTACGATACAGTAATAGTGGCAGTTCTGCTGTCAAATACACCAACACAAAACAGCAGCAGAGTAAAATCTACATGGTGTTTTTCCAAGTGGAGCCGAACAGCAGCAGTTCAGCCTCCATAAAAGCCCAAATATTGGCCTGCACTGCAGAAAAAAAAAAATAGTTCAGGATGGGGAGGGATGCAAGCTGAAACTGTAGGTGTGTACTGGGTTCATTAGATAAAAAAAAAGAACAAAGTTTAACACAAGCCATATCCAAATGCAACATTTTGAAATTGAAGGATAAAAGGTAATGTGTGCTTGCATCAGAACACTGGGGGTAAAAAACAATGGATGAGTGACAAATTTATTATTGGAAAAAGAAAATTGGGTGGAAAAATAAGGGGAAAATATGCAGACTGATTATATTCAAGCTTTTCTTTATTTGTAACATTGCAACTTAGGAGGAAGAGTTTCATGGTTGGCCAAGGCATCAGTTCTTATCGTCTGTCCAACTGGCCACAGAGGAGAGGACAGCTGAGGGTTCGAACATTCAGTTCACAGCATCCTGTTCCGTTTATGAGTGGGTGAGTCTGTGATGACGTCACTGTGGGGTGCTGAGCCTCGTTTACGGGTTGCATTAGAATCTAAGTGAAGCGCCATCTCCTCTGCTATGAAGGTGTTAAGGTCCATGTCGTGGAGGCCATTCCGACGTCGACTAAGAGACTGTGCAGGGTGTGTTGGAGAACCGGGAGGACCGGAACGCACAGAAATGCTAGCCATGGCACCACTTAGACCTAGGAGAATAAATATATGCAGTAATGTCAAACTGACGTCTATATAACTTCAAGCTACAACAGATCACTGGTGTTTCTTGACATTTCTCACTCACCATGCAGGGCTATAGCCTCTCTGAAAGGCTGCAGGTCTGCCTCAACAGAGTTATCCGCCTCTGGTGGCGATGGCCGACTTGCAGACACCATAGTAACTATGGGTGGTGCACGAGCTGTCCGAGGTGGTGGAACTTTGCCACAGAGGAAGCTGATGAGATCTTCCCGTCTTATAGTTCGTCGTCGCTTTTTAACCCATGCAATCACCTCTTTATTCCTGCGCTGGTGGCCTAAATGAACACCCAGGTCATAGCTCCGCTGGTGGGCCTCTACACTCTCTAATGGGAACAAAATGTTAAAGTCCCTTTTAACTCTGTTCTCCACAATTCAAAATAATGCTGCAATTTGAGGGAACTAAGAATAGAATGTTTTACTTGCCTTTATACAGGTTAGTGACAGTGGTGGCTGCATTCTGGAAGGGGACCCAGAGGGAGAGACCTTGCTGCTGGCACACACGGTCTGTGAAGAGTATTTGAAGAGAGAAATTACTGGATAAACATTTCTGCCTCGCATCAAACCTGGACTTCACTATATAGGGTATGTAAACATCCAACTGCCCCACTTATTTTTCTTTTGTAGCACAAATTATTCAATGTATAATTTGAGCCATGCCAATAAGGAAATAATTGTTAATACTTCTGTTCTTCAGAGCACTACAGTGCTCTGTAGATCACTTAAAAATGTCAATAAAAAGTCTTTAGACATAACTCTATAAAGATAATAGATTTCATATTTTGAATATCAGTAAATGCCCTGAAATAAACCAGATTTCCCAACTTTCGCTGTCCTTGTGTGTCTGACTGATATTATACTGTTAATCTCACACATTTGCATATTTAAAAAACGGTTAGAAGTCAACATTTTCGGATATACAAAAACAACACCTGACTTAGGACGTTTTATATCGGCCATGTCAATTTGAGCCCTCATATAAGTCCATAGAATTTCACTAAGTGGTTCCATTACATGCAGTGACAGGCTGTGAATTCAACTTAATCCAATTATGACAAGTATGTCAGTCAAGCATGGTCCAATTCCCAGAGCCACAGCTACACTTAAGTGCAACTTGGTATCATGTTAAGACTTTATCATGCTCTTTAAAATCATACAACTTCTCGGAAAATTATAAATAACTCTCGAGCACACGTTTAACTGGAAATATTTCATAACACTGCATTACATATCCCTGTAACATTCACGTGGGAACGTCGCCATATGATGCATACAAAACCACAGCTTTAATCAAATGCATACATATCTTATGTGAACATAAAACTAAATACGGAAACGTTTATGTTAATCCTTTCGCCATCTTGTGGTACCAAAGGCTACCAATGTAGTCATTGGCTAATCGTGTTGCTATTAAGTTTGCTTTTTGACCGCTTAGAATAAAAAAACCCAATCTTTCATAACTTAGTAATATCTACCGCACATCCTGAAACGATTTCCTCCACATTAGAGCGTAAACACAGCTGTTGTTTTCAGCCCCCTCCCCGAGTATCGCCATTTTGACAATCTAGATAACTTGACGCGAAGACTAAAAAACATTTGTCTATATGGAGAGACCGAACGTCTTGAAAGATGCGATAACACTTTTAGAGTTAAACGGAGTTTTGCAAATACAGTATCGCCGAGTGGAGAAACGTAGGAGCTGAACCAGCCGAGGCCACTAAGCAACATTAGCCAGGGCTGTCCAACAGTCTGACACGGTGACCGGCTGTTAGCGGCTAACAGCGTTAGCAGCCGTTACAGTCAGCTTCAGGGTCAAGATATCGAGAACATTACCACAGAATAATCACGGCTACGTTTAATGAAAAGAAATGTATGAGTAATAAAAATAAACCATGAAAATATTACGTTAAATACTAGTTGAATTCGCTATTAGCATTAACAGTGCCCTTTGTGTCTAACCAACAAACCATACCGTTAGGATTAGCTTTTATTAGCATTAGCTTCAAAGCAGAACTTCTGCAAGTGTGGGACCCACCTTTATAAAGCTGTGCAACGGCGGTAGCAGAGTTCTGAAAGAGGTGCCACAGTTTTTGTTGGCTCTGCTCCCTTTCCTCTTCGTTGGGATTGTCCTGTTCAGCCTCTGCCAGACACTGCCGTTCCCATTTCGAGAACCAGTGCTCGGGGCCGTGCTCTTGGATTTCAGCTTCACCCTCTTCCTTCCTCTCCTCCATGGCTAACGGGTTAGCTTTGTGTTCGGAGTGGAGTTTTGTCGGACTTAATGTGTATTAAACTATTTCTCTTCCACGTTATTTTAGAGAAATAGATAATACACCCCTCCACCGCCTGCGGTAACGAAGGAGTAGTAACGTTTTCTAGAGCCGCATTGTGATTATTGTCTGCTCATCGTTAAACACCAAACCAAAGAACGCTGATGACAACACTTTAGAATTTCTGAAACTTGCCCCTCCCCTTTTCCCAGTGAACTGCATTTCGATTGGTTTAACTCGTTTTTAGGGCCGGGTCTTTTCGCTATAAAGAAATTCTGATTGGGTAAAGACCACAAGCGAAAAGGTCAGAGAAAAACAAAGTTGATAGTATTGGAGCATCTGTTTAGCCTGGCATTTAGCATTTCGTACGATAGAGGGCACCCTAACCATTAAAGTTTAGGCCACAAGGTTTTAGACCGCTTGCTTTTATAAGCGACAATCTCGCGTTCTTACATGCCAAAAATACAGTAATTAAAAGAATGAGTCACTGAATAACTACATATATATATAATAATTTACCTAAAATAAACAAATACACGCATTTAGCACTAAGCAGCTCAAATTAATCTATAAATCAATGATTTATACATGCATTATTATATCAATATGTTAAAAATTATAATAGATCCTATATCTATTGCATATATGAAACAATGTCAAAACTCAAAATGTTTTGAAAACCACTAATTATTCCTCAAATTTGCAAATAAACACATTTTTTCAGTCACATAACTGGTTGTTTTGATCCATGAAGCTAATTTATCAAAAAAATTCAAGAGCTACACAAACCTATGCAAAGCACAGTAACACAAGGGATTTTTGCCAGTATGTGATATCATATAGGTGATATAATTTCTTTAATGATTAGTAATTTTGTTGTCTTTTTTACATCCGTTTTATGTATACCATAATTTATTATTCTATTTTGCACTCCAACAAACAGGTTGAATTATTTTCTGCAGTCAGCCTGTTAGGGGCACCTTACATGGCTTTCATTAACTGTTTAACTAAAGCCTTTATCTCCTTGTGGTTGTAATTGCTTTGTTGATAGGACGGAGAGGGGAAAGTTCAACATTACAGTACGTCCCTGTTTGCCCTCAGACCTATAGACTAAGAAGGGGGGGAATTCCAACAGCTTCCTGAGTAATATACTCTCACATGCTGCCTGTGTTATCCTGCATGGTTCTCTGTGTCAGACTCTTCTGCAACTGCTTTGTGAAACCTTAGTCTACATTTAGCATTTTTCTTTCACATTTGTGTTATAACTTGGCAGTGTTTGAATATGGCCAAGGTCAAGAAGGCAGATTCTGATGTTGAGGACTACTTCCAGGAACCTGGGCCAGTTGTCACTTTTACCAGGATGCATTACTCTGTTCAAGAAAAGAAGTTCTGCCGCAAAATAGGTCCTGAAAAACATATTCTTAAAGATGTAAGGTAAGACCAGATTCCCAAATATTGAGACTGTGAATATTCTAATCGTCTTTTCTGGGATTTTTTGTTGTTGTTTAACTGGATCTAATCTATATTTTGTTTATTTAATTTCAAGCATTAAACCACAAAAAATGTCTTCTCAAGGCATCCATTAAGTAATTTCCCTCTGAGATTATTAAAGTATTTCTGATTCTGATTCTGATCCCACATAAAAGTGCACTTTAAGTAGTATATTATATTACATTTACTATACTATACTATACTATACTATACTATACTATACTATACTATACTATACTATACTATACTATACTATACTATACTGTATTATGATTATGATAAAATATTTCTTAAGAAACACAAGTGGTAATTGTCAAGTAATTATTTAAACTGTAGATTATAAGGTATCATTTTAATTTTTTATTTCTGTCTATAAATGAGTAAAATTTGTTTATGCCATTTGATTCTGTTGATATGTCCGACATTTTTTAAGAAACACTGAAGTATAAAATAAAGCTGACATAACTGTCAAATTTAAAAAAGGAATAGAACACTGTAATACGGAATTGAAATTCTTTCTTGCCATTTTTGACATTGTGATAATATTATTGAGTGGATAGGAAAAAAATAAAATAAAACTTAAATGTACATTAAATTATCTTTTAGTGGCATAATGAGACCAGGAATGAATGCCATCATGGGGGCCACAGGCAGTGGTAAAACATCGTATGATATCTTTCTTTATGCTCAATTACTCTGCTATATATTTTCAGTTAGGTATATGTCGTAAACAATGGGTTTTATGAATTTTTTCACAGACTCCTGGATGTTATCGCAGGTAGAAAAGATCCAGCAGGACTGCGCCAAGGAACGGTTCAAGTGAATGGTAAAACTGTCACTTCTGAACTCAGGCTCAGCTCTGCTTATGTGGTACAGGTATGAAAAGCAAGTGTATTACAACAACCTCCAATATATAATGCTTGTTCATCTACCTCACTCCTTTTGTTTTTATGTTGTTTAGGATGACATTTTGATGGGCACTCTAACTGTGCGGGAGAACCTTCTTTTCAGTGCCAATCTGCGTCTTAACCGGAAGCATTATTCCTCTGCTGATAAACAGAAACTAGTGAACTCCATCATACAAGACCTGGGCCTTGTGGACTGTGCTAACACTAAGGTACTGAGATTTTGCAACATGTAACTTGCTTTAAAACAATACAATTAAATCTTATGGCTTCTTGAGGGCTGCTTTATAGAAAATTATTCAGCGGAAGTAAACATTAATTTTTCCTGCAAGAAATCAGAGATTCCTGAGTAAATATGCAATTTGTACAGAGACGTTTCTTATTATTTTGATCTTTCAAAAAGTTTAAAACAGTAAAAAAACTGCAACTCCTTTTTTAAAAAACATTTTGTGCTTTTCTTTCATATAAGTTTTAGGCTTTTAATATTTTCTGCAAACCTATATATAGAACTCCCCTTAAAATAGGGTTTCATTCATGCCTTTGGTAGTTGGCTCACTGTGAGTTGTTTGGTCAAATTCAAGGGGATGTAAAGTGGTTAGAAACGACTTAATTTAATCCTCTCTCTGTCAATCTTCTTTTTCCAAAATATTAAAGTTTTGTCCTCAAAAGAGTCTCTCTCATCCTTGAGGTGTTGGTCCACAGAGAGGATTTAGTTGTACATTTTGTACGTTTTTAAAATTATTTTATTTCAGTTGATCTGAGTTGTCCTGTTTGGATAGACATTGTATTTTTCTTCTTTTTTTTTCTTACCTACGGTAAAACAGCAGCATTCTCCCACTGACAGGAAGCATGGGATTGTTCTGTTCTTAGAACAACTGGCATTTGTTGATTGAAGAATAGCACAAATTAGTACAAATAGGCTAACTATCAATGACATAATGGTCATTCACATTGTTTGCTGGATTGCTTTGCTCAGAGGAAATACATTTTTCTTACAGATATATTTTCCTGCAGTTTCTCTGCAGACAGTAAAACGTTACATGTTACAAAACAATAACTTCAATTTATTTAGCCAAATGCAAATCATTTGTTACAATTACAAATTATTTTCAAATTCTTTAGAGAACAATCTTGAAAGGGTGCCACTTTATTATTATCGGTTGACCCTGAACCTCCTAGATGAAACCCAGTGCAACCTCTTGCCTTCGCAGATCCCCTAAATCCCAAATAGTGAAATCTAATGTCATTATACTGTAATTGCAGTTGCCTGGTGAGGGCCTTTAAGGTTTATATTAGCATCAACATCAACATTATTGAGCGAACAGCATCAAGGCCAAGGTACATAGTAGAAAGGTCAGGGATAAAGTTGGAGATTAGTTTAAAATGGGATTAGATTATAAAATGGTATCCTCAACTTGAAAAATATTACAAAGCAGTGTTCAGTCACAGAAAATGAAATTATTAATAGTAACAGAGGAGCTGCCAAGAGGATCAGAGTATCTCCAAAGGAGCTGCAGGACTCCATAGCCAATTTGTTTGAATCTTTTGACAGGGTAAATATTATCATATTGTGCCTGCTAATGCTCTTGCATTTAACATCAAGCTATGGTTGGCTAAAAACAGTCACCCCAAACAAGCCAGCATAATGCTGTAGGAATATTTGTTTCTGTAAAAACAGGGAAAGTCAGAGTTGATTCTAAAAGCTGGAATTAGATTACGGTATGTTAACATTAAGCCGGTGTCAAAGAGCTTCACAGGAGTCCAAGCCAGAAGATCAGAGATCCGAAGAGGTACCAAAGGGAAATCCAGGGCAGAGTCAGGAAGCAGTTCCAGGTTCGGTCAAAAGGCAGAATCCAGAGTCTGAAGACAGTCAGTCAAACAGATCAGAACAGGAACAGGCAGACTCAGAGGTCCAAATGCAGAACTGGTCAGGATCAGGCAATCAAAACACAAACAGGTACACTAGAGAACTCTCTCCAAAGGCTCGAATAATCTGGCACTGATGACTGGAAGCATTCATGTTAAATAGAAACTGGAGCAGGTGAGAAATGAATGGTGATGAGAAACTGCACGGAGCTAAGCAGGTGAAAGGAATGAACAATTAAACCAGTCGTCAGCACCATGATCATGACAAAGATGTGTGTTTTTGTGTTTGTTTGAACACAGATAGGAACTGAGTTTCTGCGCGGCGTATCAGGAGGAGAGAGGAAAAGGTGCAGCATTGGGATGGAGCTTGTAACTTCCCCTTCGCTGTTGTTTCTGGATGAGCCAACAACAGGACTTGATTCCAACACAGCAAACTGCATCATGGGTCTACTACAGAGGTGTGGCACAGTTACAACTAATTTCCCCATTGATAATGTAATACCGGTACTCTAATTCTATAAACCAATGAAACCCTGCGTCATACTGTAACATGCTGACAAACTGCATGTTCTGCTATTTATACCTGGTACCAAGCACATATCTGTTGTCCATCTGTTTATTTTCTGAAAAAATTCCAACATGTTTCTAGACTGTCCAGAAGAGGTAAAACTATAATCTTCTCCATCCACCAACCACGCTACTCCATCTTCAAACAGTTCGACCACCTGACCCTGATCCATAAAGGAGAGATTGTGTATGCAGGAGCAGCAGATCATGCCCTTGAATATTTTACTGACCTCGGTATGTCATACACAGTTCTTATTACTGAGACGACTCAAAGTCCTACTGTCATTTAAAAAGACGGACAATTAAAAACATGTATTGTATATTGTAACTGAAAATTCCTGTTTTCATCTGACAGGGTATCAAATTGAGCCTTTTAACAACCCAGCTGACTTCTTCCTGGACATCACAAACGGAGAAGCAATGTCCACAAAACAATTACAGAGTGGAGGTAGTACATTAGAATAAAGGGATGTTTTCTTAAAGGAGTTTTTAAGAAATTTTGCTAATTAACTAATATTTTTCCACCTCAGTAGATGTCATTCATCATTACCATAAAAGAGCACTTTTACAATAAAAAAAAAAAAACTCTGGCCACTTATTCTTGGCTAGAATTAGTTCAGAGAATATAGAACAGTTTTTGAACATGCTGATATAATTAAAGTATGCTACGTGCCTTGCTACAGAAGCAAAGGTAAGGACTAATCATAGCAAGTCATAGGAGTTGATCAGCTCTGGATGATCATCTCTTTGAATAAAAGTTTATTTGCTAAAGCATCAAAGGCTACCTGTTGGCCTCAAACTTTGGCGACACCCAGTTTTCCAGCAGGGTTCATAGTCAATTCCCTTTCAAACAAATGATCAATATATGTGAAATGATAACTGGTAAACACTTACTAACCTTGTTATATAGTTTAAACTACTCTTCAAAAATGTTTTTATTGTGATATATTGCTATGTTTTTGTTTTTTTTTCATTATTCTGATTTTGTAAATTTTCAGAACACAGGACCCAGAATTGATGCAAGACAGACAGTGGAATAACTTAAAACGTTTATTTAACCAAGTGGGCTGTGGATCTGCAGTATCAGCAGCTAGGGTTCTATAACAGGAATATCTGGTCAGTCAGTTCTCCAAAGATGTAGGATGATTCCGGACGGTCGGCTGACAATACGCAGCAGAGGCTGCAGGGAGTTCCAGACGTGGTAGAAGGCTACAGAGGTGACAGGAGATCAGATCTGAGCTGACGAAGGAAGGCTAGATAATCCACAAGTCGAGAGACAGATCTAGGTTCAGTCCACAGAAGAATCCAACAGTAGTCCAAAGACAGGATGAGACAGGGGCAGGCAGGCTCAAAGGTCCAAATGCAGAAACTGGTCAGGATCAGGCAATCAGAACACTATTAGTAATGCTAGAGAACTCTAAAAACCAAAGGCTAAAGAATAATCTGGCACTGATGGCTGGGACCAAGGAGTTTAAATAGAAGCAGGAACAGGTGGATCAAATGATCAGTGAGGAGGAACAGGGCAGAACTACACATGTGACTGAAATGAGAAATCAAGCCAGCCATCAGCACCAAAATCATGACAGATTTTAATATTTATCTGGTTTCCTCTATCGTATTTGTGTAATATTTCTTTATTGTTCTCACTACAACACTCAGTAGTGTTGTAATTTTCTGTTTTGCTTTTGCATTAATTTTTCCTCTCGTCAAGAACTTCTTGGCAAAAAAATTGGCCTAGTCTCTAATTATTACACGGATTAAATAAACGTACCTATACGTTTGTCCTTAACATACCAATTATGTTTCTAATTCCTAAGAGGAGGGCTCAAACTGGTTGGCAGCGAAGTACTGTGAGTCCCAGCTGTACCAGAACGTGATGCAGGAGCTGGACAATGTGTATGAACACATCCCTGATGTGAGCAACAAAAATGCTGAGGCAGTCGACTATGTCACGCCCTTCCTCTATCAGGTCAGCAGATCTGTGGTTGAGAAAGCATTTTTCCTTCATAAGAACCACAACCCAAGTGTTATGATTGACAGATGATCTGTTTACTTACCATGTTAAGAAAGCAAAGTTATAACACAGTATCATGACCTGTTATATCATTGTACTTGTCTGACTGCTTATTCATGGCCATAAAAAGATAACCCTCTTATATGTCTGAGACAGATGCGCGTGGTGTGTGGAAGGACGTTGCTGAACCTTTTAAGGAATCCACAGACATCTTATGGCCAGCTGGCTCTTAATATATTTTTTGCCATTCTGGTGGGACTCATATACTACCAGATGCCCCTGACGCTGCCAGAGGGTTTGCAAAACAGGTACACGCAACCTGCAGGCTGAGTATTTATTATTTATTTAGCTTTCATTTAATGAAATTAAAGATTTGTGGTGGGGAAAAAAGTAGAACATGTATCATGTCAACTCAAAGCATACTAAAATTAAAGTTTACAAT
This sequence comes from Cyprinodon tularosa, assembly GCF_016077235.1. NCBI lineage: Eukaryota > Metazoa > Chordata > Actinopteri > Cyprinodontiformes > Cyprinodontidae > Cyprinodon > Cyprinodon tularosa. The sequence continues at coordinate 1,429,305 of NW_024038778.1, read as the reverse complement.
CAAAAAGTCCATCATTAACAACACTAATGTATTGTTACATGAGTTAAGGAACAAACAGAAAAAAGAGAGCCATTATTTTGAAGTTATAAGGTTAAATTGAAAGTTAATGAATAAATACAATATCCATAAAATAACTTAATAAATGAAATTATTAAAAGAGTGGAACAAAGTACATAAGAAACCACCACGTAAAGATGATGACTCACAACTTTATGTTTTTTTCTAATTTGAAGTAGGTCATTAAAACTATAGATAAATTCATCATTCTGGCTAAATTATGCTTCAGTTTTGATGTTTATGGAATCAAACTGAACTGTTTTTTTCCCCCATCTATGTCCTCAGGAGTGGAGCATTCTTCTTCCTTATCTTAAACATGGTATTTGGGAACCTTTCTGCTGTCGAACTCTTTATCAACGAAAGGGCAATCTTCATGTAAGCAATAATAAACTGAGATGCAAAGTCTTTCAGGAGATTTTATCAGTTTATAATCATTTATCTATACGGCCCGCCCATCTGGAGCATTAAGGAAGCAGCTTGGAAACATGGTTTTATTATCAAAATATAGTAAAAAATTAAACTGTCATGTCTTTGTAATGTTTAATTTTTTTTAACTATAAGCAATGTGTCAGTAATATTCTAGACTGAAATGCATAATACAAAGGACTGGATGATACAACTGAGGGTTAAATCTAATTGGCCTTGGCTTCTTCCAGTTCATTTACTGACTGAATGAAAAGGATTATTTTATGTACGACTATTAATTGTTTTGCTATTTTCTCTTGAAAACTGTTATTCACATGTTTTATATTTTTGGACTATTCCCTGCAGGTAGAAAATATATTTTATTTCACATTTTTATCCAATTACAAAGCAAACAGACATCTGACATAAACAAAACAATTTCATTTATGTAAATAAAAACCCTTTTTTTATTCTGTCGTTAATTTGCAGTCACGAGAACTCCAGTGGCTATTACAGAACATCAGTCTACTTCCTCTCTAAGGTCTTAGCTGATCTCCTCCCAAACCGCATCATCCCAATCCTTGTATTTTCAGCCATCGGCTACTACATGATGGGTAACATACTCACATCTGAGATAATGTACAGATTCAGAGAGCAGTTGTCAATCTGTATGCATATTTGAAATTGTGGATATTTGCCAATTTGATAAGAATAACATGAATGTTTACTAAAGGCTCAACCTTGAAACACTAAGTTCCAAAATCTCTCTGTTTAGTTATTAAATGTGGTTGTTATAGATTAAAATCTTACTGTTTGTGCATCCACAGTTACTGCAAAAGGGACTACGTTAAATAATTTCAGTTGCCAAAGAAAATCTTTATAGCTTACTATGCTTACAGATCTTTTACACCAAACATCCTTCCTCAGTCAATCAGGAGGTTAACCAAGGTCTCTGACATTACAATAAGAGACTTTATCTCCTTCCCCATACACTGTGCGGTGTCATTTATTACTTCAGTATTTCGTTTATTTATAATTTTACTATATAAAACCTTGTGTTTCGAGATCCTTATTGTTTAAAATGTCACTGCTGAGGTAAACTTGTAGTGGTTCGCGTCTTCTTTTACACTGAGAATTATTTTTAGGGTGTCCCAAAGTATAGAAGAAAAGTGGATTCATATCCACTCACACACTCAGTCCAATACTGTGCAAGTTCAGTTCAAGCTACAACTGGCTCTGCACTGGTGGCAACTTTAAAATAGTCCTCAGGATGAAATGGTTGAGTGATAATTCTGGTTACTCCTGGTCTTAAAGCCTTTTTCACATTAGAAACTTTCCCCTTGTGTTTGACTCTTTTTTGAGACAAGTATTGGCGTCCTAACTGCTATTTTCTACATAAATGGATGTTAAGAGATTACGGATATACACATTTCTTTGGACAGCCCCACCTAAACAAAAGATGACAATGGACTAATTGTCATCTGACTAATTTGATTAATTTAGTCTGTCTAGATTTGACATGACTATACAAATCATATCCAAGTGCAAATTATTTTTTATATTAAATAAGATCCTTGGTCAAAAAGGTTATGTGCAATAAATATATATCATATCTAGGGCTGCAACTAGTGATTATTCTGCAAATCGATTAATCTGTTAATTATTTTTTTGTTTAGATAGCTAATGGTTCCTTAAAGAAGAATTTTTACGAAATTAAACTAAGTGAAACAAAAATTTTCCACTTGAGGAGTTCTGGATAGAGCATATTGACAGAAGAATTTTTTTTTTTTTATCTTAAATGCAAAATGTTTATTTGTTTTTTTACACTTTTGATATAATTACTGCTCTAAGTGGGTCGCTCTGTCAGCTAAAGGCATGTTTTAGAATCTCTATTATCCAGTTAACGATTAATCAATTACTAAATTAATTGATGATCATTTCAACAATCGATTAATCGCAATTAATCCGATTAATTGTTACAGCCCTAATCTATTCATTTAGTAAATATTCCACAAAATGCATCTCACTGCAGACTTTTTTGGCCATTACTATTTTGCCTGTACATTTTTGCTCCATTTTTTTGTGTTATTTTTAAAACCAATACTGGCCTGTTTACTTGTGTTTCCATCCATTGCCAGGGTTGAAGCCTGCCTTTACTGCTTTTCTCTGCTTTGCTCTCACAATGACTCTGGTCAGCCTAGCAGGCGTTGGCCTGGCCTTCCTAGTCTCTGCCAGCGTATCAACATTTGCGATGGCTAACATCCTCATTGCTCTACCCTTTGTCTTCATGATGGTAAGATTCCAGGGCACATACCTTAAAAACTTCAGTAAATTAGCTTCTGAACATGCAGAGTTGATTCTGCTTGTTTTTGTGTGGCGTTCCTAATTTTGTCCCTTAATTTTCCTGTTTAGGTATTTGGTGGTTTTCTTGTCAATCTCAACTCCATGCTGAGCTGGCTGTCTTGGTTGAAGTGGATCAGTATATTCAGTTATGGGCTTAATGTAAGATATAATGCTTTGCAAAAGTCTCCATACTTCCTGTAGCTTGTCACACATTATATCTTTAAACTTCAACCTATTTTATAAAATTTAATGAGATCATTTATTTGTCTCCTGTTAGGGTCTAATGTGTTACACCAACACAAAATCATTTATAGCTCTGAGGTATAAGGGAACGTGCTATTTACATATCCATGTGTAATAATGCATTATTACACATGCTATGATGCTAGATTCTGCCAATAGTGTGCCTCATAATAGTTTGTGTGTTCAGCTTGATGGGTTCAGGCTTTAGTGTCTGATGATTGGTCTCGCTAGCATGGAGGTGTACCTTGACCTTGTTCTGTGGCACGACTTTTGGTGGTGGAAAGGGAGAATTGTTTAGTAATATGTAGTGTTTCTTTATGTATGGTTTGGGTCAGCACAATAAACACTGACAGCCTATGGTTCTTCTGGATGTGTCAAGATGAGTGCGCCGCAGGGAAAGGGTTGGACTCTAATGGGAATGCCTTCCTCCTCTACTCCCTTGATCTACTGCACCAAGCCAGATTGCGCTCTGCTTTCCCTTCCTCTGTCCTCCTGAGTTCCGGCTGCTACTGATGGCTGCAAAGCTTTTAAGTTTCCACAGTTTTTTTCTTCTCAGTGCCAGTCAGTTTTGCTGCCAGGGACATCTGGCTGTTTAGCACTGGGGGCTGCTGATACTGTCCTTCACTCCCAACCAATGGATCCGGAGGGTTTCGGCTATTCCATCAGGATGTCTCTCTGTCTGCCTTGGGCTTTGACCATTATCTGGACCCAAGTTAGAAGGGCCATCCTGCAAGTTCTGAGTATTGTTGGGGTTCTACTAGTCTGACCCCTTTGACAACTTTGAGCCCTTGTGATCTATCTTAGACACATACAAAAATCCAATGAATCAAGGCAACACAACAAGTTCCTATTTTATTGATATCGTTTGTCTACTTTGATGACAGGTGCAGTCTTGATGTAATAAAGTTAATTACGCAATTAAGACACCATCTTATCCTCTAGGGTCAACATGTTCTGGCCCATGTATGCAGCTTGCACCTCCCCGTGGTAGACCTAAAATGACAAGACACATGACATAACGTTGTGCTTGTGGGTCCAAATGATTACATATTGTCTTGTCTGAACAAACACCTCTTCCCCCACATTATTAAAGTAAATGTTAATTAAGTGAATGTTTCAGATTTCGATTTTTCATCTGTTGTCCTTGGATGGATGGGTGTTACAAAGTCACCCTTAAAAAATTACACTTACACTTGTTAAAAACATAAATAACAAATATAATTTCATGCTTTCCTATATTAAAACCTAACATACGACACTAACTGCACAGAGAAATTCCCCCCAATCCAAATAAGATTTAAAAGAAGTAGTTTGGTATTTAACAATCTCCTGTGGTACCAGGCCAATTGTACGATAATCTTTGCAACACACTTCCATTCCAATGATTTCTTTAAGAACAGGCAAACTGAGCCAAAAAAAAAAAAAAATTCCTGGGAGGAAAAACAGGAATGTTTGCTTTCTCCTTCATGGCTTATACATAAATGTAATTCTAAACCTCCTATAACTTTATCTTAATAAAAGCTCTCTTCTCAACACATATAGAGGCCACGTTTGAGGTGGAGAACCATTACAGTTTTTTTTTTTTTTCATATAGCTTTATTTACCAGCGTGTCGTGTAGGTGGAGAGGAATGTTTTTTGAAAGTCTGCATTTGCACTGAGCCTTATCTTTTTCAAATGATGAATAGCACAAATGAATATCAGTGCTACTTGTAACTTTCAAGGCTTATGATATTGTTTTATAACCTACTCCTCCTTTAAGCATCTCAGCGTCTTCCTCCCTGACCTGTCTGGATTTCTTTTTTGTTTTGTTTTCTGTTCTTCAGAATATAGAACATGTCTATTTATTTATCCGGGGGTAATTCTCAGGTTTTTGTCTGTGAATCACGTGTGCCTTCTAAGCTCAAAGTCCTCCTATAACTTTGTTATGTTTCATGATAACAACACAGATTCTTGATTCTTGTTTCCTAGGCTGTATATATTAACGAAATGAAAGGCCAGATTTTCTACAGCAACAAAACCATGTGAGTGTGTTTAAAGCACCGCCTTTAAAGCCAACAAAAACGTCCACCCATTGATAATAATGGTCTCTTCTGTGCTGCAGTTTCCCTGGGGAGCTATTTCTGGAGAGCATGGACATTGACTACTCAGTGTGGGGCTTCTGGCAGAACGAGGTGGCTCTGCTGGGAATCATTACTGTCTGCATGATCCTGACGTATGTGCAGCTGCTGCGAATCAACCGCTGGAAGTGACATGCTAATTTTATCATCAACTATCTATATTTTATTGTGTTTTTATTTAAGTGATGTGGACCCATTTTTAAAGTATGTACTTTAAGAAAATTCTTTTTTTGTCCTTCTGATAATACTTTCCAGAAAAATGTAAAAATGTGTTTGTTTAATGACACACGTGCAATCTCACACTCAGTGACGTAGTCGCACTAAACACACGTGTTGTAACATTTGACTCTCTGGCTGATAAGCCGCTACTTAGCACACTCGATACGAGCACGGGGGAGTGTCTGACAAGAGGCAAGCAGAAATCTAATTCCTCACAAAGCTACTTACAGTAATGGAGCTAACTTTAGCTGCAAAGAAGAAAATAAATACATAATCCACACTTTTCCTGTTTGCCTCTTTTTTGAATATGAAAACAGTGAATGCACAAAGCTCTCCAAAAATGCTTTGGAGAAAAAGAAGGCTTAATGTTTGCCTATTTTTTATGACATGTAGCAAGTCTGTAGCAATTAGCAAGCTTCCCAATAGAATAGAATAGAATAAGTCAAAATAAAAAAGAACAAAAAATACTGTAGAATTATTCAGAATGTATTCAGAACATTTTCATAGGGGTGGCCAAGCAGGGACCAATGTGCTTTGTACCAGCAGCAAAATTAACAAGCATCTGTATTTTCCAAATAGAGACAAATTAGACTTTCCTAAGGCCTTTGCTAACAAATAATTACAGGTATTTACATGCATTATCCATGCTTTATACATTAAAGATATAGTAAATTATCTTTCAGCTTTGTGTTCTGGCAGAAAATCTTATCTACTTTTATTTTATACTTACATTTCCTAAAAATTGTCCTCTCTACTATTATCAATAATTGCTGTGCATAATATTAACATTTACATATTGTCATGATGGGTTCACTGAGAGCGACCCAAGAATGCAGAACACCACTGACGGACACAAGGATGAAAGTTTAACAGTTTTATTTTGCACAAACACACTGAATATTCTGGTTCAGGTTCGGGGCCTGGATTCTGGTTCACCGGAGTCTGCGTGAGAGACAGTTCAGTTAGCGTTGCCAACAGGGGTTTGATTTCCAGAAGTCTACTGATAGTACCTTGAGGGTTCTTGAGGTTAGCTTTGGGAGAGTCACTGTAGGTTCTGGAGAAGAGTTCATCAGCAGAGTCCGTAGCTGCTTCAGCGTCTCACGTCTACTTAGAACAGACCTTGGCTTTGGGTTACCCAGCTAAAGTCCAGAGCTGCTTGGAGGTTCTCTGTGAATCTTCAGGTTTGGCTCAGAGGGTCAGCTCGGTAGGTTAGCTCTTCCAGAGCTTTCACAGAGGAGGCACAGGTTTCCTGGAAAACAGACACAGGGGTTAGAATCCAAGCTGGATTCAAAAGTCATAGATTTACTCTGAGGATCTAGGCTTAAGCGCTGACCAACTGGAACAACACTGCGGCGTTGAGGCAAGGTCTGAAGACAGCTTAAGTAGTGGATCCTCTGATGATCTAGACGAGCTGCAGCTGTGCAGGAGGCTCCCTCAGAGGATCCACGGCGGACTCTGCTGGAGAAAGGTGGAACTTCTCCAGCTCCCAACACATATAGTAACACATACATTTCATAAAATTGGTTATTTATCTTTAATTTCACTGAATTTCTCAAAATAGCGCAATTTTATGCACATAAATGTATTTATTCTATCTATTGTTAGCATATTGATGTGAGTAATGAATTATTAACTATGTGCTGTTAGTTTATTGTTAATATACAAACAATTGAAATGTGAAACATTCCACTTGAGAGTATCACTTCTGTCACCCTCTGATTTAGAGGGGAACTGCTTGTGAATTAGAGTACACATCAGATCACCTGGTTCCGCCCCTTGTAGCTCTGCCGCTGTCATGGGCAACCCTCCAAATGCAATATTCCACGAACAAAAACTTGAGACTTATTTTAAAGAACATGTCTTTTTATATATATATAGAGTGAGTGTTTCTTGAATTATTAATTTTGTTTTGCAGGGCGTAATTTAAAACATTCTAAAAAATGAATTGCTGAAAGGCTGTCTCTGGGTTTCGAAGATTTATTTTTGAAAGGGCAATGTAATCCCATTTCCATTACCGTCTAGTTCTGTTAGTGTAATTACGTTAGTGAAGTGCATCCAGAACCTATTCAATATTTGATCTTTATTTTAGGTTTATTTTAAGCTTAATTTTGAGAATCCCCCTTAATCACCTCTTCATGACTAATGAAATTATTTAACCACATGGAACCTATTTTTTGAACACCATGATTATGATATTACTAATATTTAATAAGTTTACCATCATTGGAGTATGGACAATATCAAAGGGCACCAAATAGAAATGTAGCTTGGGTATCATATATGCTTCGGCCACCTCTACATACACATATGTATGTTTCTTGCAGATTAAAAAAGAAATAATGATAATAATAAAAACTTGTGTGGGTTAATTAAACAAAGTTTATTTCATAATATGTTTCAAATTGACATTATTTGCCTACAAACTATGCAAGATAGAGGACATAATTAGAAAGAAATTAAACTCAGAAATACCATAAAGGTAAAGCATAAAAGAGATAAGAAATAACAGTAGAATAACATTCAGCAGCAAACTTAAGTATCCAGATATCTTTAATCTCCACTCTAAGAAATAAATTCTTGTTCTCTTTTGCTAATATAGCACAGACTTAGATCTCTATAAGGGATTTGCAATCATCATTTTAATGAAATTTAAATATTTTAGTATCTAGTATATTCAAAAAATATGTTCATTTGTCAAAACTGTACAGAATGGGGCATTTTATTTACTCTTGGACCTTCTTTGTTTTAAAAGCATTAACACTAATCTACTTAGCTTTTAACAAGTCAAATTTTACATTTGCAACAAAACTAATAAATTCTCAAGCTTATAGTTAGATAATTTTTAAAATCAAATCCAGTGGTATAATTATTTTATTTTTATTGACAAATGTATCCACACAAAAAAAAAAAAAAGTTTTATAGAGCCTTTAAAAACTATCCAAACTGCTCACAGTCCTACTCTGGCTCTTCCCCACCATCACAGCTGTGCTCTCCAGTCCACGCAGCCATTCGGTGCATTTCAGGAGCACTCGCTCATCCACACCAGAGTCCTCCTCATCTTCATACTCCACATCATTGTACTTGTGTTTCTCATTCAAGAGGGAGATTTTTATAATTGAACGTATGTCTCCCAGTGGAGCATCTGGATTGTTTTTACCAGCAGCTCTGCTGTTCCTACGAGGTATTGACTGATGCTTTCTTCTTCTAGAGTCAGTGGTGCATCCAGATGTGCTGAGTCCACCTACAGCATTTCTGGCAGATGATCGCTGGTGTTTCTCACTGTTTCTCCGCTGCAGCAGCAGAACAGCTTCAGGTGTGAGCGTTAGTGTAAAATGCATCTCCTCTTTATTTCTAGATCTAGTGTTTGCCACAGATTCATTATTTTTGGAGTTGTGGCTGACTTGTTTGTGCTCCCCAGAGCTTGAGGAACGGGGGCTGTCAGTTTGAGACAACTGCAACAATCGTTCTCTTTTGTTTGTCTGCAGCTCCCCTAAAGAAACTCTTCTGGCTGAGGTTAGATGACTGCTTGGCTGGCTCCTTCTCCCCAGTTGCTTTAAATTTAACGCCAGTCTCTCCTTGACTGAGTTTGCTTTGCCTTCTCTTGCAACTTTCTTCCTTGGTCCGCTGCTTTTAGATGATGCATTTTCAGGTCTCTCCTTTCCAGTTAGCCCTGACACAGGTTGTGTGATCGAAAGTTGTGGAATGAACGGCATTTTGGAAACACAAAGGAGCAAGTGGGACAGAAGCTCCGTTTTCCTGTTAAACTGCTGGTTGAGAGAGAAAGAAAGTGTCAAGGTGGAAATCAGTTCAACGAGAAAAGCAGGATACCTTGAAGCATCGTCAGCCATGCAGGGGTCAGTTGGCAGCTAGTTCATCACTGCTTGGATCTTCTTGTCCACCAGAGAATGAAAGCATCTTGACGTTTTATATCCGAGTAGCAAAGAGGGCGTGGTGCAGCATGCTTCATGGGATATCTATGGCCTCAGAGGAGGTGAAGGAAAAGTCACATTATTCCCAGGCTAAAAGATTTAAAATAAACCCACAGTTGTAATCCTCCAGTGTGATCAGCGGGAGCATGTCTAGTACACACAGAGTGCACATGTAGCCATTAATCCAGGTTGGCTGTTTGTTTTTTTTTAACAGAGTGGAAGAGACACTCCCTACTTCCCCCTGTTGAGCAGATAAAATAAAAAATAGCAAACAATACCATAGTGGAAAAACTGGAATAACTGAACTTATTGATTGACAAATATATGTTCTTTTAATTAAACACATATTTTTAGATGTATTTTAAAAGTTTATTTCAAGACCTCTGCACCAAACTCAAGCCTCCCAGCAGATTGCATTAGATTATCTCCTATGATGTTCTGATTTGATCGAATCCATCGTGACCTCCAAAAGCTGCAGGTTTCAAGTACCAGATAAAATAAAGAAGCCAGAGTATGACCAAGCCACCAATGTGCTTAACTGTGGTCATACAGTCTAGTATCATTCTATCTGCTACAAACCAGACCAAAAAGTTCGAACTTAATTCATCCTTTCAGAGAACAGAACCTAAAAACATCCACTGATATTTTTGACAGTTATAAGCAAATTGGAGATGACTTTGTGTCAGTAGTGTTCTATGTGTTGGAGTTAAAAACACGCATTTGTTTAAGGCAAGTTTATATAGCACAATTCAGGACAAAGACAATTAAAAGTGCTTTTCAAGAATCAAGCAATAGAATACAAGGGAAATAAAAGCAAAATAAAAGCAAGTACAGCTGAAAACATGAGTAAAACAAATAAAACACTTGGACCACAAACTAAAATGAATTATTCTTCAGTTAACAGTTTAAAATTCTGCACAGAGAGAAAAACCTATTGCAAGATAATTAAAAATAAAATAATTATAATAAAAGGAAGAATAGTTTGACTACAAATATATAGATGACACAGTCAAATGTCACTAAAAAAATTTATTTGTAATCTATAATCAGCTACATGAATCAGTCATGAGGAGGGGATGGACTTTGAGCTGGAGGGATATGAATTTTATTATAAGAACACAGTGGACATGAATGGTGGAGGAATTGCTGTGTATGTCTACAGAACCCTGAGACATAAAGTAATTTATAAAAGATAAAAGAAACATTAATAGATAATATTTTTGCAAACTTTATTGATAACACAATAGGTGGATTATCTTATAAGGATATGAGTGACCATCTCCTGGTAGCTATAGTCTATGTCAACTGTTAAAGGCAAACTGGTAAGGATGACACGCAGGTACAAAATAATAAGAACAGAGGAGTCAATGATTAGATTTAGAGAAGATCTGCTTAGTTTAAATCTGGAGTCAATATATCAGGAAAAACCATAGCTCAGCTTTAGAAGCATTCCTAAACATCAAAGAAACAAAGAATGTCCAATAAAACATACACAAGAAAAGGTAAATATTCAAAGTCTTCGTGGATCACAAAAGAATGCCTATAAAATAAAAGTCAACACTATATAAAGATTTCTTAAAGCATAGATCAGCAGAAACAGAAAATAGTTATAAAAGATATGAGTGAATTAACCAAACATTTTAAGCACAACTTAACAGGTATATTTTAGGAAACTGTTAAATGAAATATTAAAAAACGTAGAAAATATTGCCATTACAAAATTATCCGACAAAATTAATTATCCACAGTATGGTACAAATGGTAGGCTGACTTAGACGGCAGGGCTTTTTATTGCTTTTAGCTTAACTAGACTAGCAGTTTACAGAAGGGCTTCCATCCTCAGTGTAACCCTTACGTGTTCACACGGCGAGACCATGTGGCTAAATCGCTCCCACTGCCCTGCTAAAGAAGCAGTCATTGATATTAGTGGGTAGAAAAACCCATATTCCTGTATAAAGCTGGAGCTCTTTATTGAAATAAATAGAATCAAAGAAAAAAAATTAGCAAAACATTTAGCATAATTTTCTTTTCTAAAAACAAAGACAACTTTTTGGTACAGGCCAGTCAAGAAAAAAAATGCTCCAAAAAGAATTATTACCATACAGGACTGTTTTCAGTCATCACTTTTAGGAGAGAACGTCAATTGTGTTGGGCAGCAAAACATCTCAAAGAAAACCAAATCTAATCGCCCTCAACTGAATTTATACAGAGAATTACATTTCAGATGGTCCAGATTCCCTGACTTTCTGTCTTCAGTTTCTTCTGCAATGCAGTCCGACATGGAAATCTCTTAAGACATAATTTTCCTCATCTTCACTGGTTTGCAGATCCAGTGGCCTCCCTTGTCTTTTAGACATTCACTTACTTCTAATCTCACCTTTTTTCCTGAAATCTCTAGAAAGGTTTGCACTTTTACATTTCCTTTGCAATGTGCTAGCATCAGGATTTAATATAGATGCATATACACACACGTTTTGGCAGAAGTTTATCCTAAAGGTTGCAGAAGCAGTTCTATTTTGCAATCTTCCGATGGCAGACGGTGTAACGATTCATTTCTTTTTTTCAACAGCTACTTCAGGTAGAAGCTTAAAATCATTAGAAAATTGTTTAATCCTTTTTATAATTACATCTGGTGACAGGCTAACAAACTTGGTCATGGAAAAGTACAACATCAAAACCCATAAAAATGTACCGTTTATATTTTTCTTTGAAAAAAAGCCAAGACTAGGTCACAGAAAAACATTTATTCATATATTTTTTTTAAAATGAGATTAAAATCTATTTAAATATTGCAGTTTTACTGAAGGGATTTTTTGTTACACAACCAAACATAAAACTTGACTTGAACACGCTGGTTGAGGAGTCATCATTTGAAGAATGTCCTCCTCTCCACATGAAGAACATGGTGACAATGTGGACATATGTGGCAGGCATCCTTGAAGTGGTTTATAAAAAAAGGAATCAGGCAACAACCAAGAATCAACCTGTGAAAAAAAAAAAAGAGTTATGTATATATATATATACACACACATATACACACACAGATCAGTTCCACCAAATGAGGTAAGCAAAAGTTTGGTCTTAAAATGCATATTTCTTACCCACAAAGCACAAATAGGAAACACATTAGCCAAGCAAAAGTCCCCACTCGGAAAGTGACCTCCGTGGTAACCTGACTTTGACAGAAGCTGCAAGTCATCAGGGCTGGAGCTCGACATGGGTCAGTCTTATGTCCCCTGATCCTTACTAGAGGATTATCAGGGTCTAATAAAAACCATAAGGACATGGAGATTAACTAAGGTCAGGAAAAACTTAAAGATCAGATTGACCAATCAGCAAGATTCAGATTTCTTTTTAAATTCAAACTATACCTGGAGAACAAAGACACACACCTGCAGAAGGTGGCCCAATGGAAGTTTGCTGTTGAGGCCGTTTATCACAGGGGTTGACTATGTAAACGCCAGAAGTTTTCTTTGGGGCACCATCTTTTAATTGAGAAATTTAAGGAAAGTTAGAATTTAACTAAAACATCCATCTGATTTATAAACGTGCTTCAGCCCATATTTTATGTACTTTACCTGATAAAAAATATGGCGGCGGTGCAGGAAATGAATCTTCCAATGTTGGCAACATCTCCATGTGGAAAGTTCAGTGGAGCACTACAAAGAGAAGAGCACCACACAAGTTTTTTTCAGCAGTAGCCAAACCTGAAATCCTACCAGGTGAAGCTAATTACAATTTTCTCAGACTGTGTGGGTGTGAACCATGTGTCAAACAGTAAGGAAACAGAGGCATGTCTCACAAAACCAAAATAAGGGCTTAAGAGTTTCCAATGACTTGCTCAAATGACCTGTACAGCGCTTTGATTTTAGCTTTGGCTGACTGAAAGCGCTTTATAAATAAAGTTGAGTTGAGTTGAGTTGAGTTTAGGAAAATCATATTTTTGCCTACGAATTTAGTCGGTTTGCAATTGTTTGGCGAATCAACGATTCTGTGATGTTACCTCATGGTCTATTGAAGAAAGCTGTGGACCTGCATTTGGATTGATTACTTACACCTGGCTCGACATAGGAACACGGCAGACAAGCACATGAATACGCTGGTCAAATTGGGAGTATAGTTTTCCGAAAAAGAACAAAAGCTACACAAATTTAGCACAGGGATCAAACTCTCAATTATAAAACCCTCCCTCCATGAGGTAGGCTCTGCTTATACAGGGTGTCATGCAAAGGATCGTGGACGGGCGGCGGCTAGGGAGGTCAGGAGGTCCCTATGCCAACTGCATACTGCTACCCGGTCTTAGCTCCTTGCTACCAGAATTGTTCGGACAGCGCTTATTACGTCCCCCCCATTTCTGCCTTGGCTTAAGTGTCCTTACTGATTTGAGGGATACGGACTGAGCCTTGACCATTTTAAAAGGTGCCTTAGTTGGGCTCCAATTCAGAAAGGGGATAAGTGAGAACTCAGTAGTTCGGGGTAAATCCCTTCATACCCAGGATTTTGTGTTTCAGAAAGGCTGATAGACATTATCCCTAAACAAGTTATTCCGGCAAGATAGTTAGTGAACCAACTTTTGTTGATATGAAGATTTCTATAAGTGAGACCCAACAGAAAGAAGGCCTCAGAAACCATATGTCCTTTATTAGCATGTTTATTATTCTAGCATGTACCAAATAATTACTATTCAACCATTCATATGGTTTAGAAGAAAATATTGCAGAGCTGTAAAATCTCGCTTGAAAATGTTAATTGCACAGAATCAATATAAAAAAGGCAATTTTATTATCTTTATATGCAAAAAATTGTTGATTTTTAGATTAATTACACTTTAAACACATCTATCTATCTATCTATCTATCTATCTATCTATCTATCTATCTATCTATCATAAAGTGTTAGGTCGATTTGCATGTTTCCATTGGAGCCACGGGGGGGCGCTCTTTCGCGCAGGCTGTGCTCGCTGTTGTAAAAACATTCGCTGTGAACGGGTTTGTTCACTTTGAATGTAACCACTAGCGTGACGATGCTAAGCTAGCTGTCAGTCAGGTATCAAGAGGGTTTAGCTGTCGAGTTAGCCACCGGATGCTCTCGCTCTCGCCTTCCTGGTCTTCTTGACATTCCCTCTACATTCGTGGACCGAATTCGTGTCGACTGACCAGAGTCCGCGAATTCAAGTCCACCTCTGATTTAACCTCGGTCCTTTACCCACTAGGCTCGTGTGACTTAGCTCGCCGGCTAACAAGACCGCACACTCGGACACAACCCCCGGCCGACGAGGTAAGTTGGGCTCTGGTTTTGGGAGGATTTGATGCTATAGCTAAGCAGTCCGCTCTAAGGAAACACCGAGGTCTGAAAATACATGGAGGACAGGCCTTATGCTAGTAAACGGTTACTTTGGAAAGACACGGAGCGACCTAAACTAGCTTCGTCTAAACGGCTAGAAATTTGTATAGCATTAGCCATCTTTTTAGCTAGCAGTTTCAATAAGGTGTTTATAAGGTTAAAGACTTTTCGCTGGACAGCCACCCTCCCCCCGTCGTTGCTAGCTAACTAGTTTCGCGGTTGCTCATACATACAATTTTTTCCATATATCTGTGTGTGTGTTTTTATTTTTGTAGGTTATGTACGCTGATGCTAATGTGTGCTATCTTGAGGAGTTATCCATAGTTCAGTGCTATAAGTTATGTGTAATCATTAATTCAGCTAATTACTACTAAACATACTCAAAGTTCTGTATGCTTAAATATTTAATGTTGTGTTTTTAGTTGTATATTGTGTTTTGCCAGGTGTAATTCCAGGAGCTTAATTTCGGTTTAGTTGTTCGCTCCCTATGAGTTGTCTGTCGCTATCTGCTAACTAAGTTTTTGTTTTGTGGCCGTGCAGAGTTGCATTTAAGGACCACACCCAGAGAAGATGTCCCTTCATCAGTTTCTATTGGAACCCATCACCTGCCACGCGTGGAACCGCGACAGGACACGTAAGGCTGAACCTAGAGTGTATAAAAAAACACCACTAACAAAACGGTTCTTTATAAATTCCAACTACTGTCTTTGGCTGCGTGTCAAATCCCAAATAATAACGGCTGTTAATGTGTGAATGAGTAACAAAAGGTGAACAATATGTGTCAGGATGGGCTTTGTTTCAGTCTAAGCACCCACTGGAATCTGGTCTAGCTGGTTTGTTATCCTTATTTTCATCACACTTGTTGCTTTTCTTTTCCTTTTCTACCTTCAGAAATCGCCATTAGTCCAAATAACCATGAAGTTCATATCTACAAGAAAAGTGGGAACCAGTGGGTGAAGACTCATGAGCTGAAGGAGCACAATGGACACATCACAGGTATGTTATTTTACACCATAATTGACATATATGTGTTAAAGTTAGTAATTAAATAAAAAAGATATTTTATTGTTTGACCATATTTAGTGTTTTTGTGCTGTTTGGAGAGTAACAAAATTTTATTTCTAAGGTTTGGATTTTAATTTTTTTTTAAAGAAGCTTAAAAATGTAAGATTTTTTTTTCTTGTCTATCTTAGGAAATATATATATTTCTTACTTCTTATCAAAACAATTTCATCCCCACATGGATTATGAAGATCAAATCTCTAACTGTAATAAAATGATAATAATCTGAATATCTTTTTATTTAAACAAAAATGCCTCTATAGATACTAAAATAATGTAGAGCTTATTATATTTTTTCATATTGCTACATTCATTGGTTATTTAATACAAATAGACACATTTGGAAGGCAAATAAAAACCGGTTTACTTGAGCAGACTGGTGTTATTTTTAGGGTTGGTTTACCTGTGACCTCCATTTAAAGACATAGTTCACTCAAACTGCATCATTATTTTTCATAAACATGTTTTTTTATTATTATTATTTTAAAGTCTTTTTTAATTGTTTATCTTTTTATTTTATTTTTTGTTGGTTTCCTTTAGGTATTGATTGGGCTCCCAAAAGTGACCGTATAGTGACATGTGGGGCAGACCGTAATGCCTACGTGTGGTCTCAGAAGGAAGGAGTGTGGAAACCCACTCTGGTCATCCTCAGGATCAACCGGGCGGCCACCTTTGTCAAGTGGTCTCCGCTGGAGAACAAGTTTGCCGTTGGCAGTGGAGCTCGACTCATCTCTGTCTGCTACTTTGAATCTGAGAATGATTGGTAAGAATGAAATGAAAGTTTTGAAAAAATTTGGAGTTTTACTTTATTTCAAGTTTTGAAAAATGCAACAGAATATGGGTAGGGGTTATTTACTTTTTTCCCCTTTTCTTTTACTATGAAGAATTGTGATTTTATTACTTTTATTCCCTTTATCACTGCTGGAGTTGGTGTCTAATTTCACTGCCTTTTTAAGAGTATCAAAGAAGAAGAAAAAAATCACAGCTTATATTTTTTTGCTGTTAGATCCACTTAGAGCATTATTTTATGCTGAAGTTGGTGCTGTTCTTAAGCTTAATGTTCAAATTAAAATGATCAGATTTTTTTATTGTACAGACTTTGATTTTTGATTTTTTTTTTTAGATTGCATATCGTAGGATTTCATCTGCAGCAACAGTGATGTACCGATATTTAGTTGGGTCTCTTTCACGGAGTTCCCTTATTCATTAAACTTCTTGCTTCTCATGTTGGTCAGGTGGGTGAGCAAACACATAAAGAAGCCAATCCGTTCCACCATCCTCAGTCTAGATTGGCATCCCAATAATGTCCTCTTGGCTGCCGGCTCGTGTGACTTCAAGTGCAGGTACAGTTTGTATAAAGTAACAAAGGATTGAAAAACCATAGACAGAAAAAAGCAAAGCTGCAGATGGTAAAAAGGAAACTGTCCAACCCCGTTTTCCGCTAATTTTATTTTCCTCGTCTCTGTCTTCATTTTCTGCTCCTTCTTGATCTCCAGGGTTTTCTCAGCCTACATTAAGGAGGTAGAAGAAAAACCAGGCCCCACACCCTGGGGCAGTAAAATGCCATTCGGGGCTGTACTAGCAGAGTTTGGTGGAGCAGGTCAGTATTTTTGTCCTCATTAATGGAAATTCAGTCTATTCTAAATGGGGGGGAAACATCAGCATGTTTTTTCTTTCCCCATGCTGTAGGTGGAGGAGGATGGGTCCACTCCGTCTCTTTCTCAGCCTCTGGGAACCGTCTGGCCTGGGTCAGCCATGACAGCACCGTCACTGTGGTCGACAGCTCTAAGACTGCCAGGTATGATGTGTGGTTTTTGTTTTTTTTTGTACACATAGAGGGATTGCTGTTACCTCCCAAAATATTGTGGGTTTTTTTTATTAGTTTTGCAATATCAAACATTTCTAGATTTTGTTTAATTTTTTTATGATGTCATATGGTGCTTAACTCTTAATAAGAAATGAAAATAAATGTGGAGGTCTGTCTTTGGGCTGTTGAAATGATGTCTGCAGATTTAAAAACGGCTTCCATGGTTCTGTTGTCCTCTTTTCTGGCAGTCTTGCCATGTCATAGAAAGTGTGCCATAGTTTTTCACCTTTATGATGGACAGACTGGGTTCTTATACTGTCCTACCTTTTGGAGTTTGATTTGAACAGGGGTTTTGAGACTGTAGAAGTATAGTAGAAAGGAGTTTGTTACTCTTTTTATGTTTCCAGTATTTCTAGTCAATGATTTCTAGTCAAAATTCCTACCATGATTTGTTTAATTTTTCCATCTTTCTTTTTTCCATCTTTAATTTAGAAGAAAAATCCTTGCTTAAGTGGTTTTTAGGTTTGCTTTATTTTAATTTCTATTGGCTATTTAATAGATATTTTTTCTATTGTTTTTTTCTATTCTCCATATTTGTTTAGAGCTTTTAACACATTTAGGAATTAAAAGAAAAAAAAACAATTTTAAATGTAAAAAGAGAAAATTAGCTTAAAAAAACATAAGAAGGAATAGGTTTTTATTTGAAAAATATTGCAGTTAATGACAGAGAGCCTGTCTTAAGAGATTACCTTTTTCAAACAAATACTTTAATAGATTTACAAGTTTTTTCACCATTGACAGTGGGGCATATATTCTTGCACATGATCTTGGGTAAAGTATCACTTCAGTGATCAAAGAGTGCACGGATGCAAAAACATGAAAACACTGTTACAAGAACACAGCAGTCACATTTTATGAAGCCTAACATAGTTTATCATCAATCCAGTTTGTCCACCAATAAATTCCAG
Organism: Cyprinodon tularosa; assembly: GCF_016077235.1. Taxonomy (NCBI): domain Eukaryota; kingdom Metazoa; phylum Chordata; class Actinopteri; order Cyprinodontiformes; family Cyprinodontidae; genus Cyprinodon; species Cyprinodon tularosa. Next base: position 1,410,811 of record NW_024038778.1, on the reverse strand, counting down.
CTGTTAGTGGCTCAGTATGGGGCAATGGTATCTCCATGTCTCTCCACTGTGCAGCAGTCTGCTTTTCAACAAACCCTGTCTGACTTTTCTTTCTCCATTGTGTTACAGCTAAACTCTAACTTTAGTCATATCTGATTCATTTTCTTGCAAAAACAAGCAGACATTTCTCTTGCGATATTTGGAGGAATTAATCCTAAAGGTCCAAATTTTTAAGTTTACATTTTGGTCCTCGCACATGGAACAGCTTCTATCAAATCACACCAAAATATGTTTGATTAAAAAATCAGATCATGCAATTTTCAAAACATGTACACATTGATGATGATACTCTGTTATTAAAGTGTTTTTCAAAAGTACTTGGTATTACAGCAAACAGTGCTAACCATTGTCCAGCATCCAATCAATGTGTCGTTGTAAACCCCATCTACTGAGATGTCATCTAGGCTCATAAAGGCCAAGTGAGGTGTAATGCTTGAGAAATAATCATTACATTTGATGATTATAGGAATTGATGTGACCCATGCTATTTGTATGGCAATCCCCTGTAATTTTTTTAAATAGAGTAAATCTGATGTTGGTAAATGTCTCTGTTTCTAGTCCCTCACAGCTGAAGACAGAGTTCCTGCCTCTACTCGGTGTCATTTTTGTCTCGGAGAACAGTTTAGTAGCTGCGGTGAGTTTTAAACACTGATACAAACAATGCCCAGCCAGGCATGAGCCATGATATTTATCTGCTATCCGGGTTTTTAGGGCCACGACTGTTGCCCCATGCTCTTCCGTTGCGACGATGGCGGAGCACTGACGTTCGTGTCGAAGCTTGACCTCCCCAAACAGAGCATCCAGAGGAATATGTCTGCCATGGAGCGCTTCAGGAACATGGACAAGAGAGCTACCACCGAGGACCGCAACACAACCCTGGACACACTGCACCAGAATAGCATCACGTAAGTCTACACAATACTTTAATTCATTCATTTATTTATTTAATTTTTTGTTTTGTTTTTCCAAATTCACTTAGGTAAAACCTAGGATGTAGAATATCTGTTAAAAAAAAATCCTCAAGATTTGTTTTTTGTTCTTTTATTATTTTTATTTTATTATTAATAGCGTACTGAGTAAACCTCATTCCTCACTTAGATCTGTTTCCATGGTTACTTATACCTTTTGTTTCATAACGGATAGGATTGAGTTGGATCAAATCCCAGTCATTGCAATATCATTAATTGCAGTATCTAAAGTTTTAAAAGGTTTTATGCATTCATGCTTTTGCAAATCGTCAGTGCATTTGACCAATGGGATGGACGATGAGACTATTGAGGTTACCGTAATGGTAAAAAAAGAGAGTCAAGATCATCCTCTGAGTTTTCACCAATAGTAAATGTTATCCTGATAGCCTGCAGCACTAATGGTTATGCAGAATTTAGGACTGGGACTTTTTTTATTTTGTCATATTCTAAACATAACACTAGTATTGTTTATTACTATTTCAATTCATACAGGGGCATGTTGGACACATTCATGTCTTTATTCGACTGACATATTGATGTACGTATTCACTGCCTTCTTTGTATGCAGCATACTTCCTGTGAGATCCACCTAATTTACATTAGCAGTGATATATCTACGGCCTTTATCCCTGCTACACCTTCCTTCATTTTAGCGCCATGATTTTAGGTGGTAGTTTTACTGAATATTTTGGGGTCAGTCTCATTGAGTATTTTTCCATCTTTACAGAACTGAAATATCAAAATTTACTGAAGTGCTTTCTACAAAAACGAAATTGTGGCATCCCTTTTGGGGTAACAAACAATCTTTGTTATTAAGAGCAATGCACAGCAGAGCTTTAGGATGCACATTAAAAAAGTAACCTTTTTTTTCTTCTATGAAATCAGAAATCTGCCAAAAAGGCAGACACACAAATACATATACGAGAGCTTTCATTTAATGCACCTAAACTGCTCTCCACGCACATTTTACTGGTGCAGATTTACTACCACGAGACTGCAATATGTTATGCTCAGGGCTCGCTTTCCCCGTGCCTGTAGCCTCTCTCCTACTCACCATTTCTGCACGTTTATCTCAGCTTTTGTTACTTTGAGGGTGGTATCCAATGGCTACTTTTAGGAAATCCAACCACTAAAGTCCAATTTATGCTTCTGACGCATTGCCTCTGCAACCGTCAAACCTGTCTCTGTGCACGACCACGCCCCCTGCACACAAAAAAAAATCCTGACTACGTGTCACACCGTCGCAAATCTCTGCAGACCTCAAAGCGTATGCCTTTGTATGCCTTTCCGGCTGTCTATGTGGTTGTCCTTCTCGTTTCGGTGCCGGGGCGCACCATTTTTAAAAACCGAGGAACAATGGATAACTACGACGAAAGGTTAATTGAGGAGATTCGGAAGTACAACCACTTGTACGATGCTTCAGACAAATTATATAAAGATGCCAAGGTTTCTGCCAAAACAAAGTTCTCGTGACCGTCCGCCGAAGTTCTCGCGAGTTGTCGAATAGGTTCCCCCTTGCACTTTGGCGGGAAACTGCTGTGCTTCCCTAGAAATCCCAGACCGACGGTGCAGAAGCATACCAGCAAAACTTGTTGGCGACCAGACCCAGACCTGTGTGTGGTTGCAGAAGTTTAATCTGCCCTTAAGAATGCACTGTTTGCTTCCTGGTTGTGCCTAAAACAATAGAACTATCTCAAGTCTAATCACTGTTGCCTGCAATAGTTGAAGTCTGACTTCAAATCTAACAGCCATCTCTGTCATCAACTGACAATCGTATAAATATAATCCTGGATATACAAAATGGTAAACAGTAGCTGCAAACTGGCTGTAGATGTTTGTGTTCAGCTCAAAATTAGTATTGGGAGTATAAACAGTAAAGCTAACATGAGCTTAGCCCAATTTTAAAGAATATTGCTACTGCTGTCAGAACACATTAACAACTGACTAGCATGCACTTATGTGTTTGAGCTGAGTCTCTTTGTACTGAACCTGTAAATCATTAAAAATGCTCTTGGAGAGTAGTTTATGTGTTTTAAGACTTCATACATTTTTATTCTTGTTTCATATCTGAAGTAATGTCCCAATTCCTTCAGTTTGGTGTGTTGTTTACCTGCATTTGAACTGCCCAAAAAAATACAGATTTTATTTATTTAAATAGATAAACTCTTTCTGTGATTCTCAAAAATAGTGTTGACGGCTTCACAGAACCCACCACTACCAAGTTTCTCAATATCCCACAGCATTTACTTAGCAGCCTTCTCCTCTAACCTGTATTTTTCTTCCTCTGCAGCCAAGTGTCTATCTATGAGGGAGACAAAAGGGATTGCCGCAAATTCTGCACCACGGGCATTGACGGAGCAATGAGTATTTGGGACTTCAAAGTAAGCTTATTTACACATTTAAGGTTTGTTTTTGCTTTACAACCTCTGGTGTTGACATGTTTTGTTGTTGTTTTCTCCTCAGAGTCTAGAAGCTTCTATCCAGGGTCTCCGCATCATGTGAAGAAATCTTTTGAATAAATGAAAAATCGCTGCTGCCTCACTTTTCCTCTTCTCACCCCAATTCTCACCCCACCTCCCCTCATTGTCTCTCTCTCTGTCCCTCCTCTTGTGTGGCGCAGCCAGCAAAGTACATAACTGACCACCCTAACGAGTGTCTGCTGAAGCACTGATCAGACCATTAAACACTCTTCTGGGCCTGTCCTTTACATGCTCACAAACACACTATACTCACTGAGCTAATGTGTGAGATCACTACTTTCTTTTTCTTGTTTGCTTTTAAATGAAGGTTAATCAGATGCAGAATGGGAACGTCTTCTGACACGTAATAAACGTGATGTGACATGTGTGTATTTTTTTTATGTTCTCTAACCTCCAGTACCAAAAGACAAACACTAAAATGTGTGTTTTATCCCCCCCCCCCAAAAAAATAAATAAATAAATAAATACAGACTGTGTTCCACCTCACTCCAATCTGATCATGATCTCCAGTCAAGGGGTTAAATAACAGTACACTCAGCAAAGCGATTGTTGATCCTCACTGAAGGATGGTACATAATATTTAACAGATGAAACTGTCTTTTTGATTGAGACCAGGGGTTATTAATGTACACGTTGACAGTTGCCCTAATGTAAACCTGTAGAGGATCTGATGTTTGAAGTGGGGAGCAGCCTTTAAAACTGTGCAGCACCAGGTCTGGCCAGCACTAAGCTCTGTAACTACCACACTAAATCCACAAATGATGGAGGATTTCTATGTAACTGATCATGAGGTAGACATGAAATAAAGATGAAGTACATTTACACACAACTTATCTGAGTTTTTCTTTGTGTTTGTTTTCCGACTGAGTGGCTAGCAGAGAGTTTTACTTCAGTTGTGCAGGTTTCCCTGCTTCCAGTCCATCTCACTGCGCTCTGTGTGGTTGATTTTTGCATTTCCATTGACTCACTGATTTGTGGATTTAAAGCTTCAAGTCTCATTCCCAGATGAGATCACAACAGTTTATTTCAGCCACACACTTTCCTCCTATAAATCGATTGCATGAGTTGTTTAAAACTTAGGGGTTTTATCTGTAATATATGCACCCGGACAGTTGGATTTTGTGTCTGATCAGCTGATTTACATTAATTACAAACATTTACCTTATTCAGAATGTTAATATTTTTCTTTTATACCAGTCCTCATGCACGGTTTATGATAAAGTGAAATGTATCTGGACTTGTACGGTATTATAATTATTAGTACCAGTACTATCTGTTTATGACGGGGCTTGATACATTTTTCTTATTTTTAAATGCACATTAACCATGGCCCACTATTGTCACACCAATCTGCTGTTTTGTCAATATATTTTCATAAGGTTTGCGCTTTAAGCTCCTTTCATTTGTCCCAGGCCACAGTATCTTGCACTAAGCAACATTCTGGATACAGTATGTCATATAGTCCTGTTGGACTGTTCACCCCTGCTCTCCTAGCAACAGCAGTCCTTGCATAACTGGCTGAGCGGGGTGGAGTTGTGGAAAAGTGCCGCTGTTTACTTAAAGATATGTGAAATATTCCAGTAAAATGGTAAATGGTCTGTTTAGACCTTGCCCTTTGTTCTTTAAAAGGTAAACTCTTTGGTTTTACATAAGCTGTAGATTGTAAATACATATTTTTTTATGTTTATTTACAATTTCATCTCCACTATCACTTGTGAGTTGTAACTTTTGGCCCATATTAAATGTTTAAATAGTACACTGACTGCAGTTTTGTTTGCAGTGCAATAAAAATATTGCTAGAATGATGCAAAGAAATATGTGTACTACAGTTTGAACTAGAGTTGTGTTACTTGATGCAAATGGTGAAACGTGTTCTGATGTAAAAAAAACAAAAAAAAACAGAGCTTTGATTGAAGGCACTCTTTGTATCAGCATTACATTGTGGATTGGAAGCTACATTGCTTTGAAAAGGAGGACAGCACACAGGGTTGTGGGAGCAGTCTACCAGATCTGGAAATCCGTTTATGCTGCAGGCATGTGTCTAGAACAGGGCCAGACACATCACTACATCCTACCAACCTAAGAAATTTACTGTTCATCCAACTTCCACCAGGAAACTGCTGCATTAAGCTACTGTACAGTAAGTCCAGGACAGTTTCTTTACTTTCATCCACCTGTAGTTAAATAATCACATCCCTTCACACACATAGAAGTCCTTCACATGCCACCTTCCACTTTTAAATACACAAAAGCCCCTATTGACACGAGCCCATTTCAAGTAGTCTCCGCATTTCATAGACAAGATTCGCACAAGCTGCACTTCATGTTCATGCAACATTTCTTTGTACTTATTTTTTATTTAAGGATATATTATATTCTGCATGTGTTTTTTTTCCTACTTTTTAAGATTGGTTTCTATTTTATGTTTTTCCTGAGGATGTTTATATTTTAATTTGTCTCTTCATATTATGTGTGCATTTCAAACCAAAGGTCTGCAGAACTACATTGTTTTATGACAGATTTCTTTTATCTGTTTTAAAAACTCTTGACAATATCCATTAATTTAGGATATACATTTGACTGTCTTTATGATGGCTGCCATAATTAATCAAAACAAAGTAAACAAATAGTAAGTCAATACACAATCTAGCATATTGGTAGAAAAGGGAACATGTCATTAGATGGATGAGGGATACAGATATACACATGATGAACTTACCTGAAGCTCCTTTATATATAATTTATATACCACTGATTCTTAAAAATGGGGACGAAACATGTCCTACTTTACATTTTAACAATCTATACATTAAACATGATCTACATAACTTAAAAAATTATATCTAAAAGAGCAGTGCATACAAAAATCTATTTTTGCCAACTTTTAAAACAATTTTGGGGGGCTTTGTTCAAATGTATGGCCTGTAGTTATAATGGTCATATAAATTGATGTGCTCTGCAAGAGGTCACCATATTGGCCACCCCACCCCCCAAAAAAATAATTCTGGCAAGTAAACATACATTTAAAAATCATAAATGTAATTATTTCCCTACAAATATGTCAAAGTTGTCCTCAATTTCTGTAAACCTGGTAAGTTTTTTTTTTTTTTTTTTTTCAAAAATCATTGCTAAAGGGAATTAAGGTAGATTTGTCTTTATTATTAAATAAAAATAAATAAATAAAAACATTGCTGACTCTGATTTAGTTATTTGTTCATTTGAAGCAACTTCTTTTTTGATTGAATGATTAAGACAAAAATGTCCTTCCCATTAAATGGTCCAATCAAAAAATGATATTACTTCAATTAAAAAAAAAGCTGCTTTAAACAAAAAATACTTGAGTTCTATAAAAACATTTTTAATCAAAGAACAGCAGTGTTCAAATGTAATTTATCTGAGTCTCAACTATATTTTTGCGTTCCAATACTTTTTTCTTTGAACATTTTTTTTTCCATTTAAATAGCATTATTTATAATTGAAAATATGTTTTGTTTGATGGAACCTTTTTTTATTTATTTATTTTTATTGAATAATAAAGACCCAAATCTACCTTCATAGAAATTGCATGGCCTGTACCCCTCTTCTGCTACCTTACTCTGCAAAAATACACACGGTCTGCTAAGATTTAAATTTTTGCATATTTTAAACAATGTTAATACTTCTATGGTAACAGCTGTAACATGTTGGCACCTTTTCCTGATTTTGAGAAGTAAGTTTAACTTTTGTGGACTAAAGTTGAGTATTTGAGGCTACTGGGGCAGCCAGCATGTGAAAAAAAAGACTAGTTTAAGTGTCCAGTCCATGTCTTGAAGGGGAAATACTTTTTGTCAACTCCTTCAAATTCTCTGCCTGATGGAGCTGAAATTTGGGTTTTCAGAATACAGTGAAATCCCAACAGAAGTTTTATTTTAATTATTTTATTGTATTTTAATGGAGAAAAATGTTACCACATCATCTTTCAGGATTTTGGTTTAATATTGGACAGAAAAAATGTTATTTCTATTGCATCTGACTAGGGTTGTCAAAAGTATCGAATCTCAAAAAAGTATTGATACTTAAATGTTGTATCCGGATACAATACTCGTTTTTAAAAGTATCGATACAGTGCCGTCACCAGTGGCACCTAAGCAGTCATTCATCTAAAGTGCAGAATAGTTGAAAATGCACTTTCAGAACACTGTGTGATTGAATAATGCTGTGCACTTTTCAGTTTCAGACTTTTTTTCTGTAACAGGTGCAACTGCTGGGAATTATTTTTGTTTAACTGGTTTGGCTAGTGTCATTGTTATGTGTGCAAAGCATAGCCAAGGAAGGAACACTTAATTTCAATTTGATAAGTTTTTTATCAAGCTTGCTTAATATTATGCACAGCATACAACCTTTATTGTGTTTATTTATTGTATTTTATTTATTAATGAAAATATTTCTGTAGATTTTTGGAGTCTTTGTTTTTATCCTTGTGGTATCGAAAATGGTATCGAGTATCGAATATTTTCCTTAGTATCGGTATCGAGTTGAAAAGTTTAGTATCGTGACAACCCTACATCTGACTGAGTTGACAAAAATCTACTTTTAGACTTGAATATTTAAATTTGATCAAAAAGATATTTTGTTTATAATCTGTTCCTTTATATGCTTAGACATTTCTTTACAGAAACATAGAATTTCAACTAATAGTTGGCATTTGAAAAAAAAAACTTTTTTTCCAGTAATCTAAAGAATCCCTGACATCTAAATATTGTTTAGTTTATTTCAAACATGTATACATATAGGAAAAGTCCTTTATCCTCCTACGATGGCAGTATAATGTTAAGGAGCACCTTGAGCACTAAAAAAAATATAAATCACTTGTTAAAGATTTTCTCATTTAGTTTGGAATGTTCAGAGGATAGGGAAAGAGTGCCCCCTAGTGTTAGGCCAGTGTAAGCACTAGAAACGTGACCCTAAAAAAACTTTTTTTTCTCAGTCTGACAAAAAATATCAAATGAAATGTTTCCTCTCTTAGGTCGTTTGTGTTATGGAACTTTTTTTGTCGTAATTGGACTAGTTTATTTAGTTTCTCTCCCAAAGTTAACGTGCAGTCATGGGTAAAAAAAAAAAAAAGAAAAAGAAAAAAAAAGAAAGAAAGAAAAGAACATATACTTCTGGAATAAGAAACTTAAGAAGAAAATGGTATTTGTTTTCTTATGAGTTATAAGCCTACCTTGCCAATACACCATCTTCTATTGTCACCAAATTGTCCACTTTGAATAAAAAAAATAAAAATTCTTAAAAAGAGAAATGCTTTTCTTAGTCAAGGATTAAGCAAATAGAAAAAAATATATATTTGTTGAACAAAATAAAAAAGGAACTACAAAAAAAATAGTACCAAGTGCTATGTTTTTTCCTTGAGTTTACATTTAATTAAAAACTATAAAAAAAAACTGTTTCATTTAGGTTTAAAAACAAACCTCTTCGATTTATATTTTTAAAAAATGCATTTAAAGTAGATCACAATATGCCAAAGCGCTCTCTTTGTTGGTATGACCCCATGCTTTTTTTAAAGCCTTTCTTCATGCAGAAGTGCCCACACATCCCTCCCCTTTAACTTTTCTGTGTTGTACCTCTCCCTTCACTCCGCCTTTTGGTGTAAAATTGAATTGACTTCATGCTACTCCTTCTTTTTTCTTTTGGCCTTTTAGACTCACCCTTTAAGCCCCTTACTTATTCAAAGAAAGAAAAAAAAAAGTTTAATTCCATTATACTTAAATTTCTATTCCCAATGCTAAACTGAGAACCCCTGCAAGGGGGAAAAAACAGATTCCTGCATGTGTAAGATTATACCCTCCTCCACTTCCCTTTCTGAACTTCTCCACCCCTCTTTTTCAGTTTCAGCTCTGCTCTTCCTGAGCTCACTCTGTTGTTGGCGTTCGCGTTGACTGTCCAGAGTCCGCGAGCTGAGCACTCCCTGCCTCTCCCTGCCTGTTTTTACTCCCTCTCTCCCATCTCAGCAACCACATTCATCTTCCTCCTGCCCTCTGGGTAAGTAACCCATGATTTCTTTTCGAGTTCACTGAACATGTCATGCTCACACACCCACATGCACATTCTGTAAGGGAAGCACAGATTAAGGCAAAATCAGTTGCACTAAGAGAAAATGCAAGTGCTTATTATGTAAAATTATCTTAATATTGCTGCTTGTAAAGACATTGGCTTCATTTTGAGTAACTTTAATACTTTTTTCCACTTTTATAAGCAAACGTTTGAGTGTGGTTTGCTTTAGAGATGTGTGCTACCCTTGACCTGCATAGTTCCCAACATTCCTTTGAAAGTCTGGATTTCATTAAAACAACCTGATTGAGATGCATTTTACAGACTATTAGGTTGTTTTCGTTTTTAAATATCCCAGTTTGGATCTTGCTGAAATACAGGAAACATCCCTGTTAATTATTGACTTTTGAGACTATTTTTTTACCCTCTCCTTTGCTTCCTCTTTTAAAAGTGTATATTGTAACTTCTCTTTTTCTGTTAATCTCTCAGCCCAAAAGCCCCTGGTTCCTCTCCCCACTTCCTGATCTGATTCTGACATCCGATTGGACATGGCGTACCATAGCTTCCTGCTGGAACCAATTAGCTGTCATGCATGGAACAAAGATCGAACCCGTAAGTCTGGATTGAAAAATGTCTCCAAATGGCCTCATCTTTGAACTGTTTAAACCAAATGGTCCCACTTTCTTTCGCTGAGCTCTTACTGTGCTGTCAGCCGAAGCTTGTGATTGGCTCCAAGGTAGAAGAAGGTATTTCCTGTTTCCTGCATCAGCAAGGGTGGTGCCGGGGAACTTCTGAGAGGCTTTTGTGCACCGTTATCTAGAGGAAGCCAAAGCCTTATTTGGCTATTTTCATCGGTGACTTGATTTCTGAGCAAAGCGGATACAAATGACATCTATATTTGAGTCACACTTCTAGGCACACATTTAGCTTCACACACACCTTCCAACGTGAACCCTTGGGTTGATTCATCTGGTGAACAAAATAACACACCACAGCTCTCATGCTGCTTTTACAGGACAGACACTTCTGACTCATCTGCAGACTAAAACATGGGGTTTGCCACAGTTTATTGAAAAAGACAATGCTGTTCTCACAAACTGTCCACAGAAACTGCATGTGTTTCTACACTTTTTAATGTTTTTGCCATCAATTTAATGTCTCTGTTTCATTCAAATGAAAATCCTTTTTAGTTTATGTCATTGGGAGACACTTTTAGCCTAAGCAACTTTCAAATGATTGTATGCATACTGCAGTAAATATTATAGTTAACAATGAGTTAATTTTAAAGGAAGACCACAATTAATGCTCAGTCAGAGATGTCTGTCAGGAGTGATGGTGTAGAAATAGTGCGATTGTAGAAAGGGTAGATATGTACAGTGTAGGTTCTTGGTGGTGGCGGTTCAGGACGTAATTTACCAGGGCTGGGCCAGTGGTAGCACAGAACAAAACTATAACAAACACACCAAAAAAAAAAAAAAAAAAAAAACACAACGTCAAAGGAATAAGTATTTTAAGTAGATATTCTATTCTACATTCTATATTCTTCCCTTTTAAGTAGATATTCTATAAGTAATTGTCTTACTAACCTGTTCAAATCAAGGGAAAATATCTCAAAGAAGGGATCTTCAACGTTTTGCAGGCCAAGGACCCCCAAACTGATGGTGAGATGGAGCAGGGACCCCTAATTATACACACACATATATCTATATATATATATATATATATATATATATATATATATATATATATATATATATATATATATATATATATATATATATATATATATATATATATATATATATATATATATATATATATATATATATATATATATATATATATATATATATATATATATATATTGTATGAAACTGTGTTATAACAAACTGGTCCTATAGTCACTCTGTTACAGCTGGAGTAATGTAACAAAAGTAATTTCACCCTGGGATTATTAAAGTATTTCTGATTCTGATTCCTCGTTGATGGGACAGGTGTTGTGAATGAAACGGTGCCCAGCTTGAAAGAGCTCTTGTGTGTTTCTGAATGTGTGCATTGATGACTGAAAGATATTTAAAGACATTTCAATTAGTGGAATAAATTGCAGGGGGGAATATAAAAAAAATAAAAGTCTAATCAAGCAAAACGTTAGTGACCTCTGCAGTACCTCTGTGGACCCTCTAGGGGTCGCTGACCCCCTGTTGAAGACCTCAAACAAAAAATATACTCACTCAGATTTCCATTTTTGTGGTGAATGTTCTCCTGGACAAGTGCCAGAACCTACTTCATAGGGGCCCTGTTGGCCCCTCCCTACATACACCCATGGTTCTGGGGTAGGATTTGCTTCCTGAAGAGGTAGATGTTCTTAAAAACAGACCGGAACATTTACTTATAGTGTTTGGTTAGTATTTCCAGCATCATGGAACAATTCATAAAAACAACCTGGATTGTCACAGGTGTAATGTAGGCACTATTAATGATCAAGCATTTTAGAATGGACCCAATCAATCACAACATCTGTAGCTGGTATTAGAAGCGGCTAGCTAAGGGTAGGAGAGCTTAATGAACAGGAGGGTTTAGGTGCTCTTATTGACTGATTAAAAACTACAAGTGTTGCTATTCTGCACCTTTATGCAGATATTGTGGTGAAAGATCAGGTTGACGGTGTATTACCAAGCCAAGAAACAATGGCCAAGCAGTGAGATACAGAATAAAGTAAGAGTGTGCAAGTGCTGCAGGAGTCACCATATTGAATTGATACTAAAGGGCCCAAATTTCCCACCATAACCCACTGAACCCAAACTAGAAATCCCATGCTTTTATTGATCCCCTAATTTAGACTCTATCATCTGATTGTTGCAGCTAAAATCAAAACTCATTGACGTGGACAACATTTTTCTACTATATTTATATTACATTTTGGGGAGCTTGTGTATGTTTTAGTCATGATATAATTAATTAAGTCCATTATGACATTGAGGGAGCAGTGTTCTGAAAGGGGCTGGCTCTCTAAGCTGGACCTTAGCTCCAGATGGCTTTCTGGGTGCTCTAAAAGCTGCTCACTGCTCCCAAGGGGAGATGTGTTAAAGGCCATGAAGATTCAAATTATTATTATTGTTGATATGTTGGTTGCAGTTAAACTATATTTTGTCTACTGTTCACAGTTTTCCATCCATCTTTAGCATTGCTGTCATCCTCCATTAGTGTGGGAAAAACAGTCCGTCAAATGTTCAGTAGGTGGGGTGGGGGGGCTACAGTGGCTTGAAGACCCATCCAGAGGGCCGAATGAATAATTGAGATCCAGACCATAAATGGATGATGAATTTTTGAAGCCTACTAAATATTTCATCCTAGCAGTTCTTTACCATTGTGACAAATTGATAGTGCAGAGAAGATTGTGATATGATTTATAGTTCAGTTTCAGTCTTCACCTTCCATTAGTATTAACAAGTGGGTTTATGTGAGCTACTATTTTCTTTCTATCATCTAGAATATAATCAGTTCACTCTTCTTAAGACCGATGACATAGTCAAGAGATTTTAATCCACTCAGATGCTGCTCAATGAATGTTACTTTCTTTTTAGATCATATTTGTGAATCAGGTAGTTGATTGTGAAAATGTCATCATCTTGCACCAAATACGCTATGCGATCAGACAATTTTTCTGATTGTATTAACAAGCAATTGAACAATTGGTTTGTTGTTTTAGTACATTGAAATGCTTTGTTTTGTGTTTCAGAGATTGCCCTGTGCCCCAATAACCATGAGGTTCATATCTATAAGAAAGATGGGACCAAGTGGACCAAAATCCATGAGCTGAAGGAGCACAATGGCCAGGTAACAGGTGAGAGGATTTACTTCCCTTCTTTTATAAATTAATAATTTCCTCTCATCCTCCTCATGGGTTATTTTTGAATGTTTTATTAGGTTTGTGAACTTTTCTTTCTAGGGTGGACAGATACCATTCAACAAGATTGTTTTTTGTTGTTTTTTTTAAGAATGTTTTATTCATTGGTGATTCCCCTACATTGAAACACCTCCAATAAAGGATTACACCTCGCTACAATTAGTATGGACGCCCTTTAGAGGGACTTAGACACTTTTTCAGTGTCTAAATTTCTTCTATATGACTGAACACATGAATCATGTTCATTAATACTGGTTAAGTTTCCAAGAAGATCTTTGCTTTCCAAGGTCAGTATAATTCGAGTAGCTTGGTGGTAACAATTAATTCCAAAAGCCCCACAGTGTGATGCCTCCACCGCCGTACTTGGCAGTTAGTATTCTTAGATTTGAAAGCATCACGTGAATCCATTAAATATTTGTTCAGTCTTCGTCTTACCATGAAAAATTTCAGATGGTATGATGCTGATCAGTGTGGGTAGGTGCTAAATTTGTTAACCTTAAAGACCGGGGTCTGCTTTCCTGGTTGGGGTCCTCTCAACCTAAGGCCCTGTGTACACTGCAGCATTTCTTGATTAAAAGAAAAATTAGATGGCTCACTGTTTTTATGCTCCACATTAGCATGTGGTTCCATTCCTAATTGGTTTGATTTGAAAGATGGTTCCAGAGTTAAAGGATTTAATAACATCACATCCCCTGTTGACATTTACACAGGACAAATGGACTTTGTTTAAATAGCTGTGCGTTGGCACAGGCGCAGTATGACTAATCAGTAAAGATTGTGCGTACGAGCACAACAGAATCGGTGGCGACTAGTTTAAACACCACATTGGTGACGAACGTGGTGCCGCCTTGTTAAATGAAGTATCTTTGGGCATGAACACACTTCACACTAGTGAACTTTTGTTCTTAATGAGCGTGTTGTCTGTGTAGGTTGCTATTACAACTTTATTATGCTGATAAGTTAACCGGGGAAATGGATCAACCAGGATTCTGGTAGCTGATCACAAAATCAGTGTCTGCTCTTTACCGATCAAAGCATCAAAACATTCTACTACTGCTGTCATTATATATATTGAAATGATATAATTAGGTATCAAAGTTATAGGAAAGTATCATGAATGTTTTAGTCCAGGAGGCAGCGGAGACAAGCTTTTTTATATCAAAATGGAAGATTGTGAAAATAATATTGGCAAAGGACGATGTGGGGAATGTTCTTAAGGTGGATTTTAAAACCAGTTTTAATTTGGCCCTAGAAGGTCTGTATATCGGCCTACCTCCAGCACAGACACCTAGCAGCAGTCACCTTCTCTTCCTGCTCCGCCACTCTGTTAAAATTTCCTTTGAAATTCATACCTGCTGCATGCTTGTCTGCTCTACTCTTGAGCTGCCTTATCTCCCCCTTGGCCCACTGTCTGCCCAGCGTACTCCTCCTATCTACGACCTGTTTCCTTAGCTCCAGAGGGCGGCGCAGCAGGCTGCCACTTATGGTCCTCTCTCTCCTGCTGTTCTCTAACTGATTCCCTGCTGCTTCTGTCTGAGCTCAGAACACAGTTTCCCCTCAACTCTGTTGTCCTGGTGATCCATCCCCCTGTTTTTGGGCACTCTAACTAAAACAAACATGGACCAAACATAGGAAGAAGATGCACTTCCTCTCATTGAAAAACTCATCGATATCAGAATGACCGTCACTTAAAATCGGTGTTCTTACATTACATGAAAAGCCACCGTTTTCCAAGAATGGCTGACTGACCAGTGCAAGTCTAGTTAAATGAAACAGAAATGCAATCAAGTGTTTGATGGATTATCGTGCAGCCAAGATTAAACTAGTTTCTCCATGGCAAGTGACACTGGTGTTTAAATCACGTTGATTCAGGAGCTGTCTTTGAACATCATTACTAGCTGTATTTCCTTTGAGACTTTGAATGGTTGATACAACAAGAACATGATCACAAACACACATTAAACTGGGTGCAGCAGGTTAACATAGATCTTTTGAGATGGCAAGAACCTAAACCCAGTGACAGTGTATGAACTGCTCTTAAAACTGGTTCATTAGCAAGTAAATTAACTGAAGACTGCCATTTCCACCATTAGCAGTGAACAAATATCCTGCTTGAGTATTAGCAGAAACCATATAATATATCTATTAAAAAGGTGTGGTTGAGGTTTAACTTTCTCGTAAACATTAACCAAATATTGACAGGGATTATTTATTATATATTTGAGCTTGTGTGCATAATTTGGACTCTTTGTGAATTGATAAAAAATCATAACTAAGTTAAACTTAGGCTCTTAATGCTTGGGAAAAAAGAGGTGTAAGTGCATCATTAATATCTCAAATAAATGACAGTAGTGACAGCCCTGAAGATGACATGTTAACTTCTGACTAAAACTGTATGGCTTCATATTGTGAGGGCAGGATCTGAAAAGTTGAATTTGTCTGCAGGGATTGACTGGGCCCCAGACAGTAACCGCATTGTCACTTGTGGCGCTGACCGTAATGCTTATGTGTGGACCATGAAAGAGGGAACATGGAAGCCCACCTTGGTCATCCTGAGGATCAACCGGGCCGCTCGCTGTGTGAAGTGGTCACCAAAGGAGAACAAGTTTGCTGTAGGCAGTGGCTCACGGCTCATCTCCATCTGCTACTTTGAGCAGGAAAACGACTGGTGAGGTTACCTGAAATGTACATCCGCTCATCTAAATAACAGATGCTGATAGAATATAGAATTAAGAGTTTCTACATATAGGTGGGTGTGCAAGCACATCAAGAAGCCGATCCGTTCTACAATCCTGAGTTTGGACTGGCATCCTAATAACGTCCTGTTGGCTGCTGGATCCTGTGACTTCAAATGCAGGTATTTTCTTCTAGTGTTCTCTTGGATCTAGAAACCAAGTTTGAAATTAAATGGTTAAGCTACTAGGAATGTTTGAAATGAAACATTTGCAGAAACTGACTCCAACTTTGATTAAAATGATGATCTCAACTCTTTATAGATGCTTGGAAAATCAGTAGCTGTGAATGATTCTAAAACACAATATTTCAGCAGTGTTTAAATGATCTACATTTTTGTGATAGTCCCTTCTACCTATGTTGTTCAGGAAGCTGGTGTCTCTCTTTGCATGATCATGTCTTTCTAAACAATAATACGATTCAGCGCAAAGCTAGATTCTAATCTCTAGTAAATAAATTTTGATCCTGCTGGCAAAAGGTTCATGCATAGCAGTACATACAGAATCAGGCAATCAATAGGTATGAGGAACGAAGTTTAATTCCTAAAACATTTCTAACCGTAGCATATCATTTGAGCTATGATGGGTTTTTCTGAGACAAAACTTGTATTGGGTCAAATGAATCCCTTTCTATATATCTTTGCCAAAATTGGAGGTCACTCTAGATGTTAAGAGTGATGCAACTTGTTTACTATGCAGGGTGTTCTCGGCGTACATTAAAGAGGTGGAGGAGAAGCCTGGCCCCACTGCTTGGGGCAGCAAGATGCCATTTGGGGAGGTGCTTTTTGAGTCTGGAGGTTCTGGAGCTGCGGCTCCCACATCAGGAGGAGGTGGCGGCTGGGTGCACAGCGTGTGCTTTTCACATTCTGGAAACCGTTTGGCCTGGACTTCTCACGACTCCACGGTGTCAGTGGCTGAAGGAGGGAAGACCGGCACGTAAGAGAGGGCAGGGCTGCATAATTTGGGCTGTATCAGGTGTTGTGGTATTCCATTTCTGATCATGTCTTTCTCAGGGTGACCAGCCTGAGCTCTGAGACTCTTCCTCTCCTGTGTGTTACCTTCATCACTGAGAACAGCCTAATCGCTGCTGTGAGTTTTCAACAAGACGCATACCTATGTTAAGCAAAAATAATCTTTTTTTGATGATCCCAGGTTACAGCCACAAACTTAAAAGTATTTGAAGTTATGGATCTCTGCCCCAGAGTAACCATGGACCTTTTTTCACTGAATAATGCTATCTAGGGCTGCAACTATCGATTATTTTGTAAATTGATTGATCTGTTGATTATTTTTTCAGTTAAATGATTAATATTCGGATAGCCAAAGATTCTTTAAAGACGACTTTTTATGAAATGATCCAGGTGAAATTCAAATGTTTCCCCTTGAGGGGTTCTGGATAGAGCATATTGACAGAGTTTTTTTTTTTTTTTTTTTTTTTAGTCTTCAATGCAAAACATTGATATCTTTTTTTTTTTACAATCTTGTTATAGTTACTGCTCTAGTTAGGCATGTTTTATATTCTCCAGTTAACGATTATTCGATTCCTAAATTAGTTGACAATTATTTCAAAAATCGATTAATTATGACTAATCCATTTAATTGTTCAGCCCTAATGCTATCCTTGCCAGACCTTTCAGTGAAGGTGAGCAGCCAGGTCTCTGTAGCTTTGCAGTTTTGCCACACTTTGCATTTAAAGAGGACAGACTAAACAAAGCTAAGTTAAATATCTGTTTAATACCCCAAAACTTTGCTATTGTATAAGCGTATTCTCATCTTTTTTCCCTGTGCCGGTGGATCCTGTTTACTAATTATGAGACTTTATTGCAGTAGGTTGCTCTAGGGTATCAAACTAAATGGGGTTATGCAACAGTAACCCATCACATTTGTTGCTGCATAAAATATTATGAAATATGTAGCTTTTTTCTTTCCAATAAACTTTACTCTTTCTTTGTTATCCTCATATAATCAGAGTACAATACATTTGTGACTGAAACAACAAAATTAAAAACTTAAATCGAGGGGAATATTTTCAAAAGATAATGCACATGCACATTGCTATTTTATTTTACTCATATACATTTTTACTGTATTTAGCATTTTCTACACACTGTATTTTTGCAAATTAAGTATTTGGTTATTTTTTCAGTTTTTGACATTGCAAATATGTTACAAGTATATTTAGCATTATACAGAAAATGAACAGAATTGCTTAGTTTTTTAAAGATACTGGGTATATGCAATGTAATCAACATTACATTGATTACGTTCCATACTTTCATATCCCAGATTGGGGGGATGAGCTGCCAGTGTTGTCTTTAGGCAAGACCCTTCACACTAATGACTGCTTTGGGGAGGGGTGGCCTAGTGGTTAGGGTATTGCACTTGGAATCCTGAGGTCCTGAGTTCAAGCCCCCCTCCCACGGACTGCTACTCTGGGTCCCTGAGGAAGACCCCACAATACTCCCTGGGTGCTGCATAATGGTGGCCCACTGCTCCTCAAGAATCATTTTGTTGCTCTCTACTTGTGACAGTGTAATGACAATTTGAAAAAAATATCAATATGATAGTAAACAGAAACCAAACATTAAGGAGGATGAGTCAAAGAAAACTTCTGGCCTCTTCTTTAAGGAAGGAAAAATAGAAAATGTGTAAAGAATTAGTTATTTTTAGAAACATACTGAATATTTTGACATTCTCTATGCAAGATTGAGCAAAGATTGTCAAATATTTTTCTTTAGGAGAAAAAAACAACTAAAATATCAATTTCAAGCAGTTAAAAGAGCTTTTGTACAACTGATGACAGCTTTACTTTTTTGTTTGTTCTCTTTCCAAATAACCTCTATGTAGAAACAAACTCCATCTGCTCATGTTTTGCTTCAGTAATTAGATTTTCTCTGTGTCTTTCAGGGTCATGACTGTTACCCAGTGCTGTTTGTGTATGAAGGTACCACGTTGACATTTGGTGGCAAGTTGGATGTTCCCAAGCAGGCTGCAGCGAAGGGCATTAGTGCAAGGGAACGTTTTCAGAACCTGGACCGTCGTGCCTCTGAGACCCAGAGCACCGACAAGGACTTAAACACGCTCCACAAGAACAGCATCAGGTCTGGAGGGGACAGGGGGAGAGTTTGGGAAATGAAAACTAAATACAATTTTGCTCTAACTTAACATCTCATTTGCATTGCAATTAGCTCTGATAATGTACCTGTGCAACGATGAGCGTGAATACAGAACACAATATGTGCATACTTACCTTGTGTACAAAACTATCAATTTAAACAGAACAGTTTTTCTGTTAATACATCTAAACAGCAGAGTTTTGATTAAGATCTGACTGGAAAAAATGCTAAAAACACTGTAGTTCCCCTGCCACCCCACTAGAAGCCACTATTGTCTTTGAAACTCTTAACTTTCAGTTTATTACAGTATGTCAGTAACCTGGCAGTAGCCAGATTGATATGTGTAGAACTGAGTTGAGTTCTACAATATTAATCTGGAATGCTTGTCGTTCAGTCTGTCCGTGAAAAGGAGGGACATTTATTACAATACTTCGAGCTGATTGGGTGACGTGCCAGCTTAAGAGCTTTGGCACGTCCATGAGAGCCACCAACGGAGACACAATGATCGCAATAGGATTTCTCTGCAGCTTCTTGAGTGTTTTCACAACCAGCTGAGTAAGCTGATTTATCAAGGTTCTTCCAAGAAAATCGTGACACCTTTCCCATCTACAGATGCACAAAGTATGTCTCTTTGCTCGTCTTTTAAACGAGTAATTGTTGCTATTTTAGCTAAAATAAAGTCAGTCGCCGTATTGACAGGTGAGTCCTCCAGCGCGGCCACGTTTGTAATGCCCCGGCAAGGCCATTCTGACACTGGTGGCATGTCATTGGTCTGACCCGCTGGTTGTTATGAGACGGACTATTTGCAGGAGTCTTTCATTAGAGTTTGTTGTGAGACTTAAAACTCAGATCTCACGACAATCCAGCTTGCAGTGCAAAGTATGTCATGGCTTCCTCCTTGAGGCAAATTCCCTTTTACCCTTTATGCTTTGTACCACAGAAGGGAGAATGGGATATCTTTGGAACATTCCTTTGCAGGACTAAATTTCAAGTCTTACCTTTTCTCAGAGAAACTATTTTCCACTATGAATCCCATGAACTGTAGAAACACAACCAAAAAAACATAATGAGCACAGGGTTACAGTTACTCTTATAATCAGCCAGAAAATGAAGGGTTGCTTCGAAGGGTGTTTCCCTTTCAGTTATAAATAAAGAAAAGACAACACATTTCTTATACCAGTTTTTTTTTGCCAGTCATCTAAATTTTAACAGCTCTTTGGTTTAAACTTTTGAATGTGATCACATTATGTCCCATGCTTAAACTTGGACTTTTCTGAACCTCAATTTTAGCCAAATCTCTGTGCTGGAGGGAGGAAGAAACCAGTGCAGCAAGTTCTGCACCACTGGCATGGATGGAGGAATGGGCATCTGGGATGTCAAGGTATCATGCATACAAGCCTCAGCCATATTGTTCAATGCAGTTTATACTCATCTAACATATTTCCATCTTCATCAATATCTTTGCAGAGTCTGGAGTCTGCTATGAAGAATTTGAAGATAGTGTGAGCTGAACTATGCATTTCCCCACCAAAGCGTCGGAGACATGAAGAAATCTGCTTCTGTTTTACAAAAAGCTTTTTGGCAGTATTTTAATCAAGTATTTCTTTATAAATGTAGTGGAAACAATCTGCTCTGTTCAAGCAGCTTCTGCAGCTCCTCTGAAGGCTTTTTGCTGGCTCATTTGATTACTGCATAAGAGGGGGCTGACCTCAGATCTACAAATGGTACTTAATGAGTTTAATTAGTATTTTGTAGTCAAGCTCAGTATGAGCTGAACGCTTAAAGCAGCTTTTTATGTATTTAACACAGAGAAAGGCTGCAGATTTATATTGAAAGCTTATGCTGGTCATAACATGCATTTAATAAAGCATTGGTCAATACCAATGTGTGTCTCTATTCATTATTTTCCTCCTGATATAGCTGTGTTCAACAGTTTATATGCACCTTCTACAGATGTAATATGTTTTGCTTTATTTCTGTTGTTTGGAAGACTTATGTCACAAGGAACACAAATTAATTGCAAAACCTAAATACATGACTGTGAGTTTTTGGTGTATATTTTCTTAACCATATTTTTCATGACTATACAAAAAGACTGAAATATACAGCAGGTAAATTAAGTATTGAACATTTCTCCATTCTTCATAGTAAACATATTTCTAAATGAACATTTTAACAGGTGTTGGTAACATTACAAGTAATCCATACATAGAGAGAAGTCAAAACAAATAAGCTTGAATTTTAAGACGTGATAATGTGAAATGACTAAGGGAACATCCACCAAGCTTTCTGATAATTACTTCATCCTTTGTGCAAAAGCCTTTGCTATTAATGGCAGCTTCAAGATACCTTCTGTATGGATAAACTAAAGGCATGCATTCTCAGGTGTGATTTTGGCTAATTTTTCCACAAAAACGGTTGTTAAATCTTGAAGGTTCCATTTCTATGAACTCTGATTTTTTATTTCCATCAATTTTTCAACTGGAATCTAGTCAGGCAATTAGCTCGGCCATTAGCGCCTCTATTTGCTTTCTCTTTTTCCCTGTCAGTTAAGTTCCCTTGGCTCTGTTTTTGAGATCATTATCTTGCTGAAATGTCCATCATTGTTTCATCTTCATCATTCTGGAAGATGGTAGTAGATTTTTATCAAGAGAGTCTCAGCAGAAAGAATAACATGACAATAACTCCTTTAGAAATATGCTTACTATGAAAAATGGGGATGTAATCAATATTTTATCAGTGTTGGTGGTCATAAAAAAAATTGTCCTAATTAGACGTCTTTTTGTTTGAAAAGTTCTCAGTGATAATCATGATAGAATATCTGATAGTTTCTCTGAGCCAGCATAAAGAGATTTGCCTGGAAAAACTCAATCTATAAAAAAAATGCAAAAGGTTTAATAAACTGGTGCAGAATCTAGTGCATGTGGAATAAAGAAAAAGTGGATATTTTCACCTTCAGAGCAATTTCAGTATTTGTAAGACCATCATCGCCAAATTATTGGATTTATTGTAACCAATCAACCTGTGCATAAAATAGAAATCCAATAGTATGATGTGAAACCACCAGGCTCCATTTTGGAGAATTCTGACTATTCTCAGAATTCTTCGAAAAATTCTGAGAAGAAAGTCAGAAATTAATGGCCCTTTTATATTGCAGGTATAGAGGACAATCTTTTAATTCCTGGTGGATCATCTAAATAAGTGGTCCTACTAATTGACAATCGTTCTGGTGATATGTTTACGTCCTACATGCTTGTTTCATTAGCTACCTTTTTGTGCGCATGCGCACTTTTAGGCGTATATGTCTGGTGAGCTACTGTTTCAGGCAATCATTGAAGCTCACCTTTCTCCATGAAGTTCTTTGAAAATGGCAAAGGTTTGTAAGAGAAAAAGTGTCTACAAAGTGTACGAGAAGAAAAGAAAGGCCTCAGAAGAAGTAAATATATGTATATATGTGTAGATATATTTGCTGTTACAGCGTGCCCACTGTTGCTACCCAACAGCGGTGACCAATAACAAAGATGGCGTGGGCACTGCTCAGTGGAGGAGGAGTTACGTGACCAAAGGAGCAAAAAGCAGTGATCATCTGTCCGAACGGTAAGTTAACTGAGTTTGCTATAAAGGGCACTATATAGTTCTCGCTCTATATAGTGATTGAGGGACTATATAGGCTGAAGGCTGATTTATACTTAGAAACCAGGTCGTCTACATGTGTGTTGCAGTGAACGCAAATAAGCCCCCGCCCCTTCCGCAGACACTCTGTTGTACCTCTCTGAAATTGTAGGTGACCGCAGACAGTGCCCCAGACAGAAGGCCTCTGATTGGTCAAATCTACATCCGCTCTACACTATGCATATTTCCTGTTTGGTGCCTTAGCGGCTTGTTTTGTGTGTATGACCGTCATTGTGGAAAACGACTCGTGAAAATGGACCAGCTAGAAGAGCGAGATGCGCGAGAACGCTGGAACCTTTTTTCCACCTGGATCCCCGCTCTTTTCCCCCCCTTATGTCCCTCCTTTGTCGCACAAACTTGCCCCCATTTCCTCACCACTTCGGCTCTATCTAGACCCACTGCTAGTTCGTGATTATCCGTCTTGTGTTGTGGCGTGGAATAGCACCACGCTTCAATATTGGGCATACCGTAAATAAAAAATATCTGTGACAAGCCAACTGTGACACACTGCTGCGGGGAATATAACCAGTCCTTTAGGGGTTAGGCTCGATGTTTGGGCACAGTGAGCTTGTATGAGCTATGAGAATAGCAACTTTTAAACAAAGCATAAACAAGGAGAAATGGGCTAATGCATTGCAAGTCTTTAAAAAAAATAAAAAATCCTCCGCAATACCTTTAAGTTTAATGGCCCTAATCCTCTTCTATAGAATTTTGAATCTAAAGTCAGAATTCTGAGAATATATTCAGAATTTAATGGTCTTGTTTTCAATAAAGTGACAGTTTTTTTTATGTTTGTTTTTATTATTGACCCTAATCCTCTTCTAATTAACGCATTAAATCAATTTTTTTTACATTTGGAAAAATAAAATATCTCCATTTTAATCCCTTTTAACAACATGCCTACACCCCCATCATGTGGCGCGACCAGGAACTGCATGCAGAATTTCCACCTATGAATCAGAACCTCTAAACAAATGATGTGGTAGCCCTGAGAGATTTAAAAAAAAAAAAAAAAAAGCAGCCCTCCACATCGAGTCTTGATGATGATGATATGAAGCGGTGGATGCAGAGAGAAAACAGGTTCAACATCAGAAGCAGCAGCAGCATCACTGATCTCTTCCAGCCGTCCCCCGCCGCCCACACTTCCGGAGCGGACACTGTGACAGCCAGGCAGCTGCCCGTCGGGATGCGTCCGTCTGAGCTGAGCGGAGGACGGCGCCTGTGAAACGAGGAATTACATCTCCTCTTTACAATCTCAGCTGCAGACATCGGATCACATCAGCAGCACTTTTTCTCTCAGCAGAAAAACAGTCCATTAATCTACTGTCTGCCGTCAACTGTTGCTTATTTTCACTGTAAATGAATCTTGTAAGGTAGGGGAATTTTTCTAACCCACTGCCATAATAAATTCAGTAATATTCAAACACGCGTATTTTTGCGTTTACATATGTGTTTCCATGGCGGTGATGATGATGATGATGATGATGATGATGATGATGATGATGATGATGATGATGGATTGTTCTAATGCAACAATAGTTTTTTTTCCCCTTTAAAACCATATTTATCCTATTTATGCACTTAAATCCCCCCACCCAATGTTGTGGTTCATTTAAGTTAGGTTAAAAATATTTTTACCCCATTATGGGCATCTGTCTTTGTTTTAATGAATACAGTCAGTTTGATCCCTCACAGTTGCAAATTTGTTTCACAGGATGAAATTTGTCCTGTTAACACCATTTACCATTTTTATGACTTCCTTATGCCTTCCTAATCTCGTGATTCCTTTTAGTATGTGTGTCTGAACAATCATATGGATCATACTGCTTGGACAGTGGATGATCCTTTAAAAACAGTAACCGTAAGGATGATAGCATTAAGGCAAACTGAACTGTGGAGTAAAAAATGTATTACGATCTGCAGAGAAACAAAATTCAATCGCAGGAATTGAAGTGAAAAAAAATGTGGATCAGTGCATTCCTAGTCCCAGAGCTACTTTTAAGGTTTTTGGATTTGGAGATAATATAGAACAGTTGTGGACTTTTCTATTAGTTATATTTACTGTTCATCCAGGATATCACAAAAGAGCTAAGCCCAACATCTAAAGCTCAGTAGGTCTCAGCTGCTTTACTTAAAGGTATAGTGAAGGGTTTCGCTCTCGCAACTTAAAAAAAATAAATAAATTGCTCATGCACAACCCTGTACCCTCTCCAAAAAAGGAACGCCTATTAAACACGAGCAAGAGCATGCACGAGCCCATTTCTCCTTGTGCACGCTCTGTTTAACAGTTCCTGTTTGCATCGCTCATATAAGCTTACTTTCCTAAACAGGATTTGCAATTTTTCCAGTATGTCAGTGAAAATGGGGACAAGCACGTAAGACGGCCTTACGTAAACATATCACCAGAATGATTGGCAGTTAAGAGGACCACTTATTTTGATGATCCACCCAGAGAAAGAACATCCTCCACTATACCTTTAAGGTCAGTGCTCAGAATTTGGCAAACTGAAGAGAACACAACAAAAAGAACAAAAATCCCATTCCCACCCTGGCCATCAAACATCTTGATTACAGTGAACCCTCGTTTATCGCGGGGGTTATGTTCCAAAAAGAACTTGCGATAGGTGAAATCCGTGAAGTAGAAACCGTTATTTTTTTACAGTTATTATACAATGAAATACTCCATACACCATTGAAATCAAGGAACAAAAACTTTTTACAGGCCCAAGCATTTGTTTAACAAATAAAAGTACGGTCTAAACGTTGTTGTTGTCTGTTTTTTTTTTTTTTTTACAAATAACTACTGTACTTTACTGTAAAATAATATAGTTATAAATGGATAAGTAATAATTTTAATCATCAATACGAAATTAAGGGTTAATATTGCGGGGATCAGCACCGCCCCGCCGTGACGGATTGGAACGGGAGAAAATGAAAAATGGTTATGAAAAAAAATACAAAGTACAGTAGGACAAACAGTCACTGCTGTTCTGAGCCGCTGCATCCTGACTCTGCTCTGTGGCGTTTTTTTCTTTTAAAGCCTGCGGTGCAGGTGTGTTTTTTGGACAGAAGAACATAGTTATCGGCAGTTGTCGCTCTTTTTTCTTCTGGGCCAAAAGATCTTTATAAACCGACATGCCACCATTAATATGTTTGACAATAAAGTTTAACAATGCGTGATGCAAATCCGTGAAGCAGCGAGACCGTGAAAAGTGAACCACGTTATAGCGAGGGTTCACTGTATCCTCAAGATATTCTCTTTGTATTATTAAACACCAGACATAAAACTAATACAAAATGTCAATGACAGACCACAATATAATCAAACATGATGTTCTGTTTATTATCTGTAATAGGCCCCTTAACTGTCGCAGAAAAACATCATGAGCTTTTTGAAAAATTAGAATGTATTATGTAAAATGATCTGGAAACTAACTCTTTCAATAAAACTATAGTTATGCAGCCAGAAAATAATTCTAAGCACATAAAAAAGCCTTATTTGATTGGCCTTGTCAATGGCTACAATAATGTCCAAGTGAAATGCTGTGGCATTGAACGTGCCACAAAGAGTGGTAATACTTTTTGTGCCAGTTATGAATAACTGCCATCATACTAATACAGGATTTTGTATTTATAAAAAAAAAGAATATATATATATTTATATATATATATATAAAAACAAGCATGACAGTAAAGGCAAAAACATGGTGGGGAAGAATCCTGAGTGGACATTAGTCCAGCTGATATTTGTCACTGACTCAGTCTTGGAATTGCTAAAGAAGCTTGCTGTTCATAGAATGTTGTATTTCATGGTTTTAAAAGAAAATAGATTTTATGGAGAAAATGTGGTCTAAAAAGATGCACATGCAATACGGATATAAACAGCACTTATTGGAGATGGTTAGGATGAGTAAATAAATAACTAGGGCTAAATGTTTTACACAAAAATCAAGATGGCGATTGTTTTTAACCAAAACTGCAATTTTATTTTAATATACCTTTGTTCTAACCCAGAGCTTGTTTTTGTGTTTTGTTTGTTTGTTTTTTATACTTAAATAATACTTGAGGGAAATTACTTCTCTGCATTTAACCCATCCCCTTGTGGAGCAGTGGGCTGCCATTGTGCGGCGCCCGGGGAGCAATGTGGGGTTAAGGGTCTTGCTCAGGGACCCAGAGTGGCAGTCTGTGGGAGTGGGGGATCAGACTCACAACCTCAGGATTCAAAGCCCTATGCCCTAACCACTAGGCCGCCTCTCCCCTCTGTAGATGTTTCACCCCAGGCTTTCAGTTTTTTTTTTTAACTTGCTTGACCAGAACTTGACCAGAGGCCACTATTGCAGGACTTTACTATAATCTTAGTGTGAAAAAGGGCTAACTTCTACTTGCATTCATGGATCTGCTGCTAGCTGCAACCAGTGGCGCCTACAGAAATGTTTCACAGGGGTGGCCAGATGGGGCCACTAAAAAACCACAATTTCAGTGTTTGAATATGTGTTAAACCAGCCTGTAGAAATCACTTAAGAAAAGACTTAAGTAAACGCCTACTCATATTTTGGTTTATTGTGTGATTTTTTAATGTTACATCACTGGCTGTGGATAATGGGATGAAATGCTAAACTGATGGTACTAGGGTGGCGCCACTGGCTGCAACTCTCTACCTTTCTGTGTGGCGACAAAGCCAACTCAAGCATTTTTACTGCCACTTAAAGCCCTTGAGGGAGACATTTTGTGTCTTCCACATATTTTAATACAGTGTGATTAAAATATGTGCCTCTGTGATTTGAAAATCGCGTTTTGCTAAATTACATTTACAAATTACATTTACAAATTACATTGAAAATGCAATGAATTGCCCAGCCCTATATGCAACTATCCAATAATTTGTGTGCATCTCACAAATACAGTCACAATCTGTTGTTATTAGCATGTGATAACAGCAAGAACATTTATGTGTATGTTTTTCATGTTTTTAATGGGTTTTAGAGAGACTGCCAATGCCTTCTACAGTCCTGTAGGCTAATGAAAGAATGGAAATGCTAAACAACATTAGCGTTCATTATTATGATTTATGATATTATGGTCACTCAGTGAAAATGAGTTATGTCTGTTTATAAAAAAAGTGCAGACTTTGTTGCATAGTTTTACATTTTTTTATTTTATTTGTGTGTTTCTAACTGAGCTGCATTGCACAGCCATCAAATATGCTTATAAATCAAATAAAAGGAGATCTCTTTGGTTCAATAAGACAAGATAAAGCCCTGCTTTTGTCTACCCTGGTGTTCTGAATCAGTTTTCCTGTGCTGCTCCTCTCAGTCCACTCACTGGTTCTTTGTGAGTGGCCTGCGGCCTGCTAATTATCAGTGGATTTGATAAAGTCATTAATAACCCAGCTGGGCTGTGAGCAGAAACACAAACTGGCACAGTAAAGAAATAGGCAGCCTCTGGATGGAGGAGCCTCTTTATTTGGGACAGATCTGGGAGTTTCTGGGTCGGGTCAGTTAATATTAATAGCTGTGAATGAGTGTCACTCTAGAAACAGAAGAAGAGAGAGTTAAAAAACAATCCACTACACTTTGTTTCCAAGTTTGAAGACGTTTCTCTTTTCATCCAGGAAGCTTTTTCAATTCAAAATGTCAGAAATTGCATGGAGTTCAGGGCTTTATGGAGTGGACCAAAAACAAAGCCTTGTTCTGGCTTAGAAAACATGCAAATTGATGCCCTTTGTCTTTTAATATTTAATGTCCTTTTTAAAGAGGAAAATGCTCCTGTAAGATAGGTAAACATAAGACCTTTAGCTTTGGATTTGAAAATTTCTACTGCTTAAGTGAGAATAAAATGAATCAAATCCGATCTTGACTGAAAAGCTTTGAATATGAATACAGTAATTTAGATAAACAAAAATAATCTAAAGCCATGGTTAGTATTTCCTTTGAAGGCGGCTTAATTTTTGTTATCAATGTGTGAGGAACAGACAAATTGAGGTTTCTTATGAAATCTGTTTCTGGAAGGTGCAGCATAACAGCATGTGCTTGTGTACGTTTATGTTTTTGATCTGTTTATTTGGCTTTCTGTTTGTCAATTTTATCAGAGGAAGTAGAGATTAGACAGGACAAAAAAACTCGCAAGGGAGAATAAACGAACGAGAAGTTCTCTGTTGAGAGATTTAGAAAAAAAAGGCACGATCCCAGCTCTTTTGTTACCATGACAACAGTGACATCACCGAGGGGTTACCTCCTGGCCTGTTCTGTGGTGCCGTAGAACCAGGGATCAGGCTTAATGTGCGTGTCTGCAGGAGTTGATGTGTGCGCACATAGAAGCTTCTCCGTGCGAGCTATTTGTAAAAGTAATCATAGGGACATAAGTCTGGTTTAGATGGTAACCGTGGTTGCCGACTGTTGCTAGGCAACTGCAGCCATGGTAACAAGCTGAAGCATGATGTAGCGTTGCTTAGCAAAAGGACAGAGTGGAGGTGGGGACTCATCGACAGCTATGAGATACAAGCAGCATTGTAGATGTTCATCCTGGGTATAAAGTAGATCTTTCTTCAGCTCACTCACAGTAAACCCGAACTTGATGTTTATAGTTTAGTAGTTTCTCATCAAAGCTTCTACGGTTCAAACAACAGGTATTGGGTCACACTACCATAACAATCATTTCACTTCCATGGCTGCAGGTGAAAACGTTTAGTGGGAGAGCTTGACCTTTAAGACCAGCTTTAGGATGAATAGGATCCACAAAAGCAAACAAAACCAATGAAAAACCTTGTAAAAAAGTTGATTCTCCTAAGAATGGGGGTCCTTTATCAAATTGGACCCTATCGGTTAAGTAAACAACAGAAAAAACGCTGCAAACAAAATATGATGCAACCAAAAACAAAATGCTGCAAAAAAAAAAAAAAGTAATTAAATGATGCAGTTAGTAAAAACAGCTGCAAATCTCTTTAAAAAAAAAAACACCACTAAAGGGAGTTGAACAAAGAACAAAGCATATTGGAATAGAGTGTTACTTTAACATAGGTTATAACACAAAACTATGCTGTTATTCTGCAATATTTTAAGACTATGGCTGTGTCCGAATGTCCACCCTAACCCCTAAATCCCTCAATCACCTCAGCCTAGAGAATATGTGCACTAAATATATAGTGGACTTTATAGTGAATCAGTTAACTCACCTTTTGTACAGATGATCACTGCTTTTCGCTCCCCATTGGTCACGTAGCTCCGCCTCCCTGCACGGTGCCTGTTATTTGTCACTGCCAAAACAAATCCCATGATGTGCGCATAGAATTTTTTGTTTGCAGCCTTTTTCTGTTGCATTTGTTTTTTGTGTTTGCTTGTTTCAGACTTTGTGTTATACGTGTGTTTGCAACTCCTTTATATGTTTGCTGCTTTCACCTGTGGGAAGCTCATTTCTTTTCTTGTTTTGTTTTGCAGCATTTTTCTTTTTCTATTTTTTTTTTTTGTGCTTTTGTGATTTGGAGTTTGCATCATGCATGTTTTTGAAGCTTGTTTCTTCCTTTGCTGCTCTTTTACTCCTGTCAGCCACCATAGAAATATGGCTGAAGGTGCCATGTTCATCTGTTGAAGTTATAGAACAATCATACAAAACTCCTGGCCACATCTATTAAGGAATAAGACTGCTTCAATGTCCAAAACATAAACAAATTTCAGAGTGGAATGTATAAAGAAACATAGAAACCAAAAGCAAAGGATCTTGTGAAAATGTCAGATGTATCCTGTGGCGTAAGGTTAAAGTTTGATCACAAATCTGTAATTTTTCTGGCCCATGGTATTTCATTCTATCTGGTCCTATTTAATAGTATTTTATCTCTGTTTTTTCTTTTGATTTAACATTTCTTTTGTTCCTTTTTGGATGTGAAGGACCTTGTAATGTTCACTTTAAGCTCTACCTTAGTTACCTACCGACCTTTACTTTCTTTTTATTCTTTTCCTAATGAAAATAAGCAGATTTCTCATATTTTCGCTTTTGTTTTTTGTTTAATTTTAGCTACAGTACATATTTGCTTAAATTTGACCAATTTTGATCATTTCTAGGTTTATGAACAACCGTGTTCCTCCTAACAAGAGATACCAGCCCACAGAATACGAGCATGCTGCCAACTGTGCCACGCATGCGGTCAGTATGCATAAACCCCCCCCCCACCTGACGCCTCACACACACACCCACACACACACCCAAACACACACTCACAGTACAAGCTGTTTGTAATGCAGAACGCTCACATTTATGACTATACTAATAATATTACTTTTAAAAGTTGTGCCATCATCATGTTCTCAATAGCACCTCACCTTGATACTTTTTGCGTTTGTTCCTTTGATCTCTTGTGTTTTCTAGATGTGGATAATCCCTAGCCTGCTGGGTAGCTCACTGTTGCACTACGAGTCAGAGGACCGATGGGAGCGGCTGTCAGCCTGGGTGTACGGGGCAGGGCTCAGCTCGCTCTTCATTATCTCCACCTTGTTCCACACTGTGGCCTGGAAGAAAAGCCACCTCCGGTATGAAAACAGACATAAGGAGGCTTGAACTTAAATTTTTTGCATTAGGGGGTTAAGGTTTATCCAAAATGTTTCCAGTGTCCCAATCTTTAGGGCCATTGTTCCTAACACAGAAATTTTCAAAACACTGGTCTGCACCATGCAAGAGCTGGTTCTTACTGCATCTTCCTCAATTTAAAAAGGGTTCCATGGCATCTACGGGCCCTTAAATCTAATTCTGGTCTACCTTCAAAGTGCTCTATGTTTGTATTAAACTGAAAAGTGCCATGGAAGTGGCAGGATAAAGCCAGAGCTAAAAGATAACAGCAGATTAACGGTAGAATGGACCAGTAACCTGAATCTGGTCAAGAATCTGCAGAAAGACTTGAAAGTCAATGCTATCTAATCTAACTGAGACTGAGCTATTTATAAAAGAAAGGGCAAAAACTTTGTTCTTTTTAGATGTGAATTTGCTATAGATATATAAATATTTGCATTTGATTAAAGCAAAAATGTTTCCACCAAAAATGTTATATAAATGCACAATACAATTAGTATGTTGTTGTTTTTTTATTTTACTAGAAAAATCATGTATCATTTTCTTTGCGCTTTACCATTATTTTCTGTTGGTCTCTTCTCCAAAGTTCTTTACTGACGTATGTGGTGGTAGTATGAAAAAAGGGGTTAAGCAGGTATAAATAGTTTTGCAAGAACAATACACATTTAAAAACAATGTAAGGGCTGCAACTGAAAGAAAATATAGATACCTAACAAAACCTTTTTTTACAGCTCTGTAGAGCAGTGTTTCCACATGTGTGACAGGATGGTGATCTACTTCTTCATTGCAGCCTCCTACGCCCCATGGTAAATATACTGGCCTGTTGTCTGTGTGTGGGTGCCTGTAAATCAGATTGCATAGGGACGCTTGGCAGCTGTCATCTTATTGGCTCTTTGACAGGCTAAACCTCCGGGAACTGGGTCCGTGGGCGTGTCACATGCGCTGGCTGGTGTGGGTGATGGCATCTTTTGGAACCACCTACGTCTTCTTCTTCCATGAGAGGTCTGTTCCCACACTGACAGCTTCATGTGGGTCAGACTGGCAATTAATGCTACATGTTTTCGACATGGCAGGAACAAATTTCAACCTGTTGCAATGGTTGTTTTTTAAAGTTAAGGCAATTGTGCTTGACCTGAAATGCTCATTATTGCAGGTACATAAGCATTGCGTAATAAACAACTATTCAGGTATTGCAACAACTATAGGAAGACAACTACCTCCAACATTGTTTATATCTATTTACGTTTTGTTTTTTTAGAAGTTGGTCATTAGCAGTGATTTTTTTATCACCTTTTAAAGATTATCCCTAGATCCTAAGCCTTGATCACTTTGCATCCCCCTCCTTCTTGCTAAGCACTGACTTTGGTACTGTTAGTTACGATTGATTGATTGATTGATTGATTGATTGATTGATTGATTGATTGATCTCACAGTGAAGAAATTTACTCGTTACATTAGCTCAAATAGTCAGAGAAGAAGAATGTGCGAAAGGAAAAAAAGGTGCATGGGATATATACAGTATATGACAGTTATATTTTAATAGTAGGATCATTATACAGGGTTATTGCACAGGGTGTTTAAAAGGGTTTTTATATAGATGGATATTTATATATATAGTTATTGCACTGGGTGTCACATATAGAGCAATAGGTTATTGCATAGGGTATCAAATAGTAAATTGCACATTATACCATGCAGAAGTTATTGTCGTTGTGGTTTCGCATTGTAGAGTCTGGTTGCAGCAGGGATGAATGACCTGCGGTAGCCATCTTTTTTATAGGAGCTGCTCAGCTCCTCTACAGACAAGCGCAGAGTGTGGAAGGTGTTGACCATGATGGATGTAAGCTTGGACAGCACCCTCCTCTCAGCCATTTCCTCCACCGAGTCCAGAAGGACAGAAGTGGCCCTTCTAAATACTGTAGTTTGTTCAGTCTCTTTCTGTCCTGCTCTGCTCTGCCAGGGGCCCAGCAGATGACAGAATAGAGGAGGGCTGATGCCACTACAGAGTCATCAAAGGTTTTAAGCAGGGGCCTGCCCTATATACTACTAGTTAAGCTTTGACCCCTATTCCCTTTTCGAAAATAACTGTAAGTCTATTTGAGTCTTTTGCTAATAGAGATTTTTGATAAGCATAAATGGATTAAAATCATTGAACAGAATGATGGCGTTCCTCTCAGCTCTGTTTTAGTTTAAAAACTACATAAATCCCAACAGTTGGTGATTCACAGCTGTATTTTGCTGTCTCTATCACTTGCCTTTTTCTGAGTGTCATATCAGGCCATAAATTCTAGTACATTTTCTACAGGTAAACAAGGACAAACCAGAGATATAAGTCATGGTTCTGGGAAGCACAGAGACAAACCACATTCAGAAGTAGGTGTGCTGGCCCTATACACATTTATGCAGAAGCTGTGATGAACCTGTATGTATGGTTGGGTGGTAAGGTGGATTTATCTGATTTTGTTCCAATATGTATTTTAAAGCCAACCCAAGTCATAAGTGATCTAAGCCTCTGCTTAGCATCCCCAAGCTATCAGGGGCCCTTCTATTAAATCTTGAATTTTAAAGCAGACCGAAATTTGAATTTTTTTCATGGCTCATTGGAAATTTCATTATTGCAAAATTTTTATTGTATTGTTAATGTATAGATTAATCAAAGGGTATGAACTTGTTTGAAATGTAAAACGGCCTATGGTGATAGCAAACTCTGATGGATGATAAATTGTCCCAGGAATGAATTATATATTGTAATATTGTCTTTTGGTTTGAGTCCAAAGTGCTTCCACACTACATCAACCTCCTTATACTTTGAAACCATTTCCATCTCTCTTTTTTCCAGAATTTCACTAGTTTTCTACTTCTCAGTCAACAGGTCCTCATGCTACACTTTAGTGAAACCTGTGTAAACCTGTGTAAACAAAACACAAAATGTACTTTTAAGATTTACTGGAACTTGCAAGTTTTCTTTTTTGAAGTAAACACTTGTTTTCATTGTTTGATTGCTGACAAGCAGGAGGAACAACTGTGTCAGTTGGCCAACTTATAGCCAAGAGCATTTTATTTGGGGTCTGTTGTTTATCTTTGCTAAATGAAGTTATAGTTTGGTATCGTTAAGAGACTGTGCTGTTTCCAATTTGAGTTATACTCTCATGGCTATCAGCCTTATCCACTGCTTCAGAATCATGCAGGTGGAGCATTGGAGGTGAATATATAAACAATCATACCATAGTACCTCATCTGCTAAACAAGTGATCTTGACATAATAGTTAGTGCTTACAATTTAAACATGTCACACAAACAGACGTCTACAAATAGGACCAGTTGATTGCAGCATGTATGGAAAGCCAAAAGTGCAGCATGTTCAGTACATTAAAAAGGGGTGTATATTGCTATGTAAACTTTTCTATGGGACTTGTAACCTCTGCATCAAATTAATGGAATCATTTTTTGCCCTAAATGTAAGAAGAATTATATATTCATTTATTTTAGTTATTGTTAACTATTAAATACATATTTTTACTTTACGACCATAATGAATGTATGCTCTCTATCTTTTTAGACCTGAAAATCTGTCTTTCCACCAGAAAATATAACATAATTATATATGCATTTGTATGAATATATTTGTTTTATGTAAATATTTGATTTAAAGATTAATTGACCAAGACCTTAGTCATTAGCTAAGTTATTTGTGATTATATTTATATATATATCTATGTATAAATGCCAAAGGTGGGGGGTCTCATTTCCTAATATCTTTTTTAATTCCAAATAAATACCAAGTTGTTAGGTTAACCGCCAGTTCTAATTCTAAAACTTCTTTATATGTTCTTCTCTTTCAGGTATAAACTCATGGAGTTAATTTGTTACACAGTAATGGGAGTTTTTCCTGCTCTGGTCATCTTTTCAATGGTAAGCCCACTGATGTATTGTACAGCACTATATTGCAAAGTGCTGTACCCCACATTAACCTCCCTTACCTCTTGTCAGCCGGAGCAGTCCGGATTGTGTGAGCTGCTGGTCGGCGGAGCCTGCTACTGTCTCGGTATTGTCTTCTTTAAAAGTGATGGGATCGTCCCGTTTGCTCACGCCATCTGGCACCTTTTCGTAGTTGTGGGAGCAGCCATACATTACTACGCCATCTGGAAGTATCTTTACGCCCAGACTCCCAGGCAGGTCCAGACCTCCAGATGACATCAGTGATGACCTCACAGGAATGGACTCCTGTGATTGAGTTTCTCTGGGGGAGCTGTGTCCAAGTTCAAGGGCTGCCTCATATAGGACTGAACTCTAAGGATAAACAACCTTTACATTTGGATCTGTCTGATCAACTTATAAAGTCCAATAAGCTGTTGTTTTTTTAACTTTAAAACATAATTTGGGTTGTACACTGATTCTACTATAGGAAATACTACAAATGACCTTTAATATCAAACATTTTATTTCTTACAGACTTCTGCTGAGATTTTGGTGGTTTACTATAATAGTATTAGGATATAAAGGTCGTAAGTGGTGTAAGGAGAAGGCTCTGAGCAGCAGTTCAAGCTTATCCATGGTGTGCAACCCACAGGGCCTTATCAGCAGACTATTAACTAGTAACAACCATGCTGCCCTCACCTAAACACCACAGTGTTAGCTCTCCAGCTAACCCTGCGGCACTGTGGCTTTTAAAAAAATTAGGAATCCAGACTAAGTTCTCCTATTGCTTTAAAAAAAAGTCTTATTAGGTAGCTAAAGAAAAAACTCTGCCTTTGCACAAAGTATTTTTGTACAATAAAGTTAGAGAGAGGGTAAAACGATAGTGCATATAGAGAAGTTGCTGAAAAATGGAGGGTAGTTGTAAGGTTTTTAGACTGATAAAGTATATACCAAGGCGGAGACTGATGGTGGAGGCACAGAAACCATGTGCATTTAAAGGGGCATTTCAGACTTTGTGAGGACCCATTCTAGTTCAGATGTAAAGTCTATGGCATTGGCACTTGGATGGAATAATCAAGACAAGGGAAGATTACTTATACTACCACCCTATTACCTAAAAGTTAACAGCGCTGAGATCACAATTACCTTTAAGGGGATTTACGTTCCTTTAAGTTTATTTTACATTCTAGAAATATTCGAATAACATTATAATCCTAAAGACCATTTCTGCAATGCTACAAACCCGAACAAGTGCAGATACATAGATGAGCTAGCTTTATTGAAAGCATAAACATGTTTACCTGTTTATTGTTGTCACTTTCTAAATCAATATAAAAATTGTTTAGACAATGTATAAAAGTAAAAGTTTGGATCCTAGAACCCTTTAAGTCTGAAAATATATCAAATTAATCAGATACATATAAACTTTATTATATTATGCAGAATCACCTCGTTGTAATGAATCCCTATTTCTTAAGGTGGCACCTTTGTATACTTGGACACAGCTGAAATCCCCACTTCAGTTTATATTAATGTATTAAATCACTGTATTTTCCAAGAATTTATTTTGTTTTTATGATCAGCGCTTAGCTACCGACTCTCTGTGGTGCACATTCAGATTCAATGTTCAGAAGCAGCATTTTCTTAAAGCAGCAGGATGACAATGTTTACAGTTGCCTGCCTTGATTATCATCTGCAGATTAAGCCTTTATTTTAATTATCATTTACACCTATTTAATATGAGTGGTTTATATTTACAGTCTAGAGTTTTAGATCATATAAATTTACATTTGATTGAACTTTTTGCTTCTTTTTTTTTGGTGACTTAATGTAATTACCAAAACAAGCATGAGTAGAATAATTTGATAATGTATATTTAACATAGATTTGTGGTTGTAGCCTTAAAGACTAAGCCTCTATACATCCACAATCATTAGAACAATAGAATATGTAGTCTTTTTGCTGAATATCACAGTTTCCTGTTGCTTGTTAGGTTTTACAAGCCGGAATGTCTTCAGTATCATTTGTACAGAGATTATATTTTCTTGTGTAGTGTTCGTTGTCTTGAAAATAGGTGTAAAACTAATGATTAGCAACATGGTTAATGCTGAAACACAATTGACTCATCACTGCCAGAGGGCTAAATTACTGCCGGTACTGATAGCACATGCTACCATGATTAAGAAAATGTCTCATCTGAAAGGAAACTGAAGCTATATTATTCTTAAAAAATCTCTCCCAATATAAAGGCATCTCAGGAGTGTGTGTGTGTTTGTATGTGTTACTTGCCTGAATGTGGTTGTGGGTATATTTTACCATCTAATGCCCATGAAAACCTATAGTTTACATATGAAAACGTTGAACACATAAATATCTATATTTGCTATTCTCTAACTCGGCATTTCATTGTAAAGTTTAATAAATGTGGCTGAGGACCAAAAAGGTCGGGAAATCTAATAGTTAAAGGTGTAAAAAACAACAAAAAACCAACAAGTGACACTGGTCATGTTTCACAGTTGTTTGACCCTCAGGATTTTAGGGACCATCGAATCTGCTGGTGAATATTCTCAGTCATCCAGGTCATAGTCATTCCCAAAAAAGTAAAAAAAAAAACAATCCACTGGACTTTGTTTCCAAGTCAGAAGACGTTTCGCTTCAAATCCAGGAAGCTTTTTCAATTCAAAATGTCAGAAATAGCGTCAAGTTTGAGGCTTTATAGAGTTATTACCTACACAGTGTTACCGCTTATAAAGATATTAAAATGCCTTAAAATAATTTCATTTATTGTCTCAGTAGCATATATTCACACTGCCATAAGGGGAAAGATCTTAATTTTGAAATCAGTAAATATATTTAGGGGGAAAAAATTATTGACGCCACAGTCATTTCTTAAAATAATTGTCATAAAATAATTTTCAAATATACTGTACTTGAAGAAATGAGTTTTGAAGAACTTTGAATTAGTCATCCATGCCTTTCTTTCTTTCTGTGGTTTAAATGTTAGGCTAATCTCTATAAGAAGGTCTTTAAAATACTGTAGGAAAGACAGGAAAACAAGCCATTGGAGTGATTTAGATGATTACTGCTATTGTCTTGAGTGAAAGCAGTCAAAGGAAATAAACAAATCATAAATAGTACAAACAGCATATGCTAAAGTAGACTAAATGTCAGGAAAATAATGGAGATTTTGTGGAGCATCAAATTACTGGCTGTTGTTTGTATTATAGGATTAATTGTAGGGAATTAATTGGTTTCTGCTGCATCAGGATGAGCTATGCCATCTAAGAATAGTCTGACTAACAGAAATATAACTTTATTGATCTATTAGTTTTGCAAATCAGTCATATAATTAGCCAAACTAATTAGAGAAGTATTTCAGGTTGTCCAGTTCGACATCAGTTTCAAGCATCTAGCATCCTAAGGAGACAGGATATTCAATGGAGCAAGCAGCACAGGCTGATCTAAGATTAGGAACTGCTTTTATTGGTCATAGTCAGGTTAATTCTAAAGCAGATAATTCACTGAGAGCTGTGGTGGGTTAGTCTGTGGCAGCCTGGTGTCCACTTTTGAAGCTTTAGGGCCAAATGCTGCTGGATGAGCTGCTGAAGCATTTTTACCATTTTTTCCCGTCTTGGTAGCATGTTTTCCTATGCTACTTAAGCGTAATTGTGTGGATGTGTATATCAACAGGACAACATGCAAGATAAAATTGTCTTAAAGAACTGCAGCAGCTCTTACAGTGTCCGATTAAACTACTAAATGCTCATTCTAATAATATCATTTTTCCTTTAGATGCCAATAGATAGGGGAAACCTGTTGAATCAAAATAAGGACCTTAAAAGTGTTCATATTTGCACAAAGACACACTGTGATCAAAATCCATTTAGACTTTTTTTAATCCAAAAGTAAGGATATTTCTGTTACCTTTACAGACAGAATAAGGAATTAAATAAATAAATTGTCCTTAACATGTTTCATTAGCAACTCTATGTTCAAAAATGGTATCTACCTTTACCTCACTTTTTGGTTAAAAAGCTAAATTAACAACAAATGTGAGTCAATCATGAGATGATAAATTATAAAGCAAACCTGAAAGCGCGATATAAACACTGTAAAACCCAACCAGTTATGATTATCATTGGGGTTTTTTTTAACTGTATGTAATTCATGGAAATGAAACAGCCTAAATCAATGGAAACCTTAAGGGTTATAAACCTATTTCCACAACTAAGAGGAAAATATATGTTTATTGCAGATTTGAATATGTTTAAATGATACTTATATTTCTGAATGATGCTAATTTGAAACAAGTCCTTAAGACCAAATAGCTTGTAAGTATTTAGATTCTCAATGTTTACTGACACATTCTAGATACATAAAAAAAAAAAAAAAAAAAAAAGGTTAATTCTTGCTTTATCATATTTGGTATTAAAACCATTTTCATAAGCAGTTTTATTAATTTAATCTTCTTAGTTTCTTAGTATCTTGAGAATAGTATTAATTTTTACTAGAGAAGTAGTGCACATAGAAATTTGTATAAATCTCAGTCATTTTACAAACTGTACATCTGTTCATGTTATTTACACTCTTTGTGAAGGTGAAGCCGCTCAGTGTTTTTTGTCCTGCTACTGCTCTCTCCTTGTTCCAGAAAAGCTCATGTATTTTCCTACATGGTTCTATCTTTTTAATTTGATTATTGTATCTTTGGTGCATTTTTGTGTTGTGATAAGCCTATTTGATGCACACAATGCTTTTATCTTTTCTATCTCTGTTATAATAAAAGTGCTGTTTAAATGCACTATGTTGCTGAATTAATCTTTTCAACTGATTGAGACACTTTCGTGTACTTGTTTAAAGTGAAATAGTTTTTTTTTTCTGAAACAAAAAAACTTGTGCTGCAATTACATTTACAGATCTTTTGGCCGTACTTCTAAGTTTCCGTTTGATCATAGATTCAGATCTCAGTTAAAATTTGTACAATAAACTGAAAACTGATCACCGAACCCCAATTCTATCTGCCTTTGCAAAAAGAGCTGGGTTTTATTTTTGGTCTCCACTTCCTGGACCTCAATACATTTATTAACAGGCCTCTGCATCTCTTGGTAGCTGTTAATTAGGAAATGCAATCATTTGATTCAGGTGTGCTGGAGCAGAGGCACGTCTAAACATGTACAACATCGGTTTCTTGATCTGAAAGAAATTATACTATAATCATATTAAAGGTCAGAGAGAGGCAGAAATATTCACGGTTGTTGCACCCTTGATATTTGCACCAATGAAACATTAGAAAGACATATAGAGCAGTAGGAAAACTGCAGTCTTTTCCAAAAAAGAAAACCAAAAACAATTGATTACTGTTTATTTTGGTTCATTTGACTTATACCACAGATCTTAAATGCTTTGGAACCCTTAACTATTAATTTGAATGAAGGTTTTCATTTATTTGAAAATGACTGCATATAAAGTGGTGATTGAACATCTATTACAGGTAAAGACTGCTATGACTGGAATTTTAATGCTGAAAAACAACCAATCCAGGATGTTGAGGTTTTCTTTCCCTCTGATTTAACCTAAACGTTTCTGATTAATTAAAAAAGACTACCTCCTTACCAGTGTATGGAACAGGATTAGGCCCACTGAAAAATTTTTAAAATTTTTTACTGATTTTTACATTTTATCTCAGTATAATATGAGAAAAAGTCAGAATTCTGACTTGCCATGTCTGTTTTAAAGTCTGAACTAGCTCTCTTGTTTTAATCACCTTAATTAATGAAATAGCATCACATAGGACGCCTCAGGCACGTAAAAAGTCACCTAATTCCGTCATTTTCCACCAATGTGTCACTGGCCCTCTCAAACAACTCACATCTTTGTCAGTGAAGCTGAGTGCTCCCACATCTCTTCCTTCATAGTGCCCATCTACATTAAGATCCAAAATTATGAGATTAAAGTCAGAATTCTGAGAAAAAAGTCAGAATTCTGAGATTAAAGTCAGAATTCTGACTTTTTTTCTTACAATATTCTGAAATAAAATTTAAAAATCAGTTAACTTTTTCTAAATTTTTTCAGTGGCCCTAATCCTCTTCCGTACCAGTGGTATTTTCTGGGGTAAAGTTTCTACCCTGCTGATATTTTTTAGTTCTCTGCTGTCTAACGCCGGGGGTGGGGTTGTAATGGCTCCAGAAATGACCGCCAGGGGGCGCACTTTCCCCTCCTTTCAAACCGCAGCAGGTGTATCTAGATGACGGCTCGTGCAGAGCTCGGCTATTTTCGCCTAGGTTCGGCAGCGAGCCGTTGTGGATGTGGGAATGCGGTTACCATAGGAGTGTGGGCATTGCCGGACACTCCGTGGAGATGTGCGCAAGCGAACCGGGACCCATCGGGGCTGGCTGCTGTTTAAATTAGCGGAGCTTTCTCGGAGAGGGATGTAAATGGGAACCCGAAGCGGAGAGGCGTCGCTGGAAACTGGGCAGCAGTGTCTGTGTATCCCCCCTCCATTTTTTGCTGGGGATTTTCTACCGAGGGAATGAAAGAGAAGCCAAGGATTCCCCGGCAGCACCGTGGAGCCACGCATTGCAGACAACGTGAGTACTTTCAGGCAACAGACCCCCAGGGGACTCCGCTGCTGAGGCACTCAACTTTTCCACCAGCTAACCTAATTCAATTTAAAAAGCAACTCACACCTCAGAGAGGTTTTTAATACAAATACGTTTCTACCTTCCGGGTGTAACTGAGAACTATTTTCCCAATAACTGGAAATGATCAGGTGTCAATATATAGTCATTAAGCGCACCTGCTGACGGTCAGAGGCCGCGCCTGGCGACTCATCAGCGGATTCCGTTCTGAGGATGTTCTTTTGTTGCTAAGGCGGTTGCTATTGACGACCAGCGAGTCTGAAGTCGTAAACAGACGGACAGACACTGGATAACTGGAGCAGACCCAAACTCAGCTCCAAGGTTTTATCTCCCTGACCTTCTGGTGGGGAACATAAGGGCAGGTAGCAGGTCAATAATCATTGTCACATTGTTTTACTAAATGTTTTCACAAATATATTGCTTATAAACTGCCATGTTGTTATTGTATATATATATTCTATAAATGTGTAGACGCAGTAGGGGTTTCCTGGGATTGATTTAACTGTAGCCAAGTGGCCAGATTACTGTGGATTAGCAGGCATTTAAAATAGTCACGTTATCCGAGCAGTTCTTGCAGAGTACAACAAGGCTGACCTACAAATTTTTCCCCTTTTAAAGAATATTCTTATGCAGTTTAAGTGTTTGCAAGGAGAGCTTCATGTTAGTGATAAAGGGACATGTGGGAAGGTCATGAAGAAAAAGTGAGGTCTGCATCAGTATTTAGAAAATCATGTTGTAGTGCTTT
Organism: Cyprinodon tularosa; assembly: GCF_016077235.1. Lineage (NCBI taxonomy): Eukaryota > Metazoa > Chordata > Actinopteri > Cyprinodontiformes > Cyprinodontidae > Cyprinodon > Cyprinodon tularosa. The sequence continues at coordinate 1,368,013 of NW_024038778.1, read as the reverse complement.
GTAGAGCTATATTTTGCTGCAGTAAAGCCCCTCTTTTTTGGGCTTCTGTGCATCTAGAGGCTGGGGCTTTTACCCATGCTTTTATCCTTCCTCCTTTGCAAAATAGCTTACTCAGATTAAATAAAGTGCATCTATGTAGATCAGTTTCTAGGCTTGCTGCAGGTTCTCACTTGGATTTAAAGTTCTGGGAAGAGTTGTCCTGATATACTTCCTCATCCTATCAGGTTCTACTGAATGAATCACTGATTTGATTCAGGCTCAGCCTCTAAAACATGCAGGAAGTGCATGCTACACTGTTTTAGGGAAACAATGTAAATTCAAATAACAGTTTTCAAATCAGGACTTTAATTATTGAAGGAAAAGTAATTTTCCCCTAAGCCTATTATTAATATTCAATTTGTAACTAGATCGACAACCTATTGTGGGATTGTTATAGCAGGCAGTAATTCTTGAACTTGGCTGCAGAGACTCTTCTGTAGTGAATCGTATTATGTTCCGGTTTAAACTGTTTGTTTTAGGTGATGCCAAAGATTTACAATAGGATTTGTAGATGATAGACTTAGACTTGGACAGATTTATTTTGTAAACACGAGTGTAAACAAAAATAAATTTAGTTTAAAACCGCTCTAGACAATTTCATTTTATAATGTGCAGCCTTGAAAACAGTAATAAATACATAAAAAATAGTCATATAAACTTATGAGTGTATATATACAGTTCTAACATTAATTTTCTTTTTTGAAGTCTTTGATGGCTCTCGCTTTGGTATGAAGCCTTATAAAAAGCTTTGCAACCTTTTTTCCCCTTGTTTTTCCCCTCTGCTTCTAAATTTCTTTCCATTGTATTTAGCCTTCTTAGTGTAGTTAGGTGTGGCTGACATGGAACTCAGATTTTTAAAACATGGATACTTGAAGTTAATTATGTTCTAGCAAGGGGGTGATTACTTTCTAATACCGGTACTTGTAGTGTAAGTTAGTTAATTTTCAAAAAATAAAGAATTATTTATGGTAGTGTTGCGCTGATGCCATTTTTGGCCCTGATACCTGGCTTTGCAGTATTGGCCGATACTGATACCATCTGTTTGAAATTGATGTGTTTATGTATGAAGAGCTGCATACTACTTGGATGTAAAATAATTGCCATCATGGCTTTGTCAAGCTGCTTTGTGAAGCAGGAAATAGACTAAAACAAAGTGAATACAGTAGAACTTTTTATTGTCTACCTGGAATGGGTGACAATGGTTGAAAAAACTTTTGGCTCTCAAAATGGTATTGCCGATACCGATACCACCATTTTAGTGCCGGATCGGGGCCCTGCCCGATACTGGTATTGGTATCGGTGCAACACTAATTTAAAGTATAATCTTGTGTTAACTCGAATTTTCTTTGTCTGATATTAAAGGTATAATGGAGGATTTTCGCATTTTTTAAGACCTGACCTCTCCAAATTGCACACTCGCAACCATGTGCCCGCAACCGAGAGGGAATGCTATTTAACGCCTGAGAGCATGCACCAGCTCAAATCTCCTCATGCACACTCTGTTTAAAAGTTGCTGCTTGCATTGCTCATACAAGCTTGCTTTCAAATAGATTTAGAATTTTTCCACTATGTCAGACTCACCGCCGGTAAGTGAAAATGGGGACGAGCGCCTAGGACGGCCTTATGAAAACATCCAACCGTACATTTTCTGACACGCTTATCATAACTGGGGTCGCAAGTTGTGCTGGTGCCTATCTCCAGCTGTCAATGAGCAAGACGTGGGGTACACAGGTTGCCAGTCTATCGCAGGGCAACCTTACATAAACATATCACCAGAATGATTGACAATTTGGAGGACCACTTATTTTGATGATCCAACCGGAAAAAGAACATCCACTATACCTTTAAATGTGTTTGCTCAGAAAAATCAAGTGCAACAAAAACTAAAGAGCAGAGGAAGGTGGTGAATGCAGGACTTGTAGACTGGTTACAGCAGAATAGAATAGAATAGAATAGAATAGAATAGAATAGAATAGAATAGAATAGAATAGAATAGAAAATCCCTTTATTGTCCTTCAATGTTGAAATTGTGGTGTTACAGCAGCAAAAGATTATAGCAAATGTGGTCACACAAATATCAACGTTAAAAAGTGTATAAAATTAACAGAAGAAGTGACAGAGTAAAAAAAACAACAACAACAAATAAAATACTGTACTGTACAGTTTTTTTACAATTTAGATACTGTGCACCTGGAAAACAAATATTCCATAAACAGCGATGGATATTTTTACAGTAATAGATTTTTGAAAAATAGAATCAACACCAGAGAGGTGCTAAAGTGATCACAGTTATTTAAGTGACTAAGGCAGAAACTGTGCAAAAACTAGCATCAATATAATAACCTAACCATTTCCTGATGGCTGTAAAAATGAATGAGCTTCATGTGGAATCCTGCAGGTACAGACCCACCATGAATATCCAGGGAACTGACATTAAAATAGTTAACTGATATAAGTATCTTAGACTTAGACATAGACTTAGACAGATTTGAATTGTCATTTTGTTTACACAAGTGTAAAACAAAAAGAAATTTTATTTGGAACAGCTCTCTGGACAATTTAATCTTTTTTAAAAGTGCAGCCTTGAAAAATAGTAAAAAAAAAAATAAATAATAATAAATAAATATACAAAAACTGTAATATAAACATATGACTGTAAATTTACTGTTCTAACTTTTGTTTTTTGATGTTCTGATGTTGTCTGGATGTTGATGGATCTGGATGCTCACCTGAACAATGAACTGTACAGAGTCTACCTGCTTAGCAGACTTTGATCATATGAAGGGTAGGGGTTCTCCTCATGATGATCTATGGTGAGATCAGCCATCTTGTTGTAGTAGCCTAGTTTGTTAGAGCATCAGCTTATCTTCATCTTAGTGGAAGCAGTTAGATAAGCTCATCAGGAATGCCAGCTCTGTCCCAGGATGCCTCCTCGACTATGTGATGGAGAAAGAAGGACTGTAGCACAAAAAACATATCTGATCTTCAGTGAAAGAGTTGTCACTGTAGGTGTGACCAGCTTCATTGTCTCTAGTGAAGAACAGCTACACAGCATAATGCCGTCACAAGCATGTTTCACAAGTTGTCGTGTGGCGTTAATTTAATTAAGTGAACTGGGGGTCATGCTGTGCTGTTTTTTAATTTAAAACTCGGTGAATGAAGATTAATAAAATGATTGGAACAAAATGCTGAAATTGTGTGGAATGATAAATAATAAAATCTATGAATGGAGGACCGTTATGTTGTAGACAAGACATACTAAGCCTCTGCATAGGCCTTTAAAAGCACTTTGCTGCTAGCCTAGTCTGACTGGAATTGGTCAATGAGAAGAAAAAACTAAACTTCTGACAGGATTTAGGTAGATGTAATTTCTGCTCCAGTTCTGACCAGCATTGTAGTAATGGACTTGATGTGCTTTGGCACTTCTTCCCCCTAAAGCTATGCTACTAATAATAATTATAAATCCATGCCATAGTTCTGATACATATGTTAGAGAGTGGAAGAAGCTGAAAGTCTCATTTCTTTACAGACATTTAGTCTGTTTTTCTAAAATCAAATGACAGCATTTCCTTCTAAGTCGCCATCAAAGGAGGGCTCTTAATCACATTTATTCAGTTTGTGTGTGGAAGCAGGAAACCAGTAAAACATGCAGATCAGTGGGTCCTGATGACCAGGTTTGAAGACCCCTGCTCTTTAGTAATAAAGATGTCAAAACATCTCAATGACAGCCATCTGTCACACCAGTCAAACTGTTTGCACATTCACTTCTCTCACAACAATGGTATCTGGCTCTTAAAATCACCTTACAGTAAGCTATGCTACACATGTCTTTCTATTGGGTCAAAAACCTTCCCCCCAAAACACAAATATAAATGCAGATATATAAATGAAATATGGTATTTGTGTTGTATATCTTTTTGTTCAGTAACGTTACTACCAATGAGTGCTGTATTATCAATTAACAGATTTTAGTCAACTGTGAAGTTAGCTTGGCTTGATTAGGATTTTCCTCTTAAAGCAAAACTGTAAAGCTTTGCTTCTGGGGTCCCTAGATCTGTTACTACAAGGTTTAGCACACCTGAAAGTAACTGGCAGCACTGCAGTACAGTCTCCCTGAATGTTTTGAAATGTATGGTTGGGCCTGCAGGTTGAGAGGTAGTTGAGTTATTAGTAAAAACAAGGTCACATTCATCCCTCCAGATTAAATCCTAAATCAGAGAACCTAAAATCTGTCTGATCAGGTAAGTTTCATATCTGTTTTTTTTTTCTAACAGCAACAACTTTAGTGAGCTCAGTTAGCTCTTCTCTTTAAGGGAAGTTGCATAAGGCTGAAACAATGAATGGGGTTTATTGTGATTAAACAATTATGGAGATAATCGTCCACTAATTTAGTAATTGTTTGATCATTAACTGGAGTATAAAGACTCTAAAACATGCCTTTAGCTGACAGAGCATCCAACTTGGATCAGTAATTATATCAAATTAGTAAAACATATATAAACATTTTGTATTTAAAATAAAAAAATAACTTTTTAATCTGTCAATATTCTCTATCCAGAACTCTACAAGTGGAAAAGTTTTAGTTTCACCTGGTTTCATTTTGTAAAAAAATCTTCTTTAAAGAATCTTTGGCTATAAGATTATTAATTGATTAATTAAAAAATTATTGACAGATAAGTCAATTTTTAAAATAATCACTAGTTGCAGCCCTAGAACTGCAGGGGTAACACCGCTTTAAGGCAGTGCATTAGAAATGTGGTGTTCTGGGGCACATGACTCATTCAGAAAAGAATCCAACCACTTTGAGTTCCATAGGCAAGTTTTTAATAAATGTAGCCCACACAGAGCATTGGTATGCGTTTAGTGCTGCATCGTTACAGTCTTAAAATAATGGCCCAAGTCTTTTTTTTTTTTTTTTTTTGCCAAAAATGCTTTTTTTGCTTAATCATATCCTGACGATGCTGGCAATTCATCAGTTGTAAAGATCATGCATTTCCCCCTTTCTGACTGAAACCATAAAGAAATATATGGTCTTTTTTTGTAGATGTAATAGTTTTGTGTCTACTGGAAAACCACATCTTTATTTTTAAGAGGGTATTGTTATATTAACCTGAAAAATCCTTGAATATATCTCAAATTAAGATGATAGTTGTGTCAAAAGTTCTGCAGTGTTGCTTAAAAACTTGAAAACAAATCGACACCATGTGACCTTTAATTTGAAAGAAACCTTTGAAAATTGCTGCAGGGATACTTTGATTTAATGGTGACTGGTGCTTTATCAACTTTTCCAGAGAGAAATGTGGCAGTGAAATGAAATGCAAATTGCCTGAGCCAGAACTGTGACCTTTTTCCTGGTGCTGGTCCTGCATGCAGAAGAGATAAAACGCAACGTCAAGGTACACTTCTCATCTTACAAAAGCTTTTGTTATTTATCACTCCATCATCAGGACGGATATATTTTACATAGAAGAGCTGTTATTTTATACAAACAGTGTGTTATAAATCCCCAGGTATCCATAATCTCTTATTTAATCATGGTCTTCTGTCAGATTTGTAGTTTGCAAAGCCAACAACATCATCATGTTCTACGGTTCATCCTCCGGGGCCAGCATGTCCCTGCCATCCAAGAGTCGCCTAAAGCGGCAGAGCAGGACCTTCACACAGGTATTTAAACATCTCTTCACCTATATGGTGTAATTTCTAGTTAGAAAACACTACTGAGGTCAAATATCAGTAAGTTTAATTAGTTTATCTTTGTTCCATGCCTCCCCAACAGAGTAACAGCAAATTTGATTTATAAAACTATTTTCTTTTGCTTTTTTGAATTACTTGGCATTACAAAGTAATTGAATTTGACGAAGTTATAGTGTCTGAAGTTTGTATATATATATCAACACCTACCCAGGAATCTTTGTTAAATCTGGAGGCCTGCAACCTGTCTGCTAACCCTACAGTAGGTGGGGTTAAAGGAAAGCTCTGTGTCTACACCTTCAAGCTTTCTCACTCCGGTTCGTTTTCCTGAAAAAAGATAACTCGGAAGAAACTCTTTAAATAACACTTCACAATATATATGTATTAGATAATCATGAGACATGACAACAGATTTAGATAGAAATTGTAATCTTTTCCGATCAAAAAAGTTGCTTAGGGTTACAGAAGGCAGCTCCTTACCAACCGGGCTCACTTCTTGGGAAGTGGCCTCGACAAACTGTTAAAAAAGCATTTTATACAACTCCAGTCTGCCACATTATCACATCACATGATACACTTTAGCAGATGATTAGACATCCATGGCTCCAGCCATATCATAATATTTAATGTTGTTCTGAAGGACACCGCTCTCATTCCATTCCCAAATCTTTGCCAAAGAATTAAGATGATAATTGTATATTCAGACAGAGGAACTGTAATAAATAGATAAACTACCAGTGAAAACATGTTCTGACATGCAACAGGCAGGTAATATTACAGTGTTATAAACTCACACATAATCAATGATAATTATCAGAACAGAGGATAGGCCTCCATCTGAATTGCGGCTCCCAAATTGCACTTTGCTCAGCTGTGAGCCCAAAACCTGATTTAGTTATCTAATCAGATTGATATCTATAAAATGATTAATTGCAATCATTTTAAGTTTCAGTCTAGGGCTGGCAACCTACTGTAAGAACCCTGAAAGTATAAACTCAAGGCTCTAGTCCCCTCCCAACCCTGCAAGAATAGCTGGGCTGAGTAGAAGAGTTGGATTTGTTTCCAAATAAAACAAAAAGTTTTGTTTTTACAGCAATTTTTTGTTGTATTTTTTTGTAATGGTCAGTTAGTATATATGGTATTTACAACGAAATGTAGGGGTGGCCTGGACAAAGGCATATCATTTGGAAATAAAGCTAAATAAAATGAACAGGCAGAGTTATCCCTAATTCATCTGTTAATTATCTATACTATATATCAAGTGTTCAGGATAAGTTAAAATCGTCTTCTTTGTTATAAAGAAAAAAAAAAGTCAAAAAGAGTACAGAGAACAAATTCCTACCATCTACCAAAGCGCCTTCAATTACCATCTAACAATGTAGTATAAAGCTAAAGAGTTATTGGACTAAATTAAGTGAAAGGTCAGCAACAAATAAAGTGATGTAATAAATCAAATATTAAAGATGCAGCATAATGTACTAAACGCCCTGCTCCTACAGGTCCTGTACCGTACTCTGAGCTACAGAGACCGCGTCCCAGCAGAGGCTGGAACAAACACCCGAGGGGACCGGCGCTCCACAACCGAGCCCCCAGAGCGCCCCGTGGATGACCCAGCCGAACTCTCCACCCAGAGCTCAGCCCCCGGGGTGCTGAAGATCTTTGGAGATGAAATCTGCGCTGGTGCCAACTACAAGAGCGTCCTGGCCACTCCGCGCTCCAGCGCTCAGGAACTTGTGAAAGAGGCGCTGGAGCGTTACTCGCTCAACAAGGATGCAGCCCGCTCCTACGTGCTGTGTGATGTGATCGGACGTTTGGAGGGGGGAGGCGGGTGGCGGACCGAGTGCCTGCGAGCTCTTGGGGACAACGAAAAGCCGCTGTTGCTCCAAGAGCTGTGGAAGCCCCGAGAAGGACACGCTCGCAGGTTTGAACTGCGCAGGAGAGCTGAGGTGGAAGAACTCAACGCTAAGGAGAAAGATACCGTCACTGCTGGTGAGTAAACAAACAGAGAGAAAGGCACATCCACACACAGACACACACACAGAGCTTCCTCTTCAACATGTCAAACTCAGCAGAAAAGCACAGTTCATTAGCTCCTCTGCAGTCGCTGTGTGGTGAGGTTGAATGTGTTCTGTGATGCAGAATGAAGTCTTTCGTCACAGCTATTATCTTGTAGAGAGGATTTTGTTCCTGTGAGGCTACTAGCTACCAGTATTTTGTAGAAAGGTGGTGTGAGAATCTTTAATTCAGTTTTCTCATGAGCAGATCAGAACCACACTCAGATGGAAATTTACTCACCAAGGTAGATCTCTGAACATCTGCCACCTGTCTTTAGAGAGTAACCAGGGAACTTTAGAGTTTAATAACAGTCTTGCTTTATTACTTGTCTTATTAATGCTTTTTACTCTCATTTAGTAGAATTTACATTCTTATATTTAAATACTAAATCAAAACAAGCCATATTTTTTACCTGCATTACAGCAATGTCAGGAGGCATGATATGATTACAGATTTCTCTTTCTTTAGTACCTGTGACTTGACCTGTATTTCTAATTGTTTTGCTGTTTTATTTATTTTTTAATGTATTATTTCTTACATCGATTTATTTATTTATTTATTTATTTATTTATTTATTTATTTATTTATTTATTTATTTATTTATTTATTTTAAGTTTAGTACTTGTATCCAAACATGCTGATGCTCACCATCTCTCTGCCTCCTCCTTTGGAAGAAATTAAAGGAGCACATTTCTGTGATGGAGGGCTGAGTATTTTTAGCCTCAGTCACACGTTACGCTTTCCAGTAACACCGACGTTTCTTATGAAGCATGCCAGGGTGCATCGGTTGCTATGTCAACTCCTGAGCCTGCCAGAGAGTCAGTCTGCAATCAGATTAACTATTTTCTCCTTTTGTTTGTTGTCTTGTAAAGTTCACGTTTCAGGCTGTGGAGAATTTGAGATCAGAGAAAACAGAACAACTTTCAAATCTAAAAACTCCTAAATTGTCATTTGTTTTATATTATACATTGCTAAGTCAAAAATTATTTACATATCAGACAAATTCAGCCATTTTTAAACAAGATTAAAGAAGTAAAGATTTTGTTCAAAAACTTGTTATATATTTGGACTGTGTTATTGTTTTTAAATATAAAATAAAAAAATAAATATTTAAATGATGTTGAGCCCCATTGTGTATATAAATGAGCAACTTAGCATCTAATAGATAGTTCACTTCCAAAATATTTTTTACCCTTTCGTCTATAAACTTACTCTGCTCACCGATAAACATAAACCCTTAATATAAAACTTTTTATTCTTATAATTACCTGGAAATGTTTTTTGTATTACTTAAAAGTGGGGTAGCTGTTGGATCCCATTTTCAATAGGAACATTGTAAAGGGTGAGAATTTGAATTTGTAAATAAATAAAACCATTAACTTGGCTTAGAATATAGTTTCACAAGCCCTACAAGCAAAAACGTAACCATTTATTTATTTTTATTATGTTTTATGTTTTTCCAACTCTTATATACCGTACTTGGTAATATATTCAAACATGTGTTTTAGACTGCAGGACTGGGAATAAAAAAGTATTTTCAACAAATTCTAATCCTTAGGGACTCCAGCCATCATTCATTAACAGAAGATGGAACTGGGCTTGCCTACTGAAAATCTTTCAAAAAAATTTGAACAATTTATCCAAGATTAAAAAACAAACAAACAAACACCATACAAATCTTGATTGTGGTAGCTCCATGATCTGAGTTTGCTTTGCTGCTTTAAGAGCTGGATGACCCAATAAAACTCTTACCATTAAATCCAGTGGTGGCTGGTGGAGTTTTCTCCAGGGGGGGCTTATAAATTTAAAATAGTAAAATAGATATATACCAACAAAGAATGAGACGTATACTAAGTTATCACACTAGTATATTTATATGTATGTCAACAACAAAGAATATTATAAAAGCACTATAAAACCAAAGGATAATTTCATGTAAAGGGGAAATTATACAAAGTTTTTTGTACATACAATTTGCCCTTCTGTCCTTAAGAGAAGCACATTTCTCAATGACTCTTTGGTTGAAGTAAGGGATGGTTTTAATTAGGTTCTTGTCCATGAAGAGCATGGCCAGGGCATTGAGACAATGCTGTGACATCGTTTTCCTGACAAAGGTATTAATAGTCTTCAGTGTTGAGAAGCACCTCTCACATTCAGCTGTGGTCATGGGAATTGTGATGAGGATCTTAAGCAGAGCCACAGTCTCTGAGAAGGTGTCCTGAAGATTGCTCCTCATGAAGAGCTGGTACAGAGCCACAGCACCACTACAGCTCTTGAGCTCATCCTTGCTGTAGAAGAGAGCCAGCTATGTTTTCAGCTTGTTCTTGTTGAGCAGTGTAAGCCTCGATGGTGGTTTTTTGTGCAGCTTCAGGGAACTGTCTACTGTACTCCTGGGATCTGTCTGCCTGCAGCAGTATATATAGCACTGATCAGATGCTTGTTTTGCATTGTCCAATATGGTGTCAAAAACCTAAAAAAAAGTTATGTACCAGTTCAAATATGGAGAAGCTATTAGTTATATTTTTTTCTAATATATAAAAACTATTTTCTGAGAATGTGTTTATTTAAGAGCAACAATGCAAATTAAAAAACAACTAGAAAAAGTACTCTGTATTACATTGTTTTCCATGTGAATCCCAGATTGTACATTCTTCTTTGCCTTTTCTACAAAGTGCTTTAAATCAGTCCTACTTGTCTTTATCCATGCTGGATAAGATCATGACGTTTGAAAAGGAGGCAGGGAAAGCAGATTAAAGCGTTAGCCTCACTACATACAGTTAGCCAAGCCTTGTAGCTAAATCAAGTCCTGGAAAAGGACAGAGTGAACAGTCTCCATCTGTCTTTGGACTGCTGATTAATTTTGAGGTTCGGCTGATCAGGTCCAAACGATTTCACCTCCAGCTTCTCTTTTTATGTTTGCTTTAAGGGACTTCAGTTCCATGACTGGAGCTGTCAATCAGCTGCACTACAACTGTGACGACTGTTCCTGTCAGCCAGTGGTGTCAAAAGTACACACATTTGTTACTTAAGTAGAAGTATAGATACTGCAGCTTAAAAACACTCTGGTAAAAGTAGAAGTATCAACTTGACCTTATTACTCAAGTAAAAGTGAAAAAGTATGTGCTCCAAAAACTACTTAAAGTTTAAAAGTATAAAGTAACCTTTAAGAAAAAGGCCAGATAACATTATATGAATTGAAAGCACAATTTTTCCACTATTTCAAAAAATTCTTTGAGATAGGGCCAAGGATGAGGGAGGTCTTGTTGGTCACCGTCTCCATCTCCGGATACGCTCTCGCCTGTGTCCGACCTTTCAGACATTTAGACATGTTTTTTCTGAATCCCACATCGTAGCATGGCATAGACAATTCATGTTTACAGTTTGAAGAACACCTGCTTGCTTGTGATGATTTCCTTTAGCTAACCAATGAGTGTTTGCGTTCTATGACTCATCCAATTACACTAGTTTTCACTAGATGTGGATGGCACCAATGATCTGCATTGGATGGAGCACATGACGTGAAATATATATTTAGAAACATTAAACCACGGGTAACTAATAAAAAATCAGTGGGGTCCGAATAAAGAAAATCAACCAGTAAATGTCAGGAGACATTTTTAATGATCTGTTACTTTAAACAGAATTTAACACTGAAATAAAATGACATATTTATGCATTCATGTTACATTGAACTAAAAAAAAAAAAAAGATGAAAAAATAAAAATAGAAATTGCCAAATATTGCATCCTGTTCTATCTGAGAGGAGTTTACACTTGTTCTGCCCTGTAAAACAATGACAGGGCAATTGTCGCTGTACGATCCGAAGCCTCATTTGGAGCTTTTAAACAGGCTTTTGAAAAACTTTGATAATTTGCTGCTGTAATTTTATAGATTTTTTAGAATAAAAAGTTAGCAGATGTGCATAATCAAAAAATAACAAACACAATTATAGGGCATTCAGTATTATAAGAAAGCCCACACTGTTTCTAAATAAATACATTATTTTATGAGTTCTCTTCCGTTTTTGTCTCTTTCCTTGTAAGTCTGAAATGTCCCATGCTCCTGAATGCACCATAGCTGTCTGACGGTCGCCAATGCATCACACTGGTCTGTGTAGATGCGCGTTTGATTTTCAGTTGAAGACAAAGCTTTGCAGTTTTAAAACCCACGTCAGCTAAACACTGTTTATTGTTGTGTGTGAATAACAAGAGACTAGAACAAATACATCAGCTTTACCTCGGACAAAATCCGCTAATCCGTGACCTCTGCTTTAAACCGAAGCAAGAGTAACGAGTAACGTTTGTTTTAAAAATGTAAGGAATAGAAAGTAAAGATACTTGTGTGAAAATGTAATGAATAGAAGTCAAAAGTAGGAGGAAAAATAAGTAATGGAGTAAAGTATAGATACCTAAAAAGTGTACTTAAGTACAGTAACGAAGTATTTGTACTTCGTTACTTGACACCTGTGCTGTCAGCTGAGGGCACAGCTTTTCTGCACCCCAAGCTCTCCTACTGTATACATTTGTATCGCAGAGGAGCTACTGCGCATGTACAACTTTTAACAAGCCAAAGATTTTTGCACCCTAGGGCGGAAATATGTCACCAAAAATTTACTAAAAAAAAATTTTATTTTATAATTTGATTATTATTTCCTTTTTTTATGTCTTAATCAAGGTCATTGGGTGGGTGGGGCAGCACCCTAGCGACCTCTATTGGTCAGCCACCACTGATTGAATGCCCAATGACATTGTTAGGTCACCAGTTCATGACCTTTAAAGAGGAGATTTAATTTTTCTCTTTGTCTTATATAAATATATTCCAGTGTGACCAAAAAAAACAAACAAAAATTTATAAATGATGTATAGGGCTGCAAATACCCTGTACTTTTTAAGACTGTATAATCTGAAAGCAGCACCACTCTTCCACATTTTGCATTTCCATTTAGAGAGATGTCATTAATCTCTTTGATAAAGGCACAGAAGCCTGACTAAAAGACAACGAAGCTGCCGATTATTAAAGCTACAGTGTGTAATTTTCAGCGACATCTAACGTTCAGACTGCAGACCGCAGCAACATGAACATCTCCCCCCCACCGCTTCCCCCCCCCCCAACAGTATGGCGAGCGTTACGGGACAAAATGTCTTCCACGACGTCCGCATCACCTACCTTCTCAAATGATGAGGTTTGTTTACATAGATCATTTTAATACTGCCATCTATTGTTCAGTACAGTCTCAGTTCTTCTCTCTCAACTTCCCGTAGTTACTTTCGAGCGTAATGGGCGATCTCGCAATCGCTAGTTTGTTGGCTCTGCGCTGCCATAGCGCATAGATGTCTGCCTCCATGGCTGCGAGACCCGCTCCTATGTAATTATAAATAACGAATTCTAAGGCAACGCAAATATTAAGGTTAAGAGGCTGAGCTCGTAGATGATGATAAATAACATAGTTATGTATAATATATTACATTTCTGACTGTATATCCCTGTAATTATTACACACTGTAGCTTTAAGTTAACTATTGAAGTTCAGCTCTTTCTATGATCCTACTGATGAAGTGGAAGTTTGAGTTGGGCTTATAGTTCTGCAGTAGCAGCTTGTCCAAGTTGCTCTTTTTCAACAGCAGGTTGATAATTGCTGTTTTAAGGGCCTAGGGGAAAAAACCTGATAAAAGATGCGTTTATTATTTCAGTTAGATTATATGTTATTACATGTAGAGCTTTCTTAAAGAAAGCTGTGGATAAAACATCCAAACAGCAGACGGAAGTGCTTAGTTGATGCGAGGATTGGAGATAACTTTTGTTCTGGACTTGACACGGGTGTACACACTCTAATCAGACTCTTAATCTGTTTTCTGGTTGTTTTTTAATAATAAGCGAATATTCAATAATTCGCTAAATAATTACCGTATTTTCACGACTATAAGGCGCACCTAAACGTCTTTTTTTTCCCTCAAAATGTGGGGTGCGCCCTATGGTGCGGTGCGCCCTATCTGCGGACGTTGTTGAGACCACCATGAGTATGTGAGAACCTTAAAGGGGGAAGTGTGGGCGTGGCTTGTGTATAAAAGAACAGGTATGTGCTTTATGCAGAACATTGTTGTCTTAACAACCCTGAAATTGGCAAAGAGACACGCCTATGAAGCCCAGTTTAAACTGAAGGCTATCAGCTACGCAGAGGAACATGGAAATCGAGCAGCTGCGAGAGAATTCAATATAAATGAATCGATGGTTCGCAAGTGGAGGAAGCTGGAAAACGAACTCCGACTGGTGAAGAAGACGCAGCTGAGTTTCCGCGGACATAAGGCGAGGTGGCCCGAGTTGGAGGAAAGACTCGAGCGGTGGATCGTGGAGCAAAGAACGAGTGGGGCCAGCGTTTCAACGGTCACTGTTCGACTAAAAGCAGTAAAGCTGGCGGAAGAAATGAAAATTGAAAATTTTCAAGGAGGTCCATCGTGGTGCTTCCGTTTTATGAAACGGTGCAATTTTTCCATCCGGACCAGGACTACAGTTGCTCAGCGACGTCCGGCAGATTATGATGAAAAGCTGGCGAGCTTCCACTCCTTCTGCAGCAAACACATCACTGACAAAGTCATCCAGCCAAGCCACATCACCAACATGGACGAGGTGCCGCTCACTTTCGACATCCCGGTGAATCACACCGTGGAGAAGAAGGGGACCAGCACTGTAGCGATACACACAACGGGGTATGAAAAGGCGTCGTTCACTGTTGTGCTTGGCTGCCACGCAAATGGACAGAAACTGTGGTGATTTTTAAAAGAAAGACTTTGCCTAAAGAGGCTTTCGCAAAAGCCGGCATCATTTCCAAGGAGCCGCCCGGCACGGAAAGTGACTCTGACAGCGAAGAGGAAGGGGAAACTGGCATGTCGGATTTAGCGCAGCTGTTTAATTCAGAAACAGAGCATGAGGACTTTGATGGGTTTGATTAATACTCTGTAATAAATACTTGAATAAAGCACAATCATACTCAGTTTTGCTCCCGCTCTGTTTTTCTACCTGAAAACTTAATTCAACAGCAGCCTCTGGGCCGCGGTGCATCCGGGCTCACCTCGGCAGGTGTTTTTTCATCTAAATAATCTAAATCTTTTTAAGTGAGAAAGTCCACCTGAAAATTTAATCATTGCAGTCAGTTCATCCAGATTATTATCCTGCCTATGTTTTAAGTTAATTTATGCGTCAATAAACGAAGAAGGGGAAACTGGCATGTCGGATTTAGTGCAGCTGTTTAATTCAGAAACAGAGGATGATGACTTTGAGGGGTTTGATTAATACTCTGTAATAAATACTTGAATAAAGCACAATCATACTCAGTTTTGCTCCCGCTCTATTTTTCTACCTGAAAACTTAATTCAACAGCAGCCTCTGGGCCGCGGCGCATCCGGGCCCACCTCCGCAGGTGTTTTTTCATCTAAATAATCTAAATCTTTTTAAGTGAGAAAGTCCACCTGAAAATTTAATCATTGCAGTCAGTTCATCCAGATTATTATCCTGCCTATGTTTTAAGTTAATTTATGCGTCAATAAACGAAGAAGGGGAAACTGGCATGTCGGATTTAGCGCAGCTGTTTAATTCAGAAACAGGATGAGGACTTTGAGGGGTTTGATTAATACTCTGTAATAAATACATGAATAAAGCACAATCATACTCAGTTTTGCTCCGGCTCTATTTTTCTACCTGAAAACTTAATTCAACAGCAGCCTCTGGGCCGCGGCATCCGGGCTCACCTCGGCAGGTGTTTTTTCATCTAAATAATCTAAATCTTTTTGAGTGAGAAAGTCCACCTGAAAATTTAATCATTGCAGTCAGTTCATCCAGATTATTATCCTGCCTATGTTTTAAGTTAATTTATGCGTCAATAAACTGTATCAGAGGAGTAATCACAGCCCTGTGTCATCAGCGATGTGTCTCTCACGGCCGGTTCCCAGGTTTGAATAATACTTTGTAATAAATACACCTTGCAGCTTTATTTGCTGTGATCAGTGGGAATAAAGTAGTTTTAATATGTTTTTAAGTGGGAAAATCCACCTGAGAGGACATGTACCTGTATATAAAAAACGCGCCCTATAGTCCGGTGCGCCTTATGTGTGTGTTAAATACAGAAATGGCACACATAACTGAGACTGCGCCTTTTAGTCCGGTGCGCCTTATGGTCGTGAAAATACGGTAAGCGAATTGCCGCAGGCCTTGCTAAAGTGAAGTTCAGATGCTACAGATATTGTTAACCTGTGAACCTGGGCAAGTAAAGCATCCATCCATCCATTTCCTTCCATTTATCTGCAGCCGGGTCACGAGGATGTCCAGACTTCCCGATCCACATGTAAAGCAAAGCAGAGTTAATGTTTTTGCTAATGATCTTAGAGAAGAAAGATTATCTTTCATTTCTAAGTTGTAAGTTGTATCTGTAGAGTCTCTCTTTAAAAATGGAACAATTAACCTAGAGTTTGACCTTTCGCCACTTAGATTAACTTTTCAACCTTAATTTTTGTTTCTACTTCTGAAT
This sequence comes from Cyprinodon tularosa, assembly GCF_016077235.1. Taxonomy (NCBI): domain Eukaryota; kingdom Metazoa; phylum Chordata; class Actinopteri; order Cyprinodontiformes; family Cyprinodontidae; genus Cyprinodon; species Cyprinodon tularosa. Next base: position 1,351,710 of record NW_024038778.1, on the reverse strand, counting down.
GATGGAGCAGTTCTCCATGAAGACTTTTTATCTTCAGAAACAACCCTCAATTTAATTGTAAAAGTCACCTTTCATCATAATATCTATATTACCGTATTTTCACGACCATAAGGCGCACCGGACTAAAAGGCGCACTCTCAGTTATGTGTCCCATTTCTGTATTTAACACACACATAAGGCGCACCGGACTATAGGGCTCATTTTTTATATACAGGTACATGTCCTCTACTACCTTTAAATACCTCTACTGCGTATTTAAAAATACAGCGGGGGCAAAAATGAGTATGATTGTGCTTTATTCATGCATTTATTACAAAGTATTAATCAAACCTGGCAGCTGGCCGTGAGACAGAGACATCACAGATGACACAGCGCTGTGGTCACTCCTAAATTAACTTAAAATCCTGAAACCTGCCGACAGAATATGTTCGCTTTTATTACCGGTATCCTGGTGCCTGCAGTTTCAATTATTTAGATGAAAAACACCTGCCAAACGCCGCGGTGATCGAAAGGATTTCTACTGTCGGTGCACCGCTGGTATGTGGGGGTCTGAGCGCCTCCGACAGAAATAGATAATCTGGATGAACTGATTGCAATTATTACGTTTTCAGGTGGCCTTTCTCACTTAAAAACATATTAAAACTACTTTATTCCCACTGATCACAGCAAATATAGCTGCAAGATTTAGATTATTTAGATGAAAAAACACCTGCCAGCCACCGCGCTGAAGAGGAGGAGACGCAGAGGCTGCTGCTGAATTAAGTTTTCAGGTAGAAAAATACAGCGGGAGCAAAACTGAGTATGATTGTGCTTTATTCATGTAGGCTATTTATTACAAAGTATTAATCAAACCCATCAAAGTCATCATCCTCTGTTTCTGAATAAAACAGCTGCGCTAAATCAGACATGCCAGTTTCCCCATCTGCGCTGTCAGAGTCACTTTCCGTGCAGCGCAGCTCCTCAGAAATAATGCCGGCTTTTGCAAAAGCTTGAACAACAGAGCCAGCAGACACGTAGTAGTCCAAGCATCTACAATCCATCCGCAAACTGTGGCCTAACTTGCCCGGCGCTGCCTTCCATTTATCCTGAAACTGTGGTCTCCGTCGGCCATCCATCGCTCCCACGCCGCTCGCAGCCTTACTTTGAACGGGCGCTTCACACCGATGTTGGGCGGTTGAAGTTCCTTTGTCAGACCTCCCGGGATAACAGCGAGCACAGCGTTCATTGATTCACCTTTTTTTTCACATCGGCTGTGAGATGGGCACGCAGCGATGGTGATGCGTGGAAAAAAGCACCTGGTCTCCTCACATACACCTCCCTCAGCCACGCTTTCATCATCTCCTCTTTCATCAGAGCGCTGTGTCTGTCTAGCTGTCAGCTCCCAGATCAGCTTCTCTGATTGGTTGATGCGGCGCGTCCAGCAGCAAAACTTAAAATTTTCCATCTGGAGCAGCAGCAGCGCGTTGGCGGTGCGTCAGATGCTTAAACGATCCCGACGTGCTGCACCTGCGGCTCAAAACGCGCTGCAGGACCTTTTGCTGCACCTATACGCGCGTCAACCATTGACTTTGCATGTAAACTCGCTGCTTCTGCTGCACCTGCTGAGCGGTTGAACAGCGAGCACAGGGTTAATTTGTTTCCCCATGTTTTTCATATCAGCTGTGAGATGGGCACGCATGGAGTTACAGATTAATGGTGATGAGTGGAAAAAAAAAACACCTGGTCTCCTTACATTCAGCCACTCTTTCATCATCTCCTCAATGAGGTGGTCTCAAAAGTCGCAGTTACAACACACATAAGGCGCACCGCACCATAGGGCGCACCGCACATTTTGAGGGGAAAAAAAGACGTTTAAGTGCGCCTTATAGTCGTGAAAATACGGTAACACACTTTGTTTTTCTCTTTTTTTTTTTTTTTTTTTTTGCATTTTATTTGAAAATGGCATCTGTGAAAGGATAGTTTGATTCTAAACAATTTTTATTGTTGTGACTCAGCTTTATTTTAAGTTTTTCTTTTTTTTAATGACCTTCTTTTAACTGCTGACTCGAGGAACTTGGCTGCTGTGGTGCTTTTCGACCTGAATGCTGCCTTCAGTGTTGTGTATCACAGCACACTCATTCCTCTGAACACCACATAAGCAATAAAGGCATTATTTTAAAGTGTCCAACCTTACTTTGCAGATTCTCTCTCTAAAGATATAAACATTTCCTACAGCTCTGTTTAATGTCAGAACTGGAGTAAAATATATTCATGTTTACAATTCTCATTACAACTCCACAAATTTTATGATATTTGATGGCAGTTTCTTTTTTTATTATGTTCTACTTTACAAGTGTTTCATTTATCCTATAAGCACAGAAAGTTTTTTGTTCATTCATAGATTCTGGATCTACCAAGCTAGTCCCAGTACTGGTGCTTTCTTGGCACATTTCCTCCCTGTTTCAGCTTTAGCACTGATACTATGTCAGCACCAACTCTTTGCTGGGTCAAATAAAAGAACCCTTTTTTTTAAAGAACAGGAATCAGACTCATGGAGACAAAAACTAAAACCGCTTACCACCAGGAAGACTCGGATTATTGAAATAGTTTTTGTTTTTTTCGATAAACCATGTTTCTTTTTCTTCCTCAAGTATTTCTTTTCCATCAATAAATCCGTTATTGCTCTAGTAGCTTTAGCATCTTGGCAGCTAAAATTAACATATATTACCACATAAATATTGTAGAAGTTAAGCCAACTAGCCAGATACATTGATCAGAGATAGCATTAATAAGCTGACAGATGAGGAACATTAACCTGATCTATTTCCATATACAGTGAGTAAAATAAATATTTGAACACCCTGCTTTTTTCCAAGTTCTCCCACTTTGAAATCATGGAGGGGTCTGAAATGGTCACTGTAGGTGCATGTCCTTTGTGAGAGACTTAATGTAAAAAAAAAATAAATAAAATTCAATGATACAGCTCCAAGCAAGTAATTGAACACCTGAGATAATCAGTGTTGATGTGTGGTATAGTAGCCTTTGTTTGCAATTACAGAGGTCAAATGGCCCACCCATCCACACAGATATATTCTCTTGATCAGTCAAGTTTCTGGGCTGTCAAAGCATATTTTGTGATTTGTGGATTTTTTTTTTTTTTACATTATGTCTCTCACAAAGGACATGCACCTATGATGACAATCCATGATTTCTATGTAGGAGAACTTGCAAATAGCAGGGTATTCAAATACTTTTATTCCTCACTGTAGCACATGTGTGTTATGAGGCAACTAAACATTTTCCCCTAACTTTGATGTGTGGTAGAAGCACTGAAAATAGTTAGGCATTAGGAGTCTGGCAATTATAATGGCCAGACACCAAGTACAGAGCATCTCCAAAGGTGCAGCTGGTGCAGGATATTTCCAGTCTGCCGTGGTCAGTATCTGTTAATAAGGGTCCAGGCAAGGAACAATGGTGGTTACAGTCTCACTGCTAGGCATGGGGTTTAACAGTGAACGATGGCTCATGTAGTTCAAACCATTAAATTGTTAAGGAGTAAGTATTGGTTCTGATAGAAATGTGACAGATATACAAGTTTATTCTAGCTTGTTGCATATTTCCCTGCAAAGCAGTAGATCAGTCTGCCCTGTGCTGACCTGTTCGTCACTGATGATTTCTTGTAGCTTTTTTTTTTTTCTTATCATTCATAGATTTTTTTTTCTGCCCTTTTCTGATAGTTTAGTGAATCACAGTGTTTCCTTCTTTAATTTCTTTCCCCTTTTTTTCTAATAGAAAATACAGCAGACAAGTTTTAGTTGTTATAGTGGATGCTGTAGTTCTTAGTATTTTGTTGAATTCATTGAAATGTATCTTTTTTCAGTTTTATCACATAAAAGCATTCTTTGTTCTCAGACTGTTCAGACACTGAAATGTGACTTGGATTTCTCTTTTCTTTTTAATTCGGAAAAATAAAAAATAAATGAATGAATTCTAATAGCAAAGAATGCTTTTTCTGATAAAACTTAAGTTATCACATTTAAGATGTTTTTTATTTCCCACTAACCTTTTCTCTGCTTGGTATTTAGAAAACTCACCGGCCTGGACTGTGTTTCTTGTTATGTTAACAGTGTTTGTCTTTTGTTTTTCTTCTCTGGTGTATGTGTGAGCGTGCACGTTTCTGTGTGATTTCTGTCTATTCTCACATACCCTTTAGCAAATGAGATCACAGTTTGAAGGTACTGTAGAATTTTCACGGCCAACTTGAATTATGCTTTGATTATGCTCTTAGAATGTTATTTTGTGCCAATATGATGCTCACACATGTACTGTTGTTTGCTGAGCAGATCGTCTGTGAATCCTTTTAATTTCCGATCTACTTGTGATTGCATTGCTGAAAATGCTGTTTGCGCATTAATAGAAGTCATTTATAACCTTGCAGGTCCTTGGTGAACTTCTAGGGGTTGTTGACATGAAATTTAAACCCTTCTGTATGGTACTTTTTCAAATATCAAATTTAGATTAGAAATTAAGTGAAATATGGAATTCATTAATTCAATTTCTATTTGTTTTCATTTGAAGGGGGGATGGCAGCTTAAACCATTCAAAGAGATTTTTATTCTCCACCGCGTCCATATCTAGTATATGTTTTACCTCTGCTAACTAAGCCCACTCCTGTTACTTTCTATCTTCTCTCCGTGTTGGGAGGCACTGATACAGCAATGATGCTGCATGCTTTTGGGGGGGAGGGGGGTAGAAAAAAGTAATCTGCCCATCAGCGAGTTTAGCTTGACAGACCAACCATTTGGGAATTAATCCAAATCTGGTCACTCCACTCCTGCCTTTAAAGGTTGCTGTCTGGCTGCTAAAGCGGAGAGATTTGCATGTGCCCAACTCCGACTTCAAGAGTGAGTTTAAGTAGATGTCAGAGTCTTAGGGGCGCAGAGTTCACCCTCTCATAAGTCTTTTAGCATGTTTAAATGCAAAGGAGGTGGCAAAAGTATTTAAAAACACTGTTTCCATAACTCTAAGGCTCATTAAAAGACCTAGTATTAGTCTACTTTAAGTATAAGATTGACAACTTTCAGGGTAACCGGCGGTTGCACTTAAATGAGTTGGAAAGAATTAGAGTATCATTAACTGTTAATTCACTTTGAGTTTTTCTATGGCATGCACCCTCTTTACCAAACCCTATGATTTTGGCCTTGAGGTTCTATAAGTCTAGATGCAGTTTGGAGATATCGGAATTGGACATCATCGTCTACCGTTTTATCCAGGACCGGGTTATGAGGGCAGCAGTCTCACTTGAGGTCCCAGACTTTCCTCTCCCCAGACTCCTCCTCCAGCTCCCCTGGGGATAGAGGCACTCCCAGGCCCTCTGAGAGACATAGTCCTTCTGCTTGTCCTGGGTCATCCCCTGGGCCTTCTGGGCAGTCTGCCTCTCATACTGCAGACATGCTTGGAACATCTCCCTCACTGAGGCCTAATCATGTGATTCAAATGATCAAAAACTTGAGCAAAATCAGTAAGAAAAAAATTTGCATAATTCAGCTTGAACTTCATTTTTAGGGCATTCAGAGTTGCAGTTGTATAACCATAGCCAGATCCTAACCTAACCACACACCAGGTAAAATGTAGGTTTTCAACCAATCAGCTAACAATTTAAAGGCTTTTTAACCCTTAACAGACATTGCAAATCCGAAAAAGACCCTTAGAAGGTCAGGACCAGCTGAGAATACACCTCTAAAAAAGGAAATGTACCAAAGCTGAGTTCCAGAGACAAGTGATTTAGGCAGTGGGCTGTCAAAAATAGTTCTGACAAGAAGCTTAATTATATAGACTGCAATTTTGTAAAAGAAAGGAACCAGGAAAGGTTCCTCGGACTCGTCACACTTTTAGATTAATTGGCACCAATAACTACATTTTAATATCTTTCTTTTTGTTTTACTTTCACAAATTTGGCATCTACGTTAGTACTGGTACATTGAAATAGGAAAATCCAGTTGCACCTCAAACTGTGCATCTTTCTATACTAACTGCTTACAGTATATGTCTAACTTCACAGTGCATGTACGTCTCGTGATGTGTGCTGAGTGAAAGTTTTGTGTGTGTGTGGAGGAGAATTCTGTTTTTGGTGTTTGGGTGGCGGGTTGTTTTCTCAGCCCCCCACTTTCCTCCTAACCCCTCCAACCCTGCTGTAGGGCCCAGAACCCCTCAGTTCTTGGCAGCTCTAATGGGTCGGTCTGGGCTGGGCAAACACAGGAGCTCCCCCCTGCGGTCAGGTCGGGTGGTACAGTCCAGCTCTAAAGGTGGGGACTGGCCTCAGGTAGGGTGGCTGTCAATCATTTCCATAAAGCCTACCTCTACCTGCGTTGTCACCCCCCATACTTCAGTGGTGTAGAGTATGTGAGAATGTGTGTGAGAGACATTGCATGGCCTTAGATTTGTTGTATTGGTTTCACAGGGAGTTGTTCACCTTCACAATCCTGACTGGTTTCAGCCTGTTTACTGCTTCATTGTTTCCCATTTATTCACCCATTCTGGGACATATATTTTCTACTTGCTTCAAAGATAAATGTTATGTACTGCTATTCCCAGATAAATTATTTTAAATCAACTCTGCTCATCCATGTGTCAAGCATATATGTCAACAAAACATATGCCAATTAAAAGTAAGCTTCTTTTTTTGCCCTTTTTTCCATCCCTTTGTGTCCTTTCACTTGTTTTTCTACCTGTTCCCTCTCTTGTCCTTCCCATCTCCCTCCTTGCTCTAACACTTGTTATTCCTCTCTGCCTCCTCATAGATATTAATGCCCAGGCTCGTAAGCTCCAGAGGAACAGGGCAAAGGGGACGCTGACCCTGCCCCGCTCCAGCAATTCCTCACTGTGTCGCAGCCTCAGCGAAACAAGCCTTAATCAGGTGGGTCCTCCCCACACCCAATTTGAAAGGTTAATTGTTTGTTTTCCAGGGGCTGTGCTTTTTAATCAAGCATGTTTCTTGGCATGTACAGCTTGGAGTGGGAGATGAGCCCAAGCGATATTATTCCACCTTACCTGGACCATTTAGAGGCAGAGAACGTGACGGGCCCTCCAGCAACCGAAGGAAGGAAGAAGGGAGTCAGGGAGGAGGTGGTGTGAGGCACTCTCTGTATCAGTCCCCCCACCTTCTTCTGCTACAGGGATTCAATCAGCAGGTAAGGGTTTAAAAAATATGTTTATTCCTTCAGAATGACCTTAGTCACCCTGAACTTTTTTCTCCATTTGGTCACATTTTAACCACACACTTCAGTGTAATTCATGGGGATTTTCTGCTATAGATCAAAACAAAGTAGTCCATGGTTTGAAGTCAAAGGAATGAGACATACTTTTCTATAAGTCAACATATTGCAGAAATACATATATGCTGCTATTTCAGCTTTCAGTCTTGTGGAGTATGCATCTACCAGCTTTGATTTTCTTTGGAGAACATTTTTTCTTGTTCTTTGCAAACTTATTCAAGCTTAGTCTGGGCCGCATCTGTAAGCATCAGTCTTTGTATAGCTTTTGAGTTTGATTGACCCTTCTTAATTATACATGAATATTGTTTGATCAAAACCATTCTATTATAAATATAACTACATCAGCTACGTCTAAAGATTTTAGCTGCATCTTGAAGGTTTTCCTTTAAGCTTCCACCTTACAGGATGATGTTGTATTTAACTCCATTCATCTTACAACAAACTCTAATCAACTGTATCTGCTCCTATGATGTTTCATAGTTTGGAAGTTGAGTTCAGGGTGATGCGCAGTTGTCTTTTGCATGTAGACCAAAAAGTTAAATTTCAGTCTGATTTGACCACCTTCTTTCACATGGTTACTGGTTTTTACCTACATGGCTCATGATAAACTGCTAACAGGGCATTCTTCCAAAAGTAGCTGTCTTTTTGCCCCTCTTTCTTAAAGACTTGATTGGTGGAGTCTCTTTTAAATCCCTTTCATGGCAACAGAGTCGCCCCTCTGAAATGTGAGTTTCTGCAGCATCTCCAGAGATCTGAGGGCCTTTTGAAACTTATGGATAATTGACTCTGCAGCGTTCCGAGTGTGATGTTTGATTGTTTATTGACCAAACCCAGTTAAAAACTTGTCCTCAAGATAACCCCTGGTGTGTCTTGAATGTTTCTTGGTCCTCATTATGCTTTGTTGACTAATGTTCTCTTACTAACTTATGAGCTCTTCACAAAAACAGCTGAATTTACAATGAACTGATGTTACTTGCCAGGTCGACTCTGTTTACAAATGTAGTGAATATGATACTCTAGAGTGTAGTGAGGAATATCAAAGTAAAAAAAGGACTAAAATACGCTTTTTAATGGTTTGGAACTTTATTGTTTTCCTTCCACTTCATATTTATCTGCTTTCGGTTAGTCTGTTATAAACAAAATTGAAGAGAATACAGTAGACATGTGCTGGTCAATTGGTAGTGTTCTGTAATCGACCGATTTTGACTTGAATGAACACGACCGGCGAGTCATTATGGAGACCATGGATTTTAAGTGCCGTTCATTGCATTGTTGATTCTTTATTTCTGAGCAGTCTAGCATCTTTATCCTGCGCTTGGTCCATGTTTGTTTTAGTGAGAGTGTCCAAAACAGGGGGACAAATTACCTGGACAACAGAGGTAAGGGGAAACAGTGCTTTGACCATAGACAGAAGCAATGGGGAATCAGTGGGAGGATAGCGGGAGAGAGAGAGCACCATAACTGGCAGCCAGCCCTTCTGGAGCATAAGAACCCCAGCAGTAGATTGGAGGAGCCCGCTGTGAAGACTGTGCACTGGAGCGGGAAGATAAAGCAGCTCAAGAGGAAAGCAGAGGAGCACAGCAGAAGTTTGGCTAAGAAATAGTGCCAGGGTGAAACTACACCTGACCGAGGCTAGCTTGACTAAATTTGGAGGATCCAAGGAGCACGGCGTGAGATTGAAAACGTCTGTGGAGGAAACAGACCAATGAGAGTAGGGAAGAGGCTACTGCTGACCTAAAGCCAGAGAGCAGTGCTTTGGATAAGCCAGGGAGAATGAGCAGCAAGAGGCTATGGCTAGCCGAGGCTAATCACTAGAAGCTAACTGCTAGAGATGGAAGAATGACGAGGGGGGATCAGAGGGGCCTACAGGTAGATAGCATGGTGGAGCAGGGAGAGAAGGCAACTGCTGTTTCTACGCTGAAGGTAGGACTATGAAACAGTCCTTCTGGGGCTAAATTAAAATGGCTTTTTTAAAAGCCACCTAAAATCCTCTAACAGAGCTGTACAAAGCAAATGTTTTACTCACATTTGCTCCTCAAAGTAGTGGGTGCAAATAGGAGGGAAAAAAACGCATGCTAGTACAGAAAATCAAATTTGAGCCGAGTGGTGTATGCAGTTCAATGCAGTGAGGAATGCTCTGATCTTTATATAGGAGAAACCAAACAAGCTCTCCACAAACGCATGGCCTAACACAGAAGAGCGGCCTCCTCTGGACAAGACTCTGCAGTACATCTACACCTTACGGACAAAGGACATTCTTTTGCAGACCAGAATGTTTACATTCTGGATAAAGAAAATAGCTGGTTTGAAAGGGCTGTGAAGGAAGCCATCTATGTTAAGAAAGAAAAACCAACCTTAAACTGGGGGGGTGGACTCAGGTGTCAGCTTTCAAAAACTTATAATGCAGCTATTGAGTTAATCCCTTCCCGTTATCATCACAGCCCCAACTCCTGTACATGATAGTGGAGGACCTCGTCTATTCAGCCAATCCAGCAATCCCCTTTAATGAACATTTAAGACACTTAGATGGGTATGGGATATTGCAGTCTAACAAAAGAAGCCAAACGACCCCAATTCCAAAGGGTTGGACCCCTTCATCTGTTCCAATTTGCATGTTTTCAACACAAAAACAAGGCTTTGTTGGGCTACTGTATAAAACCTCGAACTCAACGCTATTCCTGACATTTTGAATTGAAAAAGCTTCCCGGATGGGAACTGAAGCGTCTTCAAACTTGAAAATGATACTTTCTCATCTCCTATAATTTTGAAACCTAATTAAAAAATGTCAATGTACCTGAGACAGCAGTTTGAAGACTTTATGGACTTGATGTTGTGATCGGCAGATACTGATTTTTTGATCAGTGCTCGGCTCCCAAAATCCTGACTAGCGCATGTTTAGAAAACAGGTTTGGGGTTATAATGTTACAAAGTGTTGAATGTTTTTATTCCTCTTTAGGTTAAATTATCGTAAACGGTAACATTTCTATGTGTTTTTCAGGACTGCCTGGTTTACCTCCTGAACAGGGAGCAGCACACAGTTGGTCAGGAAACCCCATCAGCTCGCCCAAACATCTGCCTCTTCTCTCCTGACATCCTTCCCCTCCACTGCCGCTTGCGCCGAGTCCCCGCACCCCGTCGCCATACCAACAATAAGGCAGATGATTTGGCAGAGAGTCAGCGTTTCTGTGTTGCTGTTGAGCCTGTGCTCAGTGCCACTGTTCTGGTGAACTTTTCCCGCTGCGAGCGAACAACGACTCTGCGACACGGCGACCTTCTCTCCTTTGGAGCACATTATATCTTCCTGTACAAGGACCCCACAGGTGCCAAGCCCCTGCCTGCTCAGACGTTGGCGCGGCTACGTACACTGGGGCAGCTTTATGACTCAGGGGTAGAAGAGGGGGAGGATGGGACTCAGACTTGTAAAATGTGTGGCTCGGTGCTGAAGGACAAAGCTGCACAGGTGCTAAGTGTCCCGGCAGTCAGACGCAGCTTTAAACCACACCTGGTGAAACCTCGTGGTGTAGGGATGGCATCAGGTGCCCCGTTGGCTTTGTCAGGAGGTGAAATGGCAGGACGAGGCGGAGGAGGTCAAAAAAGAAAGCTGCAGCTGGAGTTTGATCAAGCTCATGAGGACCAGCTGTTGAACAGAATCGTCTCTCTCATTGAACCCGGAGGTCTGTGTCTTTATTCTTATCTGCCATAAGAATTATATCTATAATGTAATTAGCTGGAATGATGTTATGATCTCTTTTATGTGTTATTAACATGTTGGTTTAAATAATGTAGGGACATGATCTGTGAAAATGTTTTTTATATATTTTCTTAGATCCGCTGCATTCAACAAATTTTCTAACATTATTAAAAATCCATTCAAACAATAATGGCACCATAGTTTGTTCAAATTTCCTTTTTCTTTTTTTATCAACAGTTCTTCTGGGTTTTAGTTATATTTGAACATTTTGCTTTAAGCTTTTTGCTTTTTAAGAACTAATTCCTTATTTTTTACCTGGAAAAAATCTTTAGAAATTTGCTTCTTAAAAAAGATCCTTAGGGTCTCTGAATAGGGTGTGTAACATTGGTTGGGCTGAAAATTGCATTTTTGCTGTTCTATGAGCCCTAATGCAAGTCTGGTGGAGAGCCCTAAATTGAAACAACAGGTTTTCTTCCTTTTATGGTATGATCATAAATATTTAGATGAGCTGTGCGCTGATTGGTTGGTTTAAAACGAGCAAAGCTGCTGAGCAAAGACGCATCATGGCAACAAGCACTCACTGAAAATTGTTGAAATTGTTGATATGGTAGGGTAACCAGACATCCTCCTTTTCCCAGACATGTCCTACTTTTCATGTCTAAAAAAATGTCCGTGGGATTTTGGTCGATTGCAGTGCGGCAGAACCGAGTCGTGAGCTCCGGGGCTAGTCAGGGAACCCCGGCGGATGGTGGCAGGGAGCCAACGGGGGGACGGGGTGACCGAAACCGACCCGGTGATGGTAGCCTGGACACCGGCAGCCCCGTGCTTCCCCTTGCCGTCCTTACCGGCCCCCAGCCCCCCTCCTCCAGCTGAGGAAGGGCGGCTCATGGGTCTCTGCTGAGGTCCGGTCCATTCAGCGGCTCAGCAGTCGACACTTCATAACCGCCCCCCTAGGGCGTGACAACATTACCGGCCATAACCAATTAAGGCCACATCTCCGAGTTAAACGTCAACTAGGGGCTTCGTTTGAATTTGCCAGTTTTATTGTTAAAGTTTAGAATTGTGAGATATTCAGAGAAAGGAGGTGCCGATGCGGTTTGAACTTCTCTGTACGTCTATTTCACCCACTGAACTATCGTTATTTATCTATGACAAGATAAATGTGGTTTTGCATTCTATGACCCCTTTAAACGCAATAACCTGATTTAACTCAGTTTATTTATCTGAGTGTCTAATCCTGCTCAGTTTTCTATCCTGCAGCAAATGACAAGCACCACTCGGATTTTACTACATTTAATCATGTTTCAGGCTAAAGAGGCTCCAGCAAAGGAAGCTACAGAATATTGTACTAGTGTCACCTTGGTCCCTGTCTTTTATATATATATATATATATATATATATATATATATATATATATATATATATACTTAAAATGGCAGACATCTTGTAATATTTGTCCTCATACATGACAATTAAAATTTTTTTATAATTCCAATTTCATCAACTATATGGTCTTATTTGTATTGAGGAAGGCGACACGTGTATTAAAACATTAAGATTTAAATGGTATTTGCCGGGATCGATTCCCGGCCTGAGGTCTTTCTTCCTTTGCGACAACTGCTTGGGTTATTCTACCATTTCAGAATTAGCTTTGCTTGGTTTTCCAATGGTCATATGTTATGTCCATTCTGCTACAACCGCCTGATTTGAAACTGTTTTGTTTCAAACACTGTAAGATTTAGAATAAGATTAGATAAGCACCCTAAAATGAAAAGACGACAACAGTTTTCTTAAATCATTAGTTTGAAATTCAGCCTCCTTTTTCTTTCCTTAGGAGACGACCATAAGCTGACGCCTGCCTACCTGCTGTGTCTGTGTATCCAACACTCTGCCTCAACCTTCCCTCCGGGCAGTTTTGGCAAACTGCTACTCAAGATTGTCCGTCGAATCCAAACCATCGCATGGGTCGGTGTTAACATTTAGATGTTCTATTGTATCTTCTTAGAGTAACTAGACATTTAAGATCAGAACTTCTAGAGAGGTTACAGTAACTTTTACCATAATTCCCTGTGGAAACCTGTCTTAGCAGCATAATTGTTATGATTAGTCTCATCTGAGCTTATGGTTTTTATTTGTGCCTATGCAATTTTACTTAATGTAATTGTTGTTTACTCTGGTTTAAATGTATAGTGGAGGATGTTCTTTTTCCAGGTGGACCATAGAAATAAGCGGTCCTCCTCATGCTCAATCATTCTGATGATATGTTTATCATCAACATTAGGGCATTTTTACTTACCGGTGGTGAGTCTGACATAGTGGAAAAATTGCAAATCTTCTTTTGGAAAGTAAGCTTGTATGATTGATGCAAACATCAACTTTTCAACAGAGCGTGCACGAGGAGAAATGGGCTCCTGCATGCTTTCACACGCGTTTAAAAAGCGATGCCTCTCGGGAGTGGGTACAGGGTTATGCATGTACATTTTTTTTTTTTTTGTAAGTGAAAAGGGCAGGTCTTTTAAAAAAATTACGAAAATCCTCCGCTATACCTTTAAGTCTTGCCTGCACTCAGAACCAGCACAAGCAATGAAATTGGCAAGAGGCCAATTTTACATCAGAACTAGAATAATGAGACAGGCTTGTATATTGACATATAGAAATTATTGGAGTCTTTCAAACCTAAGTGAGGACCTACATCAGGTTACTAACCAATTACAGAGACCATGTAACTGCTGTAATGGCAAATTAGGATTTAGCTGTTGATTACAAAGCCATTTTTGCAGTTTTGCATTAATCTATACCTTTAAAATTTCAACTTGAATTTTTAAAGGTAGAGGTCAATGTTTTTAAAATGCTTATACAGCATCAACCTAAAGCAAAATTACAACAAATAAAAAGAAATGACATACCAGACTTTATGTGATTTCAAAAAAACAAACTATGGCTTTTGTGAACTTATCAGGTTATCTGAGGGCCTCTCGTTGTATTTTTAGGGAGTTTTGCAGTTTTCATTTAGTTTTATTTAGTAAAATGATGCAGAGTGCTTTTAAGATGTGTGAAAATGGAACAAAAAAAAAATGAAAAAGGACGGCTAAACATGTTTAGTAAATGTGTTGATGTTTATTTGAAAGTCCTGTTTTTGGTAAACTGTATACAATCCAATAATAAGCTGATACAGATAATCTGTTGTTTACCAAGTTAGTGTAGAGGATAACACTTTCAAAATTCCCTCCTTGTTACTAAATAATAGTCTTTCATTCTAGTGGATCATCAATTTGACAACACATTTTAGGGGAATTGGTGTCATTGTGGACATTTGTGCAGTACAGGACAAGTTTTTACAAATAAAGTTTTAATAGTCGACTACTGGGTCACTTTAAGGTTTTACCAGACTTGTTATTCATAGCTGAAAGAGCTGGTGTCTCCATAATAGCTGTTTACAATGAGGATACAGTATCTGTATACACAAAGCAGATTAGTTAGTTAGCTTATTTTTTGTTTTGTTTTTTTGTTTTTTCCCAGAAATTCTTAAATTCATAAACAGCTAAAACCAAGTGTTTACATAAACTGTATTAAAAGCAATGTTTTTTTTCTCTTTCATTTTCCTGTTATAGACCTGCCTGGACCGCCAAAATTATTTACCTTTTTTTACCTTCTTTAAATCCATATGTTTACATACATGCCATTAATATTTGGTTCTGAGTATTCTTAATTTTGTAGTTCATAACTTTTAAAAGGTAAATACATAATTTTAACCATATAATTAAATTTGATTATCTAATCATCTTGTATGATTTAAAGTAAGTAATCTGTGATCATTTGTGTGATACTAACTTTGTCTCTCACTTTACATCTATGTACAGCTGAACAAAGTCAACACATTTTGAACTTTGAATAGACTTGCATATATATCAATAGAGAGCTAGTAATTAAAACTACTTAAATTAAGAGTTTACATTATTTTCAACAAATGTAGTAAGGTAAAACATTTATAGATGATATAAGTGTCCTTTCAGAATTTTCAACATAGCCTCCATTTGAGGTCATTGTTGAAGCAATTTCTTGTGTGAGGCCGCATATTTTATTTTATTTATTTCAGGCTTTGGCATACAGGACACCAGACAACCTGAACATTTTTAATAAATGTATGTCTAGGAAAATGCGGTTGCCCCAAAAAAGCCTTTTGGATTAAATATAGCAGTTCCTTAGCATAGTTCTTTAGAGCATGTTGTCAGATTCACAGTAAGTGAATTGGATATCCAACACTAAAAGTTTCATGATATAACTGCTTTACAGTTAAAATTATATGTAGTGTAAAACATTTATTTGTAAAACATTTAGGTCTAACTGCAAGCTAATCTGAGGCACTTTGGTTGTGGAGGCTTAGCTCTACATAACTGCATCATCAGTACAGTTCTGTCCAAAGGTTTTATAAGTCTCTAAAAAGATTCTTGTTTGGAGGCCCATGTTCATAAAAGCCCATCCAGACTTTTACTTTTACTCTCATTGTACTTGTACGAAATGTCATTTAGTACAGCTTTTAAGACAGTAAATGAACATTTCCAAGCAACTTATTACACCATCATTAAGGTCAGATTAGAGATGGTAAATTGCATATTATTCACAAGCTGCCACTAGAATGCCTTGCACTTAACCATGTATTTATAGTTGAAGTTCATATCATCTGTCACCACAGCTTAGAAAAGCTCAACAGAACTCAATAAACCAGCATTAGAATATTACATTGCTGACATAACTTTAGATTTATGGCTGTATTCCATAATGTATATTTACAACTTGCACCTTTCAACACATGGCTTGTGTGACAGTAGCTGTGCATAGGGCCACAGTTACAGCTCTTAGTCCCAGGAAATCTTAAAGTTTTCTTATGCCCCTGCTTAACTTGTACCAGTGTAGGGGTTTAAATTAATGTAGGTGACGTATTGCTTATATAGTGGATCAAGTTGAGTGGTTCTAAACACAAACCCTGAGGGACGCCCTTCACTACAGGGATAGAAGTAAAGTTACAATCATCAATTTAGATTACACATACTCATTCAGGCCTGAATCCTGTACTTTAGCATACGATTAAGAAGAGCAAATGTTATGAGATGCTGGTCATTGGGTATCTGAGTTGGTCTAGAAGTATGTTTAATGGTCTTTCAGGCAAATTCAGAAGTTTGACCATTCTAATTCTCCAAAAAGATTCACATTTTCCTAAGAGAATATTTGCTGTAGATATTTTGATTCAAGTAGAGTCCAAAAGGAAACAAAGCAGTCAGAACAATATGCTATAAAAGACAGCTTTGACCACATTTGTCTGGACATGGGAACTTTTTAATGCCATTTTAGATAGATTTTAATTGTATTTATTTAGAATTGTTTTTTAAATAAATGGCAGAGGTGTCAATTAACGAAGTACAAATACTTTGTTACTGTACTTAAGTACACTTTTTAGGTATCTATACTTTACTCCATTACTTATTTTTCCTCCTATTTCTGACTTCTACTCATTACATTTTGACACAAGTATCTGTACTTTCTATTCCTTACATCTTTAAAACAAATGTTACTCGTTTATTTTTATCGGGAGACGGAGACCAACAAGACCTCCCTCATCCTTTGCCCTATCTCAAAGAATTTTTCAAAAATAGTCGAAAAATTGAGCTTTCAATTAATATAGTGGCATCTGGCTGTTTTTTTTAAAAGGTTACTTTATACTTTTATACTTGAAGTAGTTTTTGGAGCACATACTTTTTCACTTTTACTTGAGTAAAGAGGTCAAGTTGATACTTCCACTTTTACCAGAGTGTTTTTAAACTGCACTATCTATACTTCTACTTAAGTAATAAATGTGTGTAGTTTTGACACCACTGATAAATGGATCCACACTAAGCTGTTCAAAGGCAAAATGTGCATTAAGAAGTTAAATTACTATAATAGATAGTGACACCTTTTGAAATTTATGGTCAGAGAATAGTGATACTTCTCATATCTTGTTTAAATCTATCTAAAGTGTCTTACAGGCATGCAGCTGCAAGGCTGTAGTTTATGTTCTAATAAAGCTAGTGCTGTCATTTGACCTAGAAGGTTTTATGAAACAGAAAACTATGTAAACCAAGGAAAGGGTTTTATTCTGAGTCTTCCAAGGCTTTTGTAAATGTCAGCGGTGTTTTCTCATACAGTAGCTAAGCCTTTAGAGGAAATGTAGTTCACCTACGCAGATCCTGAAAGTTTAATGGGAACTTAATTGGTCTGTTTGTGTGTGTTGCTTGCAGGAGAAGACAAAGGAGCTGGCTCAGAAGCAAGCTCAGCAGTGAGTATCACTTTCTGACTTGTGCTGCATAGAAAGAAATGATGTGTGCTAATGTGTTGTTTGTATGCTGTTGTGTTTTTTGTGTCACTGTGTCTCCATAACGATGTAATGTGTTGCCTTGCGTGTGTGTAGTCAGGACCCAGCCTCCTTGTCTTTACTCAGCATCTCAGACCTGATCCCAGACTTACAGACCATCTTCTTCTGGATGTCAAATTCAATTGAGATCCTCTACTTCATCCAGCAAAGAGCCCCGGCCTACACACACAGCATAGAGACGCTGCAAGGTAACACAACACACCCTGAGCTCCTGAATGATGAGTGTGGAACAGCCTGGCTGAGGAGTCATCACTCAAACAGACATCACCACTCATCAGCAGATATGAGACAGCTGTATGCTTTACTTTTCTTTTTCATAGTAAAACTCTGAAGGGTCCCTCTGTCTCTTGTCATCCTGCTTTCTAGGGTCTAAGGAGTCATTGTTATCGGCGACAATAACTGCCAATGAGGAGGCAATGACTATCTTGGAGGAAGTGATCATGTACACTTTCCAACAGTGTGTCTATTATATCACCAAGGTACTAAAATAACTGAACTGGTCATAAACTGGTTAATATTTTTTCTTGAAGAAACTATGACTGAAATAAGCAGTAATTTGGTAGATGTACATCACCTTTATATCCTGACCTGTTTGTGTTTGTGTCCAGGCACTATATGTTGTGTTACCCGGTTTATTAGACTGTAATCCATTCCCAGTTGACAGCTCTGAGCCCTGCTGGAAAGGAGGTGTCGGGTTTCCTGAACCTGTGCGCAGAGTTCTGCAGGTAAGCATTTGAGCTGTATAACTGTTTGCAGGAACTACCGGTATACATAGCAAACATAGTAACATGTTTAACCTACATTTATTTGTTTCCTTTTGAAGCATGTCTTGCAAAAGAGTGTTTTCTTAAAAATGTATCATACAATCAAAATTTTTGAATAGAACTATAATTTCAGAGTCGTTTATGTGACAATAAAGTTCTGTAATCTGGATTTCATAATGAAGCTAAAGACCAATGGCAATAAGACCAATACCTGAAGGCTGCCATTAGCTACAGTGGGTGAAGTGGGAGAAAATCTGTTTAAATTACGTGTTCTGGATATACACCTCACAATATAAGCCGTGCCCACAAAATTTTTTGAAAAAACTGGAAAGGTACATATATAAGCCGCATTGGGCTATAATCTGCTGGTATCTACTCAATTGTCTCCCACCAAACCTGTAGGGGGAGGTCTACATATCCCCCCTGGATTAGGAACGTAGAAGAATGCTAGCTCCCATTAGCTTGTTGGTTCGCAGCAGTGAGAGCTTCTACTGAAAGATGGGGCTTCATCGGCTCTTTATTTCAGCTCTGCAGGAGTTGAGGCCAGTCTCTTCATTGGTTCGGCAGCTTTAATGCGGCAAATAAATGTCAAATTCTTCGCTGTGCCTGCTGCTGGCATTTTCTTGTGATAAATGAAAAAAAGCCTCTTATTCTTTAAATTCAGACTTTGACTTCCCCCTCTGACGGTTTGGAAAAATCCACAGAAAAGCTGAACCTTTTTATAAGCCGCTTGGTTCAAAGCGTGGGGAAAAAAAGTAGCAGCTTATAATTCTGAAAATATGATATATATATATATATATATATATATATATATATATATATCTAAGTGATCATATGACCATTCCTTGAGTGATACGCCATTAGATCAAGTGAGTAGAAAGGAGATAAAACTGTTATTCTTTCTTGTTATTCTGGCCTATGAATCCAGACTGGAGTCTTGGCAGTGTGATCTTTTAATGCAGATACTTTTACAGCTTTGTATCTGTGTGAATATATTTTTTTTCTTTTTACCCTAAACCATTTTAATCTCCCCAAGTGCATTTTGTTGTGTGCATTTCATTTGCAGTGTTTTTTTTTAATATAAATTAATTCAGTAACTCTGCAAAGTTCCCCTCTCCTTTAAAATACCTGTAGGAATGTTGCTGATTCAGACAGAAAACATTGCTTCTTCTCTGGAATTAATATATATTTGCATTTAGTGTATTCTGCTAATTAGATATCAATTGTAGAGATGGGCATTTAAAAATGAAAACCAGTGGCTGCATACAGCTTAAATTTAAACACACAGGCTAATGGGACGTGTTTTGTATCGGATTGATTTGTATCAAAGTTTGTCATATTTATATATATCGGCCTACCGATTTATCGGTGGGGCTCTAGTATTCACTAAAAGTGATCTAACCTGTTAAATTTTGATTTTTACAGCAGGATTACTGGTTAATGTTTGGAAATATATTTACAGTCTCTTATTCATCCAACATCATTGAGCTCAAGAAACGTCATAGCCCTCTTCCAGAGCAGCTTCAGACGAGGACAAATTACATTAACTAACATGCATTCATTAAACTGTTCAACCTTGTTGTAATCTCTAAGTGTAATATGTTTTAAAATGTATGCACTGGTTCATCTTCCTGTAGACTGGGAGAAGTAAAAGCTCTCCTCAACAAAACAAAACTAACTCACCAAAACAAAACTAAATAGTTTCTTGAGCATAGAAAAAAACTATTATCTATGATTTTTTTAAATAGGATTTATTGTATGAATGATGAAAAGTTGATGCAAACTCAGAGCAAAAGAGTAGGTCTGAAAACAAACACTTTACTTGACTTTACCCCCTAGTTTGCACAATAGGCTGACGATCCATGAGCTACATCCTTGTTTATATTCTTCGAGGATGATGTTTTTTCACTGTGACGCTGCTGGTTTAGCAACTGTTAACTGGAAAAATCTGGAAAATCAAAGGTATTGCTGTATTTCATGCAGGGCAACAGGCAAAGTCAAGTAATCGTGTAACAGATTGGAGTTCAATTGAATTAAGTTCAATTGAAAACATACTTTGTTGTGGAAAATCAACTTTTTTTTTCAGGGGTTCTTTTAGATGTTGATAGCCTTAGGAAGGAATGTTTTTCTGTAGTGGTCTGTCTTGCACTGGATCCAGAGAGGTGTTTGACTACAGACACTCTGTTGTTGTCTAACTGTCTTAATTTTATGACCATTTTTTTCTTCCTAAAATCCTCTACAGAAGTTCTTGTTGAGTTCAAATGAGAAGGTGTGAAACTGTTCTACTGCTACATGTATTAAGATCCAATTATTTCATATGTTATACTAATTAATGTTATACTCCAAAAAGCCAAAAATAGGTCCTGAAAAACCCTTGTATGTATGTATTGCCAACATGTAGCCGATCTGTGCCTATAACCCACCATCTACACTAATCATGATAAACAAGCTCAAGTGGTTTTGGCAGTACTATTCATTAAACTAAATATGCTATGGCTGGCATAGACATTTATGTCACAGAAAGTTGATTTCTTTGTGTGCAGGTGTTTCAGAGTGCTCAGGAGCTTCTGCATGGCTATCTGGTTCACCCGGAGATCCAGGCTCAGATGTTTGCATACCTCTTCTTCTTCTCCAACGTGTCCCTATTTAACCAGTTAATGGACAAAGGTAAGAGAAACAGATATCCTCCACAGTCCCACCCTCGTCCCACTTTCCTGTTCATTAGACATCCCTCACTTGTCCGCTCAATCATTTAGTGTATGAGTGAGTATATGTGCCCTCTTGTCCTTGTCAGCATTTTGACAGGGACTAATACAGATTTGTCCTCTGTGCCCTTCTCCTATCTGCATTCTGTTCCCCCCTCCTCCTCAGCTTCCTCCTCCTTCCTCCTTTCCATCTGGCCATCAGGGAGTTTGACAAAGAAGAGCAGAGGTGGAGTTAGATCGAGGCGAGTGTAAAAAGGGCAGGGTGCAGTGTGAGGGGATGGAATGTAGCTGAGTTGTCATGATGACCTTGCTAATTGTGCATTACTGGGTCTAAATACAGAAAGCAGTAATTTGCCGCCAGTGATTTCCAACATTTCCAGCCAGCTCACCTCATCTTTTGTCACGCACACATGAATGCACTGTGAATTCTGCCATACATCTTCATTAACTAGTGAAGACAAGAAAGATCACGTCTCTGGCAAAGAGAGAAGGAGAAATACTTCTGCGTAGTGAGCCACACCACCCTCCATCTCATCCCCAAATCCATTTCCTCTCTTTCCCTTTGTCTGGCTGCCTTTTTGCCTTCAGCCATCCCTCCTTCTTACCCCCCTTTTGTCACTCATTGATGTTTTGCTGCTGATGGTGTCCATGGAAACAAGGGAATGAGTTTGTAGCAGGTATTGCTGACGTTTGCACCAGGCGCTCCACAAGGCTAACACGATAGCTTATACTTTTAAAAACACAGCTTTCATCATATGACATCCAGATCAAAGCAGGAAGCATTGTTTAGTGTTATAGATTTATTTCACTTACATTTGCAAACATTCGTAAAAAAAAAAACATTAAAAAGCATTATCACACCTTGGTAGAGGCTGTGGGACGTCTCGTTTCTTTGAGGTCCTTCATCCTTACATAGATTACTGTACAACCAGACATAAGCCTATTACTTAGGGAGGGGGTCTCTGTGTGTGCATCCAGAACATATGGTAGAATATTGAAAGAGTAATGTGTGCGCAGTCAGCAGATTATGCTTCTAGTTCTTCCATTGTCTGCCTGAAGATTTTTCTGTTGTATGCAACTTTTGCACAGGCATGTTATGAGGAAGTTTCCAGTTGGTTCATTTATTGGTGCCTCTTGTTTAATAAAAGAAAATCACTAAATTGTTACAGAAATAACTTGAATCTGACAAAAGTCATTAAAAATAGAAAAGTTACACATTTCTCTCTAAAATTGCTTGATGGTTTTTAGGTTTTATGGTACCCTGCAGAGATTTAAGATACTAGGTTAAAGCAAATCAGCCATAGATCATAACGGAGGCTCCTTTATGTTTCACAGTAGGGAAAATTATATTTTCTTGATAGGCTCCATTTTTTTTTTGCCTCTAAACTTGGAGCTGATGTGCCTTTTAACAATATTCCACGTTTGTCTAATCTGTCCAAAGGATATTCTACCAGAAGCTTTGTGGCTTGTCAACATGTAGTTTGGCAAATTCCAGTCTGGCTTTTCTATATGTTTTCAACAATGTCTCCCATTAAGTCCACTGTGGCTTGAAACAATGACTGGTGGTGCAATCTGACTCTTGATGTTCCTTGAGCTTGAAGTTCACCTTTTATCTCTTTCGAAGTTCTCCTGGGCTCTTCTGTTACCATTTTTTTTTCTGTCTCTTTGATTTGTCATCAGTGTTCCTCCTGCGACCAAACCCAGAAGGTTGGCTATGGTCCCATGGATCGTAAAGTTCGGAATAATATGAGCAGCTGTACTCACAGGAACATCAAGCTCCTCATAAAGGCTCTTATAGTCATTACCTTTAACATGCTTGTCTATTTGTTTCTTTCTAATCTCTTGAGATAACTCTTCCTTTGCTTCATGTGGACCATGTTGATTGTGGTTTGCACCATGTCACCAAGCAGAACATTGACTCCCTCTAGCCCTATGTGCAGGAATACTGACTGATTGCAAGATTGTAGACACAGTGATACTAATTAGTGGACACACCTTGATTTAGTGTGTCCCTTTGGTCACATTGTTTTCAATCATTTCTAGATCCACCATCATTTTTGTCCAAGTCTGTTTTGTGGTTTTGTTGTAAATCCTATCATTTGTTAATTTTCAGGGATTTTTGTATCGGTTATTAACATAGTCAGATTGAAGTTATATCAGTGACCGTTGTTGGTTTTCTTTCGACAAATGAGGGGTACCCACAATTTTGTCCATGTGTGTATGTAATATTCCTGATTCTCCTTCCTTGACTGATTGTGATTCATTTATTTATATAACACCATTTCACAATAAATCTTGTTTTACGGTAACCTGGCAGTAGCCAGATTGATATGTGTAGAACTGAGTTGAGTTCAGTCCATCATGAAGAATGAAGTCTACCAACTTTTAGGGAATACCTAAAGTCACCCCAACATGCTTTCATTTTGTTTTCATGTTTCAATGACATAACTGCTACAGGCAAACATCAAACTCAAGATTACCATCATACTTTACATACAGAATATATATTTTACCTAAACACAGTATGTATTTTATGTACATCTAAACAGATTATCTCATAACAGCTTGATCGTCAGACATTTGATTTGTAAGCTAATGGTAATCAGACAGCCCAGTGGCACCTCCGTACTGCAGCATTGCTTCCTTTGCCCCCCTATTTATTAATTTACCATTTGTAATGGTATAACAGGTTAAGGATTACACTGAGGAATTTCACAGAAGTCTTGGGCAGTGTATTCAAAAGGCAAATATCTGAATGTGTCTAATGCTTTACTGAAGAGACACAGAACACCAATAATATGATAAAGTATGTTGATGTGTCCATCCTGGAGAGAAATATCAGCTATGCTGCTGCTATCAACACCATTGTTTAAAGATGTTGGAGACCGGCCTGTTTTTCAGTGAAGTCCTGTTTCTCTGACTGAGTGGCTGGATGTGCTCTCTTCATCTTAAGAAATTGGAGCTTGCCTGCCTGGCTGTGTGTTTCCTGGATGGGGCTGCCTGTGGAGCTGGTTTACAGTTGCCTTTTGTATCTCTGCTTGTTACTGTATGTCTACTTCTGTCTCCTTGAACCCCAGTGGGCCTCAGCAGATGGCCGCTCACACTGAGCCTGGTTCTCCTGGAGCTTTCTTCTGTTAAAAGGAAGTTTTTCCTCTCGACTGTCACTACAAGCATGCTTGGTGTGAGGAAATGCCTTCGAGTCAACGAGTCGTTGCAATAAGCTGGTTTTCCTTAGATAGAAAACTTTGATTCCAAAATAGTTAAAAAGTTAAAACTTTGAATCTGACTGTGTGATCTGGTTGAATCATCTCTGTAAAGTGCCTTGAGATGACACGAGTTGTAAATTGGTGCTATATAAATAAACTGAATGGAAATTAATTAGAGTTTAATTGTCGTTCAATGGTTCATCATTGACATTTTTGTACATTTTTGGGTGGGTTACTCCATCAGCAAAGGACTCTGTAAATATATAACAAGGTACCATACTTTTTTTTCCCTCTTTTTTTAATGATATAAAAACATTATGTGAATCTAGTGTATTTTACATAAATTCTAAACTAAACAGAATCATTGTAACATGGTGACCTAACCAGCTGGAACCTTATCAAAAGATTCAGTGGTACTCTAGAATAAGCCCAGTGTGTCTGTTATGGGCCACAGAGCTAACTGACTGCTTGGGGCAAAAACTGTTATTCAACAAACTTAAATTCATGCTCCCTTTAAATAAAAGAATTCTGCTCCAGTTCTGACCTGCATTCATAGTCCTAAGCACTCAAGCATCAGCACCCCCTCTCTGTTTAGTGTGACCAGAAATTCTTAGCTTTCTATGCAATAGTTATGTAAGAAAGCAAACAGCTAAAAATATCAGTTTTCTTCACATAATCAGTTTGTTGACCAGTTTGGATTTAACTGTGCATAGTGGCTAACCTGTCACGAGCTAGATTTATACCGTGCAGAATTCAAATTGAACTACACATATCCATATGGAAAGCCTCCTTTTGAAAGTGTTTGCAAAAGGGAGAGACATTCAGTACAATTCTTCTAGCTGATTGGATGAATAAAGTGACCCAGGCCTCCATTTGTTCTTTAAGCCAATAACAGCAGTAGTAGCAGCAGTATCATATCACATTCTAGATTTATTTTACAACTAGAAGAGTTAACTGATAAATTGAGCTCTTACTAATCTGGTTGGGAGGAACCAGCAACCAGTTCCCATCCAAAAAGGTAAAAATTTCATACTTTTGCTTGTTTTTCCAAAAGAAATGCAGTATATTCCAGCTAAAAGTGGCGCAGCCATCTTTGATCCGCATCGGCTTTCCGCCTATGTTTGACAAGTTGACGTCATACACGTCACTGCATTTCATTGGTCCGACCCATTTCTGTATCGAGGCTGATGCATCTTTTGACTTCTGGCAAGATCTATTTTCAGGGGTTTGTAAATTAACAAATTTCACGACAATTTATGTTTTTCTTGCAAGGTAACATAATCGGTAGAATGCATTATTCATAGGATACCATCTGTGACACTACCTCTTCATATTCAATATGTTTGTCTGCAGTCAATATTCTGACAACAACATGCTTTTCCTACCCTAATCATAAAAAATTCACTTTATCCTAATGCTACACATTTAATGGTTGGATGGAAATCAAACCTATTGCAATGTACTTTGTTGTTCATTTAGCTCGGGCACTGAGAAAAAACTTGCAAGAAAGTTTGGCATAAGCGGTTTGGTTTGGTTTATTTTATTGTATTATGTATTTATGTTTATTATAACAAAATTCCAATAAAATTTAGCAGATATTCTATTCTGAGAAATGATATATAATGATTAAAAACCACAGTAAAACTGAATATTTTCAAAGAAGTCAGTAAAGTTGTTTTAAGCTTGTGGTTCATGCTATGACCAGGTCATGATTAGTGCTGTGTGTCCCAGTCCTGGGTTGTTTCTTCCTTTGAAACCAAGACTCTAACAGTACAAGATTCTTTAGGAATACACGGTTTGAGATGGTGACACTGTTTTAGGGCGTGAGGAGTAATTCATCCCTGCTCACTTATCTACTTTCATAACTTAAATTTACTTTTAGTATACGTTATCAGCTTTAGGGAAGACAGCAAAGCTCACTCCGTTCTTTTTACATGTTGACAACAACAAAAACACATTAATTTTTTTGAAAACTTTATGGGAATGTAATTATTGTTTGTTTAATTCTTGCTCTGAAACCTGATGAAATTTGCCCTTGAAGTACTTATTCACTAAAACAGGCTTGGCTGTCCTGAAGTGCTCAAAATGGATTGCCAATAATTTGCTGGCTGGCTCCATACCCTCCGTGACTAAAGCACATTACTGAACTACTTTTACAATATATTTCATCTTGCTGTTATAGTTATGTTGTTGTTGATGTTTTTTTTTGTTTTTATTGCAATTATATTGCAAATGCTATTAATTGCCAAGCCCTAGCAGCCTCCCTTCTGTCAGTGAGCCCCAGGGCAGCTGTGGCTACAATGTAGCTTGTCATCATCAGTGTGTGTGAGTGTGTGTGCATGAATGACTGAATGTAGCGTAAAGTGCTTTGGTCAAGTCCTCTGACTTGAAAAAGCACCATATAAGTACAGGCCATTTACCCTTTTTCAGCTTTTACCAAGACTGCAAGTTTTCCTAAAGGGAGGGGAACCATCTGTCATTCAGCTTTACAGTGATGAGCTCAGATAACTTAAATATGTAGTTTATAGAGTGTGAACACTCAGCCTGCCATAGCGAAAAACTCTTAAAGATGCCATATAAGTAATAGTATTTATTGTTAACCTGTAAAACTCTTTATAAAACTATGCCTAATGCAGTGATGGTAAAGCCTATGTTAATAAAAATGTAAGAGCCTGATGTATATCCTCAGTGTTTCCATATATAGTAGAGATGGAGAGGAAAAGATTCCTATCCTTTGAAGAGCTATAATTACCATGGTCTATTAAACTGTTTTGTCTGGAATTAGTTTAGATGAGGACAGATGTTACCAGATGTCTTTCTAATAAAAGTTCAGAAACTTGCTACATTCATGTATGTCCAAAATAGGTTGTTTTAACTAAGTAGCTGCACTTCAAGTAATATAAATTACTGAACAAGTTTTTTTGGGGGGTTAAAATAACCCGTACATCAATCTGTCCATCCATCCAATCTATTCAATACGTCCAGTCCATCTATCCATCCACTATGCATTGTAGAGACATTGGGAGTCTTGCAACATTTTTGTATTGTTGTTGTAAAATTCTCTTAATTTTTCTTCCCACCGTGAGCTCCTACGAGTGCGCCTCATCAGATTGAACAAAAGATCTTAATTTGAGTTAACTGCATAAAGGATCCTCATAAACATGAGGCATTCCACCTGTGCGTAAGCGAGCATGCGTTAAGAAGATTTGCAAATCTACATAATTACGGCTTTGATAATGCCATATAGGCCTATGACTTCCCACGCTTGTCAGACAGTGTTCAGTCACAGAAATGGCATTAAACTTTACCAGTTTGGAGATCAAGGTTCTGGTGACTGAGAGGTGAGCAGAAAATTAAACGACAAGTAAAATAAAAATATTTTAAAAATTGCTTAATGATTTCTCATCATCCAACACAACACAGCATTTTATAAAATCTGCTTTTAATTAGGCCATTCACCAAAACATTTATTTGTTGACAGAATGTACTCATCATTTGTCCACCTTTGAACTTATCAACCAACAATTTGTTATTTCGTAATCAGAATGTCTAAAAATGTGTAGATCAAAGAAAATTAAAAATCAGTTGCAGAAGCTAAATCAGTACATCTCCATAACTTGGCAACACTTGGTAGCAACACTCTCCACTTCCTCCTGGGAGAACTTCAAGATAAACTGGGCCATAAGTTGCAAATATCGCCCTTCCAGTAAATGTGGGTCCTCTTTATGTTTTTTCCAAAGACGAACGTAATTGAATATCAGCAAAAGAAGGCACTGTTTCCTAATTGAATGCCACAATGACCCCAACCGCCTGGATAAAAGATCATGTCTAACCTAAAATGCAATAAGATAGAAGTTAGAAGATGTTTTGTGGGCCAACATCTGAAAATCCAGACCACTATGATAGTGGTTGGTCATCTGTATAACGTTGTGCTTCTGATGATTTCAGAAGCACATTAGATGAAGAAAGCTAAATGCAATTTGCGAAACTATTACACAAGATGCATGCATCTTACATGTTAGATTTAATGTTATCTCTTGGTTAGATTATCACAAAGCTTTCTCCCAGTTCTTTGATTGCATAAAAAAAAGGAGGGACTGCCGGGGCAGGGATGCAGACTGGAGCTGGTTTGCTATGCAGTCAGCCGAGCTAGTCTGCGGTACCGCATTTATATTCTGCAAGCAGTTAGTGGGTGTTGTTACTGTTCACCTACTTCAGTCAGAACATAATTAAAGATTTATGTCGGTATTTTCGTGAAAGAAAACACAGTAAGACATACATTCACATAAGCGCACAGTGTGTGTTTGATCATGCTTTTCTCTGACACAGGATTTGCCATACTGTTGTAAATAACCCACCAATGAGACCAGTGCGTGTGTTTTTGTGTGCACAGGTCCAGCCCGGGGTTGGTTCCAGCGCTCCAAGGCACTGCAGATTCAGGCGTGTTTGCGAATGGTCATGGAGTGGGCAACAAAATCTGGTCTTGGACATCTGGCTGAAAAGTTCTTCACCAAACTCAACAGTACTGTCGCTATAGTGGCTATGCCCCCACAGCAGCTCACTCAGGTGACCAACACAAACATACCTACTGTACGTCGATGTATCACTTTTATTCCTAAACAAGTCAGCATCATTATGGGAATTTCACTTCTATTCTTTGAAGTCCACCAAAAGTTTTACTAACAATTATCTGCTATGGTCGCTTCATTTAGTTTTTTTTCCTTTGCTTCATCTACAGTTGAGTTGGAGAGTGTTGTCCAGTGAGCACCCATCTCTGAAACCAGTCCAGCTCCACAGGATTCTAACACAGTACCAGCTTACAGCAGAGATAGGCCCTGTCCCTGTATGGCAGCCCAGTAGTGAGGATGAAGCCTATATATACAGATCAGGTGTGTGGATTAAATAATGAATGACATAAAACCACCTTTTTTGCATGTTTCTTCTAGTATGTCATTGATTTATCTTAGATGACAAGCTTCAGGTCTTTCATTTAGGAAGCCCAACTTGCTATCATCCTTATCTTTAACTCCTTTAATCAGATTCAAGTTTGAACTCTGGTCCTCTTCATAAATTTCTTAAATCAGTTTTGGTCAGAACAAAGATTATAGTAAGAATAATTACAAAAATTGTAGTAAATAATGATTAACTTAAAGCTAAATTTATCAGTTATGGATTATTTAGAGCTTGATGCTATGAAATCATCTGTGTGATCAGTTGACCTCCTGGAGAGCTTCGAGAACCACCCGCCAATCGTCCTGCCGAGCTCAGGGTTCCGAGTGGACCTGGACAGCGAGTGTGATGAGGATAGCATCTACAGACAGCTGCTCTACGTCCGTCACTACCTGTGGGGGCTGCGGACCAAGCCTCAAACTCACACCAGTGCTCCCTGTGTGCAAACACAGTCCAATGGAACCAATACAGCCGATTGGCCGGACGTTCAGGTCAGAAAAAAAAAATTCACGGGTACGCACGCCTCACACTAATCCACGTCATGTGGCTCAGCAGCTGCGGTTCTTGAAATTCTTCATAATCCCACAACTAAAAGACAAAACCTTCTACTCCGGCCAACCCTGACTCACTCACACAAACCGAGACACGATTAAATCATAGTTAATCTGATTAGCCTTCAGGATGTCTAATTAGTGGGAATGGCTGACTAGCCCATAATCTTCAGTGTTACGGCACCCTAATATTTACACACAAGAGACCCACATACTCACAGATATACCAGGGGGAAGCTTTCTAAATAAAAAGATTATAAATTGAAACTAATCATATCAACTGACAGCTTAGTTTTAGAAACAACGTGAGCTCTGCATCAGTGTTAAGACCTGAAACTCAATTGCATCCGTCATTCTATTAACTTTGTCCTCTAAAGTCTTTCATTCTCTTCACAACACAGAGGGAGCTGCTTCCTCCAGCCCACAGCAGCCCCCGGTCTGGGGGGGCTGGGGACGAGGTGACCGCAGAGGAGAGAGGACGAGACAGACCCCCGGGCCAGCCACAAACCCACAGCCTCAGAAGGAACGGGACCATTCACCATCCTCGGACAGCAAATCCAGACACATCCTGCCTCCTGACCCCACCCAACACCCCCCTATACCCAGATGGTGGAGGGGGCGGAGTGCCTGGCCCCATCCTCAGCTCTAGCATTCAAGCCAACGGCTGCTCAGGCAGAATGATCGCAGAATGTAAAAAGACAAACGGACTCATCGCAAATGGACTTGAAGGTAAAATTACAGTGGCACATTTCCATTCAAAACTATTTACACCCCTGGAACAACTTTCTTCATTTTGCCAGATAATGTTATGTATTTTATTGGAATGTAATGTTTTCCACCAATATAAAATACTACATTTTCAAGTGGAAGGAAAGGAAAAAAGGGTTTTCAAAACTTACAGATTATAAATAGTTACATTTGTCGAGACTTCCTGAGTTAGTATTTTGCAGAACCACCTTAAGCATTTATAAAGCTTTTAGCAATGGGAGTGTATTTAAATCGAGAATAAAACGTCTTAAGAAAAAACCCTTTCAATCATTTGTCCTTTTCAAAAACATCAAACTCACAGCATATGTAAAGCTGTTTTCAAAGTCTTGCTACAGATTGTAAAGATTTGATTAGACTTTCCTAGACTATTCTATCATCGATTGTCTCTGATGTTAACATTTCAATTGTAATAGGACATATAATTTTCTGTAGGTTATTGTCCTCCTGGAGTGTGAGACCCTGACTCAAGTGTTTAACACGTTTTCTGTTAAAGTTCTTGTTCATCCGTTCGTCCGTCCACCCATCCAAACAATTGGTTTGATCTAATTGACATGAAACCTGATCAGCTGACCACAGCATAATCCTGCCAACACCCTGTTACACAATAGTGAATGCGGTGCTCAGGTTGTTTAAGTGAGCAGCCATGTTTTGTAAGTAAGGAGTTGTGAATACTTCTTCAATGTCACATGATGAACTTAGCAATGCTCCATTAGATGTTTAAAGTTTGTAATGTTTAATTGTCAATTCTGATTTATACTTCTCCTTTAGGATTCAGTCATCTCTAGAGAAACTGAGGCCAGCTGTGTATGCAGTGAGATTAAAACACAAACAGGGAGGGACAAGAAGCTAAATATATACATCGCTTACATTTCAGGTTTTATTTTGTAAAATATATTTTTGAAACCTTTGTTTCATTTTCCTTCCACCTGAAGATTTTTCTCGTTTTTGTCCATATGTTAAAGTTCCAATAAAACACACTAAAACTGTGGTGTATGGTAAACGATCAAGTCAAGTTACTAAGAGGAAGTTCAGCACAGTGTGTCCCTGAATAGCTGTTTGCTAACTTTATATTGCATTTTTGTTTTCACACGTAGACATTACAGTAATGCCCTTTTTTAATGCAAGTGGGATCTGCGATTCTGAAAGAAACAGCTGTGATTAGAACAGTAATGTGATAAAAGCCATAATGGGTCTAATTTATGGCAAGAAGCTGAATGCTTCATAATAATGGATCTGAACATTTATATAGATTCTTTTAGTGGAATTTTGGTTCAAACATTTTTATAAGTTATAGCCTGAATATAGATTATATATATGATTATTAACTTAGATTAATTAATTTAACTATTTTATAACGTATATTCAATATTTTATTAATTAAATTAAAGCTAGATGACTTATGCGTATATAATGGGTCCAAGAAAACTAAAATGTAATCTAGATTCAGACACAGGGTTTGGGTCACCTGAGCTAGCTCTATAAAACACTTTCTATGAAGCCTCTGTATAATTTTGCTCTTTGACGATAAGTCAGTGCCTGATCACCTTCAAAATAAACTTAGTGTATTACCTGGAACTGAGCTGGAAAGATAAATCTTAACACATCAGATGAGATTCATTTCCATCGCTGCATTTGTGATATGTCTCCCTCTAGTGGCCAATAATGAGCAAATACACCTTGACTTTGATCTTATTCAAACTTAAGAAGTGTGGACCTGGTGGTTTCCCCAACAAAATAGAACATTTGTAACTTATGATGGGTAAAGTGATAAGCCAAGAAATAAGGTGCAGTATTATGACCACTGTCCTCAACAAACAAACAATTCATTCAGATATATTATGTTTCTGTCTGTTGTTAAACATATGGGTAAAAGATTATTAGTTTCAGTATTTCTCTAAGATTTCTTGACTTTTATGTTCTGCACCTACCCTGTAGTGTGATGTTGAGATCCTGATTTACATCACCAGCTGTTCTTCCAAATAACCCCTTAGTAAAGCAGGTTTATTATCAATGGCCCTTTCCTCACTCCATCTTCAAACCCAAAGCCTAAACTTTATCCCATCCTCGTATTGATTTCAGCTGTGGTAACCTCTGCATGCTGTAGCACACCATGTGTGTGTGATCAGTGCAAAAGAGAAGAGACCTCTAGACTTGAAGCATGTTTGTCATTAGCTACACAGCTGCATGGTTGTCCTCTGTACAGTAGGATGTGTTATGTTTGTCCAACCCCACAGCAAACCCCTGTTTGTGTGTTTTTGTGCCTTTGGATGTTTGTATCCTCTGCAGGATGTATTAGTGGGTGTGAGTTTCCTTTCCCTGTCTCCTCCCCTGGCGCTCCCTCCCTTGCTGATGACTTATGTGGGGTGTTTGTAGTGGAACTCGACAAGGGACCCTACGGACTGGGAATGGGACTCATAGATGGCCTGGTAAGTTCCCTAACATAAGCTGTTCCCCCATGTTCAGGAATCCAATATCTGATCATTAAAACTTATCAAATTTTAGAACACCATATCATTATAGTGTACAGTTGATTTTATAGCATGTTTACAGTTGAATCCCTTAGAAATGCTGCAGACCTTTCATGCAAAAAGTGAGCCAGTATACATTTTTTGAGCACCTCAGAATCAAGTTTATTGTAGGTTTGCACTTACAAGGAATTTTACTTGGTGTTGATGATACAGACAAATTAGATATATATACAGAATACTGAATCTAAAGCTATATACAATATAAAACATACTATATACTATATACACAGTAGACTGTGCGTTAATGTAACATATGAGGTCTGGAGATGCTACCTTGGTATAGCTTGTAGGTCCTGAACAGGGGAGGGAGAGAGGCAGTGTCAGTGTTACAGGAGTCTCTGGGCCTTGTTGATAAGGCTGGTAGCAGATGGGAAGAAAAACAAGAGTGCACACCAACACACCAAGGCAGCCGTCCGCCACGCCATCTTAGAATTGATCAGGTGTGCAAAAACCCTTCAATTTATTTTTCTAATTGCAGTAGCTTAATTTTACAATAGAGAATGAAGCAACTTCATAAAGGAAGCCAATTTATATCGAGATCTAACAAATGACCACAGCTTTAGTACCATTCTTTTTAATACAGCACAACCTATACTTTAAAATCTCAAAAAGTTCAACATCTTTTATACAAGATTAACATGCTTTATAAAGAGGCTTTGGAAGAAGGTTGACTTTTTCCACCTGGTGAATCAGGTCTGTTTTGGTCTGGTCTTAAGTTTCAGATCAGTGACACAGCAACTACTGATTTTGTTGTAGTTCCCTGGTTAAACTAGGTATTTGAAATATTACTTGATGCCACACAGTCTATCAAGGCTTTTATAATGTAGGAATACAGTCACAGCACTACAGTAAGCAATGCTGCTTTTCTATATAATTCTCCTTTTAACCCACCAGTCGCCAAAACATTCAGTCTTAATGTAATTAGACCAAAGCACAATTCACATTTAAACAGGATGGTAAAACATGGAAAGGTTTTTCCTAGCATGCGTCCCATAACTGTTTAGCATGTAGATGTCTAATAGGTGCATTGATCAAAATATTAGAATTTATCTACTGGATAAATGTCCTTAAATTGAAGGCTTTCATAGTGTTTAGAGTAAGAGGTTTTGCTATTGTTATACAAGGTAAAATTACTTTACAGCTACTTGTCATTTTAAAATAAATTTAAAATATCACAGTCCTAATCAGCTTTAAAATTGTAATATTTGCATTTTAAAACAAGAAATTATCTAAGATGTAAATCATCAATGGAAAAGGGTTATACATATCAGTGAACATTATTCCTTTTTAGGCGCAAATCAAAACCAATTTGATGTGTTCTTCCTTCTGGTAAACAATACTGTCTGTGCGCCATGTATTTAGCCAAACTGTAGCATAATCATCTCGTCATGCTCCACATTTTTGGCAGCACACCCCCCTTAATGCTCCTGGCATTTACATCCGGACCCTTATACCAGACGGGCCAGCTGCATCCGACGGCAGGCTGAGGATAGGAGACCGCATCCTGGCAGTGAACGGAACCAGTCTGATTGGAGCGGACTACCAGAGGTAAAAAAGGATCTGATGTGTGAGCACGATAGCGGCGGGTAATTGTGATGACAGAGCGAGCCGTCTCCCCTCAGTGTTGATCTTACTCTGGTGTCAACCTCTTAAGCGATTGATTGGTTTAAGCTCACAAAGTGATGTCCTGTTATATTCCCTCTGTCTCTGCTGAGCTTCATGTAACCAGACTCTTTTCTCCTCCCTACCGTTTGTGGCCCCGACAGCGCGGTGGATCTGATCCGTCTTGGAGGGGGTCGCCTGCGTTTCCTGGTAGCAAAGTCGGACCCCGAGGTCTCAGAGAAGATCAGTGCCTCCTCCTGCTGACCACTGCCCAGCAAAGCGAGCGCGACGTTGCAGACACAGATGAGCAATGTTCAGCAGGGCTCACGCCATTTTTGCTTTCATGTAAATATGAAATTTGGGAATGCAGGGTTTGTGAAACATTGAAGGGATTTTGATTAATCAGGTCCGTACAGCCTCATGTTTAAAGCACAGCACATTCTCCTCCTTCTGTCAATTTTTTAAGAGCCCTGATTCTAGGTGTATTCATTGATTGCTACTGTTGCTCTGAAATAATCCGTGTGACATAAACTGATGAATGTCTTTCCAGTTTTAAAAAGCACTTGATGAGATGCTTTTGGAGAGGAATGTTTTTATAAACCTGTTTAATAGAAGTTCCTGAGACGCCATCAGTCAACTCTTTGAACCAAACCTTTGTGATTGAACGTTTACTTTTTGTACCTGGCTTTGGATGTAAAACAGAACAGATTCCCCCACCTAAAAGTCCTCACTGGACTCCACCTTCACTGATTGAGCTGAATCCTGGAAACCTAACGCCTAGCGGAAAGGCTCAGCTCTATTTGTCGTGTGTCAGGCTGTAGCCTCAGGTTCTCAGTGCTGGTGTGTTAACGGTGTATATAGCTGTAAATATTTCATCACTCAGAAAAAAAACAGAATGCGTTTTGGGAATTACTGTCGTTTTGTGACGGAAACTAATGAAAAGCTACTGATGGGAACTGTTCTCAGAAATAATGGAAATGTAATTGTTGGATTGTTTGTTTTTGTAATTTATGTTTTTATTTCTTGCTCTTTAATACTGGTTTGTACATTACAGAAACTTCTTTGGTTTTTACATTCTGCTTCAACAAAAATACTTAATATAAAAAAATGAGGTTTTTATGTAAAGTTTGTTTTCAGCATTTAAAGGAAAATCAGTGTCAATCTTCTGATACCTTAAATAACTTTGTAGTAATTTATTTTACCTGAAGGGAGGTCAGATTCACTGTTACAAATCTGAAAAATATTGTCTAAGGAAAAATAAGAAGTTGTTGGTAAATATTTCAGCCTTTGACATTTTCCTTTTTTCTGGGTAATACTGTCGCTCAGTTTAATGAAGTAAAAGCAAGGACATCGTCTTCACATTGGCTGAAGGCGATTTGTGATCAAAAGAGAAATTAAATTAACAGATTTCTATGGTCGTTTTTTGCGATGAGGCAGAATAGACAAAGATTTTCACAGAACATAAAAAGTAAGCGTCAATAAGTCTTGAAATAAAAAATAATGTTTTCTCAACTAATTAATTTGCTTTTAGAATGTAAGGTTAATGGACAGCTATATTAATTTTGGCTAGTCCTAAATATTAGTTCTTATATATATGCCAGATTTGGTGATATGTTGTCCCCAAACCATCAATTAAAATACCATAAAGTAGTTTTTTTTTTTTTTGGCAACCTCAAATTACATCATTCTAATACCAGACTCCCTGCTTCATGGATCAGACAGCGTGCCCCATCGGAAGGCATCCTTTGCTCACAAGGAGCTACCTCTATATGTTGCAGTAACACCAATATGATTAACAGGGTCTGATCTGTTGAATAGAATTGCATGATCATTAAAGACTCTGCCTGTCATAGCAAAATGCCAAATGTCGAGTGAGATTTTAAAAGTGCAACACTTGATGTCTGAGGTCAAATTCTAGAATATTTCTACACTTGAAGGGACAAAATGCTGGAACAGACTCAGTTCAAAAGCAAAAAAGCAGTAGTATTGGAGCATCAAGCCATTTTAAGTCTTAACCCAAATGTCTGCAGTTGGAGATTTCAGAGCGTGGAGATGCTTTCCAATCTTCAAAATAAAACTGTTTTTTCCTTTTGATAATCTTTTCATACTTGTGTTAAAGTGAGGCCATGACTCAAATAAATTAAATCTACCTGAGGTGAACTATTGATGTTTATCAGAGGCCCTATTCTGTCTTATTTATGCCTCTGACAACTGGGACTATTGAAAAAGGTGAGGTAGTTTTCATTTAAAAAAAAAAGTGCAATTAAATCATTAAGCGCTTAAAGATTATTCTGGCCTTCTACATGGTTAAGTTACAAACTGGACACCGGGACAAAATTTGTTGGAACATGATCTTTCAGGCTGATTAGACTATTTGCAATATGTCTTCATAAACATGTTCTTTTTCTCTTTAGGGAAATTTATTTTATCCAGTTTGTATGACCTCATCTCATGCATGTATAATCTGGGCATTTATATTAAGAATGATAAACAACAATAAAGATTGTTGGATTCTTTGACATGAAATCAATTTGTTTGAACACTTTTTCTGCCTTTTTTTCTTACATAGAAGACAAGTTGTTAGATCAATAAGAATTGTTTTAATTTGTGCTACAGATTTTAAACAAATCACAAACACAGGGACATTAAAAAATACACATACCTCTCTATTTCCATGTTTACCTGTTGATGACAGCTGCTTATACACATAGCAAAAATATTTCTTTCCAAAATAAGAAAACTTTAATTAGCTTTGTTATTTAGCAGATAGCGCAGCATACAATCATAATGCAACCGTCTTTTCTTATTGTGCAACAACAATCACTGAAATTTTGAGTCTGAAGCCTACAAGAGGACATTCAGGGGTGCTAAAGGCAGAGTGATGGAAAAAAAAGCGGGGGAGAAAGTGCTAGAGAAAATCTAATTATGCAGCGTCTGTGACAGGAAACTAAAAGAAAAACTGTCAATGAAGAGAGCGAGAAAAGCAAGCTGGAAGTAGAGAATATATCAGAAGTATTGTGAAGAAAGAAAGCTGAGAACAGTTATAATTCCTGGTCATGAGTTGGTCCCGCCCTTTTTTTTATTTCTAAGAAAACTTTAGCAAGTACACTGATGCAACATAACTGCTGCTGTCGTAGTGTTGCTGATCTTGGACTGTTGAAGCGCTATGTTAGCCTAAAACAGTGAAGCCGTCTACAGGCTAAAATGACATTTCTGAAAAGTAGAAATATTTTAAGGCTTTGATTATTACAACAATGCCTATTTGTGCTAAAACAAATCTGCACAGAGGCCGTTTCACTTCTCCCCATACCACTACACAAACCAAACAACTGGAAAACAATCAGTTTGTCTACATTAGGTTAGCATTCCACTTCAGTCAACCTCCAGTAGCTGCCTCTTTTTGCCCCTCTCTGCACGACACTGCCGCCCCGGTTCATCTGATCCACCTGAATCTGAGAAGCTTCATGCTGAGAAACTGCTGGCTCGTCCTTCCTGGATTTCCCCAACATCTGCTTTTTTTTTTTTTTTTTGCTTGACAGAGAAGGCAAGAGGTATTACATTCTGGTCTTTGCCTGAAAGTTAATGTCCATCTTTTTAATATTTTGAAACACCTGTTTTGCTCATTTCACTATCTAAGAATATATCTTATTTAAGAAAAGAAAACTGAACAAAAAATAAAACTAGTTTCAGTATCCAAGGGGTCATAAGCCTGGTTTTGGGTATGTGCTGCCATCTTCCACAGGCTTCTATATCCTCTGAGTTTTTGTATTTAAAGCAGGCACTAACTAACCAATGTAGCAGTCAAGATTGGCTCTTTGGCTTGAGTTACATCATGGCGCATTAGATACATCTCCAACGTTCAGAAGGTAAAGTAGTGCTTAAACATTTGCATATTAGGCCTAACTATCCTCACTATCCTTTAATAGGAGAAACAGCCTGAAGCCAATTTACTTGCTTTTTAAAATGTAGAACATATATACATTTTAAGTCGCTCTGACCATAATCTATTCATTTCTCTTCCAACAAGCTGGCTGCACCTACAGTCACATTAATGTGAAAAGGCAAAACATTTAGAAGATGACAGAGAGGATGCCCATTGGATAACTGGAGCGTGCGACACCTTAGGGTTCATTGCCGAGGCTCATGGGTTTGAGACGACATTGCAACAATAACAGGCTGCTGGGCAGATGTAACTTGATGCTGAGCAGATTCAGTCTCTCCTTCATCCTCCATCTTTGGCCGCTTGGCCGGCGACTCACAAGAGGCCTCTCCACTAGGCTGCCTGCTCACCAGCACCGGGGGGGAGCTGGATGCCTGGGCTGCTAGGATCTGTAGAGGACTGTTCAGGCCTTAGAAAAGAATCAAAAAAGGGGAGAGGGGGGGTTAGTTGTATTAAGGCTTGGTTTAGTCCAGATACAAATGTCCTTTCTGAATGGCGACAAAGCTGCTAATGTGACCAAAACAAACAGGATGAGTGACACTCGTCTGCATTAGCTTAGCAGTCTGAACACGGTCTGTATCAGGCCTTAATGTACATCGAACCGTTGTAACTCCCCTTAAAAACACAAAATAAAAAAACTACTGACATTTACCAGGGGACAAAAATAAAAGAGATTTATTTTTTAGATCTAGCATTGATTTGAATATTTTTTCAACAGATGCCAGATTCAGTTTCTCAGAAAATGTAAATTTTACATACGATCAATGAAATGACTCCATACAGAGATGTCATTTTTGGGATTACGTTGAATGGGGTGATCACAGCATGATAATGAACAGTTGGGTGGAAGGAAAAAGTGTGGCAGAAAAAAAAAACACTTTTGGAGGATGCTGAAAATGAAGCAACACACATTCAATCATTTGAGATTGCCAAGTCAGAACCGTAAAAGTGAGAAAACGTAAGGTACATTTACATGGACATCAAAGGCCTGATCAGATCAAAAATGTGTCAACATGTCAGACTGAAGATTCTAATCCGATTCAGTCCAATAGTAAAGGAACTTCATTCTGACTGAGAGGTGTTTTGTTTTTTTCCTGATAGGTGTGCCTGTTACCATCCATTCAGATCTTTGGAGTAAAATCATCTCCTCTGCACATGTGTACAACATCATTATGACATTTTCCTCTTTACTAGCCTTCATCCACTTTCTCCTGGTTCTCCTTAGTGGAGGTGGTGGCTCTAAATGTAATGTGTGGATGAACATGCCATCAGGTACCGTGGATACCTTAACTTCACTAAAAATGAGGAGGCAAAGGTACATCGTGGGAGAAAAAAACAACATTAACAGACACAACTGAACAACTGAAGGAAAAGTAATGTGCGCGACATAAGAGTAGCTACAGTTGCAGATAAGGGGGCAAGTAAAGACAGGAAGGTTCTTCTGCTAAAGCGTTTCCAGAGGATTAGACAGTTCAGTGTATGTTCAAATGATTTGAGCTGATCAAAAGCTTGGTACATATATACATGCGTCATGATCGGATCATTTCGTTTAGTGTCCATGTAAACAGATTTTGAATTTCTGGGATTTAGACCTGATCTGAGAAATGTTGTGCATGTATTGTTGCAGCGATTAAAGCAAAAAGGGTCCTGATCGTACCGTGTGCAGAACACGGACACTTTTTAGCAGGCCAAGATTTGTGTCAAAAATCTTTTCTCATCGTTATAGGCTCCTCAGATTTCCTGAAAAGTCTATTTTGTGTTTTTAATCAGCCCTAAGAAATTTAAATACATAATTACTGGTGTGGGATATATTTACTGTAAACACTCCCCTTTTGTCAAATTTAATCCCTGGAATCTGATTGAGATCTGCCTATAGAAACAAAACTTACCAGATGAATTAGCAAAGCTGGTTGCTGTGGAAACAGCAGTAGTGGTGTGCTTGCCATTCTGGGTAACGGGGCGGACAGGCAGTTGGTGCAGACCTGGGGTGATGTAGCGTCCGTCTCCAGCTTGCACCACACTATCCAAGGTCTGGATCACCAGCTCTCTGTTCTGCTGGGCTTCTAAAGATGAAATGAAAGAGGTTGAAGCCCTCCATCAAACATTCAGTGACATCGAAACTAGATTAGCAGATGTATCCTCCCGCTCTTCTGATTGGCTCTAAACAGGGCCATGTGGTCGTTAAGTAAACGTGTGATCTGATGATGATTGTCCGATAAAAAGTACCTTTAAAAATAAATACTTTTACATAGGTATTAAAAAACTTTGAAAATAAGAAAATTTCTCTGTCACTTTTTAGCAGTCTGTTACATAATAATCATTAACATTTTTATACATTGTGTGCAAAAAAAATTAAAAAAAAGACAGAAATTCAACAGTTTACATGTATTTGATCTGCATGTGTTTGACCAAATGAACCAAGTAAAATAATTTAACTTTTCAACAACAGTGTAAATGAATATGGTTAAATCAGAATGGACATTTTCAAACCATAACAATACAATAAAGAATCTAACTGCATCAGGTGATAGTTGAGCATGTAAAATTTAGATTTTACATTTTATGTTAATACAGAGAATTAACTGCATATTGTGTCCATTTTATTTTTCACATTCCAACTAGTTTGGATCTATTGGATATAATTAAAGCATGTATTTCTCTTCTTATGATTTTCTCCTTGCGGCGGCGCCACAGCCAGTCATCGGTCTCACTCTAACCCTTTCTTCCTCTCTCCTGCCTACTAACTTTTGCCCACATTTCCTCCACCCAGAAATCTCTTATTTTGTCTTAGCAGGATCAGCTTCAGCATCCTTCTCCAGACGTGCTCTCCATCTTAATCTGGCCTGTTTGGTTTTATCCTCAAAATATTTAATGTGAGCTGCCCCTCTCATCCTCCCAAAGACACCCATAAAAACCTTTCGCCCTGCCTCTGTTGTTAAACTTGGATGCAAAGATTTGTCAACACAATTGATTACAACAATTATGAAAAAACATCAAAACTCCATGCTTTAAAGCTGCATTCTAAAAAATACATAAACAGATATTGTTGAGTGAATATTTTAGTCTCAGTGCTGAGCATTATGGAGTTCACTAATGGGGCTGCAGGGGGCAGTGTAACCCCAGTTGGGTTTCTTGTAGATATAAAGACAAAGAGAAGGTGGCATATATGCCACAGGTCCAGTCCAACTGCAAGTTCTTTGCTAAATGACTCTGAGACATCGACCAACAGGCTGATTAAGCTCATCCAGAGCAGCTTTACGCTAAAAGGGAAGGAGGTGGATCTCATTCCGTGATGACCTGCTGCTTTAAAGATTCTAATGGCACCTGCCTGAAGCTGGCCCTGCTATTTTTATTATTTTGCAGGGGGAGACAATGTGACTCTTTAATTACTTTTTTTAACCTTTAAATTCTTTGCAGAAATTAACAAAAATGGTGGACACGTAGTTCTGGTTGGGAAACATGTCCATAAGAGAAACAGGCCAGCAGCATCACAGATCCTCCACTGTGCATAACACCATGAGGTGCTTTTCAACATATTAATCCAATTTCATGCTAAACCAACTGGAACATTTGCTGCCAGAAAGTTCAGTCTTTGTCACATCTGACTGAAGTAGTTCCAGTTCAAGTCCAGGCAGAATTGAGCAAACTCTACATGTTTACATTTGTGATAGTGAGATGAATGAGCAGCTTAAAATATAACATCAGAAAATGTTTATTTAGTTTATGTTTAGTTATTATATTTCAATATGCTCTACATTAAATAAAAAGAAAATACTTTAATAAAATCTTCTAACCTTACCTCTAATATCGTTGCTCTCCAGTCCTCCAACAGTGCTGTACCCATTAGGGGGGTTGGAACATGGAGGGGCGCTGGTCACCACCCTCAGCATGGTGACAGAGGACTGAGGGGCGCTTTGAAGCATGTGAATGGGCTTCAGGACGGTGGGATGAGGGGGAGCGGCCATGATGACAGGCTGACTGCTGACTGGAGAGCCTATTAAGAGACAGTTTCACTCGTTTTGCTCAGGTTCGGATCCTAAGAGTATTTTGTGTGTCTCTATACATGCTCACCTGGGGCGCTTTGAGAATACCTATACTCTGGCACAGATGCTAGTTTGCTGGCCAGCTGCTCATGGTGGTCATGAGGGATAGGAGACCCCTCTCTGCTTAGACATTCAGGAGTCTGCAGCCCACTGGATGGGGGGGACAGAAGCCCCTGATGGGTTGGAGATGCAGGTGCACTCCTGAAACAAAAAGCAAAGGAGAAGGAAACACAACTGCATTATTGACAAACACCCTTAAAACATCATGAGCCCTCTGTTGCTGGTGTCTTCCACTAAAACACAACCTCAAGACGAGACTTACTTGGTTCTGTCCAATCAAATGACAGCAAGTGACAGAAGCAAGACAAAGGGGAGAAATGATTAACCCCCCTCTCTTCAGGGTGTATGTTTCTGCCACTGGCAACAGCAAATTAACCTTAGGCACTGTACCTTGATGACAAAGGTCCGAAAGGAGTTCTGAAGCAAGCCACTCCTCTCTGCCTTCTTTTCCTAAAGGACTGTTCCACCAGCTTGCTCTCAGAGGCAGAATCAATTCTCCAAAAGCTTCCTTTTCCAGGCTCATCCTGAGAGCGGGCCACTTTCAGGAAGTAGCGGTTCAAAGACAGATTATGTCTTATTGAGTTCTGGATGAAACACACAAAACCGATTGTCAAGAGACAACAATGAGCACCAAAGACCTTAAATAAACTGGTTTACAAGCAAAGACATGTTTGGAAATTCTCTAATAGATTCCTTTTGGACGCAGAGTAAATCTACATCCAGATAAATTAGCATATTGTTGAGAACTTAATATATTCCTATGATTTAATTAAGACTTGGTAGTAACCCTGTCTACCTTTTCATCCCCATCAGCACTTTTTCCCTCCACTAACCTTTCAATAGCATCATTGCTTTCTAATGAAAGACCTACACAGTTAAAAGAAGAGAGGGAAAGCTTGGAATAGACAATGTTCGCCATCTTCTCCATCACTGTTTATACATTTAAATAAAGCCATGCTTCTGTAGCCAGATTCACTTTTTAATCTGTATTATTGGTCTGGAAATTTGAGTTTTTATTCACCATAGGCCAGAATCATTTAAATCAAAATAAAACACTTGAAATATCACACCCTGTGTAACAAATCTGTTTGCTCTCTAAACCAAAGTCCTGAAACTAATTTACTCTCCAACTATATTCATATATATTAGCATAAAGTCTTCTGTGGACAGTATAAGAGAAGCGTACCTGCCAACCCTTGTCTGCAGTGCGATAGTAGGGG
Source organism: Cyprinodon tularosa (assembly GCF_016077235.1). Lineage (NCBI taxonomy): Eukaryota > Metazoa > Chordata > Actinopteri > Cyprinodontiformes > Cyprinodontidae > Cyprinodon > Cyprinodon tularosa. Next base: position 1,308,020 of record NW_024038778.1, on the reverse strand, counting down.
TAGTGTTTGGTGATGTGGGCATAAATCCCACTGAGAGTTAGTTGTTTGTCTGGAGCCGAAGAGATAGCCTGGACTATCAGCTGTGCGTAGGAATACGGAGGCTTGGACTCATCCTAGAGGATCGAGAAACAAAACCCGACAACCATCTCATCCACTTTAACTGCACAGTTTTCTTCGAAGGATATCATTTATTTTTACCTTGGGACTGTCTCCTCCCACGGACTCCACACGCTGCTCACCTCCCCCAGCTCTGTGCTCAGCAAGATTTCGCCCACGCTCAGATACAGCCTTCGCAGCGTATTCGGCAGCTAACTGGAGGTCAGAGGTCACATTGCGTCCAAAGCGATACCCTGATGACCCTGCCCCGCGAGGGCTAGCAGGACAGGAGTTGGGAACACTGTAGAGGAGAGAGAAGTACTAAGATATCCCTTGGAAGAAGTAATGCAGCTAGAGTAAAGAGACACCCCCACCAACATCCCCTTACATTTGCCATTATTACATTTTGCTGATCTGAGGGATTTTTGACATGTGACCTTTGGGCAGAGGGCGTGTGTAAATAAACCACTAAAACATAAGGCTGTGCTGACTCTAAAAAAAAAAAACAGCAATCAGCTTCCTCCCTCGCCGACATTCACATACAACTTCCTGTAGGGTCATGTGCACGTGTTTACATGTGAAATAATAAACAAGGCGTTACTCATGAGGGTTCATTGAATGTGCAGCTGCTCTCCAGTTTCTACTTCCTCAATGTCAACAGAGTATAAACGCCACAGAGACAGTTTGCAAATAAGATGTGCAGAAACTTTAACCGCAAAAAAATGACATAATCATCCTTATCAGTCAGAACATTATTACTATCAACACCGATATGGACAATAAACATAAACTAATTAACTGTAATTGTAATGATTCAGGGTTGGTTTTTTAACACTTTAGGCAACAAGGTTATGAAAACATTAATAAACAGATGTGATCTTATAAAATCTGTCACCAGGTTACAGACGGCATGTTGATTATATATTGATGTATGCCGTTTGTCGTTTGCAAATGCATAAAAAAGGAAAATTAAGTCTCAGGACCAGTTAATAGAATATATAAAAGACAGTTCAAAGCTTTATTTAAGAGATCTAAATAACTGGAGGAAAATAGTATCCACAAAAAATAGAACTAAAAACTATTTATTATGAAGTGAGCCATGCAGTTATGTTGGACATTTATTTACTGCTTAATCTCTCTGAAATATTTTCCTAATTGAAAGAGGTTACATAAATGTTATTTATTCAGCTATTTTTGTGAAGTCTTGTGAGGCAATGAACAGAGCAGGCAGGTCAGGTATGAAGTGGGAAGAGATTCAAAAAAAGCTTGATTTAGAAGATAAGCCAACCTTTCAAAATCTAATGGAAAACCATTCAGTAAATGAAAACTATTTGGCAAAAACTGTCGACCGAAATGACTAAAATATAGACATCAAACTAAAGAAGGTGAAAGTATTATTTATGCACTCAAAAACCCTGTCTTTTTGGAGAAAGACGGCAAAAAGAAATAAATACACGAGAACAGAAGTTCAGGTCAGATGAGACAAAACTCAACTTTTAAGCCTTAACAAAAAATAACATTATTTTAGAGCATGAAAAATGAATTGATTCTTATAGCCTGTATAGCATTTCTGGGTAGATGCAAACTACATTTCATTGCCTTGCTCTCTAACAATGTAATGGCAATCAAGTTGAATTCTATTCTATTAATTCAGATAATCAAAGGACAATTTTTACAAACAAAACAAAAAAGCATTTTAAATGTCCTTCCAGCCTCCATCAATTACTGTGAATGTAATTTGTGGTTGAGTATAATATGAATATAATACTAGAATCAACAATTACCACCTTAGTGATGAAATTACTAAAGATAATCTTTTTAAAACCAGCAATCCCAATTTGAGATCAAACAAAAAAGAGTAGATCATAAATCTGGAGAATTTGAATAATTTTTTTGAAACGTGAACCCATGCCCAGCCCGATATCCTGAACACATCATGTCCCATCTGATGTGCAAGGAAGCTGGTTAGAGCAGACAGGAAGATGGACGGAGCCAAATACAGGGCAAGCCTGGATAGAAAGCTGTTCAGATTTCAGACTGGAATGGAGGTTCCTGTTCCAGCAGAACAATCATTGCAAACATTAAGTCAAAGCAGAAATGGCGCGGTTTAGAAAGTGTTAAAATGGCCCATTCAGAGACAGAATCTTCTGAAAATCTACAGCAGGACTCTTATATTGGGATTCGCTGCCTCTCACCAACCTAGCAGATCCATCTGAGGAGAATCTGCAACTAAGATAGGATTAAGATTTTACTCCCTAGATGTGGATCGTTAGATACGAAAGTTCCCAATATTAAATATAAATTAAACCCACAGAACTCAATATTGTTCATATTCTCTTCTGGTCTTTTTAAACTGGTTTAAACTATTTAAAAAAAAATCTACAAAAACAAAATAGTCACAAATATCCAACAAAATCGGAAAAATAAGTTAGCCATTAACAGGATTTTATCTGCCGCTGTTTAGACAGAGCACAGTAATTTATACAAGACACACCTGCTTTACTGAGGAAAGTAAACAGTGGTTTCTGGGAGTCACTAAGCTTTGATTTACTTCTGGCAGCAGAGAGCCGCGGATACAGTTCAATAAATGATCACAGGAAGGAAAGAATATAGTTTGTTTAGATTTCTTCAGAAGGGGAAAGCTGCAGGATTTAGTTTTGTCACAACAGCTCAAATATTAGAGCTTAAAACCAGCTAGAGAAGGAAAAAACAAAACAGATTTTGCAAAGAAACATCTTGAAGATCAGTGGATTTTAACTGGACAGTTAAGTTTTAATCTTTCTTTTTTAGAACAAACCCTTCACCCCTCCTGCTTGTCCACAGGCAGAGGATGAAGAATGGTAGATGTTGAACTGTTCATTCAAGCTGCGAGACAAGAAAGGCGACTGAGTCCCCTTAAAGGAAAAAGATCCTGGTGTTTTAAGATGAAGCAAAAATCTTCTTCGAATGTGTAACGTGTTGTTTCAAGTACACAAATATAAGCCTTTAAAAAAAGCCACAATAACAGCGATGCAGAGAAGCAAGAGCAGACTTATTTATACTGTTTGTTTTGAGTCAACATGTGAAGGAACAGGAGCCGAGGGCCAAAGTGGAGGGGGGTGGGGGGTGTAAAGGAAACCACCAGTGGACGGGAAAGTGGCTTACAGGCAAAACAATCTGCCTGATAGCCAATCACAGGCCCTGAAGCTTCAGCCATCCCATATAAGGCATGTACACATAGCCTGACATTGCTGGGTATGCCTGTACAGGCAGACACCGGCCACAAGGTGGCACTATACGGCAGTGAGGCTGGCTGTTTACAATCATAGAGATGATTTAAATAAAAAAAAATTTCCTAAAGATCACCAAGACTCAGACACTTATTTATTCAATAACCTGGATGAAGACACTGATTTATATTTCCCCACTTTGAAGGCTTGACAAAAACAAAAAAATAAACCCTGATGGAAAATGATTAAGGCTTACTCTACTGAAAGCATTTATTGGTAATAATAATAACAACGCTGACACCTAAAGCACAGGTAATAAAAGGTCAGATGAGGTTAATCAGTCTTGATTACATGTACCGTTTCTTTAATACAATAACAGTACAAGAAAAAACACCGAAAAGTGTCTTCCACGCCCCAATGTTCTTGTTCCTCCTTAATTTAGGTGTGAAGCATACTGATGCCTAAAAATCACACAGAGCCAAATAACTTCTCTTTTCAGTTTTTTTGTTTGCTGGTTTTAACAGTTTTAACCATTAATTGAATTAGTACACATGTTCTGCACCATCATTCCTTGTTTTTAAAGATGAAAGATCTTTAGAATCATGACACTAAGTTCAGCTGGGTTATGTGAACCATTGGTAATCTAAAGACACTTATCTAAACAACCAGATGGATTTATATCATGTATAAAAATAAAATACTTGTCCATCTTGCATTATTCCTATATTTATTTAGATCAATCACTAATTATTAGACTAACAATATAACCTATTACAAATCTTCCTTGAAATGGTTTTATTTTAATTTAAATTAATAGTTAAATATGACAACATATAGTTCATAGGGGTTTAAAATAAGAAATATGTAGACAATTTAGTCTCCACTAACACAAAAATTAGAAGAAATCCCCATTTATGTTTACAAAGCAGAAAAGCTTTATAAAAACAACAAGCCTGAACTAGAAATCAAAACTTCCTCAGTTCATTCATGAGGTTTATTCATACCCTAATAAACAATACTGAGATTATAACTTTAAAATCTAAAAAGTAATATCAATGTTGTCAGACTTTAATCTAATATATTAAATGTCAGTTACAAAATTTTAGGTGATTTGAACTGCATTAAATAAAGAGGATTTGGTCACAGTCTACAAATTCAAACAAAGGCTCAAACAGTTACATTTTTATTTATTAATGTCTTAAATATTAAGAACTTGTTTATAAGTAAGTAGGTCTTGTTTTTATTTGGAGATCTTTATTGGCCCCTGGATGTCATTGCTTCAATAGATCATTGCTTTTAGCTCTGCTGCAGTTTGCAACTAAACCTAAAAGAGCATCCGAAGCAGTTTTGGATACGAATGCATAGCTTAATGCAAGTCAGAACCTTTCAACACTTCAGCTCAGAAAAACATTTTATAAATCCCCGCTACGATGGGAGTGATTCAGTGACTGAGGCCAAACATATTTATTCACACCGCGCAAACAAACACACATGCCACATGCAGACAGGAGGTAGGAGATTCTCTTCACACACTGCAGTGCAGAACACAACAGTTGTAACTTTTGAAGTACATTTTTTGAAATAAATATTAAATCCCTAAAGACATTGACAAAAAGTATTGCTTTGTTGTAATAGTATAGTACTACAAATGCAGCTCTTAGTCCACTTCAAATCAATCCTGCTCATTCCAATGCAACTCAGTCATACATTAAGATCAAAGTACATTGAGTCAAGTTCTTAGGGGATTCATGTGATATTTCCTTTAATATTCCAGGTTGCATGTCTTGCATTTTACTGAAGTAGGAAAGACTAATTCTGAACAAAAATCTGCTGACAAAAGGTACAACGTTAACCCTAAACTGATGGAAACTGAATTAGGATTAGCCTGACAGATGTTCCCCCCCCACTGGTGGCTTACCTGATTGTGCCGGTGGGTGATGGCAGTGGGGATCCGAACGCCCTGATGTGCTCTTCATGCTGCTGCGCGGTGGGAATGCTGATTTTAAGAGGGGAGATGTGGGGAAGAAGCGGGCGAGGGGGAGGAGAAGGCTGTTCCTTCATGTGCTTTTCCACTTCCAGGAGGGATGTAAACTGGATCTTGATGACTGTACTGGGAAACCGAAACATACACCTGAAAGACAGAAGCACAACGGTGAGAGATGGAGACAGTGGTGGGCAAAAAAAAGCTTAGAAAAAAAGAACGGAACAGGGACTTTGTAACATCAAAAAAGACTTCAAGGAAAAAGCTCCAGTTAGTTTACAGAAACAAAACCTAGCATCACAAGATTAGCAGAAACATAACCTGTAATGTTGGAGAATAACAGCAATGTTTCACTAAACATAAAAGCAGTTATACTTTCAAGTTACTACAAAATTATGTTTATATTACAAACCAACCAGTTTGTGGACAAATACAAGAAAACAGTGTAAAGTTTACACATAAACCTGTTATCCTAAATCTCTCTTTTCTTCTCCACTTTCAGCAAGTCTGAACAAATGCCCGAATGAAAGCAACAACTAATTAACTGGCCGATATAGTTCTAATCCTCACAAACAAAAGACTAGCTTCTATAATAGATGTGTTAAAATGAGTAGCAGTGGGCGTTTGATGACTGATGTTAAACATCTTTACTTTCCTTGTCGTTTGAAGGGAGCAGCTTTTAAGGGGACTGAGCTTCAGTCCTTTCCCTGCTTTTGCTGAATTAGCAAAAGCTCGACACAAAATGGATCAAATGGACACGATCAGCTCTGAGACGTAAGGTCAAAGGCTTTTGCGTCTAATCGGGCCAGGTTGTCCAATGCAGTTAGAAGGAAAACACAACAACCAACTGTTTGCAGCTGCTTTAGACGAGGCTGACGTGTTTGTGCTGCAAGCAATTTCCTGCTTTAATGACAGAAAAAGAAAAACAGACGACTGCATGGAAAATCTAAAAAGAGGGATAACAAACAAACTGACATATGAATGACTTTCACACATCATGGATAAAACTGAAACAAATGATCAATGTTTAATGAATATTACAAATATTTCAATATACAAACTGAAAGCTAGATTGTCAAAAATGAAGTCTACACCTCATCAAAAAAAATCCTGATATTTATTCAAATGCTTCTTTCACTGATACTCAGCCTTCAGTGGGGCCAAAACAACTAATCAGATTAATTGTGATTAATTGATTATTGAGATAATCGTCACTAATTTAGTAATCTATTCATCGTTAACTGGAGTATAGAGACTGTAAAACATATCTTTAGCTGACAGAGCGATCCACTTTGAGCAGTAATTATATCAAAATTGTTAAAATATATAAATATTTTGGATTTAACACAAAAATATATATATTTTTGTCTGTCAATATGCTCTATCCAGAGGTCCTGAAGTGGAAACATTTTAGTTTCACCTGTTTCAATTTCATTAAAAAAATCTTCTTTAAGGAACCTTTTGCTATCCGATAATTAATCTAAAAAATAATAAACAGATTAATCCAAACTTTTAACTTATTGTATTGGAGAACATGTGAGGTTTTCAGTTTCAAAGTAGCTTGTGCTGGATAGTTGATTAGAAATGACTTTGCTTAATTCCAGTCTATGGCTGGCACAACTGGAAAAAACACAGCAAAGCAAAATAGTAGTTCTGTGTTTACAGTTCTGTACAGATTGGCAGAATTCCCATTTTTTTCTGCCTCAGAGCAACTATAGCACTATGGGTGTGTATGTGGATATCCCAAATAAGCATGAACTGTTTAACATGGGCTCGGATATTTTTACATTTTCAAAACTATTGGAATCTTCCAACATATCTTTCCTACCAACTGAATCTGAGATTGACTAAAATTTGTTAAGTGTGACCTATCTGAATTATCCTTAACTGCATATAAAATGGATCCGTATATGAAATGTGTCAAGATTACATCCAATAGTTTGGTACTATTTAACTTAAATTTTTATCTTAATGTCCATACATAAAAAATTATGTTGCTGACTAAAGTTGTATAAATATAAATAATATATAAAATAGGCCCTTATTATAAATAGCAATTCTGTTTTGAAGTAAGAGCAATTCAATAATTGTGTTGATATGCTGACAAACAGATCACTGACCTATCTCACAGTGCTATAGCAGAAGATGCACTATATATAAATACTACATGCTAGATTTCCTTGTTCATAGTTTCTTTTCCAAAGATTTGTATAGCTTCTACAGAGGTTTCTAATCTCCACCAATAGTTGCCACACATTTGGTCTTATATTTTAGGGTTCTTTGCTCTTTTTTGATGCAAGGGTTTTAAAGGTGTCTCAAAAATATGTATTATGGTTCCAAAATGACAATAAAGATACAGCGGAATCTGCTTATAGTGGACACGGATATAGTAATCAACTGCTTATAGTGTTCAAAAGGCCTGGGACAGGATCATTTCTTTACAAATGCTGTTTAAATAATTTGTTTATAGTAATCAAGAAATCCACATATTGTGTTCATTTTTGGCCATTTTATGAATGTAAACATGTGCAAAAAATCATTTTAAAATTACGTGTAGGCTAGTTATTTTATTTTTTTACTCCCATGATTCCTTTCTGGGAGTCTGCTGCTGCCTAGCTAGCTAATGTAAAAAGTTGACGACCAGGCAGGTAGAACTAGCTTGCGAGTCATGACTGGAAATGAAAGATGAAGATGTGGAGACTGTTATCCCTTCCAGAGCTGAGATGAGGAATGCAGTTTGCATTTTAAAGACTGGTCTCCTGCATGTTGGTTTCAAAAACTTTGACCTTTTACATTGTTTTGAAAAAGAAGTGAAGTCGTTGTTGGACAACACTCTGATCGAGGGAACCATGGATAAATATGTCAAGTGATTTCTTAATGCGGCGCAACAGATCCGCAACACAAAACAGAGGCAGGCTACCTTTAATTTTCTGTAGCCTACATGGTTATCTTCTATGTTGTTGGTTTCAAACTTCAGCACTAGGCTACCAGAGTTTAGGAAATGCGGAAGCTATCTGTTTCATTTCATTTTTTTCATTGAAAAACCACTCAAATGGCATTTAGATGATATTCTGAATAAAAAAATAAGTGAAATAATGGAAGTGAAATTCAGATATAGTAATCAACCGTTTATAGTGTTCAAATTGGCTCTGGACCAACGTGATCACTATAAGCAGATTCCACTGTACTTAAACATGTAGTTTTTTTTTTCTAAATGTAAATACCATAAATGGATGGTATCTTTACTCAAGGTACAATAATACTCTTGCAACAGCCATATAGCTTTTGTTTGGGTTGATATAGAATTATTATGCACTCAGCTAAATGTTTTTGCAGTCTTTTATACTGAGGATCGCCCAGATTGTCACCAACCAGTGTGCTTTTGAGAAAAAAAAAAAAACACATGCAAACATGGCTGTAGTAAGATTATTTTCTCTCCATGTGGGTCTCAAATAAAACAGTCTTCAAGCCAACACTTCCGGTTCAGAGCTGGACACGCCTCCCAGCAGTCCGAGGAGCCAATCAGAGAGAAGAACTACCCTCTTCAGTGATTTGTTAGGATATGCGCAGTCAACACTTTCAGCTCTGCAGATTACATCTGTTTATTTACAAACCCGATCATCAGGGGAAAATCCTCAGAATTTATAGCCAGTATAGTTAAAATAAACAAAACTACAATCGTATAAAACGTGATGTCATTAAAGGCACAAGTGACACCAGTTTCAAAAAGAAACAGGAGTCGTTTCTACAAGACACGTGAGGGGAGTAGTCAGGGGTGCGTTTGTTTACATTAATGTTTAAGTGACGGTGACACGTTGACTTAGAGCCCCGCGGCTAACGTGAAGTTAGCATGCTGAGCAACTTTATTAAAATGCAACACACGCTACAGAAACGGCTTTTACGGTTTTAAGGCACGGATTATGAATAAAGTATTTGATAGCTTCATATAAAGATATAAATACAAGTTCAGAGCTTTATATACCTATGTTTGACAGGCCAAGGCGAGTGAAGAAAAACCGGCTGCTCTGATTAAATTATTTATGTGAGTTACTTAACATATAAATAAAAGAATTTATGCAGTAAATACGATGCTTTGTTTTAAACCTGAACAACACGATGTCACTTTATATGTGGCCGTTGTCGAATTGTATGCTAGGCTAATATTTATTTTGGCAGAAAAATAAACGTTTGATATACTTTAAAAAATACAAACATTGTTTTTAATCCAAGGGAAAAGTTTAAACTGATAAGAAATTACAAAAATAATAAGGTGTTGGGTGCTGGGTAAATGTTTAAGGCATGTTAGAACTTTTGGAAGTGATGCTAACTGCTAAGCTAACTTTCTGGGCTTACTCTCTGGGCAGCGGAAGCGGCGGCGCTCCTCTCCTCTGAAACACTCCGTCAACAAACACACCGTTCTTGCCCAGGCACCGCAGGGAGAAGCCGCTCGCGTCGTCGTAGGTAATTTGCAAGTGTCGCCTTGAAATGAAACTCGAGTGACCCATGTTGATGTCCACAGAGCCGTGGGATGAATTCCGGCCTATGGTCACCGTCCTCTGGCGCATGACAAACTCGAAATCCCGGCCCTCGAGCCTAGCCAGGGCCTGCGGAGGAGTCGAGGAGAGCCTCACGGGGAAACCACCGGCGACCCCGCGAGCTTCCATTAGCGGAGGACCCAGGATGGCGAGCGAGGGCTGGTGATAGGAGTGAGAGGTCACCGCAACGCGCACAGGGCTGCACGGCGCCGACTGTAATGCAAGCAGGGCCCGAGCACCGTTGTCGTCCCGGTAGTCTGCCATCTTTTTCTGGAGCTTCAACACGCTCAGTGAGACTATGCAATAAGTTTTACTTGACGGGCACAGAGAGCAGCAACGTGAGAGTTTTCCAGAGCACTTGTTCGCTCTGAAGCTGACGGAACAACATGGAGTCCGCTCGGATCAATAGAAGAACCGGTAGCGGACTATCCAGGAACCGGATTGATGACGCGTTCAGGAACCCCCTCTTAGGAGCAATCATTTGAGATGGTTCTCAACATTTTTTATTAGTAAAACCTCTATAAATACAGATATTCCAAAGTACCACGACTTGTAGTCCTTTTATAGAACAGATCTTATTTTTTTTTTTTTTTCAGTTTTCTTTTGCCATAAACACTTTTTTGTATTTAATGTTGCATCAATCATAATATTTGAACGTTATTGATCTTACATTGGAGAAATTTACCTCTGCATTTGATCCATCTCTTTGGGGAGCAGTGGGCTGCCATTATGCGGCGCCAGGGAGCAAATCAGGGTTATTAGGGTCTTGCTCAGGAACCCAAAGTTGAGGCAGTGGGATTCGGACCGGGTACTTGGAACCTTCTCATTGCACAAGAGCACTGCTCTAACCCACTAAGCTAACACTCCCCCAAATTACTTCAACTGGAACCTTCATATTTAAATAAGTTAATTTAAATAAGTGTCTACTTGCCATACAGGTAATGCAAGTAGACACTTATTCAAACTTAAGAGGTTTTCTACTTTCATCATCTTAAGGTTCAGCTTTATTTTCCTGAAATACTTTGAATTTTATCTTTGTGTTGATATTTTCTGCTCAAATCTTAGATTGATGGTTCCTCTTTTAAAGTTAAATCTTTAGCTAACCGACAGTTGTACTTCTACTACATATATATATATATATATATATATATATATATATATATATATATATATATATATATATATATATATATATACAGGTGCTGGTCATAAAATTAGAATATCATGAAAAAATAGATTGATTTCAGTAATTCCATTTAAAAAGTGAAACTTGTATATTATATTCATACATTAGATACAAACTCATATATTTCAGATGTTTATTTTGTTTAATTTTGATGATTACAAATGACAACAAATGAAAATCTCAAATTCATCATATCAGAAAATTAGAATATTACTGAAGACCAATAAAAACAAAGGATTTATAGAAATGTTGGCCAACTGAAAAGTATGAACATGAAAAGTATGAGCATGTACAGCACTCAGTATTTAGTTGGGCCTCCTTTGGCCTGTATTACTGCAGCAATGCGGCGTGGCATGGAGTCGATCAGTCTGTGGCACTGCTCAGGTGTTATGATAGCCCAGGTTGCTCTAATAGTGGCTTTTAGCTCTTCTGAATTGTTGGGTCTGGTGTATTGCATCTTCTTCTTCACAATACCCCATAGATTTTCTATGGGGTTAAGGTCAGGAGAGTTTGCTGGCCAATTAAGAACAGGGATACCATGGTCCTTCAACCAGGTACTGGTAGCTTTGGCACTGTGTGCAGGTGCCAAGTCCTGTTGGAAAATGAAATCTGCATCTCCAAAAAGTTGGTCAGCTGCAGGAAGCATGAAGTGCTCTAAAACTTCCTGGTATGTGGCTGCGTTGACCCTGGACCTCAGAAAACACAATGGACCAACACCAGCAGATGACATGGCACCCCAAACCATCACTGACTGTGGAAACTTTACACTGGACTTCAAGCAACGTGGATGAAGTGCCTCTCTTCTTTTCCTCCAGACTCTGGGACCTTGATTTCCAAAGGAAATGCAAAATTTACTTTCATCAGAGAACATGACTTTGGACCACTCACCAGCAGTCCAGTCCTGTTTCTCTTTAGCCCAGGCAAGACGCTTCTGACGCTGTCTGTGGTTCAAGAGTGGCTTGACACAAGGAATGCGACAGCAGAAACCCATGTCTTTCATACGTCTGTGTGTGGTGGTTCTTGAAGCACTCACTCCAGCTGCAGTCCACTCTTTGTGAATCTCCCCCACATTTTTGAAGGGGTTTTGTTTCACAATCCTCTCCAGGGTGCGGTTATCTCTCTTGCTTGTACACTTTTTTCGACCACATCTTTTCCTTCCCTTCGCCTCTCTATTAATGTGCTTGGACACTGAGCTCTGTGAACAGCCAGCCTCTTTAGCGATGACCTTTTGTGTCTTGCCCTCCTTGTGCAAGGTGTCGATGGTCGTCTTTTGGACAACTGTCAAGTCAGCAGTCTTCCCCATGATTGTGTAGCCTATAGAACTAGACTGAAAGACCATTTAAAGGCTTTTGCAGGTGGTTTGAGTTAATTAGCTGATTAGAGTGTGGCACCAGGGGCCATCAATTTTGAACCTTTTCACAATATTCTAATTTTCTGATATGATGAATTTGAGATTTTCATTTGTTGTCATTTGTAATCATCAAAATTAAACAAAATAAACATCTGAAATATATGAGTTTGTATGTAATGTATGAATATAATATACAAGTTTCACTTTTTAAATGGAATTACTGAAATCAATCTACTTTTTCATGATATTCTAATTTTATGACCAGCACCTATATATATATATATATATATATATATATATATATATATATATATGTATATATATATATATATATACATATATACATATATATATATATATATATGTATATATATATATATATATACATATATATTGAAACACTCAAGTCAGAAAAAGACATTTAAATTAATAATAAACTGTATTTAATTGCTGTTCAAAAAGCAAATGTATTAGTATGATTGCCATTGGACAAATAAAAAAACTAAACATGATAATCATATTCAAGTAGTACCCTTTTCTTACATTTATATAGTTTTGATAGGTTCTATGATCTTCTTAATTACTAATACTTTTTTCTCATTGAAATCACTATAATTAATTTTTTCTCTGTGGAAACATTAAACCATCATTCTATTTCTGTAAATATTTCTATTTCCCAAAGAACACTGAGTAGAGTTGAGAATGTCTCTCATTGTAAAGAACATTGCATTTAATATATTGTGTACTATTATGGCCTCTTTCTTCATCTCATCAGTACTGCATTATACATCTTGAAGAAAGTTAGGAGTGTTAACTCATTTTTCAAACTTCAAACGATCATGACTGTGCTCTTCTAGCACCTACATGTTATTAAAAACATCCTTTCATATATGGTACAAAAAAAGGAACTCATAAAACAGTCAGATGTAATAATTAGTTGGGTTGAACATCAATTAGACTGTATTTCTTCTATTTCCATTAAATAAGAAGAAATGTCATACAAAGTAATAAAAACAACCAAGACCTGCACAAATCGCTTGGCAAATGTAACAATATTTTGGTTAAAAACAAGTACACTCTATTACAAATCCATTTCCAATTCTTATAGAAACGACTTTTATCATAATGACCATATTTCTCTATAGTTATTTATCTTTCTACAAGTATTCCATTTTCTATGTAATTTCAGCTACTATATGCAACATGTCTTGATTTATATCTTCTTTCAATGATTAACTAAATTAAATTTAGACTAAATATATACACAATGTCAACATACAATACAGCATATTAAATTCTGTTAAATAACAAATGAGGATACAATACATAAAAACAAGAAAAAGTAAGGTATTTTAAAGATGTAGAAAATAACATAATATGGAAAGGGCAATAAGAAAATATAGAGTTAAGCGACTATAATGAGTTAAACTGTCTCAGATTTAGTGCGCTGCCCTCAAGGAAAGCCTGCATAACATTTAATGATTTACAGATCAGCTCAGTTTGATGCGGTTTTACGGTTACTGCTGTGCAAAGGCAACTCTTAGTGCTTCACAATGTTGTTGAAAGCTGAAGTAAATAAAGTGAACATGTGTTAGTCCCACTAACAGACTGGAGTATTCTTATAGCAAGACTAAACACAGAAACATGACATCCTTTCTTTCCTGAACGTCACATCTGGGCCTCTGGGTAGTTCAGCTGCAGTTCATGTTTTCACTTCAGGAAACTTTTGTTTTTGTTCAGTGGTTTGTTAGAACAAATGCAACAGTTAATACATGCATTATTGATGATTTATTTAATCTTTTCCATTTAAGTTTTATATAAAAACTAAAAACATAGATTTTTTTTTACCAGGTAAATTCATCAAAGCTGAAATATAGATGTACATTTACAGTTGGGGTGCTCATGGAGATACAAGAATGTCTTTTTGAGGTATTTGGTGAAATATCAGATATTTAGATCATATATGACACTAAAGCACAACTTGGCTGTAGACGAGCTGGTTTGCCCACATCTCTTTTATTTTCTTTCTTCTTTTTTTTTTTTTTTTATCTCTACGCTCTGTTTATAAACATGGAAAGAACAAGATGGTTGAAAACTCTGGAAAATGGATTAGTGAAGGAGCAGGAGCCAAAATGGGAACAAAGACTAGACTATCCACAGGGCGGCGCTGTTCAATTACCAAAGATGAAAAAACTTTCATTAATGTTGAATACTATTTAATGAATGATCATTTAATGCATAATTTAATCTTTTATTAATCAGAAATATACAAAAGTAATTAAACATTCAGAAAATGTAAACAGAAGAGTAAAACATTTTTTTTTTATTTATGTTGGAAAATGAAGTTTTTTGCTGTTTTAAGAATGTTAGCTAAAAAAACATATTTTCTTTAAATTTATTGATTTCTTTTTTCTAAAACCATTTTATTTTATTTTTTTCACCATTAAGATCAGATATGTTTAGCGTAGACAAATTGTGGCCAGACTAAACTTCATCAGTGTGGTATTTTAACTTAATATCTATCTTTAATATTGTTTGAAAAAAATATTTTATTTTGTAATTAGATCTGGCTGTTATTCTTTTTTTTTTTTAAGTTGATTTGAATTATAAACCAATAACATTATTTATCCATTGTTATGATTTTCTAAAACAAACCAAAAGGGATTTTTTTTTTCAAAAGAAATAGGAAGACGTAACTAGCTCTAACTAGTGCTTAGGTAAATCATGTTGACCTGCAAATTCCTCATAAAGGCCTTAGTTATTTTGCCCATTTAAGCATATCATTTTTAAGAATTGTAATGTATTGAAATCCAGCTTGCAATTTACTGTACATTTTCTGCTTTGAAATGTCACTAGTTATTTACAAAAGATGTGTTGGTCTTCCTATTTGGTACAGTTCAGAGCTGCTGTTTCTAACTTTTTCAGAATTTGAGCCACAAAATCAGAAAGCAGGAGACTTGTGCCATCTGCTGCCGGATGATTAACTACCAAATTGAACAAGGCCATTATTGCAGCACAAACAGCACTATAAAACATTATTCTATTTTATCTGTTTTTTTAATCATTACATAAATATACATTCATTACAAGAGTCTTTGTCAAGACAACAGTTGTCTATTTCTGGCCTCAAGTGGAGTTTTGGAAACACCTTATTGAGAGGATAGGGATTTAAATGTTTTTTGTTTTTGCTGCTAATGGCCATAAAATGTATTGTTCATCTTAGCTGCTATGATGCCAGACAGTAGCTCCCATGTACTAAGGCAGGGTATTGGTAAATGGTAAATGGCATGTACTTATATATCACCTTTATTCAAGTCAGGAGACTTGACCAAAGCGCTTTACACTACATTCATTCACCCATTCACGCACACACTCACACACTGATGGTGGCAAGCTACATTGTAGCCACAGCTGCCCTGGGACTCACTGACAGAAGTGGGGCTGCCGTACACTGCATTTCACTTCACCTGCATTGTCAGTAGATAATGCAGGCAAAGTGTCTTGCCCAATACACAATGACACTGAAAGTCAATCCTTCGATTTCAGGGCAAACTCCTACATCCAACACCACTGTCGCCCTTATTGGCTGGCAGTTGTTTAGGACCAGTACCTGCTTGGGATTCTAGGGGATCGGGACCGTCTGCCCTTCTATCAGCCATTCATGGTGTATCTTATCCATTAGCATCAGGTTTATTTGTGGTGCCTGGCAACCAGGAAGTGTAGTTAGCTTCTTTAGCCAGTATGTGTGAATCCTGTCAGGGCCCAGTGCTGTCCAGCTCTACAAATGTAAGACTCTTCCTTTGATGTTGGCTACTGTGATACTAGATCCTTTTCAGGCAGGTTGTTGTGGTCTGCTCTGTGTGTTGCAGCCTTCTCTCATATTCTCTTCCGGCATTGCCCTGTCTGTAACCTTGGTTGGGGATGCTGTTCTCTTGTTTTTCCCCTCTTCTAAGATGGTTCAGTGGAGACTATCTGGTTTATTCTCCTGGCTTCTATATCTTTGGTGTACCTCTTAAGGGGTTAGCCAAGGCAGTCTTTGCTAAGTAGTTTCTAAGGCCTCAGGTAAGGACAGCTCACTGTATTTTCTTCTGCTCCAATAGCTGGTTAACTTCACTTCATGCTGCGTTGAGTCTCCAGTCATCATTTCCATGGAGGGGCATTGCTCCTTGTGGCTGTTCATGTTATAGTATACATTGGCTGATTGTTTCCATTCATGGTCAAAGTAGGGATTGTCCATAGTTCTGTATTTGCATCTTGTAGTAGACTTTAAGAGGGTACTTCATGCGGTCTTGCAAATCAGTTACAGGGGACTCCGGGTTTCTAGTTTAGCCTAGTTTAACTGCTCTGACACTCAACATACCAGCCATTCTTGGGACTTGTTACCCAGTCTTGGGGGATGATGATGCTATCTCTGCCCAGAACCCACAGTTGGCTCCCCCTAGCTGTAGCATTTGTATTTCCCTAGCATATAATATAAGTAGCCGTTTAATGGAGTTTTTGCTTTAAAACAAATGTTTTACTGATCACTCAGTTAAGGTTATACAGACGCGGCGCGGAGACATGCAATGGTAAATTTTTATTAAACTTTTTCTGTGGAATAACAATGTAAACTGCACATAGTGAAGATATAAAATCTGTCAAACTGATGTATTCCTTTGGCTGGTAGATCAGGAGCGAGGCACCAGCTTCAGTTGGATGGGTCTTTTCGGTGCAAGAAAACCCTGGACATCCATCTCAAAAGGGATCTGGCAGATAATTCAACGTTTAGGAGAAAAAACAGTAAAGATTGCACAGAAAAACATGGCGTCTGTCAATTAATTTTAAAAATTCATCAAAAAAACAACACCTATTGAGAGATGCCTCATGGCTTTTAAACTATATTGCTTCTCACAGCATGTGAAACAGAATGATATCAGCATAAATTACTGACAAAAGCTCTGTGATAGGCAGAGTTTATAAACTTTGGGTGGACAAAGATAAAAGTCATAATGTTACGTAACACCAAAACAAGGTACTGTTTCGATTACCAATAAAGGAGATTTCAGGTTACTGTAGTCTCACCTCAGTCTCTTTACAAGTAGAGAAGCTGTACTGCTGGAGAATCTCTACCACGGCCAATTTGATCATCACCAGAGCAAATCTCATGCCAATGCAGTTCCTTGGCCCAGACCCAAAAGGCATGTATGTGTATGGATCGATTTTGTCCTTGTTTTTCTTGCTAAATCTAAACAGACAAACACAGAAAATATATATACAAACACACTCACATCTGCATATGCATTATATATATATATATATATATATATATATATATATATATATATATATATATATATATATATATATATATATATATATATATATATATATATATATATTGCATGCCATAGAAAATTGGACCAATTTAACGTATTAACCCCGAAGGAAACCTTAACACTGTCATTTCTGTGAAAATCTGAGGTACTCTCTGTTAAACAGGATCTTCCTCCACTGGAGACAAATCAGAGGTAAAGTGGACTTCAGAAAACGTTTTCGGTTTCTGAAAAAGGTTATTGAGAAAGAAATGCACCTTAAAAACATTAACTGTGTTCTTGTAGTTCAATGTTCAAGTATGGAGAACTTACATGTCGAACCTCATGTATTTTTCCTTTAAGGATTAAAAAAACTTAACCAAATTGAAGTTTCTGACCTAAATGTCTTTTATCTTTGCTGATTATTCTATTTTTTAAATTCTGTACCTTGTTGGGAAAGGTGGCATCAATCTCCTCCTGAAGCATTTTCATCACCTCTGGGTTTGTAGCCAGATTGTAAGCCAGGAAGGTGAGAGAGCTACTGCTTGTTTCAAAACCAGCAAAAATGAATGTCATGGATTGAGATAGAAAAAACAGTAAAGATTGCACAGAAAAACATGGCGTCTGTCAATTAATTTTAAAAATTCATCAAAAAAACAACACCTATTGAGAGATGCCTCATGGCTTTTAAACTATATTGCTTCTCACAGCATGTGAAACAGAATGATATCAGCATAAATTACTGACAAAAGCTCTGTGATAGGCAGAGTTTATAAACTTTGGGTGGACAAAGATAAAAGTCATAATGTTACGTAACACCAAAACAAGGTACTGTTTCGATTACCAATAAAGGAGATTTCAGGTTACTGTAGTCTCACCTCAGTCTCTTTACAAGTAGAGAAGCTGTACTGCTGGAGAATCTCTACCACGGCCAATTTGATCATCACCAGAGCAAATCTCATGCCAATGCAGTTCCTTGGCCCAGACCCAAAAGGCATGTATGTGTATGGATCGATTTTGTCCTTGTTTTTCTTGCTAAATCTAAACAGACAAACACAGAAAATATATATACAAACACACTCACATCTGCATATGCATTATATATATATATATATATATATATATATATATATATATATATATATATATATATATATATATATATATATATATATATATATATATATATATATATATATATATATATATATATTGCATGCCATAGAAAATTGGACCAATTTAACGTATTAACCCCGAAGGAAACCTTAACACTGTCATTTCTGTGAAAATCTGAGGTACTCTCTGTTAAACAGGATCTTCCTCCACTGGAGACAAATCAGAGGTAAAGTGGACTTCAGAAAACGTTTTCGGTTTCTGAAAAAGGTTATTGAGAAAGAAATGCACCTTAAAAACATTAACTGTGTTCTTGTAGTTCAATGTTCAAGTATGGAGAACTTACATGTCGAACCTCATGTATTTTTCCTTTAAGGATTAAAAAAACTTAACCAAATTGAAGTTTCTGACCTAAATGTCTTTTATCTTTGCTGATTATTCTATTTTTTAAATTCTGTACCTTGTTGGGAAAGGTGGCATCAATCTCCTCCTGAAGCATTTTCATCACCTCTGGGTTTGTAGCCAGATTGTAAGCCAGGAAGGTGAGAGAGCTACTGCTTGTTTCAAAACCAGCAAAAATGAATGTCATGGATTGAGATAGAAAAAACAGTAAAGATTGCACAGAAAAACATGGCGTCTGTCAATTAATTTTAAAAATTCATCAAAAAAACAACACCTATTGAGAGATGCCTCATGGCTTTTAAACTATATTGCTTCTCACAGCATGTGAAACAGAATGATATCAGCATAAATTACTGACAAAAGCTCTGTGATAGGCAGAGTTTATAAACTTTGGGTGGACAAAGATAAAAGTCATAATGTTACGTAACACCAAAACAAGGTACTGTTTCGATTACCAATAAAGGAGATTTCAGGTTACTGTAGTCTCACCTCAGTCTCTTTACAAGTAGAGAAGCTGTACTGCTGGAGAATCTCTACCACGGCCAATTTGATCATCACCAGAGCAAATCTCATGCCAATGCAGTTCCTTGGCCCAGACCCAAAAGGCATGTATGTGTATGGATCGATTTTGTCCTTGTTTTTCTTGCTAAATCTAAACAGACAAACACAGAAAATATATATACAAACACACTCACATCTGCATATGCATTATATATATATATATATATATATATATATATATATATATATATATATATATATATATATATATATATATATATATATATATATTGCATGCCATAGAAAATTGGACCAATTTAACGTATTAACCCCGAAGGAAACCTTAACACTGTCATTTCTGTGAAAATCTGAGGTACTCTCTGTTAAACAGGATCTTCCTCCACTGGAGACAAATCAGAGGTAAAGTGGACTTCAGAAAACGTTTTCGGTTTCTGAAAAAGGTTATTGAGAAAGAAATGCACCTTAAAAACATTAACTGTGTTCTTGTAGTTCAATGTTCAAGTATGGAGAACTTACATGTCGAACCTCATGTATTTTTCCTTTAAGGATTAAAAACTCCACTCTGGAGTTGCCCACGGTGAGAGGCGCCGGGCAGGAGTGGGCATACTTGTTGCCCCCCATCTCGGCGCCTGTATGTTGGGGTTTATCCCGGTGAACGAGAGGGTAGCCTCCCTCCGCCTACGGGTGGGGGGACGGGTTCTGACTGTTGTCTGTGCTTACGGGCCGAACAACAGTTCAGATTACCCACCCTTCTTGGAGTCCCTAGAGGGGGTACTGGAGGGTGCCCCTCCTGGGGACTCCCTTGTTCTGCTGGGAGACTTCAACGCTCATGTGGGCAATGACAGTGAGACCTGGAGGGGCGTGGTTGGGAGGAATGGCCGCCCTGATCTGAACTCGAGTGGTGTTCTGTTGTTGGACTTCTGTGCTCGTCATGGATTGTCCATAACGAACACCATGTTCAAGCATAAGGGTGTCCATATGTGCACATGGCACCAGGACACCCTAGGCCGCAGTTCGATGATCGACTTTGTCATCGTTTCATCGGACTTGCGGCCGTATGTCTTGGACACTCGGGTGAAGAGAGGTGCAGAGCTTTCCACTGACCACTACCTGGTGGTGAGTTGGCTCCGGTGGTGGGGGAGGATGCCGGTCAGACCTGGCAGGCCCAAACGTGTTGTGAGGGTCTGCTGGGAACGTCTGGCGGAGTCCCCTGTTAGGCGGAGCTTTAACTCCCATCTCCGGCAGAACTTCAAACACATCCCGGGGGAGGTGGGGGACATTGAGTCCGAGTGGACCATGTTCCGTTCCTCCATTGTCGAGGCGGCTTATCTGAGCTGCGGCCGCAAGGTTGTCGGTGCCTGTCGTGGCGGCAACCCTCGAACCCGTTGGTGGACACCTCCGGTGAGGGATGCTGTCAGGTTGAAGAAGGAGGCCTATCGGGCCTTTTTGGCCTGTGGGACTCCGGAATCAGCTGATGGGTACCGGCGGGCGAAGCGGCATGCGGCTCGGATGGTTGCTGAGGCAAAAACTCGGGTGTGGGAGGAGTTTGGAGAGGCCATGGAGAAAGACTTCCGCACGGCTCCGAAGCGATTCTGGTCTGCCATCCGGCGTCTCAGGAGGGGGAAGCGGTGCAGCACCAACACTGTTTATAGTGGGGATGGTGTGCTGCTGACCTCGACTCGGGACGTTGTGGGTCGGTGGGCGGAATACTTCGAAGACCTCCTCAATCCCACCAACATGTCTTCCATTGAGGAAGCTGGGCCTGGGGACTCTGGGCTGGGCTCTCCAATCTCTGTGGGCGAGGTCGCCGAGGTGGTTAAAAAGCTCCTCGGTGGCAGGGCCCCGGGGGTGGATGAGATCCGCCCGGAGTTCCTCAAGGTCCTGGATGTTGTGGGGTTGTGTTGGCTGACACGACTCTTTAACATTGCATGGACATCGGGGGCAGTCCCCCTGGATTGGCAGACTGGGGTGGTGGTCCCCCTATTCAAAAAGGGGGACCGGAGGGTGTGCTCCAATTACAGGGGAGTCACACTCTTAAGCCTCCCCGACAAGGTCTATTCGGGGGTGCTGGAGAGGAGGGTCCGTCGGATAGTCGAACCTCGGATTCAGGAAGAGCAGTGTGGTTTCCGTCCTGGTCGTGGAACGCTGGACCAGCTCTACAACCTCAGCAGGGTCCTGGAGGGTGCATGGGAGTTCGCCCAACCAGTCTACATGTGCTTTGTGGACTTGGAGAAGGCGTTCGACCGTGTCCCTCGGGGGGCCCTGTGGGGGGTTCTCCGGGAGTACGGGGTGCCGGGCCCTTTGATACGGGCTGTCAGGTCCCTGTATGACCGGTGTCAGAGTCTGGTCCGCATTGCCGGCAGTAAGTCGGGCTCGTTTCCAGTGAGAGTTGGACTCCGCCAGGGCTGCCCTTTGTCACCGATTCTGTTCATTACCTTCATGGACAGAATTTCTAGGCGCAGCCAAGGTGTTGAGGGGATCCGTTTTGGTGGCCTTAGGATTGCGTCTCTGCTTTTTGCAGATGATGTGGTCCTGTTGGCTTCATCAAGTCGTGATCTGCAGCTCTCGCTGGATCGGTTCGCAGCCGAGTGTGAAGCGGCCGGGATGGGGATCAGTGCCTCCAAATCCGAGGCCATGGTCTTGAGCCGGAAAAGGGTAGAGTGCCTTCTCCGGGTCAGGGGGGGTGTCCTGCCCCAAGTGGAGGAGTTTAAGTATCTTGGGATCTTGTTCACGAATGAGGGAAGAAGGGAGCGGGAGATCGACAGGCGGATTGGTGCAGCGTCTGCCGTGAAGCGGGCACTGTACCGGTCCGTCGTGGTGAAGAGAGAGCTGAGTCAAAAAGCGAAGCTCTCGATTTACCGGTCGATCTACGTTCCTACCCTCATCTATGGTCATGAACTCTGGGTCATGACCGAAAGAACGAGATCGCGGATACAAGCGGCCGAAATGGGTTTCCTCCGTAGGGTGGCTGGGCTCTCCCTTAGAGATAGGGTGAGAAGCTCGGTCATCCGGGAGGGACTCGGAGTAGAGCCGCTGCTCCTCCACGTCGAGAGGAGCCAGTTGAGGTGGCTTGGGCATCTGTTTAGGATGCCTCCTGGACGCCTCCCTGGTGAGGTGTTCTGGGCACGTCCCACCGGGGGGAGGCCCCGGGGAAGACCCAGGACACGCTGGAGAGACTATGTTTCTCGGCTGGCCTGGGAACGCCTTGGGGTTCCTCCTGAAGAGCTGGAAGAAGTGGCTGGGGAGAGGGAAGTCTGGGCCTCCCTTCTTAAGCTGCTGCCCCCGCGACCCGACCCCGGATAAGCGGAGGAAGATGGATGGATGGATGGATGGATTAAAAAAACTTAACCAAATTGAAGTTTCTGACCTAAATGTCTTTTATCTTTGCTGATTATTCTATTTTTTAAATTCTGTACCTTGTTGGGAAAGGTGGCATCAATCTCCTCCTGAAGCGTTTTCATCACCTCTGGGTTTGTAGCCAGATTGTAAGCCAGGAAGGTGAGAGAGCTACTGCTTGTTTCATAACCAGCAAAAATGAATGTCATGGATTGAGATAGAATCTCATGGTCATTTAAACCTGTAGAAAACAACAGAGTTAAATGGTTCACAAAAGCAAGTTATGTAGCGTGTGTGAATTTACTTGTGTTGAAGTGTGCCTCACTTTTGTCCGGTTGCACCTCACTGTTCTTTTGGGAATCAATCATCAGTTGTAGAAAATCTATCCGACTCTAGAAGTAAACCAGGGAAGGTCAGGTCACGTTCTAAAGCCTGCTTGGAAAAAGATAATCTTAATACTGGAAAAGAACGTCGTCCTTGACTCTACCTTGTCTTTGCTGCCTTCACGGTTAGCTTTGATCTTTCTCAGAGAAGCATAGAAGAAGTCGGTCACAGATGCAGGAAAAAAAGAAAATTCAAACTTTTCAAGTATGGGACGGAGAAAGGGGAAAAATGCTGAAATTAAAGCAACAAAAACATCTTTTAGTAGTGGAATAGGAAGGTCAGGAACTATTTTGGCTGTTTTAGTTTGGAATTTGTGAAAAATGGATTCTGAGTAATGAATAAATGCATGCCATTATTAGCTAAAAGTACAACAAACACTATTTTTAGATTAAATTAAAAAACAAAATTTTCAAAAGTGTCCTTTTCATTTTTATTTTTCTACGATACGCGACCACTTCTGTTACAAAATATTTGCTAAAGCCTAAGCTGAGGCTAACTTTATGTGCTCTCAGTTGCTTTTATTGTATGCAACCTTTTCATACCACTCTAAGGCCAAGAGATAAAAGGCTATATTACCAGGGAGACACTATCACAGCTGCTGCTATGTCTGATTTATTTGTGTTCAAACAAGGAAAACATTATGTTTTTAGCCTTATCCTTTTTTTGATAAACAGTAAATAAAATAATTATATTCTTTTAGAAAACCTATGAGACACCTCAGGTATTATTTATCAACATCTTTACTAAAATTGCAGCAAATAAAAGCTGAATTGGTTGAAGCATCTCTGACCAACAATAAAGCTAACAAACAAACATTGTGAGAAACAAATTTGTCACAATGCTAAAACTGTGACTTAGTGCTTTAGTCTTATAAAAGGAAATCTGGTAGAACAAAAGTTTCCATTATAGCACTTTGATAATGAGCCCTACAGACTTTAATGCAAGTCAACTACTGTGTAGTCTTTCCTTTGTTCTCTGCTGTGCAGATATTTTTTTTATATCTAAAGGAAACATAATCCAGGACATTGCAACTTTTTTATTTTCTTTTGTACTATATATACTGTTTTTATATTGTCTGTTGTATTTTTTATCTTTAATGACAATTTGCTTTAATTCTGCCCTTGTGCTCTCTATAAGCTACTGGAACCAGAATTAAAGTAGTTAGACATTCACCAAACCTGCAGAATAATTAGTTGAGTCTATGTCTGAGTCTACAATGAGGCACAAACACTATATAGATATTCTTAGGAGGTTGTTATTCTCCAGTCTTATGAAAGTTTTTCTTCAGTCTTTTGGTACTCTTCAATTGAATTAGAATATTTCGAAATATAACTTCACAAATGTCAAACATTGTTGTAAGACTCAAAGGAGAACTTTACCGACTGCGAGGAAGAGGGGGTTTAAAAAGTCAAACTTCAACATCTTCTTGATATTTATCACAAACGGGTCGGCTGGGTTGTTCAGGGAGTCGATGTCTACACTGAAGGCCGTGCTGGTTACCACATCCATACTGTACGATCCAAAGAATCTAAATTCAAACACAAATATGTTTAAAATAAGCTCACCAGCTTTGATAGGAGTGAAAGTAGGCATCATTTCTGTGGTGATTTAAAGTCCTACTCCTTTAGCTCTAATGGTTCGTCCTTGTCTGCCTTCTTTTTCATGCTGCGGACCAGGTTAGCAGAATGATTCTTCATGATTTCAAACATCTGAAGCACAAATAGACATGAAAAAAGAAATCATTTGTAGTTCACACAAAAGAAATCATATGTCTTAGCAAAAAAATAAATTTTGCACGGTTCTTTAATAGCATACAGTAAATATGCGTTTACAACAAAAGATGAATTGATTTCAAAGCTTTTTGTCGATCCTTACAGACAAGGATGTGATTGGTAGAATCAATGATGGTAAAGTTAAAAGATGTCTCTTAACATCTTTTTAGGGCGCTCACCTCCTTCAGTCTCCCAGAAGTGAAAGAAGGAGAGAGGACTCCTCGGATCCTTTTCCATTGCTCATCCTCAGCAATGGAGACGGCGTCATACAAGTGCCCATTCAAACCGAAATTCTGTAAAGGGGATAAGACAGCAGCTGATGAGAGGCAACATTAAACATGAATCACTGAGACTTTATAAAAGTTGTAGAGCAATGACTGCATACTCTGCGATTGGTGAAGTGAGAAAGGCATTCCTTAACCAGAACAGCCTTTATGATTTCAGGATCTGCAACACACAGGAGAGGCTGGCGGCCCTCATACATGCTAAAAGATAAAAATGAAGCAAACAATTTTAACTATAAATTTGTATTTTTATTGTTTCTGTCTTAAAGACTGCTTAGCATTTGACTAGATTATAAAGACTGCTTTACAAAAGTAACTACAACCTGAATACTCACCCCCATATTTTCCCGTATTTCTGATAGCATTCTTGATCAAAGAAGAAGTATCCCTGGTTACAAAAATTAAATATACACTTTAATATACTTTTAAAAAACATTTTATACATTTTTCACCGAACTGAATGAACGAATCATTAGACCACTCTCAAAATAGTTGTTTATACTTAGCAATATTACATTATGGTGTCTAATATAATTTACAAATTCATTTGCAATCAAAACAGCATGATAAAAAAGTCTACTCCTACCTACTAGACTAATCTACATTAGAATACTGGAACTTAAAATGTAGTGCATCAAACTGGCCCTATTTACTTTTTTCACAGAACCTACAGATTGTAAATTTAATACATATACAAAAAATGTATTAACCAGAGAAAATAACTGCATAACAAATTACATTCCATCTGATTTGTACTCTTAAATGTGCATTTATGACCATATAAACCATAAATAGACTTAGGTGTTCTAGCCTACTCTGTGCAACCAGAACTAGAACCAAACATGGTGAAGCAGAATTTAGTTCCTATGCTCCACTGATCTGGAACAAACTCCCAGAAGACTGTAGAAGTGCTGAAAGCCTGAATCCTTTTAAGTCAAAGTCAAAA
Organism: Cyprinodon tularosa; assembly: GCF_016077235.1. Lineage (NCBI taxonomy): Eukaryota > Metazoa > Chordata > Actinopteri > Cyprinodontiformes > Cyprinodontidae > Cyprinodon > Cyprinodon tularosa. The sequence goes on along the minus strand of NW_024038778.1, from coordinate 1,281,612 downwards.
ACTCATTGGTTTAGAACAGTTAAACCATTAACTGAGGTATAATTAGTTTAAAGTTGTGATCCAACTGTTTTGTTTGTTCTACTGTAACCAGGTGAAAAATGGGTAAATGTCAAAGATATATTTTGTAAACCATGTTTTGTTTTTGTTTCACTGACTGGTTTTAATTCTTGTTCTTGTCAGCATGTGGTGCTGTTGGTACAGAGAGGTCTAAAGTTACCAGAAACGGAGAAAAAAACTCTTGTTCATGTACCGTGGTACTCTAACTGGAAAGAAACGGAAGAGAAAGACTTTTTTTTTTTTTTACTGAGACTTGTTGGAGAAGACAACTCTATGGTCGGTGTAATGCAGCCGCAGATGCATTGTCACGACACCCATTAGCAGGGGAGCCAGAACCAACTGAGGATGAGGAGTTTGATGATTGCATTGCAATTTGATCTGTAGAGGCACTGCCCTTCAGCCGGAGCTGGTTACAGCTGGGGTCAAATGTTGTCAGCTAAACCAGATCAGGGCTGCAGAAACTGGTAAGGTCGAGTCACATCCTAAAAAGGCTACGCCAACTCTTCCCGGTTATTCCAAGGAAGAGCTGCGGACATTTCAATGTCAAGATCCAGTGATTCGTTTTTTAAAACAGTTTTTGGATCGAGGCAGACCACCCAGTTCACAAGAAAAGAAAAACCTTCCTGTTGCTGCCAAATCATTGTAGAAACAATGGAAACACATTAGGATACGTGATGGATTGGTGTACAAAGTGGTGAGGGATGATCATGTTGGAGAGTGTTTTCAGTTGCTTGTTCCAGGTTGTATACAAACAGCTGTAATGAAGAGTGTTCATGACTCCATGGGACATCAGGGAATAGAGAGGACATTACAGTTGTTGAGACAGAGAGCATTCTGGGTAGGGATGCACAAAAATGTTGAGCGATGGGTCAAGAATTGCGAACGTTGTATTCTCACAGAGATGCCCAATCCAAGGATTCACCCTCCAATGAAATCATTTTTGGCAACACGACCTTTAGAAGTTGTGGCAGTAGATTTCACGCTCCTTGAACCAGCCTCCGACGGCCGTGAAAACGTTCTAGTCATTACCAATGTCTTTACAAAGTTCACTCAGGCGTTTCCTACACGTGACCAAAAAGCAGAGACCACAGCTAAAATCCTCTTAAAAGAGTGGTTTATGAAGTACAGTGTACCTGAACATCTCCACTCAGATCAGGGCCGTAACTTTGAATCAGAGGTTATTGCTGAACTTTGCAGAATGTATGGTGTGAAAATAACGCGTACAACACCCCATCATCCGACAGGGAATGCACAGTGTGAGCGTTTTAACCGCACTCTGCATGAACTGTTGCGCACACTTCCACCTGACAAAAAGAAGCGTTAGCCTGAACATTTACCTGAGTTGGTTTATGCGTATAATGTTACTCCACACGCGACTACAGGATATTCCCCTTACTTCTTGCTCTATGGGGTAGAGCCACATCTTCCTGTTGATGCATTGCTTGCAAACGAAAGTCATCATGATAAAAATCTTGATTGGCTTGCTGTGCATCAGCAAAGACTCAAAGAGGCACATGCTAAAGCAAAAGAGTATACTGAGCGGAAAACAGCCAGACGCATTGCTCAGCATAACCACAAAGTGTACTGTCCTTCAATTGATGTCGGAGAGTATGTTTATCTGAGACACAGACCAGCTGGTCGTAACAAAATTCAGGATGCATGGAGCCCAGTTGTATACCGACTTATAGACATAGTAGGCACAACTTGCACAGTACAACCTGTAGAGGAAGGACCTACAAAAATGGTTAACAGGACTGACATCAGGTCATGTGTTAATCTGCCAGTCACAAACCAAAGACCCGTTGAAAACACAGTAACCAAACAGACAAGCACTACTGACCCACACACTGACTCATGTATTGAGAATGATGGGGGCATAGTCATTGAAGAGGTTTCTTTTGACTTGACTCCCTGTTCAGGTGGAGAAAATTGTCCTATTGGTGACAGTATTCAGAAACGAGCAGAAACTCAGTTGATTTCACAACTTAAACCTCCTGTGATTGAGCAGGTGGAAACTGAGATTGTTGACAATGAAACATGTAATCTTGACCAACCGTGTGAGATACCAGTATCTCCTCCTTGCATTAGGCAAGTTCCCAGAACTGCTCCCCGCAGGAGTAAAAGAGTGAATGCAGGGAAACACCCAAACCCACATCATGAACCTAGGTCTGCTTTGGAGCCAGAACTAAATTCTTAGATTGGTTTACAGATTATTGAAAGCTTAGGATCTGTGTTTTTCAGAGGAGCTTTAACAGAGGTGAAAAACAGTTGCTTTGTCACCGAGGACGATGACGAATTAGCAAGGAAAAATGTAACCAGTTGAAAAATGGGTACATGTCAAAGATATATTTTGTAAACCATGTTTTGTTTTTGTTTCACTGACTGGTTGTAATTCTTGTTCTTGTCAGCATGTGGTGCTGTTGGTACAGAGAGGTCTAAAGTTACCAGAAGTAGAAAAAAACTCTTGTTCATGTACCGTGGTACTCTAACTGGAAAGACACGGAAGAGAAAGACAGTTTTTTTCATTTTGAGCTGAGACTTGTTGGAGAAGACAGCTCTATGGCCATATGAGTGAAGAATCCAAGTATTAGAGGTGCCACTGCCGTTTGTTATATGCAGCTGTGATGTTTTTGGCTTGTATGCAAAGCTATGTTACTTTGAGTGTTAATAGCGTTATTAGCCCGCCATTTCACTAGAGCTAAGGCTTTTTGTTGATAGAATACAGTTCATTTTTTTTCAAATACTGAACCTCATTCATTTATTTTTTAATAAAGAACCCCTGTTATTTGAAGCTCTGTGTGCTGTATTACTCCCGGCTTCACTACTATCTGCTTTTCTAATTTTTTTTATCTTTACTTGCTTTTATTTTGCTTCTATTCTACTGCAAGCTGATAAAAAAAACTCATTTCTTGTGAGGACTAAATTACTAATTTTTCCCTTCAGGTCAAGGCAACTTTTTATTTTGTTCTATATCATTCAGTAAAACTCTGAGTTAATCCATAAAATATTAGGCTATTATATCGAAAATTCTCTTGGATGAAAGAATAAAATGCAAACAGCTTTCTCTAGAAGTTTATGTATGTGTTAAAAATATGGGTAGATATATTTAACTTTGAGACCAAGTGACATCACAAAATCATCCCTTTCTCCTCTTTAATTATTTGCTCTTATAATTTGGGTTCAGTGGTTTCTCTTAAGCACAGGATTATTAAGTGATGTTTTGCTCAAAAGGCAATCTGTTCTCTTATTAGATTTTTTTACTCCAAACACTGGTTTTATTTATTTATTTAATTTTATTCTTATCTTATATTATTCCTATATCTTATTTTTCACTGTATATATGGGAAGGTTGCAATTATACTGAATTTTTTCTGTCTTATTAAATTTTATTTTGCTTCATTGTACATCTGTAAATGGTTGAACTGCAATAAAAGAATATCCTGCAAGGGATTAATAAAGTAATTTGGATTCTGATTCACAAAAAAAGCATTTAGTGCAGGTAATCAGAGCAGTTTAGATGATTATGGATCATAAAGTGACATGTTGCTCAACAATGTTTTGTATCAGCGTGAAATATGTTTACAAGCCTTTCAATGAATTTATACTTAAGAAATAAATAAGTTCCAAAAAAGTCTATTTACTCAAATAGTTTGTTTTGGTTAAACTTAACAGAGCATACAGGCTGAACACCTTTAACCTTTTCTTCTTGCCTTAAGGGAAATGACTGGCCTTTATTCCCCATAAAAGGTGATTTCTGGAGCTGTTTCTTCCTCTCATTCCCTCCTCATTTCTCCTAATGAACTGTACCACCATAGTGACATCATATATTGTAGCTGACAAAGTTTAGAGGTTATTCAGTGAATGCAATTTTACATTTAAATCAGCTTCATGCTTTAAGATTTTCACTAATTCATCAGATGAATATGCCTTAGATAGTTGATTGCAAGACATTTGATTTTTATTCAAACTCAACCTGTAGTTTTTGTACAACAGGTTGATATACACTCACCGGGCCACTTTATTAGGTACCCCATGCTAGTAACGGGTTGGACCCCCTTTTGCCTTCAGGACTGCCTCAATTCTTCGTGGCATAGATTCAACAAGGTGCTGGAAGCATTCCTCAGGGAGTTTGGTCCATATTGACATGATGGCATTACACAGTTGCCGCAAATTTGTCGGCTGCACATCCATGATGCGAATCTCCCGTTCCACCACATCCCAAAGATGCTCTATTGGATTGATATCTGGTGACTGTGGAGGCCATTTGAGTACAGTAAACTCATTGTCATGTTCAAGAAACCAGTCTGAGATGATTCCAGCTTTATGACATGGCGCATTATCCTGCTGAAAGTAGCCATCAGAAGTTGGGTACATTGTGGTCATAAAGGGATGGACATGGTCAGCAACAATACTCAGGTAGGCTGTGGCGTTGCAACGATGCTCAATTGGTACCAAGGGGCCCAAAGAGTGCCAAGAAAATATTCCCCACACCATGACACCACCACCACCAGCCTGAACCGTTGATACAAGGCAGGATGGATCCATGCTTACATGTTGTAGACGCCAAATTCTGACCCTACCATCCGAATGTTGCAGCAGAAATCGAGACTCATCAGACCAGGCAACATTTTCCAAACTTTATTGTCCAATTTCGATGAGCTTGTGCAAATTGTAGCCTCAGTTTCCTGTTCTTAACTGAAAGGAGTGGCACCCGGTGTGGTCTTCTGCTGCTGTAGCCCATCTGCCTCAAAGTTCGACGTACTGTGCGTTCAGAGATGCTCTTCTGCCCACCTTGGTTGTAACGGGTAGTTATTTGAGTCACTGTTGCCCTTCTATCAGCTCGAACCAGTCTGGCCATTCTCCTCTGACCTCTGGCATCAACAAGGCATTTCCGCCCACAGAACTGCTGCTCACTGGATGTTTTTTTCTTTTTCGGACCATTCTCTGTAAACCCTAGAGATGGTTGTGCGTGAAAATCCCAGTAGATCAGCAGTTTCTGAAATACTCAGACCATCCCTTCTGGCACCAACAATCATGCCACGTTCAAAGTCACTCAAATCACCTTTCTTCCCCATACTGATGCTCGGTTTGAAATGCAGGAGATTGTCTTGAACATGTCTACATGCCTAAATGCACTGAGTTGCCGCCATGTGATCGGCTGCTTAGAAATTAAGTGTAAACGAGCAGTTGGACAGGTGTACCTAATAAAGTGGCCGGTGAGTATATATATATATATATATATATATATATATATATACGTACCTTTTGATAATGCAGCATTGATCCAAAAAACGGGATGGGTTTGAGGCCAGAGATCCCTAATCTTTTGAAAGTCCCATAAGGCCAGTAGGCATACCTGCATAAAGATATGGGTGAAAAGTGATGAGTGGAGTAAAAAAAACTGAACCAATAAATATTAAATGAAAGAGAATAAATAAATAAGTTACAAGACATACCTCTTGAATTGAATTAAGAAATATAAAGAAAAAAATAAATAGATAAATACAGAATAATTAACACTCACACTAGGAGTAACGTGACAAAGGCAATCAGGAGGGTCCATGTCTCAGCAGAGAAGTACAAGTAGTGACCCATGTTTCCTCTTGGTGGAACTACGATTCTCAGTGAAAACAGGTGTCACAAACTGGGCCTTTTATCTTAGCCTGTACAGCCCTGTTACGTAAGCTAAAGAGTGTGAGAGCCAATGAAACCTGGGCGTGTCGAGGGAATATTTGTACAAGAAAGAAGTATTACCTTATATAGTAGTAAGGATTACCTTATATAGTAGTGTCTTTTTCTGCTGTTCTGTGAGCTTAACTAATTATTCTGCAGGTTTAAAGAATGTCTAACTACTTTAAGGTTGAATGATAAAAACAAATTGTATTGTTTTTTCTTTCATATTAAAGGAACTTTAATGTCTCTTTTTCTTAAGATACAATTTATGAGAGAGGTCCATTTAAAATGGCTTTACTCTGTATATGTTGGAAAAAAAGTATAAATAAATTTTGCATTTTGCTTCATTCATTTTAATATCCAGTCATGTTATCAGATTTATGGTTTCTTGTTTATTTCAGAATGAGGACAGAGGGTGAAGGGTTACGTAACACTGGGGGGAGGGAACACATTTCCTGTTCCTCCAGTTGCATTAAAAGAGTTACTGTAGAGCTCAACAGACAATGGACTTTCCATCAACACCAACAAACAGCCATGGGCTTCCCTCCTTTATTCTCCTTCGAAACATGGATTCTTCTCATCTCATTTGTCTTCATACTTGTTTTGTAAGCACTTTCTTGAAAATCAACAGACACTTGCATTTTAAATGGAGCTATTCTTTGAAATAAAATGCATCAGGATGTAGTTATTGCCAGGGGAATAACATATACTTGCTGTACTGCAACCTGTGCAGGTATGGCTACTGGACTTTTGGAGTTTTTGAGAAGTTGGGAATTAAGGGACCCAAACCAGTGATTTACTGGGGGACAGTTGGCAAGTATGACCCGGTAACTACATACCACTAAAGTAGAAATTAAGATTGTTTTTGTGGTTTCTATTGTACAAATAAGTCTCATGAGTGGGAAAAAAATATATATTTTTTCCAGGTGTACTTCTTGGATGACATCGAATGTGCTAAAAAGTATGGAGAAGTATGGGGGTCAGTGCAAAAATTTTATTTTAATAATTGAACCGCGCTGGCATCTGTTTTGATATCTGAGAGTTATTTCATCTACACTGTTTTATGCTGCACCTCCAAGCACTGACATCTGTGTTGTGTGTGATTATTTAGCTCTTATGAGCTCAGGACACCCATTCTGGTTGTGATGGATACAGAAATGCTGAAAACCATCCTGGTCAAAGAATGCTTCACATTCTTTACCAACCTAAGGGTAAGAAAAACACAGACATTGAAAGGAATGCATGGCTAAAAGGTCATTTCTCTTGTCCTTGATAGAAGCAGTTTAGTTTTTTTTTCTTATAATAGTTTTCCAATGTGCCTAAAAACATCCACAAATAAACATTTCCTTTTTCATAAGAACTTCTGTCTGAATGGGGATCTTTATGACACAGTGAATGTTGCAGAAGATGATGAGTGGAGGAGAATTCGTAACCATGTCACTCCTTCCTTCGCCTCTGGACGTATAAAAGAGGTGGGCGTGTATGTAGAGTTTAGGTTTGAAGTTTACTTGCACTTATTAAGGACAATAACTTCATATTCCTTTTTGCTCTTGAACAAGAAAATATATACTTTGTAAAAACAGGGTTCAGTTCACAAGTATACAATCCTTTTGAACTTGTGAACTTGCTTGGGATTCTAGGGGATCGGGACCGTCTGCCCTTCTATCAGCCATTCATGGTGTATCTTATCCATTAGCATCAGGTTTATTTGTGGTGCCTGGCAACCAGGAAGTGTAGTTAGCTTATTTAGCCAGTAGGTGTGAATCCTGTCAGGGCCCAGTGCTGTCCAGCTCTACAAATGTAAGACTCTTCCTTTGATGTTGACTACTGTGATACTAGATCCTGTTCAGGCAGGTTGTTGTGGTCTGCTCTGTGTGTTGCAGCCTTCTCTCATATTCTCTTCCGGCATTGCCCTGTCTGTAACCTTGGTTGGGGATGCTGTTCTCTTGTTTTTCCCCTCCACTAAGATGGTTCAGTGGAGACTATCTGGTTTATTCTCCTGGCTTCTATATCTTTGGTGTACCTCTTAAGGGGTTAGCCAAGGCAGTCTTTGCCTAGTAGTTTCTAAGGCCTCAGGTAAGGACAGATCACTGTATTTTCTTCTGCTCCAATAGCTGGTTAACTTCACTTCATGCTGCGTTGAGTCTCCAGTCATCGTTTCCATTAAGGGGTATTGCTCCTTGTGGCAGTTCATGTTATAGTATACATTGGCTGTTTGTTTCCATTCATGGTCAAAGTAGGGATTGTCCATAGTTCTGTATTTGCATCTTGTAGTAGACTTTAAAGCTGCAGTCTGTAACATTGAGAAGAGAGCAGACTTGGACGCCACTCCCCCACCCTCTCTGCTTCACTCATGGCCCACCTCCAAGCTCCACCCCTCTCACAGCATCTGCGCGGCTACCGCATGCGACCAGAAGCGTCCAAGCAGCGTACGCGGCATGGAGTGTGAACCGGTAAGAGCGATAACACTCACCTCCAAGCAGCTAGATATAAGATGCTGGTTATACCGAAGTTTGCCGTGTAAGCAGTTGTCGGCAGGGGCAGTAAGGGCAGTTTCTCTTTCGCTGGTGGCTGTCGCTCCGCCATGACTTCCACGCGCGTCCTCCTGACAGCAGCAGCCGGGCGGCAGCGGCAGGTTAAGCAGTGAGAGAGGGGGGGGGGGGCGGGATTCAGCGTGTGTGAGCTGTGATTGACACTCCATCAGACGCTCCTCTGGCTGTGATTGGTTGTTTTGACTCTTCCCGAATTATTCTTTCCAGATTGAAATACAGGCAGTAGGCGGTACCAATTGAAGCAGTTTTTTTCACAGGTTACATATCATATGTACTGCTGTCTGGGCATAGGGACAGTTTTAGCCAATATGACAAAAAAGTGATTTTTAAAAACTTACAGACTTCAGCTTTAAGAGGGTACTTCATGCGGTCCTGCAAATTAGTTACAGGGGACTCCGAGTTTCTAGTTTAGCCTAGTTTAACTGCTCTGACACTCAACATACCAGCCATTCTTGGGACTTGGTACCCAGTCTTGTGTCGGGATGATGATGCTATCTCTGCCCAGAACCCACAGTTGGCTCCCCCTAGCTGTAGCATTTGTATTTCCCTAGCATATAATATAAGTAGCAGTTTAATGGAGTTTTTGCTTTAAAACAAATGTTTTACTGATCACTCAGTTAAGGTTATACAGACGCGGAGACATGCAATGGTAAATTTTTATTAAACTTTTTCTGTGGAATAACAATGTAAACTGCACATAGTGAAGGTATAAAATCTGCCAAACTGATGTATTCCTTTGGCTGGTAGATCAGGAGCGAGGCACCAGCTTCAGTTGGATGGGTCTTTTCGGTGCAAGCAAACCCTGGACATCCATCTCAAAAGGGATCTGGCAGATAATTCAATGTTTAGGAGAAAAAACAGTAAAGATTGCACAGAAAAACATGGCGTCTGTTAATTAATTTTAAAAATTCATCAAAAAACCACAACACCTATTGAGAGATGCCTCATGGCTTTTAAACTATATTGCTTCTCACAGCATGTGAAACAGAATGATATCAGCATAAATTACTGACAAAAGCTCCGTGATAGGCAGAGTTTATAAACTTTGGGTGGACAAAGATAAAAGTCATAATGTTACGTAACACCAAAACAAGGTACTGTTTCGATTACCAATAAAGGAAATTTCAGGTTACTGTAGTCTCACCTCAGTCTCTTTACAAACAGAGAAGCTGTACTGCTGGAGAATCTCTACCACGGCCAATTTGATCATCACCAGAGCAAATCTCATGCCAATGCAGTTCCTTGGCCCAGACCCAAAAGGCATGTATGTGTATGGATCGATTTTGTCCTTGTTTTTCTTGCTAAATCTAAACAGACAAACACAGAAAATATATATACAAACACACATCTACATATGCATTATATATATAATGTGCATTCTGTCTGTACCTCTCAGGCTTAAATTTCTCAGGTTCAGGCCACATCTCAGGATCCCTGTGCAGAGGCCATGTGGGGATCATGACAACCATGTCTTTTGGAATCACAAGGCCATTTATCTCCACAGATGCCTTGGCCACACGTTCCAGACGTGGAGCAATAGGAAACAGTCGCAGAGACTCATTGATGACGCTGTCCAGGTACTCCATCTCCATCAAGGGCTGATACTGAACAGGAGCCTACAAAAACACAAGCATGCATGTTTAACACACAGTGTTGCAGCACACAGGCCAGTTAAAATAACATTGATATCTTTAGAAGGTTGCGATTTTTAATAAAAATGAATTTTACTGTTTACATTTCCTTTTAATATATTTATATATTTTTTTGTAACTGTTTACATTTCCTTTTCCTTTTAATATATTTATATATTTTTATTTTTATTTCACGGTAGCTGTTATGGAAGTCCCAAATCTCATTGTATCTGTTGCAGAATATAATGACAATAAAGGCTTTTTGACTTGACTTTGACTAAAAAACTGTAATTAATATTATATACATCTGAGTTAATTTCAGTTGATTCAGCTTTGCTGAACCAATACTCTTGACATTACTGCAAAGATGTTCTAATGTGTTTCAGAGTGATGATGTTGCTGGCTAGCCTTGTGAGACCATCCTGATCTCGCGAGCTTTCAAGGTTTCACTCACAGATCAGTCTGGAGACTCTCCGTTAAAGAAAATTTGGAGCCGTTCACCAAACGAACATCCAATCAGCGTTGGCTTTGAGGCGGGTTGAGGTGTGACGCAACGAGAAGCGCGACAGTTCAGTCTAAAGAACATGGTGGCTTCAGCCGATGAAACTAGCGTTAGCGTGGCTACCGAGCAAGTTTTATCGGAATTACACTGTATTTCTTCACTGAAAGAAGAGCAAAACACTGCTCTGGAGGCTTTTCTCAGAGGAAAAGATGTTTTTGCTCTTCTCTCGACTGGTTTCGGCAAGAGTAGCCTTGTTTGTGGTTGTGTTTTCGTCATCGCTCTGTTAGTACGTCATATGCTTCGTTGATCTGATTGGTTTATTTGGCCCAATTATCACCAACTTAGGCCAATCAGCTATGGATTGGATGGATATGCAGAGCAAATCCATCTGGCGGAGTCAGGTTAGTTGCTGGCTACTCAAGCACAGGAATGCAATTGTTATTAAAGCAGGTGTTAGTACTTCAACAACAAAATCACAAGTAAAGTAATGCAGAAAAATCACCAGCAGAATGAAGATTGAAGATTTGGGGGAAATGACCTTGCTGGATTTCTCCACTCTGCCTTAAGACTCAATAGGACTTAATATGTAATCTAGATGTAATACCAAAAAAATAATACTTCATCTTTGAATACTTTATTTTTTCTCTTTATACTGTTATGGCTAACCTTATTCTCCTCACTGAAGTCTTTTGAAACATAAACTTCGATTTTTAGCTAAGCCAAATAACCACATTCCAATCAGTGATTTACAGGTTTCACAGCTTTTTCAAAAACATATGAAAAAAATCAACAACTAGGCCTCAGTTTTTGTGGATGACAATTATTTCGCCCTTCATTTAAGATACTTTTTTAATACAAAGCTAGTGAAGAAGTTCCAGATTGCAGATTTGACCCCCTTAATAATAGGGTTCTGCAAGAAAGTGTGAAACTGACCCAGCATCTGCAAGTATTATGAAAGCTGAGACCTGAGACCTCCTAGTGGAATATTTTGGTGTTGCATTGCATAGAAAATTGGACCAATTTAAAGTATTAACCCCAAAGGAAACCTTAACACTGTCATTTCTGTGAAAATCTGAAATCATTTCTGTTAAACAGGATCTTCCTCCACTGGAGACAAATCAGAGGTAAAGTGGACTTCAGAAAACGTTTTCGGTTTCTGAAAAAGGTTATTGAGAAAGAAATGCACCTTAAAAACATTAACTGTGTTCTTGTAGTTCAATGTTCAAGTATGGAGAACTTAAAAGCCTGGAAAAATGTCGAACCTCATGTTTCTTTCCTTTAAGGATTAAAAAAACTTAACCAAATTGAAGTTTGTGACCTAAATGTCTTTTATCTTTGCTGATTATTCTAATTTTTTTAATTCTGTACCTTGTTGGGGAAGGTGGCATCAATCTCCTCCTGAAGCGTTTTCATCACCTCTGGGTTTGTAGCCAGATTGTAAGCCAGGAAGGTGAGAGAGCTACTGCTTGTTTCAAAACCAGCAAAAATGAATATCATGGATTGAGATAGAATCTCATGGTCATTTAAACCTGTAGAAAACAACAGAGTTAAATGGTTCACAAAAGCAAGTTGTGTAGCATGTGTGAATTTACTTGTGTTGAAGTGTGCCTCACTTTTTTCCTGTTGCACCTCACTGTTCTTTTGGGAATCAATCATCAGTTGTAGAAAATCTATCCGACTCTAGAAGTAAACCAGGGAAGGTCAGGTCACGTTCTAAAGCCTGCTAGGACAAAGATATCCTAATACTGGAAAAGAACGTTGTCCTTGACTCTACCTTGTCTTTGCTGCCTTCACGGTTAGCTTTGATCTTTCTCAGAGAAGCATAGAAGAAGTCGGTCACAGATGCAGGAAAAAAAGAAAATTCAAACTTTTCAAGTACGGGACCGAGAAAGGGGAAAAATGCTGAAATTAAAGAAACAAAAACATCTTTTAGTAGTGGAATAGGAAGGTCAGGAACTATTTTGGCTGTTTTAGTTTGGAATTTGTGAAAAATGAATTCTGAATAACAAATAAAAGCATGACATAATTAGATAAAAGTACAGCAAACACTATTTTTAGATGAAATTAAAAAACAACATTTTTAAGTGTCCTTTTCATTTTTATTTTTTTACGATACGAGAGTTCTGTTTTTTTTATTCTATTCAGTCCACTTATGATTACAAAATATTTGCTAAAGCCTAAGCTGAGGCTAACTTTATGTGCTCTCAGTTGCTTTTATTGTATGCAACCTTTTCATACCACTGTAAGGCCAAGAGATAAAAGGCTATATTACCAGGGAGACACTATCACAGCTGCTGCTATGTCTGATTTATTTGTGTTCAAACAAGGAAAACATTATTGTTTTAGCCTTATCCTTTTTTTGAAAAACCATTAAGAAAAAAATTATATTCTTTCAGAAAACCTATGAGACACCTCAGGTATTATTTATCAACATCTTTACTATAACTGCAGCAAATAAAAGCTGAATTGGTTGAAGCATCTCTGACCAATTTTAGTTTTAATGGGGCATAATGCCAGGCAGAGCTAACAATTTGTCACAATGCTAAAACTGTGACTTAGTGCTTTAGCCTTATAAAAGGAAATCTGGTAGGATAAAAGTTTCCATTATAGCACTTTGATAATGAGCCTTACAGACTTTAATCCAAGTCAACTACTGTGTAGTCTTTCCTTTGCTCTCTGCTGTGCAGATATATATTTTTTATATCTAAAGGAAACATAATCCAGGATATTACAACTTTTTTATTCTCTTTTTGTTCTATATATACTCTTTTTATATTGTCTGTTGTATTTTTTATCCTTAATGACATTTTGCTTTAACTCTGCCCTTGTGCTCTCTATAAGCTACTGGAACCAGAATTTCCCTAAAGGAGTAATACCAAGGGATAAATGAAGTTGGGTCTAAGTCTGAGTCTACAGTGAGGCACAAACACTATATAGATATTCTTAGGAGGTTGTTATTCTCCAGTCTTATGAAAGTTTTTCTTCAGTCTTTTGGTACTCTTCAATTGAATTACAATATTTCGAAATATAACTTCACAAATGTCAAACATTGTTGTAAGACTCAAAGGAGAACTTTACCGACTGCGAGGAAGAGGGGGTTTAAAAAGTCAAACTTCAACATCTTCTTGATATTTGTCACAAACGGGTCGGCTGGGTTGTTCAGGGAGTCGATGTCTACACTGAAGGCCGTGCTGGTTACCACATCCATACTGTACGATCCAAAGAATCTAAATTCAAACACGAATATGTTTAAAATAAGCTCACCAGCTTTGATAGGAGTGAAATTAGGCATCATTTCTTGGTGATTTAAAGTCCTACTCCTTTAGCTCTAATGGTTCGTCCTTGTCTGCCTTCTTTTTCATGCTGCGGACCAGGTTAGCAGAATGATTCTTCATGATTTCAAACATCTGAAACACAAATAGACATGAAAAAAGAAATCATTTGAAGTCCATGCAAAAGAAATCATATGTTTTTGCGAAAAAATAAATGCTGCACTGTTCTTTAATGGCATAAAGTAAATGTGCGTATGCAACAAAAGATTAATTTATTTAAAAGCTTTTTGTCGATCCTTACAGACAAGGATGTGGTTGGTAGAATCAATGATGGTAAAGTTAAAAGATGTCTCTTAACATCTAGATCACCTGTAATCTAACTGTAGCATCATTACCAAGATGGCGGCATAGGTGTTTTCACGTCTGTCTGCGTTACCTGTGTCTGTGTTTTTAATGAATTAATTGGGCTATATTTCTTAGATTTTTTTGGATCACGTTTTCCTCAGAGCACTTCTTTAAGTGGCATCACAAAATCGTAACACTATGGCGATGAGTAGCCATAAACAACTATGCAAGCCCAGGCCTAGGCCTACTCAGTCACGTAGGTCTGGCTGCACTTTCAGACTCCCAGTTTATCTATCATTTGTGTTTGCGCTGTACTCACCGTTCATGGGCGTCGTGGGAGCTGCGAATGATGATGGATTTTATAATTCCTCTTGGCGGATTGTACTATCGAATGCTGGAACTGGGTTGTGTACTGACACGAGCGGATTTGCACCCCTAACTGGATGTGTTGCTGAGCCCCTTTGCCCGACCGAACCTGTCAGCTGGCCCGAAATTGGAGAATCTCGGTTCATCTGTGGCAGGCGCGGCAGGGGAGCCGCCAGCAGCGCAACAAGATCAGCGCTTTGGATTACCATTCTTCTGTGTTTGTCAGGTAACATACATCCAAACCCAGGACCACTAGTGACTGAACTGTCGAGTCCCGATGTTTTGAAAAACAGCAGTGGCTTGCGTTTCATCCATGTCAATGTGCGCAGCCTTATAAATAAAATCGACGCTATTCGCATATGGGCTAAAACGACGGACAGTGATATACTCGTTTTATCTGAGACCTGGCTCAAACCTGCGATTACGAACAATATGGTTTACATCGAAGGGTACAATATCTATAGGACGGACCGTGGGAAAAAAGGAGGAGGGGTGGCCATATATGTAAAGGCCTCCTTGGACTGCTGCGAGGCAATTAGTAAACCAACGTTTTTCGAACTCTGTGCCATTAAACTCAATCTCCCCAATGGCGCTTCCTTGACAGTAGTAGGTTGCTACAGGCCACCATCGGCAGTGGCTGGAGCATCTGCGCTGCTGTCTGACTTCCTGGGAAAGCTGTCAAGCGAGTACATCGTCTTGGGGGATTTAAACTGGGACTATAGCCCCATTTACACTACCCTTGAAAAACCGATCCAGGCCGAGACCGGTCCGAGCTTGGATCGGTAACCAGGCCAAGCTCAGTTTTGACGACCGTTCACACGTCACACTTATCTCGGTTATCTCGACGCCTCGACTCCTCGCCTCCTAGTGACGATGTGCGGTATTACTGCTAGGATTGAAGGAGGGACTCAAGCAGCTGGTGGCGGTAATGCACCAAACGCTGTTTGTCAAACGCCGTAAAACCCAAGAAGAAGAAGACGAAGGAGGAGGGAATCAAGCAAATCAAAATGGCGGCGCCCGTCACATTCAGAAAGTTATGCTTTATTATTATTGCTGTACTTCCGTGTTTGCGGTGGGTCAGGCGAAGACGGCAACCTTGCGCGGATGTACTTGAGAAAGTCGGTACTTGTGAATCGGCATGTTCAGCCAGTCGGCGATGACGCTTTCTGCTCATGCGCTCTTGTTATCAGAGAACCGAGCCAGGAAAAAACCGAGCCGAACCCACCTCGGGAACTGGTCTGCAGTTAGCGCGGTCCGGTTATGTTTATCTCGGTTCAGTTCAGGTTGTTTCCGTTCACACACGACAAGTTATCTCAGTTACTGAGCTCGGACCGGTCTCGGCTCAGTTTTTTAAGGGTAGTGTAAACGGGGCTTATCTCTCGTCGTCCTCTGCATTAAGAGACTTGTGTGATGCACTGCAGCTGACTCAGCTGATCAAGTCACCTACACGCCTTAATATTAAATGTATGGACAAATCTACGCTGCTTGACGTTATCCTGACCAATGCTCCACACAAATTTTCTGCGGCTGGTGTTTTTTATAATGACGTCAGTGATCACTGCATGGTTGCGTGCGTCAGGGACTGTAAAATGGTTAAGACCAAGTCACGGTTTGTTTTTAAACTACATCTTAAGCGTTTTAATGAGCAGGCATTTCTTCATGATATTTTCCACAGTGACTTAAATGCAGTTTGTTTTATGGATGATGTTGAAATGGCCTGGGATTATTTTAAGAAAACTTTTTTAGCCATCATTGATAAACACGCCCCTTTTAGAAGATTTAGTGAGGGGCAGGGATAACCCCTGGTTTAATGATTGTATTGCTACTGCAATTAGAGAACGTGATGAAGCATGGGTAAAAGCAAAAAAATATAATAGTGATGCAAGCTGGTTGAACTACAGGGTATTAAGAAATAAATGCACAAGACTAATAAGAAGTACAAAAAATGAGCATTACCTTAATTTAATAAAAGAAAATCTCAATGACCCTAAGAAATTTTGGAAAGCAATAAAATCATCATCAGGCGATGTGCCACCTCCCACTATCCCTGAATATATTGTAACTAGTCAGGGAGAAATTAGGGATAAACAACATATGGTAGACACTTTTAACATGCACTTCATCAATGCTGGAATTGCTACTCAGTCAACTCGTCCGGCAAATGTTAGCAGAGGTAGGCCTACAATTACTGTTCCAGATCCAAATATGAGTCCAAACAGTTTTAATTTCAGCTGTATTTCTGCTTATGAAGTTCAGAAGGCTTTGCAAGGACTAGACTGTAAAAAGTCTGCTGGGCCTGACCAGATTGAACCGTATTTTCTTAGGACTGCTGCTAACTTGATTGCTGAGCCTATTGCCTCAATTTTTAATCTTAGTTTATGTAGTGGTACCATACCTACATCTTGGAAGTCTGCTTTTGTCCTCCCACTTTTGAAAAGTGGAGACCCTTCCTTATTGGACAATTATCGCCCAATCTCTAGATTGTCTGTGCTGGCCAAACTGTTTGAATCTCTTATAAACGAGCAACTCAAACTTTTTTTAACTGAGAACTCAATTTTAAACCCATTGCAGTCTGGCTTTCGACAAGGTCATAGTACAGTCACAGCTGTTACCACAGTCACAAATGACATTTTGAATGCTTTAGATAATAAGAAGTCTTGTGCTGCAATATTCATTGATCTTTCTAAAGCGTTTGATACAGTGGACCATGATCTTCTTTTGAAGCGATTACAAAGAATAGGCTTTAGTGATACTGTACTACGGTGGTTTTCAAATTACCTTAATGATAGAACGCAGTGTATTGTAATTGATAACTATACCTCAACATCATTAGAAGTTACAATGGGGGTCCCACAAGGGTCAGTTTTGGGTCCAATTTTATTTTCTCTTTATATACAGGTGCTGGTCATAAAATTAGAATATCATGAAAAAGTAGATTGATTTCAGTAATTCCATTTAAAAAGTGAAACTTGTATATTATATTCATACATTACATACAAACTCATATATTTCAGATGTTTATTTTGTTTAATTTTGATGATTACAAATGACAACAAATGAAAATCTCAAATTCATCATATCAGAAAATTAGAATATTACTGAAGACCAATAAAAACAAAGGATTTATAGAAATGTTGGCCAACTGAAAAGTATGAACATGAAAAGTATGAGCATGTACAGCACTCAGTATTTAGTTGGGCCTCCTTTGGCCTGTATTACTGCAGCAATGCGGCGTGGCATGGAGTCGATCAGTCTGTGGCACTGCTCAGGTGTTATGATAGCCCAGGTTGCTCTAATAGTGGCTTTTAGCTCTTCTGAATTGTTGGGTCTGGTGTATTGCATCTTCTTCTTCACAATACCCCATAGATTTTCTATGGGGTTAAGGTCAGGAGAGTTTGCTGGCCAATTAAGAACAGGGATACCATGGTCCTTCAACCAGGTACTGGTAGCTTTGGCACTGTGTGCAGGTGCCAAGTCCTGTTGGAAAATGAAATCTGCATCTCCAAAAAGTTGGTCAGCTGCAGGAAGCATGAAGTGCTCTAAAACTTCCTGGTATGTGGCTGCGTTGACCCTGGACCTCAGAAAACACAATGGACCAACACCAGCAGATGACATGGCACCCCAAACCATCACTGACTGTGGAAACTTTACACTGGACTTCAAGCAACGTGGATGAAGTGCCTCTCTTCTTTTCCTCCAGACTCTGGGACCTTGATTTCCAAAGGAAATGCAAAATTTACTTTCATCAGAGAACATGACTTTGGACCACTCACCAGCAGTCCAGTCCTGTTTCTCTTTAGCCCAGGCAAGACGCTTCTGACGCTGTCTGTGGTTCAAGAGTGGCTTGACACAAGGAATGCGACAGCAGAAACCCATGTCTTTCATACGTCTGTGTGTGGTGGTTCTTGAAGCACTCACTCCAGCTGCAGTCCACTCTTTGTGAATCTCCCCCACATTTTTGAATGGGTTTTGTTTCACAATCCTCTCCAGGGTGCGGTTATCTCTCTTGCTTGTACACTTTTTTCGACCACATCTTTTCCTTCCCTTCGCCTCTCTATTAATGTGCTTGGACACTGAGCTCTGTGAACAGCCAGCCTCTTTAGCGATGACCTTTTGTGTCTTGCCCTCCTTGTGCAAGGTGTCGATGGTCGTCTTTTGGACAACTGTCAAGTCAGCAGTCTTCCCCATGATTGTGTAGCCTATAGAACTAGACTGAAAGACCATTTAAAGGCTTTTGCAGGTGGTTTGAGTTAATTAGCTGATTAGAGTGTGGCACCAGGGGCCATCAATTTTGAACCTTTTCACAATATTCTAATTTTCTGATATGATGAATTTGAGATTTTCATTTGTTGTCATTTGTAATCATCAAAATTAAACAAAATAAACATCTGAAATATATGAGTTTGTATGTAATGTATGAATATAATATACAAGTTTCACTTTTTAAATGGAATTACTGAAATCAATCTACTTTTTCATGATATTCTAATTTTATGACCAGCACCTGTAAATGACTTGGGTAAGGACCTAAAGACAGCAAAAGTGCATCTTTATGCAGATGACACTATTTTGTACACCACAGCTTCATCAGTGAATGCTGCATTTGCACAATTGCAGTCTGCTTTTAATCATGTACAAACATTTCTTATTGAATTAAAGTTGGTACTGAATGCTAAAAAAACTAAAACAATGACATTCACACATTCACGATCCTCACCTAACATTAGTGTTTCAACACAAGATGGCACTAAAATAGAAGGAGTATCATCTTACAAGTATTTAGGCATCTGGTTGGATGATAAGATGTCCTTTGGTGTCCATATTGAGAGCCTCTGTAAGAAACTTAGACCAAAGTTGGGTTTTTTCTTTAGAATGAGGAAGTGCTTTCCCTATCTTGCGAGGAAAAGGCTAGTTCAGAGCACATTCCTGTCAGTGCTTGATTATGGGGATACACTGTATATTCACTCCAGTTTATTCTTACTTAAAAAACTGGATGTACTGTACCACTCTGCCTTACGTTTTATCACAGGTGCATCAGCTAGGACTCACCACTGCACTCTCTATGAAACTGTACAGTGGTCTTCTCTTTACATGAGGAGAAAAATTCATGTACTGACTTTTATTGCCAAAGCCCTTATGGGTAAACTACCTTTATACATTTGTAATTTACTTTCCATTCGAGATAGTACTTACAGGACTAGGTCATCAGAAAAAATACTTTTACATACTCCATTTACAAGAACTGAACTAGGAAAAACAGCATTTTCATCATTTGCACCTAAAGCATGGAATGAACTTCAAGCCACTTTAAATCTTGAAGTACTTCCATCCATAAATTCTTTTAAAGACCTGTTAAAATCATCATTCACTGACAGATGCAACTGTTTTTGATTGGATGCCTTGTTTTCTATTTGCTTTTTGGTTGTATGTGTATGCCCAATCTTGTTGTGTTGTGTTTACTTTTGCCTAGATGATATGTAGCTGTGGTTGTCTTGTCTCCTGTGGTTTTATGTTAATGTAACTTTTTAAGCCGCCTTCTTGGCCAGGACTCCCTGGAAGAAGAGTTACTTTAACTCAATGGGACTTTCCTGGTTAAATAAAGGTTAAATAAAAAAAAATAAATAAAAATAAAAAAATAAAATCTTTTTAGGGCTCACCTCCTTCAGTCTCCCAGAAGTGAAAGAAGGAGAGAGGACACCTCGGATCCTTTTCCATTGCTCATCCTCAGCGATGGACACGGCGTCATACAAGGGCCCATTCAGACGGAAATTCTTTAAAGGGGATAAAACAGCAGCTGATGAGAGGCAACATTAAACATGAATTACTGAGACTTTATAAAAGTTGTAGAGCAATGACTGCATACTCTGCGATTGGTGAAGAGAGAAAGGCATTCCTTAACCAGAACAGCCTTTATGATTTCAGGATCTGCAACACACAAGACAGGCTGGCGGCCGTCATAAATGCTAAAAGATAAAAATGAAGCAAACAATTTTAACTATAAATTTGTATTTTTATTGTTTCTGTCTTAAAGACTGCTTAGCATTTGACTAGATTATAAAGACTGCTTTACAAAAGTAACTACAACCTGAATACTCACCCCCATATTTTCCCGTATTTCTGATAGCATTCTTGATCAAAGAGGAAGAATCCCTGGTTACAAAAATAAAATATACACTTTAATATACTTTTAAAAAACATTTTATAAATTTTTCACCAAACTGAATGAATAAATCATTAGACCACTCTCAAAATAGTTGTTTATACTTAGCAATATTACATTATGGTGTCTAATATAATTTACAATTTCATTTGCAGTCAAAACAGCACAATAAAAAAGTATACTTCTACCTACTAGACTAATCTACATTAGAATACTGGAACTTAAAATGTAGTGCATCAAACCGGCCCTATTTACATTTTTCACAGAACCTACAGATTGTAAATTTAATACATATACAAAAAATGTATTAACCAGAGAAAATAACTGCATAACAAATTACATTCCATCTGATTTGTACTTTTAAATGTGCATTAATGACCATATAAACCATAAATAGACTTAGGTGTTCTAGCCTACTCTGTGCAACCAGAACTAGAACCAAACATGGAGAAACAGAATTTAGTTCCTATGCTCCACTGATCTGGAACAAACTCCCAGAAGACTGTAGAAGTGCTGAAAGCCTGAATCCTTTTAAGTCAAAGTCAAAAACTCATTGGTTTAGAACAGTTAAACTATTAACTGAGGTATAATTAGTTTAAAGCTGTAATCGAACTGTTTTGTTTGCTTTACTATCTTCTCTTATCATTTTTTATATCTTTACTAAATTTTATTTTGCCTCTATTTTACTGCAAACTCATAAAAAAAACATTTCTTGTGAGGACTAAATTACTACTTTTTACCAAATTTCCTTCAGTTCATCATGGCAACTTACAACAATGAAACTCTGAGTAAAATATTAGGCTGTTATATCGAGAAATTCTCTTGGATGAAAGAATAAAATGCAAACAGCTTTCTCTAGAAGTTTATGTATGTGTTAAACATATGGGTAGATATATTTAACTTTGTGACCAAGTCACGTCACAAAATCATCCCTTTCGCCTCTTTAATTATTTGCTCTTATAATTTGGGTTCAGTGGTTTCTCTTAAGCACAGGATTAATAAATGATGTTTTGCTCAAAAGGCAATCTGTTCTCTTATTAGATATTTTTACTCCAAACACTAGTTTTATTTATTTATGTAATTTTATTCTTATCTTATATTATTCCTATATCTTATTTTTTTACTGTATATATGGGAGGGTGTAATTATACTGAATTTATTCTGTTTTATTATATTATATTTTGCTTTATTGTACTTCTGTAAATGGTTGAACTGCAATAAAAGAATATCCTGCAAGGGATTAATAAAGTAATCCGGATTCTGATTCATAAAAAAAGCAATTAGTGCAGGTAATCAGAGCAGTTTAGATGATTATGGATCATAAAGTGACATGTTGCTCAACAATGTTTTGCATCAGCGTGAAATATGTTTACAAGACTTTCTATGAATGTATACTTAAGAAATAAATACCGGTAAGTTCCAAAAAAGTCTATTTACTCAAAT
The DNA here is from genome assembly GCF_016077235.1 of Cyprinodon tularosa. Taxonomy (NCBI): domain Eukaryota; kingdom Metazoa; phylum Chordata; class Actinopteri; order Cyprinodontiformes; family Cyprinodontidae; genus Cyprinodon; species Cyprinodon tularosa. The sequence continues at coordinate 1,259,611 of NW_024038778.1, read as the reverse complement.
AGTTTGTTTTGGTTAAACTTAACAGAGCATACAGGCTGAACACCTTTAACCTGTTCTTCTTGCCTTAAGGGAAATGACTGGCCTTTATTCCCCATAAAAGGTGATTTCTGGAGCTGTTTCTTCCTCTCATTCCCTCCTCCTTTCTCCTAATGAACTGTACCACCATAGTGACATCATATATTGTAGCTGACAAAGTTTAAAGGTTATTCAGTGAATGCAATTTTACATTTAAATCAGCTTCATGCTTTTAAGATTTTCACTAATTCATCAGATGAATACACTTTAGATAGTCGATTGTAAGACATTTGATATCTTTATTCAAACTCAACCTGTAGTTTTTGTACAACAGGTTGAGCTTTAAAAGTAATATATATATATATATATATATATATATATATATATATATATATATATATATATATATATATATATATATACGTACCCTTCGATAATGCAGCATTGTTCCAAAAAACGGGATGGGTTTGGGGCCAGAGATCCCTAATCTTTTGAAAGCCCCATAAGGCCAGTAGGCATACCTGCATAAAGACAAGACGAGTAAAAAAAACAAAACCAATAAATATTGAATAAAAGAGAATAAATAAATAAGTTACAAGACATACCTCTTGAATTGAATTAAGAAATATAAAGAAAAAAATAAATAGATAAATACAGAATAATTAACACTCACACTAGGAGCAATGTGACAAAGGCAATCAGCAGGGTCCATGTCTCAGCAGAGAAGTACAAGTAGTGACCCATGTTTCCTCTTGGTGGAACTACGATTCTCAGTGAAAACAGGTGTCACAAACTGGGCCTTTTATCTCAGCCTGTACTGCCCTGTTACGTAAGCCAAAGAGTGTGAGAGCCAATGAAACCTGAGCGTGTCGAGGGAATATTTGTACAAGAAAGAAAGATTAGCTTATATGATAGTGTCTTTTTCCAAATATGTTTTCTGCTGTTCTGTGAGCTTAACTAATTATTCTGCAGGTTTAAAGAATGCATAACTACTTTAAGGTTGAATGATAAAAAACAAAATGTATTGTTTTTTTCTTTCATATTAAAGGAACTTTAATGTCTATTTTTCTTAAGATACAACTTATTAGAGTGGACCATTTAAAACAGCTTTACTGTGTATATGTTGGAAAAAAGTATAAATAAATTTTGCATTTTGCTTCATTCATTTCAATATTAGTTTTTTAGTTTTCTTTGTCTTGCACTGTTTTAGACATGTCCAGTCATGTTATCAGATTTATGGTTTCTTGTTTATTTCAGAATGAGGACAGAGGGTGAAGGGTTACGTAACACTGGGGGGAGGGAACACATTTCCTGTTCCTGCTCCAGTTGCATTAAAAGAGTTAGAGCCTAACGGACATTGGACTTTCCATCAACACCAACAAACAGCCATGGGCTTCCCTCCTTTATTCTCTTTCGAAACATGGATTCTTCTCATCTCATTTGTCTTCATACTTGTTTTGTAAGCACTTTCTTGAAAATCAACAAAGTCACTTGCATTTTAAATGGAGCTATTCTTTGAAATAAAATGCATCAGGATGTAGTTATTGCCAGGGGAATAACATATACTTGCTGTACTGCAACCTGTGCAGGTATGGCTACTGGACATTTGGAGTTTTTGAGAAGTTGGGAATTAAGGGACCCAAACCAGTGATTTACTGGGGGACAGTTGGCAAGTATGACCCGGTAACTACATACCACTACAGTAGAAATGAATATTGTTTTTGTGGTTTCTATTGTACAAATAAGTCTCATGAGTGGGAAAAAAATATATATATTTTTCCAGGTGTACTTCTTGGATGACATCGAATGTGCTAAAAAGTATGGAAAAGTATGGGGGTCAGTGCAAAAATTTTATTTTAATAATTGAACCGCAGCGGCATCTGTTTTAATATCTGAGAGTTATTTCATCTCCACTGTTTTATGCTGCACCTCCAAGCACTGACATCTGTGTTGTGTGTGATTATTTAGCTCTTATGAGCTCAGGACACCCATTCTGGTTGTGATGGATCAAGAAATGCTGAAAACCATCCTGGTCAAAGAATGTTTCACATTCTTTACCAACCGAAGGGTAAGAAAAACACAGACATTGAAAGGAATGCATGGCTAAAAGGTAATTCCTCTTGTCCTTGATAGAAGCAGTTTAGTTTTTTTTTTTTTTCTTATAATAGTTTTCCAATTTGCCTAAAAACATCCACAAATAAACATTTCCTTTTTCATAAGAACTTCCGTCTGAATGGGGATCTTTATGACGCAGTGAATGTTGCAGAAGATGATGAGTGGAGGAGAATTCGGAACCATGTCACTCCTTCCTTCGCCTCTGGACGTATAAAAGAGGTGGGCGTGTATGTAGAGTTTAGGTTTGAAGTTTACTTGCACTTATTAAGGACAATAACTTCATATTTCTTTTTGCTCTTGAACAAGAAAATATATACTTTCTAAAAACAGGGTTTAGTTCGCAAGTATACAATCCTTTTGAACTTGTGAACCAGCATATTTCCAGAATATACACTCAGTCTAATCTGCCTATCCACTGTTAAGTCAGGTATACTGTATCAAATAGCCTCATGGCAGCATGGAGCGAAAGAAGTGCAGATTATTTTGCCAGGGAGCAACAACTGCAGAGTCCCAGGTGGCTATTGATATATATATATAAATGTGTGTGCATGCTGAGAGATTCTTTTTAGAATGAAAAAAATGTTTTTACTTATATTTTATTTATTTTACTCAATTACTAAACTATCATTACACATATCTATCAAATATTTCTCTTATATGGGAAAAAGACAGCTTCACGGCAGAACAGTATGTTTCCTTGCAGCATGAAGGTCCTAGGTTTGATTCCTATCCTAGGTTCTTTCTGGAGGGAATTTACATCTTCTACTCATGCATGCGTAGGTACTTTGTCTTCCTCACATAGTTCAAAAACATGACTGCTACAGTAGGGGGGTTGAGGTGTGAATAAGTGTGTGCATGGTGCCTTCTGATAGACCGGCTACCTGTCCAGGTTGTAACCCCGCTATGACCCCAATGGATAATAGAATAGAATAGAATACTGTAAAGTGTTTTAACAATATAAATACTAATTCTAATTAGCAACACTGTACCAAGTATTCTGCATAGTGGCGGTATATCGTCTTGCTAGGGGTCAGTTTCTAACCCAGTGGTCCTGTTATACTGAGAGAAATACTTAAAGGTAATGTGGAGGATCTTTGTGACATTTTGAAAAGACCCACCCTCTCCACTTAAAAAAAAAAAATGCATATGCACAACCCTGTACCCACTCCCGAGAGGGAACACCTATTAAAAGTGCGCAAAACCATGTACGAGCCCATTTCTCCTCGTGCACGCTCTGTTTAAAAGCTGCCACCAGTAGGTGAAAATGGGGACGAGCATGTAGGACAGCCTTACGTAAACATATCACCAGAATCATTGACAACGCGAAGGACCACTTATTTTGATTAAACCCAGGGAAAAGAACTTTCTCCACTACACTTTTAAACTTCTAAAATAAATACCTAGCATGTAAAAATAGAATATAAACACAATTAGGTGTACAAAAAAATAAATAAATAAATCATAGGTTTGGGGACAGATAAAAACATGGTAACCATAAGCTTCTCAAATACCCTGAACCTAAACCCTGTTAAAAATTGTACCAATATTGAATCTACAAACTCCTGGACAAAATGCATAGATGTTTGTCGTGTATGAACAAATTACAAGACAAAAAACTGAAAGATTTTCTCCACACCTTTAACTGAAAACAGTAAAAATGTGTTGTACATATTAGCCTTTTCTGTATCTTCATGACTGACATTAAAACAGATACATTTGGGGCTGCAGGTGTATATATACGATCCCAACTCATTCCCTCCATGATTGAATTAGACAACAATTTTAAAAATTTTACCCAGAAAACCTTTTTTCTGATCATTTTTTTTATATATTTTCAGTGCATCATATACCTTATATGAAGATGATGATTATGAACCAAGACCGCAAACTGTTGATAAAGGAATATCTTTAACTGCTGGAGTAATTTCCTTTCTCTTCTTCTGCCTTAAGATGTTCAACATAATGCAACATCATTCCAACAAACTGATCCTGAGCTTGCAATCTAAGGTGGACAATGATGAAGTTATTACCATTAAGGAGTGAGTAACCCTGGGGAAATCACAGAAATGACACAAGATGAAAAACATCATATTAGAAAAAAAACCCATGTGCACTTTGAAAAGCTTTTATCATCAAACAGATTATGCCTTAACAAAAAACAGTTAGCTTTTTCTGTTTGGCTTCTTTGTACTTTCATGAAAAACCATGAAAGTTAAATGTTAACAGGAATCCTATTTTGAAATCTATTTGAATAAGTATATTTGTTTCTACTCAAGTTAATGTCAGTGGTAATCTAAAATCAGATGGAATTGGACTATTAAGGCTGCCAATTTAGTCTAAAAATACACATGGGAATTAGCAGTGGATGCTTCACATACATAGTTTTTTGTTCTAAATGTACACTGGGTGAAATAAGTGGAAATTAACAATCTTTAATACTCTTAAAATTAAAACAATAAAAAAATATTGAAACTATTGATATGATTTGAATCGTTAAAATGAGCGATGAGACGCACATTCACATTGGGACCGTGTCTCTTGATTTTCTCCAATACTTGGTCTATTTTTGAAAAGCTGAAGTTTACAGCAGAGCCAACTGGATCTGTGGTTTGTAAATGTACGGAAACGTAACCACAATTGCACTATATCTGTTACTTTTATGAAAACCTACACATTTTTCACCTGTATGCTATAAGCCTATAGGCCAATATTATGGTCTGCTTTCCTCAGCTTTTTATGCCTGAAAATACTTTGAGTCTACTTTTACACTGCTAATGCATTTATCAATGACTTTTAAGGCCATCATTACAGTTACACATCCATAACATTTAATCTTTGTATTGCTTTGCATTTGAGATACCAAGCTGCACGCACTCTGGTACTGAACAATTATCTATTCTACAGCTTTCTAACCCCAGCCGCTGGCTATATCTTGTGTGTATTCTAGCATATTTGGACCCTACAGCATGGATGTGATGACAAGCTGTGTATTCAGTGTGGACCTGGACTCGATCAATGACCCTTCAAACCCCTTCATTACCCATGCCACAAAGCTTTTCAGATTTTCTGTGCCTCTGTTCTTGTTTCAAGGTATTTCTGCTTCATTAAAAAACAAAAAAAAAAACTTTTACGTCATTATAAACAGTTTTTGTTTTATTCTGACTTAAGAATATTGGCTTCTTATGCTTTCTCAGGGTGTTTTCCAGTCTTTATTCCTCTTTTGAATTTCCTTGGAGTTTCTTTATTCCCCAAGTCCTCTACTACTTTCTTTAGAGCTGTTGTGGAGAAAATCAGGGCAGAACGGAGTGAGAGCTCAAGAAAGGTTTGTCAAGAAAAACAAGTCCTGAATGTTCAAAAATGTATGTGCTGATTCTTTAAGTTAAAAGGTTAAAACAAAGCTTGTTATGACATACATTTTACTCACACTTGCTTCTGTCCAATTTTTATCTTTCAGAGTATGACAGACGTTCTCCAGTACTTCCTGAACTATCAAACAAACAAAGTCAGTAAAGAAAGAGAGACTTGGGGTAATTACCACAGGATGTACTTTAAGGGCTTGATTTTAAAGTAAAAAAAAAAAATCCCATTTAATCCCAGAGGAATAAATGTGATTTTTTTTAGATGTAAAGTGAGAGAATTCTGTACTAGATATGGCAGGAAAAAAGGAAGGAACAAAAAGAAACGGGAAAAAAAATAATTCAGGACATCAATATCTGCTGTAAAATCTATTTTTCAACAGATGCTGATAAAAACAAACTTATTGAATTAAAATCTAAATTAGATTTTTTTTTTAAGAGCAGGTGAATTGAGAATGGGGGGGAAAAATGCTTATATTTTAGCAGATCAGAAAAAAACACGCAAAGAAAAATGCAGGTATGGCTCTAAATATCGGAAAACAGACATATAACTAAAAAAGAAATGACTTGTGAAATATTTGCATATGATAAAAACTTATACTTTTCAGAGTTCCCTGAAACTATATCTAACTACTTTTTTAAGGATTTCAGAAATATTAGTACCACACATGACCTGGGCCCCTGGGTGTCTTATATACATATCTAAAATACACACTTTAAAGAATAACATTTTATGGAAAATGTTTTGCAATAAGCTACCACTCGCTCAACATTTAAAATGTAGACATTGACAGTTTAGTGTGATACTTACATTATTTATTTAAATACATATTTTCCATTATTGCCATCCACAATTATACAGCAGTGGTTTTCAAACATGGGACTCACTTTTTCTATTTTAGATATGTCTCTGCTCCAGCAAACTTTTGCAGCCACCAAGGGCTGCAGATGCATGTTAATTAAACATTTATTAAATGAGGTTTGTGGAGGCAGGGAGACACCTAAACCTGCAGGAGAGTGGGTACTGAGTTTCCCACCCATGTTCGAAATCTCCCTCCAAGCTCAGATAAATAGTTGAGGGCCGTGTGTTCAGAAATATTTTAGCACAGGAAAACCTTCTGAAGATCAGGCCTTAAGCTGCCAAATTTTTACACCAATGTTAAGAGGATTTTTAATGGTCCCCTTCATATCCATTCCAACAGGTCTCAACGACCATGAGATCCTTTCTCAACTCACAATGCTGCTATTTGCTGGTTATGAAACCAGTGCCACCACTCTTGTTTTCTTAGCATACACTTTGGCAAGGAACCCTGAAGTCATGAAACAACTGCAACAGGAGATAGACTTAACTTTTCCAAATAAGGTATAACCAGTATTTCTCTGTCTCAGTCCGAATTAAGAGATAAAAATGAAAACTTCTGTGTTTAAACTCCTCAGGGTCTGGTCCAGTATGACGGTCTGATGCAGATGGAGTACCTCAGCAGCGTAGTGGATGAGTGTTTAAGGTAACATGTATTTGCGGTTTGGGTTTAGGAACAGGAGTTAAAAGTGTCTCATTCTTTTTACAGGCTCTACCCCCCTGCTGCACGTATAGAGCGAATGACTAAGGAAACTGTCAGGATCCAAGGAATCACAATACCAAAGAACATGATTGTTCAGGTTCCAGTCTATGCCCTGCACCGCGACCCAGACCTGTGGCCTGATCCAGAAGAGTTTAAACCTGACAGGTAGCTGAGATTAATACCATCCACAGTTTATACCTTGCTAACAAAGGTTTGGAGACTTACCGTATTTGTTTTTATCTTGGCCCAAAGAGGGTAAAGCTTCAAACTGGTTTTGATTGACAATTATTTAATTTTAGGGAGTTGTTTTAAATTGATTGATTGATAGACATTATTGATCTCACAGTGGAGAAATTAATTGGTCAATAGTCAAAAAGAAAGGTGCGTAAAGGAGGAAAAGGTGCTTGGGGGATATATACAGTGCATTTCCATGTATATATACCGTGTATAAATATATATATATATATATATATATATATATATATATATATATATATATATATATTATTGCACTGGGTATTAAAATAGTGATTGCACATTAGTTTTTGCACAAGTTATTGCACAAGTTTTTGCACAAGTTATTGCCGTTGTAGTGCCGCACTGTAAGGTCTGATAGCATCAGGGATGAATGACCTGCGGTAGCACTCCTTTTTACAAACAGGGTGTAAAAGTCTTTCACTAAAGGAGCTGCTCAGCTCCTCTACACTCTGGTACAGGGAGTGAGAGGTGTTGTCCATGATGGATGTAAGCTTGGACAGCACTCTCCTCTAAGCCACTTCCTCCACTGAGTCCAGACAGCAGCCTAGGGCAGAAGTGGCCCTTCTCACCAACTTATTCAGTCTCTTTCTGTCCTGCTCTGAGCTGCAAGGGGCCCAGCAGACAACAGTGTAGAGGAGGGTTGGCGCCATCACAGTCATAGAAGGTTTTAAGGAGGGGCCTGCTCACTCTAAAGGACCTCAGCCTCCTCAGGAAGTGGAGGCAGCTCTGGCCCTTCCTATACAGGGCGTTGATGTTGTGACTCCAGTCAAGGTTATTATTGTTGTTAGCACCCAGGTATTTGAAGCTCTACAAAGTTTTTATTTCTACTTTTTATGGCAAATCCTTCAAAAAATATTATGAAAAAATCCTTTATATAAGATATGCTTAAAATTCTGAAAATGCAAAAACTAGCAAATAAGTGCAATATCCAACAGTCAACTGTTAAGAAGTTCATTGCTGAGAGATGCATCATCCTCCCAAACTAGCCTCCTAATGCTAAGATTTCAGATAATAGCTCTTGGGGATTGACTAAATGTTTAAATGTGTTTGTGACATTTTTTCTTTTCTTTAAATTCAGCTACACTAAGGTTACTTTTAAATGTGAACACATGTTTACTCTTTATCTTGAAGTTGTCCACTCATTTACTAAGAGGAACTTATTTTAAAAAATAATTTGTGACCACTAGAACAAGCAGCGTAAGGAGGCGTATTGTGAGATCCAGTTTAGGAAATGCACCTTTGCACAGACGTTCTCTCAGTCAAGGGATGCACAAGTTGGAATGCACTGCCCATAGCAGTCAAGGACAGCTTCACCTTTGTTTAATTTAAGAAACAACTTAAGCAATAGCTTCTTGGTAACCAGATTTATTATCACTAGGAAGTACATTAGACGCTTAAAAGTGTAGAATCTGGTACAAAGCAGTTAGCAGTATCTACCTCATTTAATACAATGCACCTTATTAGCAAAAAACTTTAGCATTATCTACCTCAATATCAAAAGCACCTTGAAACATAAGCCTTCCTCAAGTATGCAGTCCTGTTCACTGCGTTCTATGTCATCTGTGGGTATTGCATTGCGTTTTCTTCTGAAACGGTCTATTGTTTTTATAATTTTTGAATGTCCTATGTCCTTGTTCCATGTATGTTTTATCTTTGATCTGTATTTCTTGTTGCACGTATCATATGTTTCCTCTTGTACCTGCTGCCCCTATCCTATGGGACCATGGATGGAAACCAGCTAAACCCAAGTGTATTTATAGCTCCTATGTTCATTAATACATGCTGTCCTTTTCAAATAAACATATTTGAAAATAGTCAATAACCAAAACCCCACCAGACACCATGACTAGCACCAAGAGCAAAAAAAAATCTTTAATCCATTTTCTAACGACCTCAAACAACATAAATTTGGGGATCATAGAAAGAGCAACCTGTTTTAGTATTTTCCATAGCAGAGAGTCAGTGAAAGAAATAAATCCTTATTCATCCATCTCATTGGACGGAGTTCATTTCTTAGCAACACTCCCTGTAATCCAATGCACTGCCAGATGTTATTGCTTCCTACTACGATATATAAAAAGAAACTTTTCTGCTTTTTACATGAGAACTGATGGAATTTAAATCTGTTATTGATCCATTTCTATAAAGGTTTGTATACCTGGTGTATTGACTGAAACAGTATGCATGTTCCTTATTGAAATGTATGAAAAGAACAGATAAGCAAGACAAGTGCAGTTGTCATAAAATCTTAGATCAATGGTTCTTTTGTTTTGCTGCTCTTTTTAGATTTAGTAAGGAGAACAAACATAATATCAACCCATATGCTTATCTGCCATTTGGAATGGGACCAAGGAACTGTTTGGGGAAGAGATTTGCTCTGGTGATGATTAAACTGGCCTTGGTTAAGGTACTGCAGACCTATAGCTTTCTGGTCTGTGAGGAGACTGAGGTAATTTTATATAAATAAATAATAAAAATCTCATTGGTCATTTCGAGGAAAGAAAAGAAAAAAAAACATGTCTGACTTTTCTGTTTCTTGATTCCCAAGATCCCTCTGAAGATGCACCCTGAGGGCCTTGTGGGACCTCTGAAACCAATCAAACTAAAGCTCAAGAAACGCACTGTTGTCTCACCAGATGTGGAGAACTAAAGACAACAGCCTGTCTAATTTTACATCACTCAAGGCTGAGAATATTAGTGAATATTGTTGTAGTGTGACTCGACAATTGACTTTGACATTAATTCGGAATACAATATGAATGGACATGTTGAGTGAAGTGGGAGGAAATCTGAGAAAGTGTTTAGATTATGAAGCAAAGTTGACAGATGTGTGTGTACACAGTCTTGCTAATACTTCTATTAGTGATAGCAATGGTTTTCTTACGCCACTGTTCTACAGTCCAGTTCGGAAATATAAGCTGCTGGCAAAAGGGGCATAACAATGTTTGCGTCTGATGATCACGCCTGGTGCCAAACTTCTGTTCAAGCTTAAAAAGGACTAAGTAAACACTATTAAGACATTCACTTGGCAAATATTATTTTATTTGAAAAGTAATGCTTTCCTATTCATAGTCCGTGATTAGTCCCCTATATACCAACGACCACTTTGGCATGATTTTTGTTTACTCAAATTCTTTTAAAATGTAAACCAAATATTTTTGGTGGTTTTGTTAAAAGTGCTAAAAAGGCTATACTGTAAAACACATAGCAAAATTTGTATGTTACTGCAAATAATGTATTTGATATTGCTAAAAATTGGACTTCTCAAGACTAAGGTGGTATGGAGACTGATGGCCAGTCCTGAAGGCCGGCAGAACACACCTGTAGGATACAACTTTTTAATCTCCGATCCCATTTTCTTCCCATGTCACACTGACTGCATATAGAGGAAACAACTAGGCAGGGTGGGCAGATCTGTGCAGATTTATTTTATTTTCCTGGAGATTGACAATGCGCTTTCTGTCCCTCGTTTTTGCACCAGTCTGTACTGCTTGCTGTGTATGCTCTGTGCGACTCCAGAAGTGAATTTTTCCACATGTGATTAACAGATTTTATTATGTATTTCCCCCCAAAGTGGATGTGTTTTACTTTGTAAAACGCATCTCTCTTCATGTCAGACCCATGAAATAGCCGCTGAATTTCTGCGTAGTCTGACTAAAATAGACCTGGGGAGAAAACAAAAAAAGAAAAACATGGACACTGAGGATTAGAGCTAAACCAGAGTGGAGCTAAGTTTATTTTACGTTTCTTTTTTTTTTAACATGTACTAGAAAACTTATTTCATCTTGGCAAGCGACTTTGTTTTTTATTTGTTTTTCTTTACTAGTTGAAAACTTATTTTATCTATGAAGGATTTTGATCACTTTGCTGTGAGTGACATGCACTATAGATAACTAATTGATCATCATTCAACATTTATTGCCAGCAGAAATTTAAAAGCTACAAGTTAAACCCTTAACACTAGCTAGTTGTCACTAATATCAAGCACTGCTTTACTAAAGGGAGAAATGTATTCAAATAATAGAATGAATCAACTGAATATTTCTACATTTTCAATGTTTATGATGCCATCATGAAGTAACTATTATGATTTGAAAGGCAGATAATTATACATTCTAAAAGATTTGGGACAAAAATTCACAAAAAAATATTGTTTATTGTTTTCTTTTCTTTTTTTAAATTTACACTTTTTTTAAGGGAACAAATATCCCGACTTCAAGGTATCCCTCAGCAAATATAGTTGTAAGTCTGGTTGTTTTGGCTAATTGTCTCATATACTAAATATTGTTCTTCTAAATGTAATTTACTTTCAGCTCCAGTCTGGTGTACATCCATGTAAATATTTAACAATATAGAATGCCTTGGAAAAATATGCTTCATCTTTAAAAATTCTTAATTCCCAGTCCTCTACTTGCTTGATAAAATGTTATATGGCAGAACTTCCTGTTACATAATATGTCAAAATAAAAATAAATAAATAAAATGACAGCACTTGTGTATTAAGTTGATCTTTTTTCCATAACTTAGATACACACTGAATTTAAAAGCAAAAAAGTAGGTGATCAGGTTTTGAGAGAGCAACAATAAGGGTTTAGGATCACATTACAAGTGTGTCATAGGGCCAGGCTGACGAAGCAGTAAGGAACTAACTTGTGACAGTCACGTGTTTAGGTGTGTTAGGTGAGAAGTTAAGTAGTGTTCAGATAAAAGGAATAACTCACTGCCTGGGTAAGAGTTTGGGTAATTTGATAAACTGCCTATAACCTTTAGATCCAAAAAGAATAATCCTGGTTTAATCATTCCTTAACATGTTGTGCAATTCTCATTAGGTCAGACTGTGTGTTCTTTTCTTTCTTAGAATTTTTATTTCAAATTTGCAGGACTCCATAAGGGGTCAATATGAGAGGGATTAATGCACATTATCTGGCATAAACTGAAGGGATAATATAAATTTTGATTGTTTTTATTGCTGCTGGAAGACTGGAATTTCTCCTTGCAAGACAAAGTTAATATTTTCTGTTTTTTTGTATCCCTTTAAATGATGATTTCCTGTTTTTCTCCACTCCTTTCTGGCTTTAGTTTCCATTTGCTTTTAAATACAATTTACACTTCTTTAAATGTAACCACACATTTTACTCACGTTTTCATGCATGATGACCAGAATGTTCCTCCATAAGAGTGGTTCACCTGATTTTGCTTATAAGCATTTAAAGAAACAAAACAAAAAAAATATTAGAAATGTATCAACACCTAATTATAATAAAATATATTAGCCATGTTGTTTTATATTAAGAATTTTATTTGTTTTCATTTTGGTATATTTAAAAAAACTGTTGTAGAAACAAAATGCTGATTTTTGACCCAGTTTTAGTAAGTCAAAGGCGAGTAGACATTAGACATGAACGTAGAAATGAGATAAATAACATTTGACACAGTTGGTGAACCATTGCACAACATATACTCACAAGAAAAGTTCATCCAAAAACATCTGTGTGCCAACTCTGAGGTAAAGTCAAAAACAGAACAGAAAGCAGGTGCTATTGATAAAATGAGGCACGAAAATCTCTTTCCCAGTTTCTATCTTTCTGCTCTCTTCTCTTGATCTCATCTTTCTTCTGCCCTTTCCTCCCCCTCTCTTCTCTGTCTTGAGGTCGGTGTTTTACAGCACTCTGATCCCCTGCTTTGAAATGAGTAACCTTAGCTCTTTTGACGGGTCCGAATCCCAGACCTTTATGGTCTCTCTTTAACACAGTCGATACCGGCTGTTTAGGCCCATCGGCCTCCGGCCCGAGACCAGTGCCTGGTTTCCAGCCGCAGCGAACCATCATCTTGTAGCTGTTGCTGGATGGAGGGAGGCAGTAATAGGGCGAGGGCTGAGGGTGATGCTCACTGAACTGATGCAGAGTGGAAGAAAGATGCGACGAGTGGCTGGTTCGGAACTCACAGCGGCATATATCGCACCATTGAGGCTGGCGCAAGCTGAGGACATCAAGAAAGCATGATGGAACAGACATGTCAGAAATACATGACTTTCTACGTTAACTGAACCAAACACTATGGGGTTCATTGTAAAACTGACTAACTCCATCAGAGTGATATGGCTTTGCAAAAGCATTAAAAATATACCAGTGGTATGAACTTTAGTTTTAAAGAGATGCTATGCTGCAGCTCAAACTAAGCCTCTGTAGAGCTGATTCTCATGATGCCGAGGAAATATAGCCATTTGATTTAGATGTTTTGGAAAATAGATGCATCCAAAAGTAAAACTCTTGCAGGATTGGACTGGTGTCTTTAACTGCATATTATTGGTGTTTTCCTGGTTAAAAAATGGAGAGTGCAATCTGTTTAACTGCTATCAATAGGAATGTATCTTATAAAGAGGAAGGGAATAACTTCTGCAGGTCATTTGTTTTGGGAAGTTTTAGACACTACAACTACATGGATAAACCTGAGGTTACATTTTAGGCTGTATATGTTGTTTGAAAGTGCAGTCTATATATAAAGGCATTCCCTTGAAACTTTATCAGAATTACTTGTGCTAAATCCATGAGGTAGCGGTCAAAAAGTTGTTCATATTCTTTTAATCAAACTAATTTCATGTTATCATTCATTTTTGGGGGGTAATGATCCTTTAAACTGTAGCCTACGTTTGGAAGCAGGTTTTGAATTTTTTTTTTTCCTTTCTGTTTTTTCACAAGAAGATTTTTAAAAGCTCTCTAGATGTTCAGAGATTTGGATTTATTTATTTTTTCTACATAAGCCTGCTTTAAACTTTCTTGCCTGTCAAGAGTGTATCTTGTTTTTCAAAATGCTGTATGTTGACTGAGCTATATTTATATTTTGAGTGTATTTAGAAAACAGATGGCTAGTGTGCTCCAGACCAAAAACTATCTTCTTTGGTTTGGGTACGTTTTGCTTCACGTTGTACTTGTTGCAAATAAAATGTTTTAATGAACTAATTTATCATAATTAAGGCTTGAAAAGAGCAGTCTGTGTGTAATCAATCTGGGAAGTGTGCTCCCCTAAGAAATTCGACTTACTGAGGAAATAAAGTCTTCAAATCTTTATTTTATAACAGTAGTCAACTTAAAAATAACCCAATAAACAGACTAGCTGCATTTCCATTAACCGTCAAATTGCGCAAAATGTAATAAAGATATATCTACAAAATGGAAACACTGCTATTTCAAAAAAAAAAAAAAACAAAAAAAAAAAACAGCGCTTTAAGACAAAAGGTTTTTACACTGTGATGAGGTGGCTTTTCAGTCAGACTGAAATTCCTATATTTCGCAAAACTGCAATGGAAACCCTATTCCCTCATCACACGACTCACATGATCTGAAACTGGACCTTAATGCCTAGTAAAAGGACAAAGAAGAAGACAGGAAGTAGTTGGAGCATGATGGCGCTGCATAGTTGGATTCATGAAGACGCTTAGTATTTTTTACATGTAGATAGCAACAATGAGCACTAAAACTGATATATGGACATATGCTTTCATATAAGTGTTTATATCTGCTGACGGCATGTTGTTTTTAAGCGTTATCGCATCAACAAACGTATTAATGTGCAGTTTTAATTCAATTTCTAATTTAATGGAAATAGCACACATTGGTATTGTTGAAATTAAAAGAAAGTCAACATAGTTTTGCACTCATTAATAATGGAAAGGTGCCTATTGAAAGGCATTCAGTTCCATACCAAGCTCCATTTATTCTTCACAAATGTTAAAAAGGCTTTTAAAAGGAAGCACTTCAGATTGACTGACCTTTTTCTCTGATGTCTAGGACATGCTGTTCTCACTTTGGAGAATTTACCAGATTATAATATTCAGACTTAAAAAGACTTTTGTTTTACTGGATTTGCAAGCGGGGACAAACTTTAAGATAAGGTCCCATCATACCGCTGACATGTGTAAATATGAAATTAATATTTAAAAAGCAAAAACCTTTTGACTTTACAATTTTATGTTTACTTTAAATCTCAATAAAATGAAATTAAGTCTTTATATTAAATTTCACAAAGTTCCAGTATTGTGAATATCGTTTGATGCCAAAAGTCCCAACTAGGGCTCAAACGAATAATCTGATTAATTGTGATTAATTGATTATTGAAATAAACATAAACTAATTTAGTAATTGAATAATCGTTTACTGGAGCATAGAGGCTCTAAAACAGGCCTTTAGTTCACAGAGAAACCTACTTGGAGAAGTAATTATACCAGGATGTAAAATAATATATAACATTTTTGCATTTAGGATAAAAAGAAAAAACATTTGTCAATATGCTGTATCCAGAACTGCTCAAGTGGAAAAGTTTTAGTCTCACCTAGTTTAATTTAATAAAAAACTTCTTTAAAGGAATAGTACACCCAAAACATGATTAGCCTTCATTTTCTACTCACCCCCATGCTGAACAACACTCTGGAGTACTTTTTTGATATCTCAAATGCATCTGGAGATCTGGGAGGCTTCTTGCTGTCTGCTGACATTCAAATAATGGAGGTCTATGGCGCCCGAGACAGAAAGGTCCATAAAAGTCCACAAAAACGTGTCAATATTCCTCCATACTGCTCGTCCAATGTAATCCAAGTGTCCTGAGTGGGTAGCATCCAGAATTTACTCGAAACGAAGTCATTTTGAACGTTTTAGAGCATAAACAGTAGTGTATAGGATTTCCTAATAGCGCCCCCATGCGCGCTCACGATTCTACGGAAGCCGGCAGACCAAACCGGAAGAAAGTGCGCATTCAGCGTCTGCTCTGCCGATAATGCAAGCGTAGAAGAAGAAATGTGCTGTTTACCTGTGCAAAGAAAGAAACAACGAAAGAAAAATGTCTGAGGACTTCAGTGTTGAGGAAGAGCATGAGTTCTTTGCCGAGCTGAATGCGCTGGTTTGGTCTGCCGGCTTCCGTAGAATCCTGAGCGCGCATGGGGGCGCTATTAGGAAATCCTATACACTACTGTTTATGCTCTAAAACGTTCAAAATGACTTCGTTTCGAGTAAATTCTGGATGCTACCCACTCAGGACACTTGGATTACATTGGACGAGCAGTATGGAGGAATATTGACACGTTTTTGTGGACTTTTATGGACCTTTCTGTCTCGGGCGCCATAGACCTCCATTATTTGAATGTCAGCAGACAGCAACAAGCCTCCCAGATCTCCAGATGCATTTGAGATATCAAAAAAGTACTCCAGAGTATTGTTCAGCATGGGGGTGAGTAGAAAATGAAGGCTAATCATGTTTTGGGTGTACTATTCCTTTAAGCAACATTTGGCTATTGAATTATTAATCAATTATTTGAAAAAATAATTGTCAGATTAATTGATTTGCAAAACAATTAGTAGTTGCAGCCCTAGCACCAACAAATTTCCATAGTTTTATTAATGCTTTTGTACATCGCTCCCTGTACTATTTCATCTGTCTAAAATACAAAGATTTGATCTGTTTCTCCTATCTAAATGCATCTAGACCACTTGAAACAAAGTGGTTTCTCTTAAAATGCATAGTCACTTTTGAACAAAGGATGATGAATATGAACTTGTTAGATTTTCTATACGTGTTATAACTTATTTTACAAAAGGATTATTTATCGTCTACGTAAAACTGCTAACCTGCTGTCAGTAGTTGCCTCTCTCTGTGGACTTCTTCCATAGTTTAACAACTCATTTAAGACGTCTTCATGACCAGCTGAGGAGGCACAAAACATATCCAGCATCAATAAACATAATTCACTAATATGATAGCAGAGTAGTGTGCATAGAAGCATGAATATACCTTCTCTTGCCAGGTCTTGGGCATCCCTACCCCTTGTATCGACCACTCCGACCCAGGCTGCACCCTGACGCAGCAATAGCCTCACAGCATCTTGTTGCCCTGCCCAGCTGGCACACATCACAGCTGTCCAGAGATATGTGTCCTGTAAGAAAGAACAAAAAATAAATTAATTAATAAAGTCAATCAGATGATATATTTAACTTTAATTTTACAATGGAAAGATTGACTCTGCATTTAGCCCATCCCCTTTAGGGAGCAGGGGGCTGCCATTGTGGGGCGCCCAGGGAGCAGTGTGGGGTTAGGGGTCTTGCTCAGGGACCCAGAGTGGCAGTCTGTGGGAGTGGGGCTTGAATTCACAACCTCAGGATCCCAAGCTCTATGGCCACCAGGCCGCCCCTCCCATTTTGTTCTTAAAGAAATGCAAGTACCTGAAAGTTTATGTCCACTCCTTTTGAGATCAGCTCCTTTAGTCCTGAAATATCCCCTTGATGAGCGCAGCGCAGGAGCCTCAGTCCCATCAGCTCCTGAACTCTCTCTGAATTGACTGCTTCTCTTTGGTTTCTTCTGTCTCTTTGTGCCACAGAATCAGTGTTTTCCTGCTGGACTCGTTCAGCTGCGGCTCTCCGGGCTCTCCTGTTGGAGCCCCTGTCATGATTGTTCTTGTTTGTTGCTCTTTTCGATCGTTCTGCTCGAGTTGTGTCATCTTTCATCAAGTCCTCATAGAACCTCCTGACTTCTTCTCCGCTCAATTTGGAGCTTCTGTTGGAAGAAATCGGCTCCGACCTAACACTGAAAGCATCCTTTTCACTGGCGGGAATAAATCCTAAAGCAGCCATTAGACGAGAGAAAGTTAAGCTTCTCCCTGTTAAAATCCGTTGTTACTTTACAACCACTTTACGCAGGGCTGTTTCTTTATAGCTCAATTAGTTATTTGTTAGAAGCTTCGACGATAAATCGAAGGTTAGCCTGAAGCCTTAACCCGCCATCGTTTACCAACAGGTTTCACGTCAACAAGCGGATATTAGTTCTACATCAACACAAAACTGTGACTATTTTGTAACCATTCACATTAACAGGATGGGTTAAAATACTGACATAAACGCCTATTAGACTTAAACGTCAAAGCAAAACACGTAGCCGTGTAAGCTAATGTTGTTATTCCGGTGGTACTTCTTCTTCTTCTTCTTGTTTTATTGGCGACTTGCAACCAAATGGAGCATTATCGCCACCTACTTGTTCTTATTTATATTTCCTTAAATCCTTAGTTTTATTCCAGTTTGTTGAAGATAAGATGACATGATTTTAAGTACTGTCTTTCTGGATTTATTTGAGAAGATATTTTTAATGTCCAGTTGTTTGATTCCTTCATGTTCCAGTCCTTTCCTTAAATCTATTCTTTGACTTGCATATTTAATACACTCAAACAGCACATGTTCTATGGTTTCTGGTTGACTACACATGTCACATTTTCCTGTTGGATGCTTCCCAATAACATGCAGTGATGCATTTAGCCTCGTGTGGCCTAACCTAATTCTACTAAACATCCCCTGTTCTCTCCTGCTCTTCCCAAGAGGCTCTTCTTCTCCCACCTTTTGCTGTATCCTATATAAATGTCTTCTTTTATTTCCATTATCCCATAATTTTTGCCACTGTACCTTAATTTTGCTTCGTATGTACGATTTGATTTCTGTTTTGCTAATTGGTACTTTTACTTCTACCTCATTTATCGACAACCCCTTCTTAGCTAACGAATCTGCCATCTCATTCCCTTTAATGCCACTATGTGCTGGAATCCATAAAAACTGAACATCAATCCTCAGATTATGTACTCGGTATAATGATAACAAATTTTCTAGCATAATATCCTCCCTACATTTAGATACCGTATTTTTAAGACTAGTCAATGCTGCACTTGAATCTGAACATATTAATATTCTCAGGGGTTTGACTTCCTCTATCCAGTATAATGCCAACATGATTGCCATCAATTCTGCTGTATAAACCGACAAATAATCAGTTAATCTTTTAAACACCTTAACTTTTAATTCAGGAATGTAAAATGCACAACTTGTTTTTCCATTCTCTGGATTTTTTGACCCATCAGTGAATATATGTACATAATACCCATATCTCTCATGAATCAAAGTGTTCACATAAGTTTGTATACTAAACATGTTATTTCTTGAATTTATCTTCTTTAATAAAGAAAGATCAACATTAGGTTGAGGTAGTAACCATGATGGTATAGCTGGCATTAAGACAGTTAGACTAACGTCCCAATTATTGATTTCTAACTCCTTGATTATCTGAATAATTCCCTTACTAAATACCTCCTGTTTAATTTTACTGCTTTCCCAACTTTCACTTAATATTCTTTTTGTTGGATGCATTTCTTTTTGACTTTGTAAATTAGTCCAATAATTTGCCCTCAACTGTTTCCTTCTAAGGCTTAATGGCATTTCTCCAACCTCCACCTGAAGCGCAGATATTGGAGTTGATTTTACTGCTCCACAACATATTCTCAACGCTTGAGCCTGAATTATGTCCAACCTTTTTAAAGATGAACTAGCAGCTGAATCAAAAACAATACAACCATAATCTAGAACTGATCTAATTAATGCAATATATACATTTTTCAACGCCATACGATCAGCTCCCCATATACTTCCTGATAAACACCTCATAATATTCAGTACTTTCTTACATTTATCTTCTATCTTATTAATATGATTTTTCCACGTAAGCAAACTATCAAACCACAACCCCAAGAATTTAAAAACTTTTACCCTTTCTAATCTTTGTTTATACAATTTCAGACAAACATCTTCTTTCACTTTCTTTTTCGTGAAAAACATGGCTTGAGATTTCTCAACAGATAATTTAAATCCCCATTTCAAAGACCAATCTTCCACCACATCAATAGAATCCTGAACTTTCTTTACAACATATTCTATGTTCCTTCCCCTTTTCCAAATTGCCCCATCATCTGCAAAAAGTGATTTTCCCATGTCAGGTTTAACCTTCTTATATACATCATTTATCATTATAGAAAATAGTACCGGACTAATGACGCTCCCCTGAGGGGTGTCGTTTTCAACTAAATAAGTGTCAGAAATATAATTACCCACACGAACTTGAATATACCTATCAAATAAGAAATCCTTTATCCAGTTATACATTTTCCCACCTATACCTATTTTATCTATCTTTATTAATAATCCTTCCTTCCACATCATGTCATACGCTTTCTCTATATCAAAGAAAACAGCTACTAACCCCTCTTTATTTGCTTGTGCTTTCCTAATATCATTTTCCAGGCATATTAAAGGGTCTAAAGTGCTCCTACCCTTTCTAAATCCACTCTGAAATGAAGATAATATCCCATCTCTTTCTAAATAATATGTTATTCTTTCTGTAATCATTTTCTCCATGATTTTACCCATATTTGACGTTAAAGCTATAGGTCTATAATGATCAGGATTTGTAGGATCTTTTCCAGGTTTTTTAATTGGGATGATAATTGCTTCTTTCCACCCTTTTGGTAACTTACCCTCCTCCCAAACTTTGTTGAATAACTCTAATACTTTACCCATTGCAAAATCATTTAAATTTTCTATCATGGTATAACTTATATTATCCTTTCCAGGCGCCGTTCTTTTACTCTTACTTAGAGCCCTCTTCATCTCATGTATGGTAAATGCCTCATCTAGAGGACTCTGAGTATTTAATCTTTTTTCAAGTACTTCCGGAAATCTATCTAACGTTTGTTGTCTTCTTACTTTACCTACTTCTGTCAGATTATCTGAGCTATGAATCTTAACAAAATTCTTTACCAGCATTTCTGCTTTGTCTTTATTCTCCCACGCTACTTCTTTCCCTTTTTTCAGCACTGGCAGATCTTTATCATGTCTAATTCCCCTCATTCTTTTAATCATTCCCCAAACTTTATCTAGTGGTGTTGTTCTTCCAATAGTACAACAGAATTCTCTCCAATAATTGTTTTTTGTCCTTTTAATAACCTTTCTAACTATTGCCTGTGTTCCGGTGGTACTGGCAAACGTTTCCTGCTAAACTAATGTGAGTGCTGCCACCTACTGGTCTGGTCCTGTATTGTTGCGTTTAATGCTGTTGTTGCTCATTACCGCCACCAACTGGTGAGGAGTGTGGATCAGAATGGCCCTATTCAGAAAGATACTTATATTTATTTATCTATAATATTACTTTACAAATACTGATCCCCCCCCCCCATTATTCCTGTTATTATTAAATATTTAAATAAATATGAATAATAATTTTTTTAACCTTTTTTGCAGAATATCTATCATATCAAATGTATCTTTCTCCTTATTTAGGTCTCTAATTCTTTCTTTCTTGTTCATACTTCTTACAATACATCACTACATGTTCTACTGTTTCCTCTTGTCCACTAAATTCACACTTACCCGACATATGTTCCCCTATTTTGAATAATGTATTATTTAATCCTGTATGTCCAAATCCAAGTCTTGAAATAACTGTTGCCTCTCTTCTGCTTCCTTCTGCTATCCTCATTTCTTCAACTTTCTGCTGAATACTATAAAACCATCTTCCTTTCATTTCTTCCCATTGTTTTTGCCACCTTTCCTTCATCCTTTGTTTAATGATACTTTAAATTTCGGTCTTACATAAGTTAATCATCATATCAATGGTTTTATTTTGTGCCTATATGTGCTGGCACCCAAATAAATATAACACTAATACCCATCAGCTAAACTTGATATAAAACTAGCTGTATTTTAAGGGGATGGGTTCAGTTAAAATGTATTTTCCAAACTATGATTTTGTGTACTGATTTACAAACTAAACTTGAATCTGAACATATAATTTGCCTTAATGGTCTCAATTCCTCTATCCATTGTAATGCTAATAATTCTCCTGTATATAGCCTACTGATGATTCATTATTTATTCTCCTAATCTCCTCCGTTTTTTTCGGAATTTAATATGATTAATAAAGTACTTTTCAAACTGAACACAAAAAAAGAAGAAATATGAGACAGCTTGAATTTCAAAAAGGTATTATCCTTCTCACGCGCGTCAAGTCTTGTAGAGGCACAAGACACAGAGATAGTGACTTATATGCAAAAGGTGTGCAGGTACTTTGTTATATGATGTCAACCAACTGTGGAGACGGTTCTCCACAGGAGCCACCATGGGCCCCTGATGTAAAGACATAATACTAAAATAATGTATGAATAAATATGTACAGGCACGGAAACCCAATATGATAGGTCCCTGGGAACTGTTTTACTTTTTTTTTATTAAGCTTTATTTTAAAGATGGAAATTGAGACTGATGGATTGTTGCACTTTTAGCTTAAGTCATATAGAGATGTGATCATGGTTTCATCTGCTAAATCTGATGTTTCCAGACTAGCAAATGGATCTTTAGTTCACTTATTGTTTCAAGCAATGAACCATCACCCTATTTAATAATACATTTTTTGTTTAATTCTGGTTCATTAACCTCATTCTAGTTTTTTAATTACCTGATGTAGCTTGCCACCATCAGTGTGTGAGTGTGTGTGTGAATGGGTGAATGAATGAATATAGTGTAAAGCACTTTGGTCAAGTCTCCTGACTTGAAAAAGCGCTATGTAAGTACAGGCCATTTACCATTTATAGTAACCTGCTTGTGAGGAAAATACTTTTGCATGGTACCTGCCTCAAACTGGCTCTGATACTTTCCCTACTTACAGTGGGGTAGGGGGCAGCTCATGCAGGTGAAAAGGTTTTATGACTTTATTTAACTGAAACAGCTTAGATGGCAAACTTTTACATCTCCAAACTGTCTCTATCATACACCACTGAGTGCTCACTGCTCTTAGCACGCTCTTAGCAGCAAGACATTATATATATATATATATATATATATATATATATATATATATATACATACAGATATTTTATTATCTGTGTACTTTTTTTTATCGTATTTTATGTTTTTATCTTTGCTATCTGGCAGGTGAATTTCCCCTATAGGGATTAATAAAGTATCATCTATCTATCTATCTATCTATCTATCTATCTATCTATCTATCTATCTATCTATCTATCTATCTATCTATCTATCTATAAATGGCAGCATGCAGAGCACTAGCTAGGAAACATCTCTATAAGAATTGGAAAATCCCACAGATTTTTTATTATCTTCCAAATAGTGGTGGGTTTTGTTTTTTGTTTTTCCTAAATGTAAATTTTAAATGTCATTTTAACCTTTTAGATGTGTCTTTAATAATACTGAACAGCATTTCACTGTATCTTTTGTTTGAAGATCATCCTATCAGTTGCTTGGTCTAATTTATCATCAAATTGCAGCTGATTTTGTTTATATTTATACTATAGTTTAATATTTTCTGTGAAAATTACTAATTTACTAATAACCAAGCAACACTGGTTCTGCTCAAATAGATTTTACATTAGCTTTAGAAAACAACGTGTCATTGCAATGAACACAATTGTACAGAAGGCTCCCTCTGGTGCATTTTATGAATAAAACAGGCTGGCAGTATTTGAAAACTTCCATAAAATATATTTATCAGAAAATAATTGTAATTTCAGGTATAATCCTTATCCTTATCTTTTCTGTACATTTAGTTTTATCCTATATATATATATATATATATATATGAATTGTATTAATTTACAATTCAGCATATATATTATTTTAAGCACAAACACATTATAACCAGTGTATGACTTTACGAATAGAAATTGTCAAGACAAATATTAGGTGATACTTTGTTCCACAGCAATGAGCACAGCGCCCACATGTGGACAGTTTGTATGTTGACACTAAAACTCTGCACAGCGGATGATAAACCATCTCTCACATTGGAGAAATTTACCTCCGCCTTTAACCCATCCCCTTGGCGAGCAGTGGGCTGCCATCATAGGGTAACCTATGATAGGGTAACCTATGATGGCAGCCCACTACTAGGCCACCGCTCCCACTCACACATCTGGTAATTAAAATGTCTTTTCCTATTCAATAAATGACCCCGTTTTAGTGAATTTCAGTTTTCTTAACGGTGAAATGTTATTTTGTCTCAGTGGCAAACAAATCGTCTTATTTTGGAAACTGAAGACAGATTCATGTAGGGTGAATTAACAGTTTTATTTCTATGGCACGAGTTAAACAGTAAAACATACAAATCACACAAGCAAATGAAAATACTGAGGAAAGCAACAATAGCATCAAATGTCAGGAAAAAAAACCAAACAAGAAATATGAGTTGAATTTGTATTCAGCGATTACCCACTCAGTGGCTCCAGTTACAGTTCCTTCCAGTTTGATCAATGTAGTGTTTAAGTAACTGCCACATGATAAGCCATTCCTATTAAACATACATAGCTTTTGCATGAAAAATAAGATTTTTTTTATTGTGACCCGCTCTAGAAATCAGCGACAAGTCCAAGTCAAATTTCATGTCTTCGAAGGAGAGATCTTAAATGACTGAAAGTAAACATTTTCTCATTAGAATCACTATTATCTATTGCACCTTTCACCCTGCAATTCTGTATGTATCATCACTAGGCCTAAATAAAACTATTCGCATGAAGATAAAATGATCTTCCTATCCTTTACAAACTTTTAACAGTTATCGTGTAATTATTTTTTTCCCATTTAATTTACTAGCCAATATTTGGCTAAAGGCTGATTGTTTTAAAAATTAATCAAATTAATAATATTCTCAATCCGAAATATTAAAAAAGCATTCATCATCCAAGAAAATACAAGACAAACCAATAATGATGAAATTCTGAGTAAATCAAAGTGGGTACCGGTGTTTAAACTTTTTAGAAGTTTCGTGTAACAAAGGACTTTGTCTTTAAAAATGTAAAAAATGTGTCTTGAGAATACAGGATGAAGAATTTCTTTATGCTCTCACATTGCAGGCACCATGACATCACTTTTATGTGTAATCTATAAGAACTTAAAAGCATTAGACAAACTTTGCATCTTGTTTGAAAAATAACACATTGTTCCAATATGATACTGATTGTGGTGTTCAACAGTCCAGAACTAGTAACTTATGTGACTATTTTCTTGTTTCAGAAAAAGAGGAAAGCAAGAATCAGGGCCCACATCCATCAGTCATTGCGTTTAACATCAGCTGCACAGACATACTGCGGTTACTGAAGACATGTGGGCGGTACATGTAGATTTTTGCATTTTCTAAAATATTATGATACAGTAAAACTAGCTATAGTTCTAATTGTATACCTACAAGCATGCAAAGCTGAATGTTTAGAAGGATCATTGTCCAGTTCTATCAGGTGCTCACTGGGTGGTATTTACTGATGTGTCGGTTTCTGTCCCCAGTTTGGGTAAAGGTTTGTCCACACTGAGGGCAAGAAAAGGGCCTCTCTCCAGTATGTGTCCTCATGTGAACGTTGAGCTTGTCCTTGCTAATGAAGCGTTTGCTGCAGCAGGTGCACGCATACGGTTTGTCTCCTGTGTGGTAGCGCTGGTGCATCTTCAGCTCCGTCAGGCGGCCGTATGTCCTGCCGCACTCGGGACACTCGTAGCTTGGTCGCTCGTCCATGTGCTGCCGGCTGTGCAGACGCAGGCCGCTGGAGGAGCTGAAGCTTTTGCTGCACTGCAGGCACTTGAAGGGTTTCTCCCCTGTGTGGATGAAGACGTGCAGCTTAAGGCTGGCCGCGGAGGGGAAACCGTTTCCACAGATGGAGCACAGGTGAGGCCTCTCGCCGGTGTGGATGCTGACGTGTCGCTCCAGCTTGTTCTTGTTCAGAAAGGTTTTCCCGCAGAAGGGACAGGTCTGTGGCTGTTCTCCCTCATGAGATATCATGTGTTCGGTCAGCTCTATCAAGGTGGAGTAAGCAAGGTCGCAACGCGTGCATGAATAAGGCCTCTCCCTCTTGAACTTTCTATGTTTAAGGCAGTGCTGCTCCAACTCCTCCTCCTGCTCAAAGGTTTCGATGCAGCAAGTGCACTGGTAGGGTCTTTCCAAGGTGTGAGTCCGCAGGTGATATTTAAAAGCTGTGAGCTTCAGAAACACGCCGTCGCAGTGTGGACATCTGGATTCTCGCCTGTCGTGGACCTGCGTGTGTCTCTTATAATGAGACAGTTTCATAAAGTGTTTCTGACATAATGAACAGAAATACTGATCATGTTGGTGGCCCTCCTCATGCTTCTTCAGGGCGTACTCCACTTTAAACTTCTTCCCACAAGTGCTGCAGGGAAAAGACTTCTGATGAACCTGCATGTGGGTCTCCAGCTCTTCTGCGCTACCAAAATTTTCATTGCATTTCGGACAAGTCCCGCTGCTTTCCTTTGCATGGTCCTCAAGGTGTTTGTTGAGATCTTCTGGAAAGTAAAAGATTTTCTTGCAGTCAGGGCACGTGTAATGATCAGAATTGGTCGCTTTGCGGTGCGACATGATGTGTCTCTTTAAATGATACTGGCGGCCAAACTCTTTGCCGCAGTCGCCGCAGGTGAGGCTTCGGGGGCCTGGCTCGACAGCTTTGTGTAGCTTTAGGTGCTTGTCCAGCACACCCTTATCTTTAAACTGCTTGTTACAGGAAAGACAGGTGAGACCAATGTGAGCGTGGCTTCTTTTGTGTACTTTTAGTTCAAGCCAAGTGGTGAAGCTCTTACCGCACTGAGGGCAGATGTACTGTCCAAGACCGTGTTGAATTCTCACATGACGTGTCATGTGATAGGACTGGCTAAACTTCTTACTGCAGACGGGGCAACCAAAAGGTTTTTCCTTTGTGTGTGTCCTCATGTGTCGAGCAAGTTTGTTTGGGCCTTTGAAGCGCCTCCCGACACAAATGGGACACGAGTTATCTTTTGTTTTCTTTAATTCACCTTGTTTAGAGGTTTCTTCAGAGACGACACTCTCTGTCAACCCAAGACTGTCAGTAGCTTCACAAGAGTCCGTGGAACCTTCGGACAAAGCTTCAGTTTTCACTTCAACTACCTGAGTTTGTTGATTGCTATGAGTGACTGGTTGAGGAGGTGAGCATTTGTGTGACTTGACGTGGCCTTGAAGCTCTTCGTTATTCAAGAATACTTCATGACATTCAGTACAATTCAGGATTTGCTCTTTGTGCGTCTTCTTGTGTTGAAATAACTCTGGAAGGCTTTCCAAGCTTAACCCGCATGTGGGGCACACATATGGGCCTGCGGCATGCTGGTTCTTCATGTGTCGGGTCATGTGGTAAGACTGACTGAATGTGAGATTGCAGAGCGAACACTTGAATGGTTTCTCCCCCGTGTGTGACCTCATGTGTCTGTTGAGCTTGTCTACACTCTTGAAATACCTGTTGATACACATGGGACAGCTAAGTCCCTTTCGTTTGCTCAAAAAAGGTACAAAATCTTCATCTCTGCTGTCGTCATTTTCTTCGGCGACGTCGCTTGATTGGTTGCTTCTTTCATCTTGTATCATTTGAGGTAAAGGGGGGCCATTATCATTATTCTCAGTGTTACCCTCTGCGGCCTGAGATCCACCTTCATAGTCACCATTGTCCATCCTATCATTGCTATGGACGTTCTGATTTGCAATTTCAGCTGGTTCGCTTTGGGGTTCAGTCTCAAGAGGTTTTGTTGTAATCTTTTCCTCGCCGCGCCGGGGTCTTCCTCTTTTTCGCTTTTGTTGGAGTTCAGTCACAAGTGGTTCTAATTTAACCCTTTTCTCCCCAATCCGAGGTCTTCCTCTTTTGGGCTTTTGCTGGGGCTCGCTCACAAGTGTCTCTAATGTCACTTTTTTCTCCCCACACTGGGGTCTTCCTCTTTTGCGCTTTTGTTGAGTTTCAATCACAGGTGCCTTTAGATTAAAAATGTTCTCCCCGAGCCGAGGTCTTCCTCTTCTGCGCTTATATTGAACAGGGAGCTCTAAATCCTCCCCAATGTCAACACTCACTTCATGAAAACCAAACGTCTGAGATTCACCTGAATGAGATTCAAACTCTTTAGCAATAGACAAGGCCTTAGCTAAGGTTAGTCGGTCCTTCCTCATCAGTAGCGTCTCTCTGAGCTGAAGATTGTTTGTTTTTTCAATCAGGTGTTTAAGCAGAAGGTTGTTCTTATTCTTTCCATACTGACAAGGTCTCAGCAGACTTTTCAGCACCGTGACAAACTCATCTACAGTCTCTCCTGGCATCTGAGCCCTTTGGTGGAACTTAAGGCGGTGTGCTTGAGTGGCATCATCAGAGCCAAAATGACTTGTTAGCTCGGAAATGGCGGCCTCATAAGTAGTGTGACTCCCGATTAGAGTTGTGAAAACGCGTTGTCCCTCTGGGCCCAGAAAGCTCTGTAGGAGCACCAGCTTACTGGAGTCCATTTCTTTTTCACCAAACGCTTGTGCGTAGTGTTCAAAAGCTTTAAGCCATTTTGGCCAGGGCATGGTGAGCTGACCCGGGGCCAGTAGGAAAGGTGGCAGTGGAGGAACGATCAGGTACAGAGGTTCTGGGCGTGGCTCTGTACACTGTTCCTCCTTTATGTCCTCCAAACCCAACTTTTCAGTACTGTCACACATTGTTCATTTAGGGGTTTAGCTTACAGGAGTTAAATAAAGCTCTTAAGTAAACTAATTAGGATCTGATGAACGAAGAGGTCCCCTTCCTTCTTCTGTTTCCCCCCCCCCCAAACTGTAAAATAGAAAAAAGAAAATATTTAGAAGATCTGTGTATTTCTACAGTTACCCTAAAACTATACATCTAATGGTAAAGGAAAAGTGTGTTTATGCACCAACTTTCTAACCACATTTAACATTTACCTCAGTTATCAGCAAAGATGGCTTCGTTATTAGTGGACCCCTGTTCTTCGTCTGAAGGGAAATAACCTAAAATTGAGAAGAAAAAAAAAATTAAATTAGTCCAAACCTTCTTCCCCAAAAAACATAGACAAACTTGCGTACGAGTTTACATTTTTTGATGAATTTGACCTAAATTAGCCAAATACTATGTGCAAGGAGAGGTTTAATGCAAAGCCCAACATAAGCACAACACAATACCTTTAGAAAATGGCATCCAAGCAGTATTTCAAGTACAACGTAAGACATTATAGTGTTTAGCTCAGTTACAAAGATACACACAAAGTATATTTACCAGTTTCAAAAGTTCAGTTGCACAGGATATTAGTGATGTCCTGATCTAATTTTGGTATCAGAAATGGTACCAATATCAGCCAAAAACCAAAATCTCTGAAATAAGCAAGCAAGAAACGCTTCTATTGAAAGCTTATGTAACCCTTTGACTAATAACATAGGAGTCGGTTGTTCTCCGACCTTTAGATGCTTACTGTTGGTCTTTAAGTAATATTTGTTCAAGTCTCTGCTAATATGCCACATTGCCAAAAAAAAAAAAAAAAAAGGGGACAATGCCAATATTGGTCATACTCAAATGCATACGGTGAGAAACTGCAAATAGAGCAATAAATAACTTATTATAATTACCAATTTTTCATAATCATGGAATAGGGCTTTCAATGCCTGTAATATATATCCTGCATAGGTTTAGGAGGTACAATCTTAAAGACAATACCACTATGGGTTTTCTATACCAAAGAAATAAGATGACATGTTGAGATGAAAATCAATGTTTGTCCCAGTATCTGGATAGATTACTCATTATCCTGAATGTATGAGATAAAACAGAACCAAAAAAATAAGCACTTCCATTTTTTTCACTAAATGTTAAAATTTCCTTTTAAAAGGTGAAGTATAATATGATTTTTAGTGAATGTTTATAATGTAAAGTAAGGACTTAAGAAAATAAAAGAATAATTTAATCCTTTACTGTTTTCAAAATTGTGAACATTTTTTAGGAGTTGTTGTTTAATGGTCATTTAAAGATTGTTTAACTCATCCCATACATGACGCTCTTTTAGAGACCTACCTCGAAGAAAGACTGCTGCACTTGGGTGCATAAGGACCATTAGCTTCCCTCTGCAGGAAGGAAAGACTTTATAACATCACTACTTTGAACAAATTAAGTAATCAGGTATTTACATTGCTGTCAACTGCACAGTTCATCCATTTTTATTGTGCTTAAAGTCTCTTTTTACATAACTATTACATGTACAATTTATACGTTTTTCAATTAAAATTTTAACTACAGTATTTGTTTTTTTTTATGTTGTTCTGAACTTTTCTCTTACCACAAAAAAAGCCTTAAATCAGAGGCGACCAAACTTTGATGTGTTACTCTGCTACTTTTCTTCAGGGCCCGCCATGATGGATTTTTAGGCTTTCTGAGCTGCCATCAACTAGGGGTGGAAAATAAATGAATATTAATACATATCATAAAATATATCTGATTAACTTCAATAAAAAATCTATCCAATACAATTTTCAATAATTACACTAAAGTCTGATCCAGAACCAGATGTTTTTCAGAGGAATACAGGCAAAGAAAAGGATTTAGCCTTTTAATCTCTCCCTGTCAAAATAAGCAAGGTTGGTAAAGTAGCGCTGACCTATCTTCAAAGGTCAAAGGTTAGGTTTAAATAGGCTCAGCTTTACAGGATAAATTCTGGCCTTTTCGCCTGGTCTTTATTTCCAATAGGGAAACAAAAAATTCAATAATTATTTATGCCCACTTATGTGAAAAGCTGATCTAGTGATAAGTTTTTCAGCCATTTCACACAGCTCTAGGTCTGACTAACTTAAGTGGATGATTAACAGGCTTTGAGAGCGCATGATAACAAGCTAAAAAAGGTTGAGATATGAATCATGGATGCTGGAGCAAAGATACAACCCTACATTAATTTAAGGACAGTGGGCTACAAGAGGACAAGGGTTAAAAACATTAACAAGGGGATAGATTTAATGAAAATGTATGAAAACATAGATAATAGATAGATAGAAATAGAGATACAGATAAATATAAATAGAGATAGATGATAGAGCTAGATGATAGATAGGTGATAGATAAATATAAAAAGATATATGGATGATAGATAGATGATAGATAAAAAGATAGATAGATAGATAGATAGATAGATAGATAGATAGATAGATAGATAGATAGATGTATCAATATCTATCTATCTATCTATGTCCAATTTTAAGTACTTTTTTAGCATATAGTTGATCCGGACAGAGAAGAAAACTATGACATCCTAGGCTTAAATCATAACTGTAATTCCTACGCGTGTATATTTTTTAACCCAGCTTCAAAAGGATCTGGACAAAAAGCCTGGGGGCCCTGTAAAAGAGAGAGAAAAAAAGCGCACGGACTGTGGCCCCGTAATCAGAAACACAACGGTTCATAGGCTGGTTACATCTGCTGTCCCCATCGAAAACACGACCGACTTAACTAACGACGAAGCTGCATCAGTTAAAACAAGAGCTACCCGATAATTAAAGAAGAAAAAGCAGGGGGGAACTCACCATACCAGAGATCGTCTGCTTGTGTGTGGGGGGGGCTAACAACTCACGACGTGTTCAGACAGGCACACCGTGCACCGCTACGGCTCCCAGCGGCTGCCGCTAGTTAGAGCTCGAAGCAGCGCTGCAGCTTTTCATTCGCAAAAAACACCAATACTGCAGAGTCAGGTGAAAAAGCGGAGCTGAAAGACAGACAGATTGGACAAAAATGGAGAAAATACGTCCGTTATGCCACCATTACCCCTTCCGGAGACCAGACGAGAACTTCTTCCTCTCATTCACCAGCGGCCCACAGCGACCCCTACTGGATGGAGAACACACCATGAAACTTTGGAAAGAGGACGACAAGACTCACAGAAAAAAGGCTAATTTTTCCAACCCTAACCCTCATTTAGCAATCCATTGTTAATACTGCATTTGGAAAATGCATTTTAAATCATATACCTAAATGTAGACTTAAAAATCACAATTTATTAATCTGATCATATAACTTATTTAATTTCCATTTCCTTTTTCAGCTTAAATGTTTAGATCCTTTTTACCATTGAATTTTCTCTCCATTTAGCTTTAGTGTGAACCTCCTGGTCCCTGGAGGTGGGGCTGGTGGTACAAGGGGCTGGCTGGCTCCCATTCATGCTGTTGCCTCTCATCCACCCACTCATATTTCAAATTTTCCACATCACACAATACATGGGTCTTTGGATGTGAGGCAACATGGGAGACACATTCCAGTGTCGCCCATCTGCTATACTTGGCCTCATCATGCACATCAATTTTAATACACTTAAAGGCTGGTTATACTCCTGCAGTAGTGTGTCACAGTTAGCTTGTCACAGGTATTTTAGATTTATGCCCATTATTGAAACATGGTCTGCAAATTCCACCTGTTTCACAACACAGTGCAAGAGGGAAAATCACAAACTAGCTGTGGATCTAAATACAGCGGTATGGAATATACAGCGGTGAGGAAGTGGGGGCAACCTCTGCAGTCACTCAATGCTGGTTCCTTGTCATTACTATACTTGTCTACTCACCTCGTCTCTCCGTGGCTCCTCAGGCTTGTTTTCCCCCGATGTCTCCATGGTTTTTGGTTTGTTTAACATTTTAGTTGGATTTCTGGATTTGTACCTCTGTTTCTTCAATTAAATCTGTCAGAACTCATCTCTGCTTCACTCATCTCTGCATTTGGGTCCTCAAGCAACCTCACCACCCATTCATGACAGATGTAACAACACAAATGTCTTTCTCTCAGACTGTGTGTGTTTTTCATGAATTTCTTGTAGAAGCCCTTTTGATTTTTTCTTAATATTTTAGGGCATGTGGCCTTGTTATTACATTGATCATAATTTTTGCCATTAAAATATACATATTTTTGGAATGTTACAAAAGTAACGGGTTAGGGTTCAAAAAGGCCTAGTCATGTAGTATGGCTATAAGAAAACAGCCACAAGCATATGTTCACGTTAAAACAAAGAAATATCCAAACATTGGTCTTGATAGTGTTTACTACTCCTCTTTTTGCATGCTTATCTTTACATAACTGAAATTACATTTATTGTGGTTGATTTTGAATTCTTTCCTTTAATGCTTATTAGATTGTTAGATGGAACATTGAACACCTGAATGCTGAACTATAATACAATCCATTGTGATTTGTGATCAGTACATGGTTGAATTAAATCTTTCAAATAACTGTAGAGGAGACAGAATGTTGCTGATGTCCATTCATTCCATGTTAGTCCAGTTCGCATAAACTTGCCAAATAAAGAAGCACTAATAAGGAACTGCATTTCCATTATTCACATAATTATCAACAACCAGAACAAATACATTGTATAAATTAGCTTATAGTAGTAAAATAATGTCAATATGATTCTTATAATGTCTTATTTTTTATTAGTTTTAAATAAGGCTGCTATTATTAGGGGAAAATAAAGTTGCTTTGCACATGTAGCACAGGTGAAAGAAAAATCTTTTTTGGGTGCTGTTGAAACGAGGAAGACATTGCAATCTCTCCTTTTCCATTAAAACAACTGAAGAAACCCCAGTAGGATTGGGAACAAATTGGAAATATAATTAATTCAATTCAGTTTATTTAAAAAAGCGCCAATTCACAACACATGTCATCTCAAGGCACTTTACAGTTCAACCAGATCATACAGTAAAACTGATTCAAAGTTTTCTATCCAAGGGAAACCAGTTGATTGCATCGACTCATTGACTCGAATGCAATGCCTCACACTATGCACGCTGGTAGTAACAGTGGAGAGGAAAAACTCCCTTTTACCAGGAAGAAACCTCCAGTAGAACCAGGCTCTGTGTGAGCGGCCATCTGCCGAGGCCGACTGGGGTTCAAGCAGACAGAAACAGAAATACAAAAGCATCTGTAAAAGGCGGCCCCGTCCAGGAAACACACAGCCAGGCAGACGAGCTCTGAGCCGGAGCCCACGTCAGTGGATGAAGATCTCCACCTGTTCCCTTCTAATTAGTAATTAGCTCACCTGTTCACCAGCCTATTTATACCTGCCTCTGCCTTCTCATCTCTGTCAGAATGTCCTCACTGTCTCCTGCAAAGGTTGCCTGTGTCTGTGCCTGTTTCCTTCACTACTGGATCCTATGTGCCCTGCCCCTGAACTCTTCTAGTTGAGGTTGCCTTTATCTTCATGCTCCAGTGCTACTTGTTCCTCGGTGAGTCTCAGCTGCTAACTTGCCTGTTCTGGTTGTTCAACGGTCCATACGGCCTATTGGTTCTGTCAACATCTACATCTCATGGTTCTCTGCTCACCCCTGCAAAGCAGCAAATTCAACCAGAACTCATCTGCCGAGACAGTAACAGTTTGCCTGCTTTGTCTGCCATTAATCACCCATTCAATAAACTCTTCAAACGTAAGTCTGTGTCGGGCTGAACATCAGGTTCACCTACGGGAAATCGTGACAAAAGGAACATATGAAAAATTAGCTATACATTTTATGTTTAAGGCAATAGACTGGAATATATCTCAAAAATCTACTAATGTAAAAGTGAATATATATTTTTGATGATATCCTTGTATTATTTAAACTCCTGTGTTATGTAGTTTATTAAGTGTGTAACCACACCTATACAGATATATGCACAATGTTTTTCTAAATAACAATATTTATTAAGTTTAGGATCAGTTAAATTTTTCTCTATTCAATTTGTGTTTTTATGTTATTACTACTGTATTACACTTGTATATGTTCAATCAAGCAATGAAGTGTTAAATCAATGAATGTGTTACAACCAACTGTATATTTATGCTTTTATTTTTAGGAATTATTTTTAAACAATTTTAATGATTGGCTTAAACTGCAAATTTAGAAATTTAATTTTGTAGCTGAATGAATAAAGTCAACTATTAAATTGTTATATTAAAAGAAAGAGAAATATTAGCAAATTAAAAATACCAAATCCGGAAACACTGAAGGAAGAAGATAAAGGGCAGAATTACACAGCAAAGTCAATAGCAGTATTGAAGAGAGATAATCAACAGGAGAACAATAACTAAACGCAGACCAGAATTTAACAGTAAACAAAAAGATCACAACTAGATATAAGATATGATAACCAACAGGAAATTAGCAAAGTTGGAGATGGTAAGAAATGAAAAGGTAAAAAGAACACAGGAAGATCAAGTTTTATCCAGATGAAAAAGAAATCTACTTATAACAAACCAACTGAATAAACATTTCAAACACAAAACAAAAAATAGTTCAATGCATGGCAAGACAAAGCAAATTAGATGATCTTTAATTTGCTCACAACCTGCTTTTCATGTTCAAAATTACCTTACCAGTTTTGGTCTGCTGTGTGGAGGAGATGCGTATTTCTCTTCAATATGACGAAGGAAATCTAAAAGACTTGATAAATGAAAGACTTTGCTCTAGTTGCACAACAAACATTTTATTTACAGTCAGTTACAACTTTTAAATCACCTCTTTGCTTTCAATTTGCTTTCAAATTTACTTTCATATTGTGGTTTTATTCTTTATCCAGCTTCCTCCTATAGTCAAAGAAAATGACTGTTTGGTTGAGTTGTTTCTCTGATTTGCAAATAAGTATTGGTGTGGGGTTGCTGTGTGTGTCTCTGTGATGGAAGATTGCATCACAGCCGTTAGTCTTTTTGCCTCATATTCCTTGGTACTCAGGTATTTAGTCATGTTCAGTTTAGTTTTTGTTTACCTGATCCCTGGGTTCCCCTTGTGTTACCAGTGTTTTATCTCTTTGTCCTGGTTCCTTCTTCACCGTTAATCATGTTTCCTTTTCCTTTTTGTGTCTTTCCAGTTATTAATTCCTGTGGTTCTAAAATTAGACAAATACAAAAGTGGTTTAAATACCAGGAGAAACACAATCCAGAGGCCAACACCCTGGTTCAGGCTCTCATTGAAAATCGTTACAAATACAAACAGGGTTAACATTAGTTTACCGCTCTGCAGGGCTCTGTCCTGGGTCCTTTTCTGTTTCCGCTTGGTCCATAACAGTCATCTTTTTAAGGATATTTTCAATCATTGCTACGCTGATAATATCCCTTTGTATAAAATTTTTCCACAAAATGAAGTTTCAAGTAAAAGTCTGATGTCTGAAGGTTATTTTTCCAACTAAACAAGGATAAAACTGAGATAATCATCTCTGCATCAGAAAATAAACAACAAAAAACACTCCAAAAAAAATGTAGACAAAACAAATAATTGGCAAGAACCATCAGAATAACCTCAGGTTTTACCCTAGAATATGATTTATAATCTCTGATTTGTTGCTATTTTCATCATCTGTGAAATAATGTTAAACAAACCTTGTACTGTTGTATCTCATCCAGAAATGTTAATGCATAGTTTTGTTTCATATCGGCTTGATTTCTTTATAATATAGATGTTTAACTAAAACTTGCCTTATTGGTTGCCATTTGTACTTTATGCTGCTGCTAGACTCCTGACCGGATCTTATAAGTTATGTCATGTAAATCCACTCTTACTGCAACTTTATTGACTTCTGGTTCAGCATCAAGGACCTTTCCAGATGTTGATCTTGTCTTGGTGAGTGTTGCATGGACATACAACTATTACATTGCTTGATCTTTACCTCCCTACACCTCCAACAGGACCTGGTCCTGTGATTAAGACCTGCAGAGCCTTTTCTTCTGTGGCCCCGAGACCAAGGAACTACCTCCTTCCCTCTAATCAGAGGACTTAGTGGCTTCTTTTAAAACCTAGCTAAAAACGTACAGTTTGAAATATCCTGTTGCTTAAATTTAGTTTTCTTGTATTTATTTTGTGATATTTGTTTTACTGACTAACTTACGTCGGTCCTTAAGGACTAATTTTGTAAATCTCTGTATTATTATAGAGGTAAGCTTAATCTTCCTTAAAAGCAGGAAATAATACAATAGGTTGAGCAAATGGAGCCTTAAATAAACATATTTTTGCCTGGGAAATACAGGACACTACAAATGTTTGCACTGCCGTTCTGGACTCATAAATTATTTATCTTCAGACCAGGAAAGTGTTTTATTTTGGAACATCTCCAAAGCAGACACAACTTCAAATTGCTTCTACATTGTACATACCGTAAATTCTCTAATATAGGCCCGGGCCTTTATTTCACTCAAGTGCATCGCGGTCCAGGCCTTTATTGGATAGAGGCCAGTATTAGAGACAGGCCTCTATTGCTATTTGAGCAAAACAGACTACCAGTGGAATGAATAAAAATGAGATTTTGTGTCTATTTGAACCTATAAAACACTAGGTTCATTTATTGAAAAAGTACAGTTACCATGTCTCGCTTGGTTTGAAGTAAAAAAAAAAAAAAAAAAATCCTCCAATTCTGTTTAATTCTCCTCCTCGGTTTTTCTCCTCCTCTTCATCTCTCCCTTTAATCTCCTCATCACTCGCGCTCCTCCTGTTCTGCTGCGTGTCTGTTCCCTTCCTTGCGCAGACGGGCAGCAGTCAGGGCCTGTCGGCTGTCGTCCAGCTGCGCAGGGCTGTGGTACTTGTATGTTACTTACTACCACAAGTATATTGTTGAGGTATGCCCAGAAAAAACGTTTATAGCCCCGGCCTGTATTAGAGACCGGCCATTATTTACCTCCTCTGACAGCGAGACCGGCCATTATTAGAGACCCGGCCGCTATTGGAATACAGGCCAATATTAGAGAATTTACGGTATTTTATAACGGAAAGAAATTGACCAGCAGTCACCTTAAGGGATGCTTGGAGTTGTGAGAGTCTTCCTTAATATAAGCCATTTCCTTAGGGGATGAATTTGTTTGGAATGTCAGTCCGGGAATGAAATGGACAAAAACAGATTAAATGTTTTGCTTGGGTGGAAGGATTGATTAACAATCATTCTTTATAATTTAAAAGTCTTGCAAGACTTGAAGACAAAGACGGTGTTAAGAGCTCATTAAGGAAGATGACACTTAATTTAAATGCAAAGATGGAGAGAGAGAAAAAAAAAAGACAATGTCAGAGGTTTCAATAATTTAGCCCCACCTTTCAGTCCCTCTGGATTATCTAATTATACCAATAAATCTGGAATCTTCCTTTTAATTTAACTGCTGTGCCAGTAATAAAAGCAGGCATACACCTATGCAGTACTGCTTTGAACTTACCTTTAAATGTATAGTGGAGAATATTCACGAATTTTTGAAAAGAACCGTGGCACAGGGCCATTTCTCCTTGAGCCAAACTCTGTTTAAAAATTGCTGCTTGCATCGCTCATACATTACTTTCCAAAAGAAGATTTGAAAATTTTCCACTATGTCAGACTCACTACCAGTAAGTGAATAGGGAGACGAGCACATAGGACGGCCTTACGTAAATATATCACCAGAATGATTGACAATTAGGAGGACCAATTATTTTGAAGATCAAGCCGGAAAAAGAACAAGTTCTACTTTACCTTTAAATATGAAAGTGGCGTGTTATAGACCAGAAGTCTTCAGTCTTCGAGGTCTAGAGTCCTCCAGCTATTAGATGTGTGTGTCCACTTCTCCACACCTGAATTAAATGGGTGAATTACCTCCTCAGTATGCAGCCTGTTCTTCAGTGTCCAGCTAAAGATAAAAATATGATCAAAGTATACTTACAGAATTTGCTTTTAGTGTTTTTAATTATTTTGTTGTGCTAATAGTGTTTGCTACTCTTAGGTAATTTAAGTACATTTTTAACTTTCAGAATGGAAAGTAAACTCTACTATAATGGTTAATACCAAGGGCGTAGGTTTGATTTTAACTTTGGTAGGGACACGATTGGTCATTGGTGCTATGCAATATGCACGCCCTTTTTTATGCTCGATGTGAGCATCCGTACTGATAAGAGGAATTCAATGTTAAAAGAGAAAAGCATAATTTTGCTACATTAATAAAAATTAAATAAAAAAAACACTACACTCATTAGATGCTGTTTATCAATGTTTGAAGCATTAATTGATTATTTCAATAATCGTCAACTAATTTAATAATTGATTCATCATTAACTGGAGTATAAAGACTCTAAAACATAATATAAATGTAAAATGTGTCTTTTTCCAACAGAGCAACCCACTTAGATCAGTAATTATACCAAAATTGTAAAACTACAAGACATATATATAATCAAAATTCTCCATCCAGAACTCCTCATGTGGAAATATTTTAGTTTCACCTGGTTTATTTAGACATCACCTGAAGCACTGAATGGCAGCTGCTTCACCTACAAGCTGCCCTGCACCATTATTACTGGATATCTGTGTTTCCTATAATCATATAATGTATAAGTGCATTTTTAATAGTAAAGGATTAAATGTAACACAACCTTTTATCATTGTCCTATATTGCTACTGTCTGACTGTATAAATAGCTCCTTATGTATATTTTCTTTTTAGTGGCATCATCTACAAACACAACACTGAGAATGAGCCTAAGTTTATTAAAATATAAAATCACTTTTAACAATTATAAAAGACAATATAACACTATCTTATCTGTAATTTAATAATATCCAAAATAAACAGTCAGATTCCAGCATTTTTACCAGACATTAATGTTTGTACTAATTTACTTATAGACTGTGTGGAAATCTATGTAAGATAAAATCAATGTTAATATTCTTCATCTGTTTGTTCTTCTCTTTATCCTATTTCTAGAAGTATAAATAGTCAATTAAATTATTATTATTATTTGGAACCCTAATTATGCTTTTTAAACGATAAACAGCAGATGTTTAGCCGCCATTTCTTGTTGTTTTCCTCTATAAGAGAAATAACACCTGCTAATAATTATACCTGAACTTCCTCAGAGTCATCAAAAAATGAAACCAGTAACAGCAACTAAATATTGGTAAAAAGGAAACCGTCACATTTTCTTTTTTAGGTGGCTGTGGCTAAGAATCAGAAATGTTGATGGCTTACAGCCTTTATTTGCCCATTTTGTGTCTTCAGAACTCCTGGCTGACTCAGAATATTTCGTTTTATAAAAGAAAAAAAAGGTTTTTGTTTTGTAGTGTACATGATATTCATTTTTTTTATTGGGACTAGTTTCATAGTCTAATATTAATTGTAGTAACCGCTGCATTCTAGTGTGAATAAATTTTCAATGTTGTGCTCCAAGCACAGCGGACTAGAAAACAGCCAATCAGAAAGAGAGAAGGCGGGACCTAAGGCAGAACAGCCAATGAGAGTGGAGTTAAACAGCGCAGCACAGTTCAATGCGCTGCTAGGTGAAAGGGACAGGAAAGACCAGGCAGAGGAGCTGCGAGAGGAAAAGAGCCACTGCTGTAAATTATAAACATGTTGCTCACATCCAATTATTGGTCGGGACAATTAGGACGGTTCAAAACTTTGGTAGGGACATGTCCCTATGGTCCCTATGCAAACCTACGCCCATGGTTAATACATGTTTCATCCATTTAATGTATAATACGATTGTTTAATGGTTCAGCTGCTGTTCTGACCATCTGTAATTCTGCCTGAACTGTGAAAAACACACACTAACACGTTGTTATACAATAACCATTTATTCATAAACATGGCAAAGTTAGGAACGCTGCTGTTCGGCCAGAGAACCTTGAAATCAAATATAAGCAAAAACTTACAGATGGGTTCTGTTTACATGTGGAGAATAGAAGAGTTCATCCGCTGCCTTGTACCTGAAAGTTAAAGCCCGGCTAAAATTGTGGGAGCTTCACGATTCTAAATCCAGAAAATACTCCTCTTAAACATCTCTAAACTCTCTCTATTGTTTGTTTATGTTTATAGATTTTTTTTTCTCCAGTGAAAGCAGACCTGCATTCTCTCCTTCAGCCGTTTACACCTTCTGCTGTGTTCATTTTCCTCCTGAACTGAAAAAAATAAATGTCAGAACTACATACGACACTTAAGTAAAAAGGGTCTAAATGTACAAAATCCATTTTTAAAAACACAAACCCCCATGCGCACACACATACACACACTATGGCACACATTGCTGAGCAGTGAACTTCACGGACATAAGAGAGAGGGCTTCTATTGTGAGCACAGAGCCGTTTCACACGTGTGCCTACAGGCACACGTGCTACACTCAAGCTTTGGAAAAACAAACACTTGGACAGAATAAAGATGAAATGTTTGGGTTTCGGCTCAGTGCAAACATTATGGCTTAGGAAGCTGCAGTAAAAGGAGAACGGGCAGTAGGCTACAAAGTAAAAAAAAAAAAAACAACACGTTTTCTATCTACAGTACATTTTGAATGTATTCATACACCTTTTTTCATCGTTAGTGAGATTATAACCACAAACTACAAAGTGTTTTATTGGGACTTAAGGTGGCAGACCATCAAAAAGTAGTGCAAGGAAAAAAAAAAAAAAAAAATTAATTGTATTTTTTAAAAATCTGAAAGTTCTGGTGTGCTCTTTTAAGATGAGGAAACTAATTTGATACCTCATAAAATGCAGTTATACCTTTAGAGGCAGGAGTTACTTGATTGGTCAATAGAGACGTGAGTCATTTCTCTCTCTTCGTTAGAAAAGAGTGAATAATTGGCACAAGGAGAACTCAAGAACACAGCAGGAAGATGAGGGAGGAGGTGTTTGGTTATAAAACTATATTTCAAAACTTTAAAGATCTCAGAAGACTGGCAGGATTATGCTGCATGGATTATTTTCTTCCACGGGGATAGCTAAAAAGGCTGAAGGCTGCAAAGATGGGAGACTGGTCCAAGTCCAAAGCGAAATTTCATTGAGAATCTCTGCTAAGAATAAAAAAAGATGTGCACAACTAATCGCCATCCAACCTTAGTGAGTTTCAGCTATTCGGCAAAAAAATAAAATTTCAATCTAATGATTTGCAAATCTGAAATAGAACTGAACCATGTTGTACAGCTGTATATGCAGCAAACTGTGGTACTAATAAGTGCTGACCTAGGACTGAATACAAACACACAGCACACTTTTCAGATTTTCTATAAATTGGTTTGCAAACCATTTTTTTCTTTTTCTTACCCTTTTCAATTAAACACTATTTTATGGTGGTGTATCGTATAGAATCACAACCAAACAAACTGCAGTTTGTGGTTATAATGTGGCAAAATGGAGGAAAAAAAAAGTATTCCAAAGTACTGTATTTCAACTCAAACATAACACATCACTCTCAGAGACTGCTCAACACTCTGACAACACAGTTAAGTGCTCAAAACACCTGATCATGCTCACTCTGTCCTTTTCGAATTCAAAAAGCTGTGATTATCAAACATTTTTCTCCTTTCTTCTGAGCTGTGATTTCACAAAGCTGGCAGCGCTGCGTTTGAGTGCATGAACCAGTCCGTCAAAAAAAAAGAAAAGCAGCTCACTTATGTGAGCTTTTAAGTTCTCGTCTCTCTGCTGGAGATGCAAATTGGTGCATCAGAGAGTGCACGAGTGGGAACTTGTGCACTTAAGTGATGATAAAGAAAAACAGATGAGAAGTTTTTGTGCAGAAGTTCCAGCATATTCCGGCTCTAGGGAGGTCTTAGAAAGACATTAATCGGCTCAATCGATAGGTGCAGTCACCATGGATCTCCATGGAGAGTCTTTAGAGTGAGCAGGAGCATCTTGTGGAAAAAGCTGGTGAGAATTCGTGGAACATGAGGACTGTAACCGTGCGCTTAAGCACACTTAGAAGAAGAGCACACATTGAACACAGGGTCTTAATGAGCAGAGAGGAAGGCGAGTAAGACGTGTGGGTTTAGGTCTTTGGGGCGTGACGGGCTGTGTTGTTCCCAGTTCCTTCAGTCCAAACACACAGACGCACCCCCATGCCTTCCTTATTAGTGTGAGTGTGTTTGTGTATCTTTGTGCAAATGCTTCCCTCTACAGTCAAACGAACGAAGAGAATCCTGTCACAGGGGTGCGTGACCCCGGTGGGTTGGTGCTGGGGTTGACATGTGTGTGCGCGGGCTGTCCCGTGGGT
Source organism: Cyprinodon tularosa (assembly GCF_016077235.1). Lineage (NCBI taxonomy): Eukaryota > Metazoa > Chordata > Actinopteri > Cyprinodontiformes > Cyprinodontidae > Cyprinodon > Cyprinodon tularosa. Next base: position 1,216,709 of record NW_024038778.1, on the reverse strand, counting down.
GTGTACGCTCCCCCTGTGCTGTGTTGCGTGACCACGGTTTGGTAGTAGGGCTCCGTGTCAACGGTGGCGCACTCCTCGTAGGCGAAAGGACTCCCCGTCCCTTTGAGGCCTTTGGGCTGCCGCTTCCAGGAGTTGTAGTAAGTGGGGTCACTCATGTAGTGGTTGACAAAGGAATGTTTTGGCTGTTCGTCCTCATAGTCGCTGTCCGTTAACTGCAGACAAACACAGCATGATACATTTAAATGTCTGGATTGTTACTGGAACATGAATTAATAGGTAACTAATAAAGTGAAAGGTTAGATTCTAGCAGTTCTGTAACAATAGCAGGTGTCTTAAAGACTCATTCCTCAGCTAATACTAGATGATCACTGGCTACACTAACCCAAAATGGCAAAAAGGTGAGGGTAAACAACCCCTCTAAACTACAAATTTATCATGTTTGAGCTGCTGGCCTCTGGGGGGCGCTATATGCTAATTAAAGCTAAGGCAATTGGACCGAAAACTTTTCCCCGAAAATTCATAAGCATGAAAACTTCAAGCATCTTTGTTCAGTTGAAGTTTGAATGGAGTCTTCTTTTTTAACTACTTTTTGGTCACATTACAACATAAAACCTCAAAGTATTTTATTAAAATCTGAATGCCAGCTAACACAGTAGTTCTTAATTTGGAAGTGAAAGGAAAAAAACAAGTCTTTATCTGTTATAATATTTTACAAATACAAATCTACCCTAAAACAACATCCATGGTAAATATCTGAGTTAGATAAACAACCAAGAAGCCCAATGTAACTTTGTTCTGAAAACATCAAGTCATGTGACAGCATTAGTGGACATGGAAATGATGAAATATCCTAGCTGTGAAGCTGGTGTTGATGGTACAATGGAAAGAGCTCCAGACTTACACTCTGAAATTATTGTTATCATTATACAGCATGGTGGTGGGAGGATTATGGAGTATCTTCAGAAAGAGCAGGGAAACCTGTCAGAGTCTAAAAGTGTTTTTTGCAAATATTTTCTTAGTAAAACATTTTGAAAAGCTTTTTTTACTTTTCCCTCCACTTTCAATACACATTATACTAATGTATACCAACTGAGGATTCTCGTCTTTTCATGTTTTCTAAAATATCCCTTGACATTAACTGGTCCTTCTTCTACTTCCTCTAAAGTAACGTAAGCTTTGTAGAAGTCAGAGTCTGTTTAACTGATTTCTAACTTCTTTTGAAGTCTCCATCTGTCTGATCAGTCCTGATCAGTCTTTGCTTCTTTTTTTTTGATTGACTGCAGACATGATACATGAAATGAAAACTTTGATAATACCTGTTATAAACTTTTCATTTCATTTCACAGCAAAGTCGATATCTGACACCTTTTCTACTTTTTTATGTTATTTAGTTTTAATATAAAAAATATACCAAGGTTGCTGGTGAGGTGTTACAGAGGTATGAAAGTAGCTCAGTGTTTTTGGGATTCAAAAACATTTTCAGGTCAAACTTTTAGAATTTTGATGAAAAAATATTTTCAGAATTCTCAGTTTTTCTTTGTAATTTTTGAAGTGTAAAAAAATAAGGTTCAGTGTGAATTTGTTGCAGATATTTAATGTAATTGTTGGGCTTTAAATTATGGATAGCTGGATGTTGGATGGATGCATGGATGAATTAAAAGAAAATGCTTTTATTTTTAGAGCTCTTGGAATATTTTATATATAAATCTCAATTTAACTACATGATCTCAGTCAAGGAACAGACTAATTAGGGGAATCCTTCCTCACCTTAAACCTAATATTTGTTTAGTCCTTTCTGTGCAGCAGTATAAAAATAATTCAGGTAAACTGCAGGACAGTGTTACACAGTCTACAAATAAAAAGATCAGACATAAGTTTTTTCATATCATTAAACCTTGTGATGAAACAGGCAGCATCCAGCACTGGCCAACTAATCTTCCTTAAACAGACACATAACCATGGCCGTTTCTCAATTCAAAAGAACGCGAGCTCGGACTCATGTTCTTGCCAAGTACATTCTTGACAAGAACACAGGAAAGTATGGAATTGGGGAGAATGGGAACACCCACAATAAATATGGATCAATTGGAACAGAACAGTACTCGTGACATCACCACATTCAAAGCTAGTCTGGGGAGTCTGGAGCTGCATTTCACCCCCTTTTATTAATTCGTTCTACAGTGAATTCACAGCTCACGATGATGCGATCACTGTGACGCGATCTACCTGCTTACACGGCACGTCTAAAAACCACGTCAGACTCAGCTTCGCAGTGAGACGGCGATACTCTGACTTGTCTATCTGGAAGCCAAACGAGTAGAACAGTAATATGAAGCTCACTAGAGAGAAACACGCTGCCTTGGCAATTTGTTCAATTATGTGTGGTGAAATCCCTAAAAAGTAATGGTGACGACGCATTTGGACAAAGACATAGCTGAGCAAATGTGGCTACTACGGTCAATCAGTTTTACAAAAAGAATGGCCTTTGACTCGCACCCCTGCCATGCTTCTGTGTTTTCATTTGAGAAGAAGAAGAATCCTTGTTTGCACATGCCCACTGAGCGATTAGTCCTCAACAGCTGACTGATTTTGATTTGATTTTCTCCTGATTTTCTCAGGAGGTCATCGTGAGAGGCTGATCGCCTCTGCATGCCGCTGCATAATACACAATGCACTGTGAAGTTGAAAGTCAGCCCGATCAAAAAATTCTTGCCCGACTGTAAAGTTGGCCCGAAAAGGGCTAGAAAGTCATACAGTGTAAGCCTGGCTTAACATTAGTCCCGGCTGCTGATTCCCTCGGAGGTCCGCTGGTTACTACAGTCATCTCAACATCGGAACTTTTTAAAATAACGCACTAAATCAATAAATGGGCCATATAGTGATGCTCTCTTTCCTCAAATGATCTTAAAACGTACTTCAATGGAACAACAGCAACAAGAACTTTTAACTTCATACTCTGAGCTCTGTAAGCGCTCCCCTGGAAGCTGCTGCTGCTGCAGTGCATGCTCGGACAGCTCTCAATCTCGAGCTCGGACGAGTCTACTCTGATGCTTGCTCGGTAAAGAGGGAGGGGCAAGAACAACATCCGTCTGTTCTCAGTCTTGTGTTCTTGTGAATTACACCAACCAGACAGAAACAGGAGGAACTTAATCTGATACAAGAGATGAAGGTAAAGCCATATGGCAGAGACAGACAGGAGGACACAGATACCTCTGATTCAGAGACCTCAGTGGGTTTCTCTGTAAGCATGGTGCTTTCAGTAAGCACGGCTCCGTTATAGTTGTTACAGATATCCTCATCAGAATAGTGCAGCACACCTGGACTTGGCCTGGGTGGAGACCTGGACATGAATTTGGACAATAAGACTCTGATTTCTTATGAGGTTCAATGCTCTGTATGTCTGGTGCAAAGCTCACCGTGTCCCATTCTTTTTTAAAAAAGAGTTCTTGGTGTTGAGCGTTCTGCTGTTTAGTTCCAGAGAAGTAAAACCTCCGTTGTCGAGGGTTACCGACTCCTCCCCAGGAGTTATGTGCTTCCCTGCAGGATTAGAAAAAAATAAAAGAAAATTCTTATCACATAAGCAGGACACTTTTTCTTTTTATCATAAATCTAATTCTTAATAACCTATTCATTCATATTTAGGACAATATATAATGGCAGACTCAGGTTTACACAAAGCAAATTGCAAACATATTAAAAATAGAAAAAAAAAATGTTTAAAGAACCACATAACTTATTTCATTCATGTCTTTATCTGCTTTTATCACCTTGAACCTCAGTCGGCACACTCAGTTTCGGCAATTATTTCGGATGTGATCAACCATTAAATAACTGTTATTAGCGGTCATCATTCCCATAGAATAGCTTCAGATTGTGCCTCCTCTACCTTCTAATAGGTTTTTTTTTATGGCTGACAATATACAGCTTATTGTTAACAGCTGCTTTGACCACGTGTAAAAAGTCTTACTTACAATTTACCTACTTTAAGTTTTTATCTACTTTATTTACATTGCACCAACGTTTTTTTTTTTTTAAACTGTATTTTAAACCTTTACTTTGAATAAATTCCATTTTTCAGTCCATTAGAAACAACTCAGCTGACATGATTTGAGATTTTGGTTTTTGGTTTGTGTAATATTTTTTTTCAAAACATGAAGGACTACTGAAATGAGGTTCAAATAACACATAAATAGATTAATCAAGTCTGTGGGGAAAAAGACAATTACCTTAGGGTTAGGATTCATATGGTGACATTGACCTACTGAGCCTACTGGCACAATCTCAAGCCATTTTATGGGACTGATATCCACTAATAACGACCATTTATTGGGATAATAACATCCAAAGCAGCTGATTTCTGCCTGTTAAAAGGGAGTTTTCGTCTCCACTATCGCTACATGCATGCTTGGTGTGAGGGATTGCAGAGGGTCAATGAGTCTTCGCAATCAGCTGGTTTTCTTTAGATAGAAACATTTTGGACAATCTGACTGTGTTAATAAATTAAATAATACTTTTCTAATTGCAGCATTTCTCTGAGTGAAAATTAAATAGTAGTAGATCTGGTACTTCAGACATAAGAACTAAAACAAGATTTCTATATATAAAACTAATATTACGAATTTATAATAATAAATGAAGGGAAGAGAAACAAAAATTCACTCAGACACTGGGGACGGGGACCTGTCCTGATTTATTACAGTTAGGGGGAACAAGTTTACACCTTCCAGCAGAACAAGATGCTGGAGGCAGCTTTACAAACAAGTCCATGTACAGGTGTCCCAAATGTGTCTCAGCTTGTTTTTGTCATAAGAACAGACTTTTCTGAAGCGTTGGAGCACACCAGAAGGCCAACACGCCTAGGTGAAGATAAATGATGTCACTCAGGCTGGAAAATAAAAAGTGCCATTTTGTCTGAAGCATAAGAATAAATGGACAAACATCAGCAACACACGTGACTTCCTGAAAGACATAAGTACTAAGTGACAACAGTACAGACCTGTGCCGCAGGCCTTGTACTTGCTGCTGTGTCCATGCAGGAGCAGGGCAAAGACCAGAACCAGGATGAGGATGAGGCCAACCAGAGCCATAACCAGCAGGAACCACCACTCTTCATAAAAGGGACGTTCCGACAGCGCTGCAAGCATAGAGGTTGATAAGCAGTCTAATCACAGCTAAATAAATACTTCTTTATTATTGATTCAACGTAATGTAGATGGTTATTAAAAAGGATTTGCCTTTTTATAGATGTGTTACTTTAATGTTTTGTATCATCAAAAGTTTTTTTTCCCAGATAACCTGTTTAAATACTAAAAAGAGCAGTTTTCAAAAGATCAGACTTTATTAATTAAGGCAAAAATAGTTATTCAAGCTGACCCTGACTCTCTAAGGTAAATCAAAGAAATTCACTGTGACAACCATGCTTTCTATAGAAAGCTGGAAATTTCACAGACTAAACTTTACAATCAGCTAACTGACAACATTAGGTGGGCCACAAGATTTGAACAAACAAATGGTTTTATATTTAGAAATTCTACAAAAGGGAAGAAACAAAGTCAAAAATAGTCACTTTTGCTAAAAAAGACAGAAAAAAATTCTTCCACATATCATGAAATGGCAGGTGTTGCCTCCAAGCAACACAAGCAGTTATTAGCTTTAGAGGCTAATTAGCTTTTCTTTTATTTATAAAAGAAATAATCATTTAAAGATTATTGACTTAGGATATCCTTTACTCACAATAATATTAAGTTTGGCAGAAATCTGTTGGGAGGACTTTTCAAAAGAAAAGTACTCTTCTTTGTTTACACTCATTTAGGGTATTCTACAGGTAGAGCACTGATTAATTAGCTGTAAGGGGCAATTTCTTTATGTAATAAATCACAGACAGTGGATTATTTGAAAATTATGATAATTCCAAGTGCCTGTTCCTCATTTTAATGAAAGTGCTATATAAATGTTTTTAGGTTACCTCTTAACAAACACCTAATTTAAAGTAATCCTTGCCTATTTTGCATACCCAAATAGAAAAGCAAATTAAAAAACTACGGAACTGTAAGCCCACATTACATGTGTGATACATCATTTGAAAGTTAACACCTTCTAGTTTCTGAAAATATAAATGAAAATACTGTGAGTAAAACACAGCCGTAAATGCCACAATTAAAACATGACTTATAGTTGGGGTTTTTTTCTGGAAAATAATAGTTCTTTTTTGAATAACAGAATTGAATTAACAGGGACATGCTTGAAAATATTTATTCTGCAATGTGTCAACAACGACTACAGAAAATGTCTTCTAGCTATAACAGTTCCAGAGCTATGGGACTTTTAACTTCTGGTGTCACCAGCATCTCCAAACCTCTGCAAATGTGCCAAATTATTCCGAATTATGGTTATTGCATTCACACAACAATTTTACTCCAAAAATCACACTTGATAAACATTTTGATTGCCACAAAATATATTTGATGCAAATATTTGTTAATTTTTCTAACTTTCTATCAAATTATCTAACAGTGTGCAATTATCCTGTCACTAATGTGTCTGTGTGCCGTTTACGCAAGGCAATATATCAGGGCTGCACAACTCAAATTAGCCATGCTAACCCTTGTTTTAAAGGTAATTTTTTTGGCTGAAGAGTCAAACACAGTGTGTTGCCTTAACCAATAGCAGCCGGACTTTATGAGGAATAATATGAGAGGAAGCATGAGAGAGAGCTCAAGACGCTCTGATGGCTGTCCTGTTATCAAATCTCAAACCTAATTGGTGGGAAAACTTTTGTTTTGTAGGCTGGAAGGTTAGGAAAACAAACATATCTGACATTGACCCGAAACGTTTGTGGAAGCTATGGTAATTTGCAAGATGGTTAGCATTAGCTATGAGCATTGAACCATTCTGCTGGTAAAAAAACTGAATATATGTGGTGATTTTCCATCATGGAATGTTTTTAGTATGACTCTTAGAGACAAATGGAATATAAACAATCTAAGATCGGATTTGTAATACCACCTCAGGATCACTTCAAAGATAGGAAGTCCAAGCTTTATTTTAAAAATTCTGAATTAACATGCTATTTTTTGTTATTAATTTTGCGTTGGTGTCCAAAAAATGAATTGTGGAAAATCTAATAATAATAATAATAATACATTTAATTTATACTGCACTTTCCATCAAAAGATCTCAAAGTACTACAGAAAAATCTAAGATTTCTAAGGATGAATAACATGTCTATATCGGTAAAATTTTAACTGGTGTTATTTTCAAGGGGGCTGCTGTGTTTAATGTAAACATACAAAACGGGTTGCCGGTGAACTGGTTGATGTTAAGATGCTTTGGAGAAGACTTGATGAGTAAGAAATCAGTTTAGCATTCTGCACGTTAGAAACAAATCAGTTCTGAGTTTAGTGTTTTCTTCCATTTGTCCTGTAATGTCAGCTATAGGTTTCCTTTCTTCAGGTGGCAGCAAACGGCCAATCATCCGAGCATCTTCACCCAGCAGATTGCATCTACTGTCAGATCAAGCAAGAATCTGCCCCAGCATTATCTCCTGTGGTTTGCACATCTGTGTGTGTTTACCTGCAAGAGCCACAGAGGGTGTGCTCGGCTGTCCGTAACCATAGCGATTGACAGCGATGACTCTGAACTCGTAGCTGACCCCCGACCTCAGGCGCTCCAGCGGCACGGAGACAGACCTGCTGTCGGCAGGGAGGAGTCGGATGAAGGAATCCCAAACTCCCTCATCTGCAGGAATACATGTTTCATTATCACAGACAGATGGATAGTGTTGTTAGATGTGAGCAAGAATGAAAAATTTAAGATGTTAACAGTATTGTGGTGATGACCGTAATTACTGTTATCACTTTTAATGAAGAGGCTAATTCATGTTAGTGGTAGAACAATTAAATAACAGTCTAGAGTGGCTCCACGCAGAGTGCTGAAACTATCTCCCTTCCTGAATTACACATCCACTGATCTTTATTAGAAAATTGTGGCTGACTTGATTTGCACAGCGGGATCTAGAGACAGTTTAGTGAGAATATGTAGAAGAATCAGTGCAGACAATAACAAGGTCAGGTGAGTTGGAAGAGAGCTCACCTGAAGGACGAGCCTCAACGACGTAGCCAGAAACGGGCGCTGCACCAGTATCCCCTTCTGACCAGTGGATGGTGAGGGCAGACGACGTCTTGGTGATGGACATTTCCACGGGTGACCCAGGGGATCCTAAAGTATTGGAGAGACGCATTAACACAATTTTTACATTTTCTACAACTAACAACTCTACTTACTGCAGCATCCAATTTTTATTTCTATATATTTGTTTACTTTTTGCATCTGCACTTCTCCATTGAGTAGGTGATTTTGTCTGCCCTGCCTACCTGTCACAGGCTGAGCGGTGATGTTTGCCTGTATAGGTGGTCCATAGCTGACTGTGAGAGCCTGAACCCCAAACATGTAAGTTGCTCCTTTGATCAGGTCTCTAACTTTTAGCCATCGCTGCCAGCTGCCTTTCACATCCACTGTCACCACTTTGTTCACTCCTGCAGCAAAATGAGGAGAAAACCCGCTGTCAGAGCCAACAACTTCTCTAGTGTCCGTTATATGTTCTTGTGCATACCTTGAATAGGAGCAGTGGGCTGATAGATAACCCTATAGCCTTCCACTTGGCCATTAGGAGTGACTGGTGCTCCCCAAGACACGTTGACGCTCCCACCCGTCACTTCAGTGAAGGACAGGTAGCTCGGCTGGCTGGGAGCTGTGGATCAAACAAATGAAGGAAGATCAGTAAAACCGCTTTTCTTGCTCATCCCGTTTTTCAAGGGAAGCTGTCAAAAACGTCCTACCAGATGGCAGCGTTCGGGCCCCTCGGGGGTCACTGGGAGGTCCATCGCCCGCAGTGTTAAAGGCAGTCAATGTGACCATGTAAGGTGTGTAGCTGGTCAGGTTTGTGAGGTGAACTTGAGTATCTGGGACAAAAATCACCTTCACCTTCTCAGTCTGGTTTTGGTTTTCTCTTTCCCAGTAATGAACCTAGAACACAGGCAAGCAAAACCTTAGGATCTCTGTGAGCCTAAAAAAATCTTTATGTACGTATTCAGCAGCATTGAATGTCATAACCGTACATAGAGTAAACCTTTGTGTAATTCAGCCTGAGGATATAAGCAGCTGCCTAGGGAAGGCCTTAGAGATTTAAAAGAGAACCTGAGTGAATGAATAGCATGATGACAACAAAGGAACCCTTCATGGAGGTTAGGATTTAGCTCAATTTATTGATGTTGGGTTATTTCTCATTATTTGCCCATTCTCTCTAAAACACGGAGACAACTCAAAACCAACAGGACGAGCCTTGGAGAACCATTTGTAAACAACCCCACTTTATTGAACATCATGGCTCTAAATCTTAAAGTCCACACTGATCCAGGGCTGGTAACACGCTGCTGTTTAGATGGTGGTGTCTGTATTTATATATTTTAATATTGCTTGGATCCATCTTTTTTTTTATATCTTTATTTCATTTTCACTTAAATTTGGCTGTAGTAAAAAAAAAAGGCTAGTTTCTTTACAAAATAAATATTCAAACTTCAATTATTGAGATGCTATGACTGGATATAGTCGTTCAACCTTTTTTTAAAATATCAAATCATTATTCTTAAAGTACACCTTTGCTTTTAGATGAAAAAACTGTATTTTATCATATGACAAACACACCTAGAAGAAAAAACATTTAAATAATTTAGTCATATTTAACAATCTACTATTTCACATATGCACAACTTTTCCCTTTATTGCAATAAGTGTAAAGAAATCTTTATAAATTATAGTAGAATATAAGGCTTTTCCAGGCCAACAGTGAAGTGGAGACATTTTTACATCTCTTCGTTGCACATGCTCACTGGAGAATGGCTCAATAATATTTAATATGAGGAATGAATATTACGACAGTGGCTAGTAATGAAGACACATGGGTTAATATAGCCCATCCTTGTAGCAGAAAGTCGAAGAAAGGTTACATGATTATAGTCTGCCATATGAAAAGATCAATAATAATTTTAGGGGATGTACAGCCTGTAACTTATATCATGCAATGTAATTTCCCCTTTAGCTTTGTTTAAACATCCTCATTTAATCTTGAATTTCAGGATATATATTTTAATACAACACAGTTCTTGACCTACGACATAACAGACAAGTGTGGAACAATAAATCTGTCAAGCGAGGTAGTGACACAACAAAAATGCCCCCTTTTGAAGTCTAGAATTATTATTATTTAGAATGGAAATGATGAAAACAGCAAAGGAAATAAAAACTGACTGACTGCCACTGATGGTGGTGTATGGTTGGTAAAGGAGTTGGACGAATAAAATGAATGATATATATCTGGTACAGAATAATTTGATCCTTAACATAAGCCATACATTTAGGCAATGCATATGCAAGTCAGAGACTTTCTACTACAAAACATTATTGTTGTTTTTTCCTTGTTTCCTAACTAAACCGTCTCTACAAAGCTCCAAGATACCAGAGAAACAAGACATAATGGGGAATGTGATTGATGTGATGATATAGATAATCAAAAGCCTCTTAACCACTAAAAATAGTGCATTAAGTAGGTTTTTTTTTTAAACGTGGGTCGACACGCTAACAATCGGCATGGGTCCAACTCCTCGCTGGGAAGGTGTGTGGCCTGTGTCCACCTGCAGCTGCATGTCTGGTGACACCATGGGCCAGGGCGTAATAAGTGTGCTTGATTGTTTTGCTCTATTGTCCGTCTGAATCCCTCTCACCAGCGCTGCTCCATGTTTTACGGATGTTGTTTCGGCTTGTTATATCAGATGTGGCTGGCGCAGTGTGTTGACTTCCATACATTGGTGTCACGTCATTTAGCGGGTAAAGCCGGTTCTGGTTTTCCCACAGCATGGCGATCAGAGCCCAGGCAATTTTAATGTGGGTCGCTTACCAAGTCGTTTGACCTGGGTAGAAATCACTTGGTAAGCTATTCCCAATGCCACTAAACGCTGATTGTTCACGGGTTTAAACAGGTTTTTCCCTCTGTGGGAAATGGGTAAAACATTCACTAAATGGCATAGGTGCCTTTTCACTTTGAGTTTATTGAAAACATAGATTGTTGGTAATTTACCCAGAAAATTGTGTTTTTTGCAAAGAAGACAGTTAGGTTCAAACTTTCTGCGGCAATAGACAATATAGCTAAGTATTACCTGCATGAAGACCCTCAGTCCATTATACTTGGATAGTATAGTTAAAAAATACAGTAGCACTGGAAACATGCCTTGGTTTGATAACTGCAGTGAATTAAATCATTAACAGTAAGGGAGGTAAAGGTGTGACTTTACTGAAGACTCGATCTATGTGTTCACTTTCATCTTTGTTGGAAGACTTAAGTAGATTTGTTAAATGGAGCCTTGCGAAAGTTCAACTGAATAAACTGATTACTTGCCTTCATCCACCTACGACACAGCCAATCAGCTTTGAGCCATGCCTCCACGAGAGCCAATCAGCATCCAAAGTTCATCTTGAAAGGCCTCCGATCCGCAACTTGTCTGCTATCTAGTGCGCAGGCAGTGGATGTGCTGTCTGACTTCATTCAGATGACCCCGTTTCATTCCACCTCCAGTCCCTCCTCCACCATCGTAGCTAAAACTCATCAGAGTTTCATTCCTCTCTGACTTTTACTGCATACCGCGTCTCATTCAAACCAGTCTGGCAGGAGACCGCCATGTTGAGCCTGGTTCTGCCAGAGGTTTCTTCCCAACGGGGAGTTTTTCCTCTCCACTGTCGCTTCATGCTTGTTCATCATGGACAGGTTCTCTCAACCTGTGTTATCCAACTGGACTTCCATCTTCAAGGTCCCTGAGTGAAGCTCTAGTATCAGCTCATGCAGTCCACTGGATCTCTTCAATACAGCTTAAGCACACCGTCAGCAGTCTACAGACTGACCAACTTTATCTATCTCCACTGGGGGAAACAGCCCTGTTCTTTACTCCTGTTCAAGCATATCAATCAAAATTCAGCGCTATGTTTCCTGCCGAGGTCTGAGGGCAAAAGACTAAAATAATTTTATCAATACATTTCTTCTAATTGTCTTTTCTCTCCGTGTGATTTTTTCAGATTGAACTTAGATTAATCAAATTAAGACCAATCTGCAGACACTTTCTTGGGACAAAATATTTGTTGTTTTTAACAAGCCAGATTGCAGTGTCCAGAAGTCTATTGGTAAGTGGATGTAACACTGACAAAGTGTTACAAGCGTATATTTTTAATTAATTTCATTAACTGTACTTTGTTTCAGACTAGGACATATTAGCAAGTGTCCAATTTAAAATGATCCAGAAGTAAAAAAAAACTTTTACTGAGACAACCCACATTCCTCTAACTTTTTCTATTCCATATTTCTGGGTAGAAAATAATGCTGCTATAACCTAGAAACAAGGAGTGGCATCTAAACTTTTTCACTTTTTATTTGGCAAAGGAAAGTATACTGTTTACACTTAAATGTAAATAAGGAAAGAGTATTGACTAGCTCAGAAAACATTCATAGAAATGCAGTAGAGTCCTGCAAACTCCAGCTATGGATTATTCTTCTTCTTTTAAGCCTTGAGTAATCCACTACCCACGTTTCTAATCATGGGGTGCACGGTTCATCGACTAATCTGCACTCAGAAGGTGATACTGAAAGACTAATCTACTGGCAGCTCTCTGTTAAAGATAGTGATTCATAGAGGTGTACAAAACTCTGCTACTATGCTAATATTTACATTATTATGCAGCAGTTATTGTGGCTGCATTCTCAGTTTTCCCATAATTTCCTCAGAGGAAAACATCAACGGTAACATTAAGCTGGGATACTGAGAAGTAATTTACATTTTCTTTGTGTAAAAAAGGAAGAAAAACATTTTTTTGTTGAATGAAATTTGTAATATTTACCATTCTGAAAAAAAATAAGTTTAAAGAAACTGGAGTTATACAAAAGACTCAGTTTTATTGTAGCATTACTGAAAAACATACTGCTTCCAAAGCCTAAAGTAGCAGCTTCCGAGCAGCACTTGAGGGCAGCATTTCACCGTATCTGTATTTTTAAGAGTTGTTACTATAATGAGATGCAAAATAACTCATTGATACGATCAGTTAAAGATCATAATATATTACCTTCTGCACACAGAGGGTAGTTCAATTTAAATGTTCTTTTCTACAAAGCAAGGCGATATCTCTTGTCCCCACTTAGTGAGATCAGCAAAGTAAAAGCTAAGCTCATTTTGTAATTCTCCCTACTGCTATATAATGGATCAGATTTTGAAGCTGGAATTTTCAGGATAATTAAAGAACATCTCTATATCTATCATAGATGAGGATTTCAGTCACAGGTGAGTTTTTAAGTAAAACGGTATGCATCACATGTTAAGCCGCATCTAATCAGATTAAGACAATACTTTGACTAGGCTACTCCAAAACCTTACGTTTCTCAAACCATTTATAATCTTGCAGGAAAACCTGTATTGGCTTGAGCTTAGGTTTGTAACTAATGGCCACACATTATAGAGGTTCAAGACAGAAGTCCTTGATTATCTTCAGCAGCCCCAGACTATCACACTTATCACAATTTTCTTACTTTTTTGGGCTCATTTATACTGCTTCTTTCTATCTGACAGGTCCTATTTTAGTAATTTGTTGAACATGCAGGTTAGAAGGTAATGGGCCTTGGGTGTAATTGCTGAAACCAGAAAATCTAGTTAATCACATTAAATTCATGATCTAACTAAGGGAGTAATTGCATTTTCAAATGGAGGTATGTTAATTTTGGATATTTTGATAAACAAAAAACAATTTTAAAAATGTTTTGTATATACTAGGGTTATCTTTTTTTGGTTGAGGTTTTTATGGCACTATTGGTGTTTTTTTTTGTACAGTCGACTGACAGAAAAGGGGGTAAGACAGAGGGGGAGAGACATGCGGCAAAGGACCACAGGTTGGATTTAACCCTGGGTCGGCCACATCGAGGACTAAGGCCTCCATACATGGGTCGTGCGCGCTAACCACTGGCCCTACAAGGGTTATCTTTTAATAATAATAAAATAAGTTAGATGATTTGAAACCCCTGAGTGAAACTAAAAACAACAAAGGAGCCAAAACATGTTGATATGCATCCACCTGCACATATATTCACAAGGAAACAGACAAAATCTGTTGATAAATGTAAATATCACACATTGTACAGACAAGCACTCTATTTTTTGATGAGAGGCTGCAATAAAAAAAAAAAAAGTAAAAATGTATTCAGTCCTGATTTAAGGACACCAACAGCTTCTGCAAATCAAATTTTCAGGAAATTTGTTCCAGAGTTCAGGGATATTCACCTTCATTCATCTCTGTTCCAGGGAGCAGTGAGTGAGCAGGTCTCAGAATACCTGAAGGGTCTACATGGTTCATAGCTGACAATCAACTCAGAAATGTATTTTAGTCCAAGATGATTTTGTTCTTTATAAACCAGCAGCCGTTGTTTTAATCTATTCCTTAACAAACATTGAGCCAATGTAGTGATTTAAGACCCGGCATGACAGGATCAATTTTCATGGTGTTGTTGGGAAAAAAAAGGCTTGCCTCAGCTGCTCTGTGTTCTGTTTCAGCTTTTTATCCTAGTAGTGTTCTTAAGATTATAATAAGATAGATCATGGTGTTAACATCTGTATCTCAGTCAATGTATTTATTCCACAACATGTCTTCAGGGGTAACCTCTTTAGGCCAGTTGGTAACATAGGACAGACAAGACAACAACTGAGATATAACTGTTTATCTAGTTACCTTTCCTAACCTATACAAAAACTTAGGAAGACATTGATGGAAAGAGGGTAAAAAAAATCTCCAAGTAGCAAACTTTTCAGTGTGAGACTATGCTAATGCCTTAAAAGACAAATTTATTTGATTATTCCGGATACATGTCTACCAGAGGTAAACCTGGGTGCAGATAACACAAGTTATGCAGCGCTGCATGATTAGGTTTCAGATCTCCTCTGGTACAAATGATAGACCCCACATTTAACGACTTGCTACCTTCCATAACAGATGTGTAAATGGTGCCTGAAGACCAAACATAGCTTTGTATCATCAGTATCTATGGTTCAGAGGCTAGGGTCTGAATGCTGCAGAGCCAGAAAGAAGGCTGGCAGGTGGTACCGACCACTAAATCTTTGATAAGCACAAAACTAAACAAGCTGACTGCCAAGGCGAGATGTGCAGAAGCTGACTTGGCATGAACTGTAAAAAACTGCCACACAGACAAGAGAAGCAAAGAGGATCTGGCACGGAACAATGACAGACAAAAAAAAAAAAAAAACTTCTATCATAGGGAGGCAAATAAAACATGAATAACAGGTTGTTAACCAGAGACGGAGAGCAGGTGAGACGGTGAAGCAGAGCACTGAGTGAACAAAGAGCAGGAACATCAAACAGTAGCTTAAAAAATCCAGATCGACCCAACCAGGACAGGAATTCAACAAAACAGAACAAAATACATCCAAAAGCAAACCCATACTAACAACAATCATGACTAAAACTAGTCACCCTGTCACCTTTCCTCTCTTATGTGTTTTTCTGAGCTATTCATCAAACAGCAGGGGTCTTAAAAGAAGTCAGAACCTCTAAATGTATTTATTATTCTTTCTTTGCTCTTTCTCTCATCTTAATCTCCTAACCCCCTCCTCAGACCCACCCATCTCAGGCATTTTAAACACTCCCTCGATCTTCTCCTCTGATCTGCGTTCTAAGGGAATCACTGGTACCCCTCAATGTGAAAATATCACACTCCCTTCTTTCTTTAATATTTCTCTCTCTGAAACACACCAATTTCTCTAAAGCCAGACAGATAACCTTGCATTTGAAGTGCTAAGAGTGAAAGCTTGAGGATGGGCAAAGAGATCATACTAAAACCACTAAAGGGTTCTCAGATTCATCGTTAAAACCAATTTTTTTCCCTCATGTCTGTAGGATACTCAAAGACACAGCATCATTAACCCTCCTTCACTTAGCTTGATGTGGACACTTGCTCTGAGGGCTTATATAAGTGTATGTTTGATTTGTACTTTGCTGTTCCCCTGGCCAGCCTGTTGTATTCATTCCCTGTGTGTTAGTGCCTGTTTTCCTGTGAGTCACCTTGTATCCTTGGATGAGTCCATTCTGGGTCTCGAGGGGCGGCATGTCCCAGGTCACTTCCAGGCCAGAGGGAGACAGGGCTGACACTTTGATAGACTGAGGCGCCACCGACGGAGCTGCAGCCAGAGAGACGACAGAGTGTTCGGTTACTGCATGGGAGCAGTTGAATGTTAAAAGAAAAGGAAGCAAGTGAAATATGCTCCACCCTTCCCATTAGAATGGGCCTCAGGTAGGACCTTGGTACTCCCCTGTAGCGCATATAAGTATGAACACTCGGCTGTGTGCACCTGAGGCTGGAAGAGGTCCATATCACCTGATTTCATCATTCCCCTCCAGGCTTTTCTGACTCCCCCTCCTGCTATGCTCCTCTATCCTCACCTTTTACTTCTCGCTTTGTGGTATGTGTGGCCTACAAAACCCTGCAAGCACACACTTACGCACAGTACGTTGACGGAGCTTCACACAGGTTATATGAATTCACTAATGCTCCAATGAACTGAGTGGAAGTATTTCAAAAACAATGTACAAATCTGTTTACCTGCATTCTTGTTTGTAGTTTACAGCTGTTTTGCAGTAACTCCTGTGTGTGTGGGATGGGATCTTTCGAACTGAGAAGTGAATATCAAAGAGAGCTGGCTGTGTTTTCCACTCCTAGTTCAAATTTCCAGTGACAGAGAACAAGGCATACCGCCCTAACTATAAAGTACATGACCTTGAGTTTTATTTCAGATGGATATGCATGCATGCACCCCTATTAGAAATCACTGCCGATACTTGAAAATGTAATTTCACTTGAGGGGGTCAATGCCAGAAGGTGGGGGCTGAGAGGACAAAGCACAGTGGGTAGATGAAAAAGAACTAAAATCAGTATAAAATCCAAAATCGTTCTGACCAAAAGTCAGCACGGTTTCTCAGAAGCTTTGAAAACACATCAGACAGTTACATGAAAGGTTGTTGATGAAATTTTTAAAGCTGCTGCTAGATCTGAGCATCCGTCATGGGTGAAAATTCAAGGGGAAAATTATTTTTGGGAGGAAAAAGTCTTGAGTTTCATTATGTCTTTTTTCTCATTTCTAAAAGTTCAAAAACAGACTAAGAATTAGATATCTACATTTTCCATGTAGATATAAGAAACACCAAATTGTTAAATTATAAGTTGTTAATGCTATATAAGCCTATCCTTTGCTTCTTAAAAAGCTTCAACATCTTCTTCATCACCATCTGGTGAACTGCTGCCACCACCTGGGACAACCGCTCTCCATAGATGGTGACTGGCTGCATTCCTCCTTTTGAGGAATGCAGCCAGAAATAAGAGCATTTTCCCTTGATTTAAGCGAGTTAGTAGGAAAACTTACTGGAATAAGATTATTTATGTTTATAAAAAGAAATAATAAAAAAAAAAAGATATATATATATATATATATATGTATATATATATATATATATATATATATATATATATATATATATATATATATATATATATATATATATATATATGTATAAAAAACGGTTTTCTGACCCTCTTGGGGTGGTATGTGTCATCCTCAAGCTCGGGTCCTCTACCAGAGGCCTGGGAGTTTGAGGGTTCTGCGCAGTATCTTAGCTGTTCCTAGGACTGCGCTCTTCTGGACAGAGACCTCTGATGTTTTACCTGGAATCTGCTGTAGCCACTCTCCCAGTTTGGGGGTCACAGCCCCCAGTGCTCCAATTACCACTGGCACCACTGCTGCTATTACTTTCCACATCTTTTCTAGCTCCTCTTTCAGCCCTTGGTATTTCTCAAGCTTCTTGTGTTCTTTCTTCTTGATGTTGCTGTCGCTTGGGATTGCCACATCTATCACTACTGCCTTGTTCTGCTGTTCGTCGATCAACACGATAACTGGTTGGTTAGCCATCATCTGGATATATATATATATATATATATATATATATATATATATATATATATATATATATATATATATATATATATATATATATATATATATTTATTAAAATTTTTTTTCTAAGGCTGTCGGCTTTAATGCATTAATCACAGTTAATTAAAAAGAATCCTTTGCGGGTTTATTTTTAAATCACGCTTCAAATGTAATTCTTTTTGTCCTTTTGACTACCCTGTAGTCAGCCTTTTTTCCATTTTGTGACTCTGTAAAATATGATGGAGTAAGAACTGAGTTTAAACAGAAAAAAAGAGCTCAAGAAAAAAAAAAAAAAATCAAAGAATGATAAATTCAAACATTTTTCATTTAGCACCATTGCTCTCACAACAGTTTTTTGTCACCCAGAACCAAATGCTGTTGTGCTTGGAAAGCGTCATGTCTTCATGACAACTGCTTCAAATCCAGAAGCACTGCCTCTGAAAAAGTAACAGAGGTTAATGGATAAAACCGTCATGATGGAGACTGAGGTTCGCCGTTTTTTTATAGCTCTCTCCTTTTTTTTCCTATATGATTGCATGAACAACTATTTGCAAACAATAGTGAAAATAAAGCACGGCTGTGGCTTAAAAATAATATTCTGTCACACTGGAGACGCCTAAAGAAAATATCTGCCCGATGCAGGAGAAGATGCAGATTAATGCTCTTTAACATGCTGCATGAAATCCTCATCTGGAGCAGATACCAACGATGACAAGGTAATTTATGCCCGTTATATGTGATTATATTATCGCACGAGAGTACAGTTGTTTTCAGTGATCAACTACTGCACATCTCTTCTAGTTTAATGTGCATTAAAGTCCAATTGTGCTTTCATACTGTAGTGACCCAATGTGGACCAAAGCTGCAGGTGTAAAAAAAATATTTTTTTATGGTTTTATTGTTAATTTCTGAAGTATCTTTAGAGAGAGACCTGATATCCTATTTAATCTTTCAATGTCAGCACAGTGTTACTTTAATTCCTCTTAATATTTGCAATTTGGTAGGGAATAAACTTTTTTTTTTTTATTAAAAAGGTCAAAAAAGAAATTCTATTTGTTTTGTTTTTTTAATTCCCACTGAAGACTATGGTTAAATATTGTATATTATGAGTTTAGAACTATTTAGACCTATTTTAGACATGTAATCCAAACTGCAATTAATTGCAATTAACTGTGAGGCTTCTGTAATTAATCCCAATTAAAATTCATTGTTTGACAGCCCTAATAAATATACATATTCTTTTTTTCAATTATATTATAAAACTGCAAAATATGTAGTCATTTTTTTGTTTACCCACCTGCCTCTCCAACAGACACCTCGACTGGAGCAGACGGAGGACTCTCCCCAATGATGTTGTAGCTTGTCATTACAATCTGATAACGTTTGAACTTCTTTAGTTCTGGAAACAAAACAAAAAATAAACGATTTAACAACATATCTACTGGACAGAAGATTAAATACAACACAGTTCTAGGCAGACTTCTAGTTGGCATGAATGACATTAAAATTGTTAGGCTTTCAATTCATCTTTTGAAGATTTTTCTAAGGTGTAATGAAGACTTGACTTACAGCTTTAGTGCAACACTTCAGTGGTTGAGTGTAAATTCATAGAGGGCTTTTACATGGACTCTTCTACATATATTTAAAGAAATAAATATTCCTTAAATAGATAAATATCCCTTAGCAAAAGGCACGGAAATCAACGACTTTTAGGAGTTATCAACAATCTGCTGGTGTTATTCTGACAGGATCATAACAGATAATGGTTCTTCTTGTTAGAATTGGAGGACTTCATATAAATAAAGCTGGTTTCCTTCAACAGGCTAAACTTCTCAAGCACAGTCCGCACATTTCCATAGGGTTGAAGTTAGAGTAATTCCAAAATCTTATTGTTAATTGTCTTTGTTTTTGTTTCATGCCCTGGCATGATGTGGAAAATAGTCAATCTATGTCTCAGCTATTTATAAAACTTCGCTCTCAAACAACACTTTCCGTATAGGCAGCTGTAAATCGATATTAGATCAGGGGCATTGTTTTTTTTTAAAACTGTGACCACTAACACTTATGATTCAGTAGCTTTAAGTTCATGACAGGATTTAGCCGTTTAAGTTCCTGGTTTGATCCTGAACTTCATAACCAATATCTTGTAATCCGAGGGTGAAATATTGGATGAGATGATTGAAACTTGGAAACTACTGGGTACACCTACAGAATAATGATACCAAACCCAAACTGATTTTGGAGTGAGAGGATAGATGAAGCACCAAGCCTTTCAAGTGTCATCCCTAAAAGCTCCAACATCAACCCTACTACTAGTGCTCAAACTTCCTTTCAGGAAAGTAAGATATTTATATCAAATTAATCAATATTAAGAAATATGCCAGTGACATTTTGATGGCCAAACAATTTCTCTCTAATTCAAAAGGCCTTTTAACCAAATATTAGTGGGGGTGTACAGAACCTTGTTTAATTTTCACCCTGTGAAGGATAAGAAAGTTAACATTAAACTAAAACGTTTCTACACAGTTCTAGTTTTTAAACATTACTGTAGCAGTACACTGGAATATCATTCACCAGAGAACATCAGCAGATCAAACATTAAATTAAAAACTGCAAATGAATATTCTTTCCATAGGAAAGATTAGTGTATGTAAGATTCTGACTTCGACTGTAGGTTGGTCGATTTTCTAACTTACGTGTCAGCTCGAACTCTGTGAGCGAGGCGCTGCTGACTGTCTTGAAGGTGCTCTTAGCTATAGAGGAGTGAAAGAAAGACAGATGAAAAAGAAATCAATTGTGCTTTGGGTTTAACAATAAACTGCTCAATTATAATGTCATTTAATAGAATCACTGTATTGAAGAGGAAAACATTTCAAATCTGTTTTTTTTCCTTTTCGCTCCACTATTTTTAAACGACTCTTTACTTTAGAGCGGGTATAAAATTGTCCATCAATCTATAACTGCAGACATATAGCTGACTATAGTCAACATCAGGCTGCCCAAAGCATAATCACATGTTATTACTGTATTGTAAAGGTGCACTAAGGGTGGGCTTGTGAAAAATAGCTGCTCACTGATGGTTGTATAGAAACTCAACTAATGGGTTTTTCTTTTCTCTGATGCACTTTAAAGATAATAATCAATAGTAAACCGTAAACCCATGAAGCTACATAAAGGATATATATATATATATATTTATATATATATATAAAGGTAAGTTACTGTGTGGGGCTGAAAAAAAAATAAAAATAACAGGCAGGAATTTCACACAAAGACAGATGACCAAAGAGCATTTTATAATACAGAGGAAAACATCTATTACAACACAATCTAACTGTTAAATTACACCTCACTGAATTAGTGGGGGGAGGCTTTCCGATGTTTTTTTTTCTCCTAACATTACATCTTGGAAGCTCTCGCTTCCAAAGAAGCGCCAGGAGTGTCTAACCAACTGATCAAATGAGGACTCAGAAAAACACGGCTTACATTATTTGTCAGAGACCCCAAATACAACCTTTTTGTCCTCCTTTAGTTGTTATTCAATCTCTGAGGCTGCTTTCATAAACCAACCTTTCCAAAACTGAAAGGTCATTATTTTATTCAATAAGAAAATAAAGTCTTAGTTTATCAAAAATTTAAGTTATAGCTAAATCTTTAAAAAATTTCAAAGGTTTATTAAATTCCATAATAGAATAATTAGATCAATCAAATAAGCATTACCATATCCAATGTAGTGACATCATTTCAAAAACACTGTACATCTGCTTGTATCATTCCTATCAAAATGTCGATATGCACAGCCTTTTTAAGGGACCAGGAGAAAAAGCAGCACTTTTATGTGTGCTTTTTATATGTGCTTATGTTTTATATGCTACACTTTATGGAATGGAAATTTTCATTTACTGTCTGAAAAGCTGTACTAAACAAAATTTCATTTTGGATACACTCTGTGTCTACAAAATGACTATAAATGTTTTCTAAGTCTAGGTTTTTGGTTAAAGGTCACATTTGAGGTGTTCATTTGTACTACAAAGCAGTTTTCTTTAAAATTATAGCATTAGAATCAAGGCTATAACAACATTCAGATGTCCTGGTGGTTAAAGAAGGACAGAGCTTAACTCTTTGAAGGAAAGGTACTGGGTGGTGATCAGTGCAGGTCAAGCTGGGTAGTAAAAAAATCAGTCTTGCATGAAAGTAACAAAGATATTGGCAGACCCCCCCCCCCCCCCCCCCCCCAGTAAAAATATTATTTCAATTAGATCTGAGAAGTTGATCAAGGCTCTCGTGGTTAGATAGATAAAACATGAGCCAAAGATCTGGAGAAAATAAATCTTTATACAGTAGATGAAAGGTTAAATGAAAGATGTACAAAAACACAGCTGGTTTATTCAAAACACAGCAGATCTACTCACTTGTAATGAGGGCACTTGTGGTAATATTTTTGGTTGTCTGGCCTCCTACATTACTGACAGCGGACACATTTGCAGGGAGCTCCCTGTAATACAGTCTGTATCCAGTCAGGACACCATTAATGCTGTCTTCAGTGGGGCGCTGGAAAACATGCAAACCAACACACACACATGCACAGACATTAGTAATAAACTTGCTCAAAGAGAACTTCTGAGCCTATTATAATTTTTCAGCTGAGCTCGTTTTTTCTGACAGACAGGACAAAGCGAGGGCCAGCAGAACTGTATTTGAGCCGTTTTTTATTAGTCATCCAATTTAAAGGGTTGGAGTATTGGTCTTGCAGTAACTTGCAAACGGGGGAAGTGATGCTTCAATAGGTTTGGCACTCTTGTAAAGGGTGATGAAATTGCTGGTGACTTTGTGTTTTCATTGCCTCTTTTTGCTTTGACATGAGGCTACAAAGATGATAAAAGACATTTACAAACCGAAGAGAAAGAGAAGCAAGCTGTAAAATACTCAGAAGGAATCTACTGTCTTTTCCTCTTTCTGTCTATTTCCTGCGTTGCTGGATTGACTGCTGAAGGCCCCTTTAAACCTATAGCATATCGCCTGCAGGTATTTAACCATTAAGAGTTAGACAACTCTCCCCTGTTAAAGAATGTCCATGGCTCTATTTCTCCTTCCCTCCATCCCTAAATCATATCCCTGCTACTCTGACATTTTCTGCTTTAATAAATAATGACAATACCAATGCAAACCACAGCTTTTTCAAACATTACAAACTCTGACAGGGTGCGCCTTTCAAAGGGAATAGTGAACTATATGTTTGAGAGTTTTATCTGTGTTTAAGTGCATTACCTTCCACTGCACCATCACTGAGGTAGTAGTTGTTGGTTTTACTGAGAGGATTACTGGAGGGTCATTAGGCACTAGAAAGAAAACAGACCAGAAGTGAACGTGTGAATGTGTGGAATAGATAGAACATCTATTCGGATTTTAGTTCTCCCTTTGTTTTCTGTTTATATTTCAAGCAGATTCTTACCATCCTGCAGCGTTGTAACAGCTTCCGTCTCCTTGCTGAGGACACTGTCGCCTATGTCATTGGTAGCTAACATTCGAAACTTGTATGATGTGAAGGGCTTCAGTCTAAACATTTAAACAGACACAAAATATAGTAATTGTATTGGAATGAAGCTATAAAGGGATTTCTAAGTCACATTTTGGCTAATTTAAATCCAAATGCCTGAATGTTCTTTTTGAAAACCTGAAATACCTGTTGCATTGTCATGCATAATTCACAACACTTATTTCAGTTTAATTACCCACTGTGAACCATTTTATTTGTCAACAATTAGAGGTCTCTTGTCCTTTATTAAATTTGTGCATAAATTAGCATTCTGGCAAACTAACATGGCGTGGGTTGATGAGATAAGAGAAAATAAAAACAAATATTGTAAAATGTCGTTTACAATGGTCTACCAAGACAGGCAACAAACATTTACAAGAACAGAAAAGGAACAATTTGCTGGCAGCCATCAGCTTATTAAATCTCCCTGATGCTCAGAGAAACTAAAACAGAGAGGATCAGAAATAATCAGCTAAATTATGTTTATAAATATTACAAAATGTTCATTTAAATCAGAGCAGAGACTCTTGGCTTAATTACACTAAAGGATCAGTGACTGTTCAACTACAGGCTAAGCAATTAAGAGCAGGAACTAAATTCTCTAATAAAATGCTGATTTTGGGTTAAAGATAAGTAAAAGAAACAGGCAATATACAAATCATTTACAACCATTGAAGGATAATATACCTATGCTGAGGCAGACAATTGACATTTATCTAATTAAAACAAGTTTTAAAGGAATATGCACCAAATTTGAGCATTTATATTTGAATATTCCAATGTATAGTTGGACTAAACCTAAATACTATCATCTAACACTAAAAGAGATTGTTAGAGACAGAGACCTTGGGAAAAAATACATTTTGTAAAACCACAGAATGAGCATTTTTAATTCTGTCTTGCATTTATTAAAGCAATGGAAAACATATTACAAGTAATTAAATGATGTATGCACTTGCAAAACATTTATTTTAATACTTTAAAAAATATATTTGTAATATGTGAAGGATAAACTCAGGGCTTGATTGTATCAGTAAAGCATGATAACATTGTTGATTAACTCAACCCATGTTTTTTCCCTAATCTCCGTCTTTTTGATATCACACAACATCCACATCTTTGGTGACATCAAGCATATAGGTCACATCAATGGTAGAAATAAAGGTAAAATAACTTAATTAAACTAGTTAAATAAGTCTTTGGCATGCAATGCCCAAATATCAAAATATACGGCTTAATAAGTCGCCAACATCGTGGTGACATACTAACTTTTCTTCAGTTTAGTTTATTCCATAAATGGGGAACAAACTCCCAGAAAGCTGTAAAAGCGCAATTATTATAATTTAAATCAAGATTAGTAAGCATTTGTTTAGAGGTCTTTGACTGTGATAACGAAACATTATACGTTGTTTTGACTTTCATTCCTTTTTCTTTATTAATTTATCTTTTAACATTTTAATATCAGTAATTTGATAAATTTTTAATATAATCCTCTTATTCTAATAGATCGCTTTTATTCTATATTTTATGTTGCCTCTATGCCACTAAACTGTACTTTTTTCGATTTTCCTCACTGGCAGCAAAAATTATTTTGCCACTGAAATGTGCAATGTCTAAACTTACCCTGCTTTAACTGATCTTTATGTAAATCACACTTGTTGTGTTCTGGCACTTAAATGTAAAATTCCCTTTTAACTCTCAGCACCAAATTCATTTTATTGATGGACTGAACTACTGCAGTATTGAACACCTGTTTGCACCTTCTGTCTCTGTTTAAAGGAAAAGTCTGGACATATTCAGCATTAAAAGATCTGAAAGTACTTTAAATATAAAATTAGTACATATTGCTAGATAAATGATAAGCATTTTGATTAACAGTAATTTAATTTGTCTGTGCTTTACTGAAGATATCTTTATTTGTCAAAGAACACTACTGCCACCTACCGGTTTGTGACGTCACAGTGCGGTACCGGCTGTTGATCAAGTCCCAGTGCTTTATCTGGTGTTTGTTACAACTCGCTATTATCCAAGTCATCTTGAAAACATTCTTCTTCTAAATGTTGGCTACATATCATGTGTTTTTTCTCTGGCCAGACGTTCAATGGAAAATCCTCCCTCATCAAGTTGTCAATCTAACAATCAGGACTGCAGTAATCCGTCCGTGGAGGATCATGAATCGGAAAGGTGAAATAACCAATTTTTCTTTTTACTTTTACCCAGCGTATTACAAAATCAAACTGCCATGCATGTGGGCATTGTCAGTTAAACTATAGCTCTTGCGAATTTCAATGGTGAAGTCGTCTGGAAATCTTAAATAAAGGCTTAACGCGCCGTGACGTCACTGCTGGAAGATGTCAGGGTGAGGTTTCACTATATGTGGGCAAAAATGGACGGTCCTGGACTCAGTGATTGTGAAAAAAATTATTATTTTTATTTTTTTACTGATCAACGCTAAATTCATTAAATCAATGTGGACATATTACTTCAAGGTATAGATAATCATTCATCGATCATTCCTTGCTGACCGGACTTTTCCTTTAAATGTTTTTGAGTGCCTTATTCACTTCATGGTATGGAATATCCCAGCCCCCACCATCAGCCAAGAGCAAAAAAAGAGTAAATGATATGAAATGTGGAGGATATGCAGCAAAAGCATTCATTTATTTAAACAGAATTAATAATATGGTCTTTGATAATTTATCTCTAAAGTTCTCTTTCCACTGCTGGAAATTATTTTCCTATCCCTAGAAGGCATTTCTTCAAGTCAAAAAGAAAAATGAACTGCTTACTGAAACAGGAAACAAGGGTTTAAAACTCAACTCAATAGCTTAGATAAACATTTCTCCAAAATAACCTTCTCACCTTCTTTCAGACATGTTTTGCTCTTTTAATGGCCTTAGAAGACCACAGAAGCGCTTGAATAACAATTAGCCTTCACCTTTTCTAACCGTCTCCAGTGTCACTGTGGTTTTACTGCAATTTTCAAACAACATCTGCATTTCTCCTCTATTCAAGGTGAAGGATTTAATGAGCCCAGAATAACAAAACATATCAGCCAATTTGAAAATACTTAACTCTAGAGACCCTTAGTATCAGGATGATAAAAAAAAAAAAGCAAATCACCATGAAAGCATTATCTCTTCACCTCCACTCCACTCAAATGAAGGTGATTTAAATCTTTAGAGAACTGGATATGAGAGAGAGAGAATGCAATATCAGCATCGGACCCAAATCTAATGTAACTGCTGGACGTGATACCTGATGATACTGATCCACTCCACAGACCTGTGTAACTGAATAATTTGTCTGATTTTATTTTGAAAATGTAAGTCTACAGTCATAAATTTAAAATGGTCTAAGTTAATTGTATATGAAGATTTCCTTTCTATATTTGTCAGATCATGCATACAAGCAACAGTTGGCACAAAGCCCATTGCTACGAAATGCTGCTAACCAAGCACAGCCTTCTTTCTAGATGTTGTATTTATAGTAATGCAAATAGACAAGATCTTTCTTGTTAAAAATGTAGGCTTGTTTTTGCAGTAATACATTCAGGAGCGGACCAACACATTGCTTTAAGAATCAGCAACCTGGAGACTAAACAAGTTGAAGAAAGCTGCTTTATCTTATTTCTTTTATCTTCAATCCTGCATATACAAATATTCATGTAGGAACAGGCAGTTCCTATATTGTATTATCTACAATTAAGAAGGAGGGGGAAAGCTGCTATGGTTGGAAATGCAAACTTGTATCACTGGTGCTAATTGCAAATAAAGATCTGGATTGCCAACATTATATCCTCTTGATTTATCATCAGTAAACTGGTAATGTCTTGCAGCAAAATGTGGTCTCTGCCCATGATTAATTAGCTATAATCTACAACAGAAGGATTCTTCAGGTGGCACTGTTATTGCCTTGCTTTTTTGCAGCCTTTCAAAATATTTTTTCAATCGATATTACATTCAGACTATATGCCTCAACGCCATCACTTTTAATAGCCTAGGATTCAAATCTAGCAGCTCTGCAGTTTGAAATTAATTTATGCATGAGAAATTCATTTTTATTTAGTTCCCATTCTATAAATCTGCAAAATAAAAGCACAAGTTATGTGGACAAATTGCTCTTGTTTGGGTTGACAGTCCCTCCGTGTTATTTATCTATATTAGCTATTATAACAAAATGGCAAAAAGCTACAAAACTACATCCCAAGTTCTGTATATTACATAGAGCACCAATCAGTCATCTTAAAGCGGAAAATATGTGAGGCAACTGTAAGCCTTGGACTTTAACTTAGCCGTAAGGTTAAACAAGAAAGAGACTTGACATTTATGGAAGAGAAGCGAGAAGAATGCCATGCTAAAAGTGACCAATCAGAAGTCCTGTTTTCTTCATGTTCCACCATAACGCATGTAGTGGCTGGATTATGTGTCTTGCAGGACCACCCTGGTTTTAAAGGCTTTAAGCTTGCAATGATTAGACAAACACACAGACAATGGATTAGTACACATTAAGAAAACTACTAAAATAGCCCAATTAAAGTGTGGACTTAAATTCAATTGAAAATTGCTGTTTTCACACATTCATCATCCAGTCTGTCTGATTTTTACAGTGTTTGGCAACTAAAAAGTGGGTAAAACCCCTTATTGAATATCCAAAGCTGCAGGTCATGTCCATTAAAATAAATACAATGTATTTAAAGAAAGTCCAAATGATTAAAAACTACCCTGAATTATACACTTGAAAATAAAAAAATAAATATACTAATATTTAAATTTGGATATCTATTTAACACTCTCAATAAAATCTGACACAAAAACTGGTAATTAAAATATTATAAAAGTATAAACCCAGCTCACCTACTGGAATTGCTCACATATTATAAACAAACAAAGTAACTCCAGTTAGTCAGCTAGAACATTATCCTAAATGATTTTTTTTACAGAGCACCCAGGGGACTACAGAAGACCAGGCAGAAATTCAGCAGGCATCAACTGGGGAGAGGTGTCCTCTATAATTATGAGCTCGGCTCATTGAGGGACCAGAAATGCCCTGTCGATTTGTGTACAAAAAAGGAATAGAACATCAAAGACACCAAGCTTAAACTAGGTGGGGCGCCAACAGCACTGGGAGGATGTTAAGGACAATGTTTGAAGATGTATGTTTGAAAAGTATGTATGCAAGCCTGGGGGGGCATGATGTTTTGCTTCCAAAGTTTTGTGGAAACAACAATTAGTACTCATAAAGAGCAAGTATGAGTGAGCATGTAGAGATGCAAGTTAATTCCTCCATCCGTCACAGCAAAGAGAGCTGAAAAATGGCATCAAAACAACAACTGCGGCTCCACAGTGATGGCAGACAGACTGTCCCTGAGGCAGGTCGAAACAGACACACTGAGAGAACCCACTCCAGCATCTCAAATAGCTCTGTGATAGCTCCAAAAAGAGCCCGCTTAAACAGTCACGAGGAACACTCCGAACACTGGTAAAAAGTCATCACAGCCCCTCTTCTCTGGCTTTGTCAGCAAAGTTAGAGCAGCCATCCCACCTGACCGATGCTGGCTGCTGCCTTAATGACACTATCATGGAAAGCGGAAGGACAGGGATGGGAAATGGAAGAGACATTAAGGCTGAAGCCCCCTTCAACTGGCAGAGCAGCGGTGATGCTTGTAGTAAAAAAAAAATGCATGGCTGATGGTTTCTGAAAGCTAGAACTGTTGATGGATGGAGGGAGAAAAGGAAGGAGACGGTGACAACAATAGGGTTGACAGGTGAAAAAGCAAAAACAGTTCTAGCACGGACAGGACACACAGTCAAGCTTAAAAGCTTGGAAGCGGGCAGATATAGATGAAAAGACGATTTAAGTAGAAGTCAGAGCAGTTCCTGCTATGCCTAGATAATAGATGACTGACTTCCTTCCCGTTTATGGTGTAATCATGATCATTTTACTCCAAATCTTTCCTCTTTCTTTGTGGGAGATTTTTTATACTTTCTACTAATACACAACTATTTCTTTACTGTCCAGTGCAACAAAAGGTTGCAAAAAGCTTTTCACAGACTATTTAAACCAATATGTGGTTCACACATGAAAGGATCATTCAAAGAAACATTTTCATATTTATGTTCACGAAAATCCCAGCAGTTAGTTTCAGTTTGCTGTCCTATCCATGTTGGCCATTTTGCAAAGTATTCTTGAGAGTCCTATTTCATATTGTACAATACAAAGCATTGCAAATTTACTCAAACACTTTTAGGGAAAAGAAACCTGTTTCTTCTTCATTGAGTTAAAAGGTTTGGATTGTATTTGAATTATGAATCACCTGACTTTAATATGAAGTCACTGGCAGAACTCGGCAGAGCTTGACTGCTTGCTAGTGAGGTGGTTTAACCATTTGATTCATGTGTGTATCACAAGGGACACGTCTAAAAATGCAGCACAATGGCCCCAGAGGATTTGAGTTTCAGACCACTGCTTTACCATCATTAATTTTGTTATTTATTTTGAATATCCAGAAAAGATGTTGTTACCCCAATATTGCTTATAAATAAATAGTCAGCAAACTGGTTTCTCACGCCCAACTTTAGGAACTTTAAATCAAAGCATATGCATGTATTCATAGTTCAGTCAAAGTCTAAACCTCCAGTTGAAAATATGTAACATATGTTAAGAATTGCTATTCTCAGACATTCTCCATCCAATCTTAACATAATAAGCTGCGATTTTGGGCATCAGTGTTTTAGCATATCACCTTTCTTCAGTTTCTTAACTTATTTCTGTCAAGTGCCTTAAGATGGCACATGTTGTTAATTTTACTATATAAATAAACTGAAATTTATAAATTTTGAGCTTTGCACTTTTAGAGCTATTTCTGTAAGATCTCTGTTAGATATTTTTAATTGGTTAAATAATTTCATTGTGTCTTAGTTCAGTCTCAGCTGCTCCTCACAATTCCCTGATTTAAACCTCCTGCAATTTATGCCATTCTCCAGTTTTCCCTCAGTATTTATGCTCACTGGTTGTCTTTGACCATTGGTGCATTATTTCATTATACTGCTTAGTTTACTCCGTTACACTTCCCTGCTACTCTGCCCATGCTTCAAGACCTGGTCATTCTGGGATTCCTCCTAGAAGGGTCCTTTGATTTTACTATTCAAAAACTTTTTCATCTCAGGTAGTATGTACATGTGTGTCCCTCGCAAATCAAAACATGATAATGAGTCTAAATCAACTTCAAGTCATTTAACATCCAAGGATCTGACTTGCATTCCCAGGTTAAAGACAAAAATCTACAATAGAGTGTCATAGTCAATAAAGTTAGATTTTTCAGTTTATACAACACATTGTTGAACACACTCTAAACCATTTAGCTCCTTCAACTAACATAAGGTTATGTGTTTTAATGTGATAAACGCTTCCGTACCTGTCGACTGTCCAGGAGGTCACATTGTGTGGGATGTCGGCTGTGTGGGTCTTCCATGGTCCGCTGGGCAGCTCCTTCAGCTGCAAAGTGAAGTACCTCAGTGGAGAGGAGCCTGAGCCACCAGTCACCCAGTAGAGGTGAAGCTGGCGAGCTTCAACCTCATCTTGAGGGACGGACAGCTTCCTGGGTGGCTGGGGACGCTCTGCACATGTGATGAAGAAGAAGAAGGAAACAAATCAGGAGGATGAATATGTTCCTTTATTGGATTTTGAATTCATATTAAACAACAAAAAAGGTGGTATAAAACAGCTGTAACAGTACATCCCAGGACTAAGATTCTAATTTGGTTTTATTTGGTTATACAAATGATTTTCTCTAAATCCATTTAGCTTTAAAATGGGTTTTCTAGTATTTTTATTTGGTTAATTTTTTTCATACTTTGGTTACTTTTTAGGCCCAGCATTCAAAAACGCCATAGTACGGTATTTATTAAATTGTGCATATATGAAAAATACAACACAAGACGCCTTTTTCTAAACTGGCTCAGTTACAGCTGGTTTTTACTGAGCAGTAGCAAAAAACAATAAACATTTCACAAGAGTTTGGAAGGCTTACAAAAATACCTGATAAACCTGGAAGGTATATATTTATGATTTTAGCATGATTGAGTTAGCCTATAAACACATACATTTTCTGTTAGGTATAGTTTTCCCCTTTTAATCCCTATTTTTTTACCTATTTTAGTCGATTTAAAGTATTATCTGTAATAAACTGGTCCAGCCATATTAGAATAATAAGAATATTAATTCCACTGATGCTTGTTTGACATAATAAACAGAGCTTGTAGAAAACAAAAACTTTAAGCAGGTATTAAACCTTCTTCTCATTAAGCTCCAATTGCTGTATTAGAGAGGTTTATTTAAATTGGTAAATGTAATTTTCTAATCTTAAATGTTGTATTTTCAAAAGATTTTAGAGGAAAAATCATCACACTTCACTGAATGACCGAGATCTCCATTAATGCTTTACTTATAGAATGATTTCCAAAACACCAAGGTTAAAATTATTCGTAAAACATAGTCAAATTAACTTTAGATATAACGGCTTCCTATTATCCATCCAGGGTAACTTCTCCTATTCAATTGACATTTCATGAATCTCCAGAAAAGAAAAGAAACAAAAACAAATGTAAATGTATGAAAAGAACACCATGACAACTGGAGCGAGCAGATTTCATCAGTGATGATGAGCAGTGAGCCCTGCAAGTATCAGTCAATGACTGAATCCATAATGGTGTCAATGTTTATCGCAGCCTACCATCTGGTTTGTCATTACACAGAGCAAATTTGAAGCTCTTTGAATTGAACTTTTAAAAGCTTTTGGTTTTTGTGAATAACTATAAAGGAAATCCATCTTTCATCATCAAATTGTTGTACAACTGTTACTGAAAAAAAACAAACATATAAATATTAATAAATATTAGCTCTTAAAGCATAATTTAAATGGCTTTTACAACTTTTAATAAGCTACATCTCAATACATTCTAAAATGCTTTAGTATAAAGGTCCCTTACGGTGCAAGCAAAGTGGTGTATATCAAGAGTTAATGCTGAGAAAATAGGTAATATTGCCTCACAGTGATTGATAAACATGGTTATGGTATTACTTATGCACTCTGTTAAAGGGTCATATAGACTGTTCTGTTGCTCAGTTGTCATGTCAAGTCATTCTTTTAGCTGAAACTAAAATTTGTATCATACTTTCATATCAAAATCAAATTTTTTATATTAGCTTTTGTCTTCTTTTAATGTGTTAGGATGTATTGGTAAGCTTTACTAATATCTTTCCATTATGTTTTTACCTGCATGCAAAGCATAAAAGGATAAGGGACCTAATTGTTACTGTGTTTTGCTTTTTTTTTGCCTAACCCAATGTCTCATTTTGTTTTGCCACTACTTGCCTTTATTAGGCAGTTTTGTGACAAGAAATGGTTTTAGAGATTGGGAGAACATACTGCAAAGGTCCTGTACTAAAAACGGGGACAGCTGCATCATTGTATTAAGGTAAAGTCATATTCTGATGTAAAACCTTTTGAAATGGCAACAAAAACCACTAATGTACAACCATCATTTCAGTATTTTTCCACATTCAGTTCCATTAAATTAATTTATAGAAACAGAGAGACTTCAGGTGAAAAAGATAAGCATATTGATGGCATCAGCATGCTTTGGGAAAACGAAATAAAAATGAAAAGAGTTTAATACATCTTCTGATATATCCAGAAAAAACATGACAAGCAAACAAACAAATCAAAAAATATTTTAGATGGTCCAAAAGACTTAAGTCAGGATCTGCAGGTCAGATTATGGTTTTAAATTTGGTTTGTGCTTTTCCAGCCTATTGAATTTCGTCACCTATGTTTTACTATATTCTGTTATTTTTGCAATTTGGGATTTGTAAAATAGGTTCTGTTTGCTTACTGTTTGGCAGGTATTGCCTTGTTTATTTCTTTGTATTGTTTTGTATTTTTCAATTCAAAAAGTCATTTTGAATTGAAAAAGCTTCCTGAATGGATTTATTCCATTTTCTTGTGTCTCCTCATTTTTGTCTATGTTTGCACCTGTTTTGCCGACTACATAAAAGTTCAGTTTGTTTTTATTATCAGTTTAGCTACATTTCTCCATGCTGTTTTTTTTTCTCTGTAGGTTCATTGATATTCAGTTGAAAGACTCAAAAATAGCTTCTATCTAAGCTGACTGAGCTTGGGCTATTTTACAACATAGAGTGGAAAGATTTTAGATGGTGGTGAATTTCTTCCTAATATTGGTGGCTGTGACTGCAGAAAAGGAAAATATGCATGGGTACTGACTTGGAAATTTTTTTGTAAGAATGTTTAAACCATGAAGTGGTGCCCTATTGGTTAGAGAGGAAAATATTCCTAGTAGGCCTTCAAGATTACTGGTTGTACTATTTTTTCGTCCCTTAATCTTAGATCGTCCCTGAGTACTGGTAGCAACCCACTGCTCCATAAGGGATGGTTATATGTGGAGATAAATGTTCCCTGCAGTGGATTTATCAAAATATATTTCTGGGCCTTTTATTTTCATTTCACAGTCTTCTTTTTACTGGTATTATTTGAGCCTTTTCTGATAATTTTTTATCATATCTATGCAGATGATGTCCAGCTGTTTGTATCTTTGAAACCATATCAGCTCTATAGGATGTCCACGCTCATGCAATGTTTATCTCATATCAGTGAGTGATTTTTAATCAACTTTCTGGTTTTAACACAGATGATAGAAACACCTTGATAATTGTGTCAAGCCACCCACATGCAAAAATCAATCATACAGTTGCTTTTTTTGCCCAGCAACCAAATCCAAAATATATATATATATATATATATATATATATATATATATATATATATATATATATATATATATATATATATATATATATATATATATCTAGAGGTCAGTTTTGATGCTTTATGAGGCTTTGACTTGCACAAGTAATGTATTTATTCTTCCAGTTAGTTGGGAGTGTTGGTCTAGTGGGTCAGAGCAATGTGCTTGTGCTCTGGGAAGATTGCAAGTACCTGGTTTGATCCCCCATTACCTGCGTTCTGGGTCCCTGTGCAAGACCCTTAACCTCTGATTGTGCCGCACAGTGGCAACTCACTGCTCTCCAAGGGAATGGATTAAATGCAGAAGTGAATTTCTCCATTGTGAGATAAATTAATTTTTCTTTCCTTTAAGAAACAACTCTCAAATATGACAAATGGACTCCTAAGTAGATCTAGGAAACATCTTTCATCTACTTGTGTCATTCCGCTTAAGGCTAGCAAAATACCCATTTTATAGGCCTGGACATATCTTTAAGCTATCCAGAGCACAGCAGACGGTTATACTGAGTCTAGTAAATTCTCGCATATCACTCAAGTCTTACACTCCTCACACTGGCTTTCAGTGGATTTTAGAATTTGATTCAAAAGTCTTGTTCTTACCTATATGGCTCTAAATGGCCATGCTCCTAGCTATTTGTGTCGGCTTTTAAAAAAAGGGCTCTGCCCCTTGCAGCCATCGATTCTAAGCCACAAAATCTCCTGGATGTTCCTTCTACGATACTGAAAATTAGGTCTGTGGCTCCTAAACTGGGAAACAGTTTACCCCTGCAGCTTCGCTTTGCTGCATCGGAGAAAAAGAAAACAAACTGAAAACTGATTTGTTCCACCAGCCTTTTATGTCATGATTTTAATGTATATCTATTGAATTTCTTTTTGTATTACTTTTCCCAGATGTTACCTTACTGCACAGTGCTTTGTGTCTGTGAAGCATGACTTATAAATAAATGTTATTTATTTTAATTTCCCCTTTACATCTATGCTCTAAACTTTGCTGGTCTATAGCATAACATCCCCAAAAACCGTCCAGTTTCTGGTTGCAGAATAACAGTTCATGGCACATGAGCACTTTATAAAGGGCTGTATGTGACTGTCAGTGTGTCTTCTGTGGATTAAGATTTAAGTGAACCAAGACATTTAATTACTTGAACATCAACAAAACTATTTCTCAGCATGCTGCCAGTCTGTGCATGTGTGTATTTCTTTGTATCCTCACTTTTCAATTATAAGATGAAGGATGGCTCTGGGAGTCGCTATCTTTGTACAGCTGTGTTAAGTGATAAGTAGACCTCAAATCAAACTCTATACAAAAAAAAAACACAACATGAGGGACAACTGTCTAATTTTGGGGGGCATTGGGCTATCGATTTGAGTCCAGAAATAAAAGCTTTATGGATTTTCTCTGAAGTTTAATTAATCTGCATTTATTTTACCAAACATAAACGACCACCGCTGAGCACATGCTGACAGGCATACAAGACTCGGCCTCCTTCGTTCATCCTTATCACAAGTAATTTGAGTGAAATCTATTTGTCTCTTTCTTTCCCCCACGCGACATCACTCTCTATTCCCTTCAAAATCTGACTATTGTCTGCCCACTTTTTGTCTTTCTGATATCTGTGCTACCCTCTATGTTTTCCTTTTGTTCTGACCAACAGTTGAGATCGTGTTCTGATAATAAACTCATAATTGTGATAACAAGTGGGGCTCTGATACCACACACAGTTCCGTTGCTGCAAAAAAATTGGAGAGAAGATGGGGGCATGAAAAGAAGTGGCACAGCTGATGGAAAAACGTGTTATTCTGTCTGTTGCCTTGTTGGTTATCAACCTTTAGAGAAAAAAACTGCATGCTGATTAAACTCTGTAGAAAGAATTGCTGCTTACTGCCAAATGTATGCAGCGTCACAGATTCACATACACACTCGAACTGATTTTGTTATTTTCCGAAGGATTAATCTGGTCTCTTTGGGATCATCAGACAGAAATCTCTATTAGGCTTTTCTGTCTTTGTCAAAGCAGGAAGGGGCCATTATGTTAGTAAAGTGGAACAGAGAAATACTACTTGCTGTTATTAAGAATTCCTGATAACAATGCCTTAGGTTTGATCTTATCTGAATCAATTAAAGTACTCCAAGCACGATGACACTTCAGAACACAATATTTCAGATTTCAGAAATCCTCAAAAGTTCCTTAGTAACTTTTTGTAAATTTGTGTTGCTCCTGAATGATGTTTAACTTGAAAAAGACTGCTGCTAAGGCTGGGCATACACTGTATGATACACTATATTGCCAAAAGTATTTGCTCACCTGCCTTGACTCACATATGAGCTTAAGTGACATCCCGTTCCTAATCCATAGGGTTCAATATGACGTCGGTCCACCCTTTGCAGCTAGAACAGCTTCAACTCTTCTGGGAAGGCTGTCCACAAGGTTTAGGAGTGTGTTTATGGGAATTTTTGACCATTCTTCCAGAAGCGCATTTGTGAGGTTGCACACTGATGTTGGACGAGAAGGCCTGGCTCTCAGTCTCCGCTCTAATTCATCCCAAAGGTGTTCTATCGGGTTGAGGTCAGGACTCTGTGCAGGCCAGTCAAGTTCATCCACACCAGACTCTGTCATCCATGTCTTTATGGACCTTGCTTTGTGCACTGGTGCACAGTCATGTTGGAAGAGGAAGGGGCCAGCTCCAAACTGTTCCCACAAAGTTGGGAGCATGGAATTGTCCAAAATGTCTTGGGATGCTGAAGCATTCAGAGTTCCTTTCACTGGAACTAAGGGGCCAAGCCCAGCTCCTGAAAAACAACCCCACACCATAATCCCCCCTCCAACAAACTTTACACTTGGCACAATGCAGTCAGACAAGTACCGTTCTCCTGGCAACCGCCAAACCCAGACCCGTCCATCAGATTGCCAGATGGAGAAGCGCGATTCGTCACTCCAGAGAACGCGTCTCCACTGCTCTAGAGTCCAGTGGCGGCGTGCTTTACACCACCGCATCCGACGCTTTGCATTGCACTTGGTGATGTATGGCTTGGATGCAGCTGCTCGACCATGGAAACCCATTCCATGAAGCTCTCTGCGCACTGTTCTTGAGCTAATCTGAAGGCCACATGAAGTTTGGAGGTCTGTAGTGATTGACTCTGCAGAAAGTTGGCGACCTCTTCGCACTATGCGCGTCAGCATCCGCTGACCCCGCTCCGTCAGTTTACGTGGCCTACCACTTCGTGGCTGAGTTGCTGTCGTTCCCAAACACTTCCATTTTCTTATAATACAGCTGACAGTTGACTGTGGAATATTTAGGAGCGAGGAAATTTCACGACTGGATTTGTTGCACAGGTGGCATCCTATCACAGTTCCACGCTGGAATTCACTGAGCTCCTGAGAGCGACCCATTCTTTCACAAATGTTTGTAAAAACAGTCTGCATGCCTAGGTGCTTGAATTTATACACCTGTGGCCATGGAAGTGATTGGAACACCTGATTCCAATAATTTGGATGGGTGAGCAAATACTTTTGGCAATATAGTGTATTTTCAATTGTTGTACTCAGCTACAGCTTAAACTGTACAATAAAATTGCAGGGTTTAAAAGTTCTCAGCTTACAATGTTTTTCTTACACTGTACAGCCTGATGCTCTGATGTGATCTACCTGCTCACACTGCATGTCCAAAAACCACATATTGGATTCAGCGCTGAGAGATCTCATCAATTTAGAAGGAAGAAGAACTCCCTTGTTTGCACACGCGCAGTGCGTGAGGTTCTGGTAAATCGGCTCATTGCTCTGCTTCAACAGCAGGATTTGCTCATGACCACCCAATGGACGACTGAATTCCACACATTTGATTTTCTCCCGACCTTACAATTCCTGATGGGGAGGTGGTTGTGAGAGGCTATTACCCCTTGTATACTTCATTAGGGAGGACATACGATGAGGCTGAAACGTGGCCCGATCGAAAAAATTCTTGCACGACTGGAGAATCGGCCTGAAAAGGGTGAAAAATCGTACAGTGTATGCCCAGCCTTAGCTGACAGAACTGGTGAGTTCAGAGATTAACTGTATCTAGATCTTTGTCTGTTGGAAGACAGCTACACATAACACAAAGTACAATTTGCACCACTTGCATTCTAAGTTCTTTCATATATTTTCTCTTTATGTAAAAATTCAATTAAAGTAAATTGTGTGCGGATGCATCTGATGCTTGCACTGCTCTTGTGCTCAATGACAGAGTGGTTTTAATTTTCTATATTTGCTGTGATAAGGAAAATTGTGTCAATAAAAAATAGTTTTAATTTGTTTTTAAGAAAGAAAGTCCACTTTAAAACATCGTCATGACAGTCAATTCATTAAGATTACGATTCTGCCATAAAATATTTCGCTGTCAGAGCCATGCAGACCCCCGCCACTGATCTCTATTTATTCACTGTATTGCTGAAAGGTTGAAAAAACTGAAGTCCTCTCCCGCCATCTTGGTACTTCCCACTCTCATGGAGTCGCAGCATACAATTGCCTGTAATGTAATGTAATTACCATAACAACGTAATCGATACATGTATATTACATATACATCATCAATTTAGCACTTTTGTAACATCATTAGATATTGTGTGAGTGTGTAATATTCTTATTTGTGATGCAGTATTATTATGCTCCATTAATACAATAATATTTTTGTGATGGATTTGTATAGTATGTTATATTACATGATTTATAGACATCATGGACTTCAAACTGAATATGCAATGTGATTTGCCAATTTTTCCCTTAAATGACAGTAATCTACTGATGCTATGAAACAGCAAGTGTGTGTCCATCTCTCTGCTAGCTCCCGGATCAGCTTCTATGATTGGTTGTTGTGGTGCATCAAATTTTTCTACTCCAGCATCTACTGCTTAAGAAGGGCGTCACGCAACACAGATGCTGATTAAGACACTGAAATAAGCTTTAGGAGTATTTGCTGGCATTGAGGAAGCACTCTGAAAAAAGCTGAATATTCATAAATATCCATATATTACCTATGGTCAAGTAAAGACTCATAATAAATTAAATTTTGTAGGAAAACGGCTGCTGTCTTTGGGATCACGGTTCTGTTGTGTGACCCACACACTGCTGTCCTAAAGATGACTTTGCACATTATATTAATACCATGGTTAACTGAGAACTTCATTCATGATCCTATGGATTTAAAATAAAGTCAAACAATCAGTCCTTTGCCATCATGCCTATCCTGTGAAATAAGTGTGCTGTGGCAGTCTTATGCCACTGTGTATTTGGTAAGAACTTTCTATTAGAAAGTATATCTATAGTAGCTGATCTATTGTGTAGTGCTTCCGAGGACAGCCTTAAGGCCCAAGGTGCATTCACCTCTGTCGACCATGACCGTTTCGCTGGTTCTCGACTAATTTTGATAGATGCAACCCTGCTTAAATGACTGAGTCAGAGTATCTATAAAATGCCTTAACTGTGTCATTTAACCATCATAATTTGATCATTTAGAAACTCAAATCCTTATCGTCTGTTCCTACTTCTAACACAGCAATTCTTTGACAAAAGTAGCCTACTCCCTTGGTGCCACATTAACTTCAATCACAAACAGGTGCCATGATGAATTAGTAAAGTTACCTTCAACTGTCAATGAAATGCCTGATCAGAGTAGGGGAATATTTTTTTTTACTAATTTCAA
Organism: Cyprinodon tularosa; assembly: GCF_016077235.1. Taxonomy (NCBI): domain Eukaryota; kingdom Metazoa; phylum Chordata; class Actinopteri; order Cyprinodontiformes; family Cyprinodontidae; genus Cyprinodon; species Cyprinodon tularosa. The sequence continues at coordinate 1,176,592 of NW_024038778.1, read as the reverse complement.
TTCACAAAATGTTCTGTAAAAAAAAAAACCCATCTGTCTTACCATCTAACCATCAAGGTTATGTTTAACAGTTTTTCTTAAGCCTGATCTAAAAAAAAAACACGGCTCTAATCCAGAATATATTACTCTGGGATTCATAAGGATGAAAACATTCTGAACCAAACTCATTATTTAAAGAAAAGTTTTTTTAATATTGATTTCATTGAAAAAAAAAAATGTTTTCCTCTTTTGCTTTATGATGTAACCAGACCCAGTTTGACAAAGAAAGGCCCAGCTGAAAGTCTAGAAAAAAAGTATGCAGCTCTTTTTTAATAACTGTGCATTCAGTCTGTAATTATAAAGTCAATATACCAATTTTTAAAATGTGAAAATAAAGCTGAGAGGAAGCAAATTAAAGATGACTGTAAACTCCTTTGCATCTGTTAGGCATAAGTAGATATTTGCCTTTTAGGGGGGAAAAAATCAACAAAAACAGGCCAAACTCAGTTGTTTTTTTTCCATTGTTATCCAGTCCTAGAAAAAATTAAAGCAATTTTTTAGGTTAAAGATTACGAAGGATTCCTGTAGATACCTTCATAAAAGCCTTGCAACTTGGGAATCAAAACAAACTGCTGCTTTTAGACCCTTTACTTTAACTTGTTAGTCACAGCAAGAATCGCTTTTGTCTTTCAGACTGTCAGCGGTCATTGTTTTGGTAGAGGGATAATATTTTCAGTTTTAAGTTTTTAGAGACTAATCAGTAGGAGAATAACAGTCAGAGATAAACATCGTATATCTCACCACAGGACCAGCCTGTCATCCTCTGTTTTTGACGTTTTTCAGAAATCCCCTCACTGTTCTTGTTTACACTTTGCCATGAGACCACCGAGTGCCAGGATTAAATGAAATTTTACTGGGAATTAACTGCATGTTTTTTGCCTCAAAACATAATTGCCATAATTGCAAAATAATGACAGAAGTGTTGATCAGAAATAATTACTGAGATTGACAAAATAAGGCGGATAATGTATAGATATGATTTGCAGATCTTTTTTTTCCACTTTGATTCTTGAAAAATAAGAAAGTAAGGGAAGCAGCAAGACTGTTGACAAGAAAGGCAAATGATCCCCCCTAAGCAAGAGAGCAATTAAACTGCAGTTGTTCAGAGTCCTCAGGTTATTATTTCGAATTTCTGACTCTTACTGTTGCTCTACAGGAGGTTTGGTATCTGGTGGGTTTAATATTCACTGTTATGTCCACAGGAGTCTATAAATGTCATTTCATCTCAATTCAGTTTTTAAAAATTCTCCTCTAGGATGTGTATGATATTAGATACAAAGCTCTATGTAAGGTAGAAAATTCATGGTACTCTCCATATCTGCTTGTTTTTGCTGGATGAGGGGGCAGTAAAGCTTGGACAGTATACTTAGAGCAATTTCATGAGACATATTAATCTACATTAGTGGATTATGGGGGTAAGCCAGAGTACTTCAAGGGAAACTGTGATTTGAACCTAAGACCTACTTGTTACAATGCACAGTGCTGCCTACTGTGGCTCTGTACCGCTCATAGTACTTTTTAGACACTTAAATTATTGTAATGCAAAGGATTCCTTTGTGCACTTTTTTTATTTAAGTGAGTAGAGAGCAATAATCCTGGATAATAATCAATGGTTTATATATAATTACTTTTGCTTTAAAATCTTGTAATGTTTTCTGTTTAGTCAGTATTCACTCAGGTGTTTGGTCCCAGATGGACCGTTTTTGGGTTTCTGTCTTCTCAGCAGGTACTCTCAGTAGTATTTTCTCTGGAATCCCAACAAGTGGGATCAGTCTGTTGGCAAGAAATGGAAAACCGGCTGATGGTGCACCTTTGATATGTGGATAAGGTGCAGGAAATGTATTCAAATTGTACAATTCGAGGCCATAGTTACATAGTCCCTTCCTTTAGTAACTACCAATCTACAAACATGAAACTCTAAATTATGTTTGTTGTTTGCTTTTTTTTAACAAATCGAAGGGATTGCATAAAACCATTTAATAGAGAATAATAACTCAAGTCAACCAACCAGTTGCTACCTAACAAATTTGCCAAACTGGTTTTCTTTTTTCTCTAAAAATGAGCCTTTTCTTACAACATGTTACCTATTTAACTCTCTCTCAAACATTTTCTTTAAGCGGTATTAAAAACTGTGCTACTGATAATAATAATACTAAATTTGGGTTTTGGAGAAGAAAATAAATGCCTATTATTGTGATTTGGGTCTTTTGGTCATCACTTAGAATACAATCACCGCTATTGATCGTATACGAAACGTTACTCTCTTCCATCAGTGACTTTACACAAACAAATGTTGTCACACTATCCATGTGGAGACTCTCCACTGACTTCAATTAATTTCAATGGCCTAACACACTAAACATTACCAACACATTCCCAACCCTAAACCTAACTTAACTCCTTAGGTTAGGATAAACCTAACTCTTCACTCCTTAGTCCTGAAACCTAACCCCCACCCCAGGGAGAGAACTTCTCCAAATGGGAGCTGGTCATTTGTCACCGAAGTATGTTTGTAACACGTTTCTGTGGAATTGTCCCCACAAGGTAACAAAAACATGCCAATACCTCCACACAGAACACACGTTGCTGGAGAAGTTTAATCTACAGAGATAACTGAAAAGTTGTTTTCTCCCCAATCTTGCAAAAAAAAAAAAAAAAAAAACTCACAAGTAACACCATCAGCAAACCATCAACCACATACTGTTCACTACAAACATTGCAGAAGAAAATATCCCTGTGGGTCTTTTTTGTTTTGTTTTTTCAAACGGCAGATATTTTGACTCGGTGCAGAAATAAAAGCACAGGCACAGCTAATAGTATTCATTATAATCCTGTTTCAGTTCAGAGCTCCATCAGTGAGCCTGTGTGTCAGACTCTGGACTTGGCACGTACAGATAGTGCATCTAGAACGGCGCTGTCATTATAAAGTACCTTGAGACCAAGCTCAGCTGCAGAGCTTGTATTCCTCTTCTCCTGTGGTACAGCTCACATTTTGTTGCCCCACTATCTCTTGCTGATCCTCCCTTACAAACACAACTAGGACTTGGAAACTTTCAGAGGATTCTTTACATCTATCCAGAAGGTACATTTTAAATGAACCGCTTGTAGGATTAGTGTAATATTTTGTCATGGAGGGAACTCAGGTTTTATTTCTGATATTACTAATTTTACTTTTTGCTGCTCTGATCAGAGTATTTGACACACATTTCAGAACAGAGACACATAACTTTAGTAAATCAATCAGTGTTGACATGGACCCTGCTTTAAGTAACAGTAAGCGCTGCTTACCTCTGCGTTCAGTAGTAACTACCAAGGCCTCCTGCTGTTGGCCCCAGCCCACAGCGGTGCGGGCGATGAGGCGAAACACGTAGGTGTGCTCAGAAGAGAGCCCTGTGACGGTGAACTGGCGAGCATTAGACCCCACTTCCACTACGGACCATCGCAGAGAGTCCCGGCTGTGAAGGCGGTAGGATATCTGGTAGCCTAGAGAAAAAGTAGATAAATTGAGATGAAAAAAGTAATTTGGTATGAAACTATATGTTTGTGTCCTTAAGAAATGAAGAATAAAAACACCCCAACAAAATACAAGATTGTGAAATCATTTCTGACCAATGTGACTCTAATGTCCAACTTATTTCCAGTTTGATAAGTAGAATCTTTTCTTCAATGGAGATTTGGTGACCAGATTTGTTGACCAAAATAGCACAGGGAAGAGCGCTACCAATTAAATGGACAAGCATAGACCTGTATCACTGGAAACATGTCTTGAGGCCTGGTGACCAAAATTATTTGGTCAAGCTAGTAAGAAGTTAGGAGACCAGTGAGTCTTGTTGCAGTCAAGCATGGTGGGGAGAGCGTCATGGAGTGGGGCTGCCACATATCATTGAGTGAACAATAAATGTGTTTAAGTCGAGCTGTTCTGTGTAGCGCATGGAGGTTTGTTTAAGAACATTAATGAGTTAGCAACCTTAGGAAGAGCAAGGTCAACAGCACACATGTCAGGGATGTGTCATGATCTTGGCACTGATGCCTAGTCGGATTACTCATGTCACACACCTGCTTAGCTCCGCCTAGTTCTCATTATCTGCTTATCTGATCCACCTGTACCGGTACTAGTCTCTACTCAACCAGCCTTCAAACCAGTCGTCAGTGCCAGATTATTTTCGAGCCGTTGGTGAGAATTATTCTAGTGTTCCTGTATTTTGATTACCTGATCCTGACCCGGTGTGCCTCTTGACATCAGAGCCAGCCTGTTCCCATCTGATCTGTTTGTCTGACCTGTCTTCTTACTCCACCTTTGATCTCTGCCTGTGTGTGTACTGTACCTGGAACTGTGATCCAATTCCGTTCTGGATTCTCCTTCGGCACCTCCTTGTATCTCTTACCTCCTGGCTCTGACAACTGAGCACATCATAGACACCGGCTTTGGTTTTGCATCTGGATTATCCTGTCTAAATTTGTTTGCTCGGTTCTGATCTCCTGCCTGTCCTCTGACCACTGATACATCAGCGTCTGGGACTCCCTGTGTGGCAACGGCCGAGCAGCGTTGGCAGCTGACTAGCTAGACCAAACCTCACCCTCTGGGTTCGGGCTGAACTATAAAACCAGAGGTTCCTGCATTACTTTGGTTCAGTTTTCAAAAAATGTTTTTAGAAATCTGTTTGTCTGTCTTGAATACTGGATCCCTCTGTTCTGAGCCTGAAAGGATGAAGTTATGGAGATGCCATCATGAGGCAGAAAATACTCTGGTCAGATTCGATCAAAGCTTAAAGGAATAGTACACCCAAAACATGATTAGCCTTCATTTTCTACTCACCTCCATGCTGAACAACACTCTGGAGTACTTTTTTGATATCTCAAATGCATCTGGAGATCTGGGAGGCTTCTTGCTGTCTGCTGACATTCAAATAATGGAGGTCCATGGCGCCCGAGACAGAAAGGTCCATAAAAGTCCACAAAAACGTGTCAATATTCCTCCATACTGCTCGTCCAATGTAATCCAAGTGTCCTGAGTGGGTAGCATCCAGAATTTACTCGAAACGAAGTCATTTAGAATGTTTTTAGAGCATAAACAGTAGTGTATAGGATTTCCTAATAGCGCCCCCATGCGCGCTCACGATTCTACGGAAGCCGGCAGACCAAACCAGCGCATTCAGCTCGGCAAAGAACTCATGCTCTTCCTCAACACTGAAGTCCTCAGACATTTTTCTTTCGTTGTTTCTTTCTTTGCACAGGTAAACAGCACATTTCTTCTTCTACGCTTGCATTATCGGCAGACCAGACGCTGAATGCGCACTTTCTTCCGGTTTGGTCTGCCGGCTTCCGTAGAATCGTGAGCGCGCATGGGGGCGCTATTAGGAAATCCTATACACTACTGTTTATGCTCTAAAAACATTCTAAATGACTTCGTTTCGAGTAAATTCTGGATGCTACCCACTCAGGACACTTGGATTACATTGGACGAGCAGTATGGAGGAATATTGACACGTTTTTGTGGACTTTTATGGACCTTTCTGTCTCGGGCGCCATGGACCTCCATTATTTGAATGTCAGCAGACAGCAAGAAGCCTCCCAGATCTCCAGATGCATTTGAGATATCAAAAAAGTACTCCAGAGTGTTGTTCAGCATGGAGGTGAGTAGAAAATGAAGGCTAATCATGTTTTGGGTGTACTATTCCTTTAAAATCCTAGTTTATATTAATTTAAGCAATACAATTTGAGTATTATCCAGACAGCTTTACTGTGACCTGATTACAAAATTCCCACTGCGAATGTTGGTTCTAGTTAAAAACCCGTTCTGAGCCAGATACAACAAAGTCCCAGCCGGGAAATATGTGGATGAAGGTGAGGGGATGCTTTTCCTTAACAGGGACATCAATGGATGAAAATCCAATAGAGGTGACAAAGGTATACAGACTGGATTATAGGCACAATAGAGCTGAAATTAAATAATTAAATGTATGTAGAAGGTGCCAGTTAAAGTCTAGATTTGAATCCTATTGATAATCTGTGTCGAAATATGAATTGATGTTATCCATCCATCTGATGTGAAACTATTTTGCAGTGAAGGTTAGAATAACTGTGCTTTAGATCTGCAATGATTCAGGGAGGATGAATTCAAAACCATTCCAACTTTAAAACAATGTATTCAGTTGAAAACCTTCCTGCCCAAATCTGTTTTTTATTGTCGGGATTAAGCATTACTTTGTGTTGCTTATTTTCTTAAAGTCAATATAAATGACCCTGACAGAGCTTGAACAATAAAGAAATTCCAGGGCTTCTTGCAAGACATAGTTATCTGGAATAACAATACATCTGGACGGTTCTGTATTTTCTTTTTCTGAAAAGATTTCAAACATGTACCTTCATTCCAAGAAAGAGACAAGAGTCAAGCTCTGGATACAGAACTTTATTCCAGTGCAGCAGGTTCCTTCAGTCTCACACTCACACGTTCATCTTTAGAGACATTATATAAACATACAGCCTCTCGTCTGTATCCTTGGCAGTGACCTATGGTGTACACGGCTTGTGTCTGTTTCTCAGTCTCAAGTGCAGTAGGCCATGTAATAATACTAACACCCCCACCACCACAAGCACACACACTCAAGCCATTGATCCCCATCCAAGCTTTCCACAGGCCACTGACCGCTCACAAAGACTTATATTACAAGGATTGTAATGTGTAGCACATACGCCGGCGCCCGCTGCGTGTCTACAGACTGGCAGAAACACACAAATAAGCTGATGTGATTAGGTCACAGTGAGACTGTCAGGATAATACTCTGCTCTGAGGCACCTAATCTGGTTGAGCGAGCGATAATCTCATCAGATAGTCTGATTGTATGTTAATGTGAGTTCTGCGTGTGGAAGAGTATAGGATAACAGCCAAATCAAAAATCGAATCTAATCAACTAGGTCAGGGAACGGCTTTGTTCTGGACAAAATATTTTTAGGATATTGATGCTTTGTAGGTAGATGAAGCCAAATCCTGGTTGCATAAAGAGATTGAGTCTTTTATATTTCCTGCCTTCTCTTTTTTTTTTTTCGCGATTTTTCTATGAATACCTGTAACTCTTTTCAAACATAACCTGATAATTTTTGAGTCGATGTTTCTCAAAAGACAGATGGACAGAATAAGTTATAAGGTTCCAATATCTGAAGTCAATACCTCAAGTGAGGTACAGTATGATCTTCTTGTTTCCCAAGAAAATATCCTTATATCCAAAAAAATCATATGAGCACAATACAGCAGCCATAAATTAACTTGTTTTATGTATTTCAGAATCAGAAATACTTTAATAATCCTAGAGGGAAATTACTTAAATTTATTTAATCTCTGAAACAGTATCATGAAGTACCTTGCAGAAATATTTACCCAACATCAACGTTTTTACTTTTTAATCACCAAAATCTGTCATTTTTATTACTTCTTGTTTACTTTAATGGCTTTTATTATTATTGTATGTATTTGTTAAGGTATGTGACAGACTAACACAGGGCATCATTTTGAACTGAATGAAAAAATCTGGTTATAAATATTTATAAATATGGTTTATAAAATTCTTTGCCTGTAATCTAACGGATTAATATGCTATAGTCTAACATCATGAAAAATATTAATTGCTTAAATCTTATATTAGGTCGGATTTTGTTTTGGTTAATCTGGTTACTTCAAGTAATGGTTTGCATCATTGTGCCTGTAGACTCTGAGTGGGACGACATCTGCTGCTAAGTCATGTGCAGAGCCTAAAGCCCTGTATGTGTCTGAGGAGGGAAGGTATTACGGTCTGTTCTCATTAGATAATTTACAGGAGGAAAGTTCCCCGCCATCGTCTCATAGATACTTCTCTCACTCTGTTGTCCTTATAAGTATTGGAGAAAATGTGGTGGCTCTGTGAGTCGGAACATTCTAACTTGTGATGGAAACTGGCCTCCAGGAAGATGAATCAACTGGCTGAATATTTTATTTCAACAACAGTGCGTAGAAAATAGATTGTTTTTTCCACAGCTGGTTTTGATCAGATCACTTTTTCTTTATGTTTTCTATGTCTCCTTCATAGACATGGCTTGTGACAAACTTTTAGAAATGACCAGTTATTTCAACCATGGATTTGTTTTTGCAAGTCTTCCATAAATACATAAAACATTTGGAGTGCACAACTAATACTTATAAAGTTAGGAGACCCTACCAACCTGAGCTGTGCTTCTCCTTAGCTCCTCCAAGTCCTTCACAACTTTCTCCCATGTCCATTTTGGCTTCTTCCTCTGTTTTTTTATGATGCTGCTATGCTACTTATGTTGTTAAACCTGTTGTGGGCATCAGAGCACCTGAAGCTCCATGACATTTGAACAAACTGTTTATTGTAACTTCAGACGAGAGTTTGCCACAGCGGAGGATGAATGAAAAATTGTGAGTAAACACTTAATGGTTTATGGTGTAATGTGATTAGTGCTGAAACAATTGGATTAATCGTGATTAATTGATCATTGAAATAATCTTCATCTAATTTAGGAACTGATTAATTGTTAAATGGAGTATAGAAATTGTAAAACATGCCTTTAGCTAACAAAGCGACTCACTTAGAGCAGTAATTAAATCAAAATTGTAAAACAATGTATATGCTCTGCCCAGAACTCCACAGTTTCACCTGGTTTAATGTCATAGAAAATCTTCTTTAAGGAACCTTTTACTATCCGATTATTAGTCGATTAATCAATCGACTGATAGACTGATAAATTGATTAGCAAAATAATCATTAGTTGCAGCCCTAAATTGACAAAATGCGGATGAAGTTAATCGTTTTGCAAGGTGCTGTTATCACCTTTGGATAAACTGAATCCTTTAGTTCATTTAAGACCTCCAACATCAGTTCAATTCTTACCAAAGAGGGTTGCAACAAAACTGGTTCTACTTTGCAACTCTATGTTAACGGGCATCACTTTTATAATTAGCCACAGATGTTGAAGTTTACTATCATAGGCCAAAGAAAAAAGAGAAGGGTTCAAATAGTGCTCTGATTTATTTATTTATGCATGAAGGAGCTTCTGATTTATGAGAGAACAGCAGATCAAAGGCAAACTAAGCCACAGCTTGACATGGACATGAAGCAGTTCTGAATTGTGTGATGCTGGCATTTTTTTTACATAAAGTTTATTTGCTCTTGCTAAATATTACAAAAAAAGCACCAGGGGGATAATTTAAAGACACCTCATACATGTTCTGTTGGTAGCATGTTTTTCAAGCTTCGAGTTTTGTGATAAACCAACACTTATTAGGCTGCTGCTGTGTTTAAGCAATGAGCCGTACCAAATATGCAACAAGCTACCCATGTCATGGCTTATTATAAAAGTTCAACAAAGCAAATGTAAGGGCAAACTATCACTGACAAGAACATGCACATGCAGTATAAGACATATGTAGTGAATAACTTGCAGGACTTGCTTATCAGACGTTTAACCTCCATTCCTGTTTTTTTTACCTAGCCTTCCAGAATGGCCTCATAGGACTGTAGATTTAGTAAGAGCAAACTTACTAAAAACTCAAGTTTTTAAAAACATTAATTTACCCCCCACCCCAGTTATGCCAAAAATCAGATCTGTTTATGAAAAACCATAAAAGAAATTCAAATGTCTTCATAAACATCTAGTTTATGTATGTTATTTTCTCCATTCCCATACATAGTGCCATAAGATTAATCCCAACACCGGCTGTGGGGGGGTCCACCTTTTTCCAAATACGGGTAATTAACTCTTTGGCCTGTAGTAATGAGAAATCAAAAAATTACTTTGATGGGTCTCAGATTTAGCCTTTCTGGATACGGATGCAACAGTATCTTCCTTGCATCTAATAAACAATATTGTTCCAATTTTTTGTATCACTTTCTTTCAGAAGTCTTAAACTTCATCTGAATTATTGACACCATTAATGTAAAACTTTCTCTTCGGTGACACTTAAAGAGCTTTATTTTGATCCGTAAGCGTAAGAATTTTGTTTATTAAAGTGTTAGGTAATCCACAATTAATCCAAAAATTAACTATTGATTATAGATTGTGTCAAACCTTGGGTGTAAATTCTTGGTTTTATTCTGGGTAATTATTGCCCAGCCTTTGTGGGGCTTAAAGGAAGCTCTGTGATACATAAACATAAGAATAACTAAAAAGCGTATGTAAACTGCATGTATCCACAGTGGTACATAAAAGTGCAACAAGTCTTGCAAAAGTAGGTGGTTTATTCATTTCTTTAAGCTGCAATCCAGTCCGTGTTAGCAACCGATCTGTAGAGATGTAGAGTCTTTACCATCCATTCATCCAACACCTGTGCCAGAAGGAACAGTATCCCCTTTCATCTTTGGAGTGACCTCCAGGCCAATTGGTTTGCAGTTTTTTCTGTGACTCTCACTTCATCCTAGATGAAAAATTTGATAGAAACTACCCACAAAAGCCCATGTTTTTGTGGGTACACCTGCTCTATTTGATCTAACATATTTCAGCATGAATCTTTGCTTAAACTAGCTTTTTACAGTTTCTAAACCGTATTTCTGGCAGTAGAAAAAGCTGTGTGGTAAAGTCTCACCTTAAAGGTAAGAGTTTTGGTGGAGGCCCTCGGTAAAGTTTATTTTTCATCTTTTGAGGTCCAAAACGCAGGGTACTTATTGCTGTTTTTGTTGACATGTTGCACAAAAACTATTTTATTATGTATTATTATGTTTTAAAATTAAATAAGATTATAAAATATTTTTCAATTTCTTAGAAATCAATACTATTGTGATAAATCCAGCATAGTCTGTTTAATGATGACCAATTCTGTGTTTCTTTAATTATATTTAACAACTGGTTAGAAGATTGCGACTGACTGATAACACATTTAATTCTTATTTAATCTTTAGCTTCTGTCAGCTGCAATTTTCTGTTATGAAATGAGAACTTTTCTTTTTGCTATTCTTAAATCTAATAGATATACAAAGATCTTTTCATCCGTCTTTCATCTCACAAAAATGGCTCACTGTGAGTATTTGGTTATGATGGATTCTATTGATAAACTTAAGACTGAAATTTAAAAACTCTTTAAAAACTTTTTTAATGCAGGTATAAAACATATTTATGAAAAGTTGTGGTACAAAATGCTGCAACAGCTAAATAAATACTTCTGTATTAGAAGATAATGGATAAATAAAGTGTTCATTAGCTTCTATATCTACCTGAGACCTTGTGTACAGCATTCATATATTGGTTCTCAGGGATCACAGATTGCATTGTGCCAAATCAGATGCCAGACCTTTTTCTTTTACCATTTCTCTTTTATCTGCTTTCTGCCTCAACCGTCTATTGAGAATTCAAGGAGAAATGAGCCAGTCAGAAGCACAAAGAAAACCAGTGCATAGCAGTTACAGTATTTGTGTCTGCATAGACACAATGCACTCAACAAGGACACAGCAGGACCGCGTGTTTGTGTATATCGGTGTGATGGAGAAAGAGGGATTTGCCCTCCCACTCATCTCTCTGTCACAGAGAGGTGTCGTACTAAATGTCCTCCCCTCCAACAGAATGCAGTCACACATCACTCAAACTGTCCTGCTAAACTCCCTCCCCTACTGAGAGGACAAATACAAACCATTTTCCTCTGTTCGGCATCCAAACTCACACTATCTGCCTTTCTTCCCCATGTTATTTGTCACTAGCTCTGAAGCTCCAGTTGAACATGATTATATTAAAACAGTAGTATGTGATTCTATATATACATTTGGAAAAGGAAGCATATGTCTCCAATTCCTAAATTGTTACCAGCATAAGCTAACCCCCCGGCACCAATGCTTCTTCAAATCCATACAAAGTGTGTTTGTGTTTTGTTTGTAGTTAATTTTTTTGTGTGTTTTTACCTAAAACGATGCCGTTGGGAAAGGCAGGTGGCTGCCAGACCACCCTAACAGATGTCAGACGGACTTCTGGAAAAATCATGCGGACAGGGGGCCCTGGTACTGGAAAGGAAAACAGGAAAAGGAGTTGGCAGCGAAATCAATGCATATTTAATACACACATTTAAGGAGATGAATGACTGATAGAGACAGCAGGCTTTTATATTTCACCACATTATGATTATATAAATTGGTTGCTCTTCTGACATGGTCAAACAAAACTAATCCTTCTAGAGGCTTATTTATAGTCCATTAAATTTTTTTCCCAAGCAAGTATTTATCTGTCTTTGCTTCTATTGGCTCAATTAATTCATCCAGCTGTGTCTATGTCGTTACATCTAATTCTGGATTTGAAATTAAATTCCATCCAACATATCTCTCTGCATGATCCTGCCACCACCATGCTTAACAGGTTGATCTGTCACTGTTCTGTAAGAACATCTAGTTATCTGTACAGTCTTTTATTAGATGAATATAAAATGATCTGTAGAGATTCCAGAACCATAAAGATACAAACTACCACAAACTGTAAGAGCGTGGGAAACCACCATCTCTGTCAGAGTAAAATACCTTTATTATCAACATGAACTTTGAGGAGTCTGAGTGAAAAATAACCCGACAAAAACTCGATCATGTCACATGTCCTCTAGAAAAAATATATTTTTTTAAATTTAAGATTGACATTTTTGGCCACAATGATAAATATGTTAAGAGGAGTCAAGATTATCAAGCATGGTACCATAACCATGCTAGATAATCTTGCCTCCAATCTGTATATAGGATAATAGTTAAAACCCAGACACAACTAGGTATATCAACAGTATAAACAATATTTCAAATATAATTAATTAAAAGGCTTTAAAGGCTGGTTTAAATTAGCATCTCCCTAACTATATCCCATGGTGCCAAGGGACTGTTTCACTTTGATTAGTGATGGTGCAATGCTCAGCATGAAAGGACTAATTAGAAAGTAGAACCAACAAAAAAAAGTATTCCATTCAACCTAAAATCAATAGCTGATCATTCAAAAAGCACAGATAAGCAGTAGTTAGGAATGACTTACTCTAATGTTCTGTAATCATCTCAATCCCAAATATAGTTGTCAACAATTCCTAAACAGCTTGGTGACACCATCCATTTTAAATAAGCTCAGTGAATCAATTTATAGCCAGAGGTATCTAAGGACTTTTCTTGAGGAAGTCTGCAAAATTCTTAATATTCAGCATTGATATATCTCTCTATTTAATTCATATGTAAGCCTGCAGCTGTATGAATTAAAGAATACAATTTCTACCATGTCCATCCAGTTCTAGTTTTTAAAACTCATTAAAATGTTAGTAGCAGGATCATTCCATCCTGATGACATTCAAATGCGACTTTAAAGTCGCTACATAATATGACATGCTTGCCTAATATAAATGTGCATACACCTCGCTGCTTCACTGTATGCTGAGTCTTTTACACACATTGAAGAGGAAACTCCATAGGACGAAATGAAAAGAAGTAATTTCCCTTCAACCTCGTGACAACTCTGACATTGCTGCTGATAAAAGTACATGTTCCACCTCAGCAAATACATGTCAGCTAAAGTGTGTGCAAGCTTACAGCTGGTTCGAGTGTGTGTGTGTGTAAGAAAGGATGGGGGTTCATTATACATTGCCAGGAATTGACTTTGCCATTTTTGTTTTATCCTGAAATGAGAAAAACTTTTCAAACGTGACACGACTTGACAGAGGATGATTGCTGGTGTGCGAGAGAGCATATGTTCCTGAACACGTGTGTCTGTGCGGATCATAAAAATGCCGTAATGGTTACCAGGTCTACACATCGGGAGCTAAACATTTTAACATGGTTAGAGTGAAAAACAAATACACATATGTCTGTCATGACAGGAGAGGTGTGAAGAACAAAAAGAAAACAAAAACAAAGAGGTGTAAAGGGGAAACAAATATGCTCAGAGACCTTCTGGTCACAGGTCAGTAATTCCTACCATCTTCTTTGGTCCTGAGGAGGACGGGGCTGCTGGGAGGGCCGTCTCCAATCCTTGTGTACGCCAGCACTTGTAATGCATACATGGTGTATTTTTGGAGTGAACGCAGTAACAGCGTAATATTTTTGTCTCCTTCTACCACCTGAACACTAGGCGGGCCATCTGAGTCTTTCTCACTGTACAAGACCTGTGAAAAATAAGGAAAAAAAATGGTAAAGAGGCATACAACAAACTGTCTGGTTACGATTTATTGTCTATATTTAGATTCCAGAATTAAGACAAGCATTACATGATCACAACTCACAAGGAACATGAAACTACATCTCTGCTCTGTTTGGGAGACAGCATCGAAGTAAAATAAATAATATCACTATTCCTTTAGAAAATAAATTCTGTCACAAAGATAGTTATTACTATAGAAAAAAAAAGTCTAATCAGTTCACACTGGGTTATCATTGACTAAAAACAGCTAGAAGAAAAAATGTGTCAAGACCTGCTTTTCTTTGTTATCCCTTTCTCCCCTTTACTGTATTGCTCGAAAACTTAAATAATATGACTCTTAAAACCACTGGAGGAAATAAAATCACCTCATCTAAAAATAAGACACAGATCGCGCACAGCAGGAGATCAGGGATGGCTATTCAACATTTAGTGAGGGGTGGAAGGTGTTAAAAGAGCTGCTGCTGGCAGCCACTTCCCATCTATTAACATGGTAGGCATGCTGCTCAGTGTGATCCACAGGAAGACACACAGATGTAGGGTGTTATTTGCTTTGGGCAGGTTGATGATGACCTGGATTTTATACACAGTGTGATTTACAGAGATCTACAAAAGTGTTTTTCCTGGTGATGATTCTTTCAGGTTTTGCTTTTCTGCCACTTATATATTCAGATTTTTCAACAGATACTAGTATCAGACCAAAGTAAATATGAAAAGTATTTTTTAAATTTTTAGTAGACCAGATTGTTTTGGCTGATATGTAAAAATGGCAACAAAAAAAAATATGATGTTAGATCTGATGTTGTCTCATGACTGTGAATGGTTTATATTCAAAAGCATAAACATGTAGTCATTCAATAAAAAAAAGGTTTCTGTATAGTTTCCAAGATTAACAATGATCCGTTTTAAAAAATGACATTAGCTGTATATCATTTAAAGGTTAGCTAAAAACAATACTTGGATATGTTTTCATAGGAATTCAAACACATATGATATTGATTATGCCATCAGCTGGATCAAGACACTTTTTTAGTTTATGTCTAAAATAAATTTAGCAAGAGCATTTTTAAAGAATTGTATTAATAAAAAAGGGGGAAAGGTTAACATCTGAATCATCCATAAATCCAACACTTAAGATAGGTTCTACATATCTAAAAAAAAAAAAAAAATGTTTTAAAAAAATACTGTGAAAAAGTTAAATCATTTTCACTCAGTTTAGGAAAATGTATAACTTTTATACAGATTGATTACACAAAAAGAAAAAAAGTTTAAAGATTTTTTTTTAAATGTTGATGATTATAGCTTACAGATAGAAAACAAAAAGCAAACTTTCGACCAAGAGTTTTGGAATATTGGGTAAGAATGTGGGATTGGGGCTCCTTTGCATGAATTACTGCATCAATGCAGCGTGGCAGGGAGGCAATCAGTCTCTGGATCTGCTGAGTTGTAAAGGAGGCCCAGATTAGATTGGTACAGACCTTCAGGTCATCTTCATTGTTTGGTCTGGTGTTTCTCATCTTAATTTGATGGTACTTCATAAGTACCCTAATATGTCCAGGCCAGCATGATGGCCATTCAACACAGTAACACCATCGCTGGTGTTTAAACCAACTATTAGTTCCTTTTTGCAATGCAGGCAGGTACCAAGACCTGCTGGGTTCGGGGGTTGTCTTAAAGTGATGCCTTCTCCTTATGAACCTACCCAAATTTCTTGAATATATTTTGCATGATCTATGTTTTTCTCCCACGCTGTTTACATCTGATCACTGCTGCACTTTATGAAATGGAAATGTTCATTTCACTGCTAAGCTTCTGCTTATTTACTGCCTGAAAGCTGAACAAAATTAAGTTTTGTTTTGTATACACTCTGTGTATACAAAATGAAAATAAATATATCTATCCTCTAAATAAATAAAACTGTCCTCTCACGGCTGCAGTCCTCCCCTGTTTACTACAACAAATTTTTCCTTTGGCTTAACTTTCAATGAAAATGCTGGGATAAAGCAATATGAATGAATGGATGAATAAATGTCACAAATGCTAAATAAGATTAAAACTAACTCCACTCAGACACGTATACATTATAAGATAAAACTGTACAGTGATATACAGTAGGAAACAGAATTGAGGATCCTGGTTGTTATGAAAAATATTGCACATGTCAGTAAAAAGGTTTGGGTTGGACAGTTAAACTATGATTTGTTTGAACAACCAGCTTTTTAAGAAATGTGGCTGCTGTCCTTTTGGAGAATGTCATTGATCGTCTTCTGGACGTCTGTCCAGTCAGCAGTCTTCCCCATGTTTGTGTAATCTACTGACCCACAATGGACTTTCAGCTTTTTATAGCTAATCAGCTGATTAGGATGTGATGCCACAAGTTTACAATATTCAACATTTTCCCAATGCTTCAATTCCCTAGATGCTGAACTTTGGGTGTCAATATCTCTAAGCCACAATTATCACAATTACAAGAAACAAAGGCTCGAAAATGTTCACTTCATGGTTAATGAATCCATATGAATACTTGAGTTTCCCTTCCGAAAGGAGTGAAATAAAACAGTTAACCTTTTAAAAAACATTTAACCTTTGAAACAAATAAACCTGTATGTCTAACTGCAATTTTCTGTTTAGAGAGACATTAAGGGTGACACTGCAACATCTCAGGATTCTGAAAATGAGACAAAATGCTGACCTGCATGTCTAAATATGTTGGCAATGTAACCGTTTAGGCTTACGATTTGACATATTTCACTTTATTTCAGATTGAACATGAGAGATGAGGACAGGCTGCAGGATGTATTGCTTTAAGTGGAATGGCAGTCTGGACCTAAATGCTCTATTCTGACTGTGACTATGCACACAAAGCATATCATTTCTTGCCAAACCTGCAGTTCATATTGTTGAATTACAGAAAATCTTCCAAATCCAACAGGTTTTGTGGATTACTTTTCTGTTTTTTTCTAACAAAGGCATAATCCTATCTTTGTTTCACCTTACACCCACTTCTGTGTTATCAAAGACATAAATCCTTCTTAAATTGCACGCATACCCCCAAAACATAATCATTGCAGCAGGGTGCTAAAAGCAATGGTGGAGAATGGACTAACCGGAATAGTTACAGGATATTACATCATTTTCCTCTTGTATCAGATTTTTTGTGTGTGTGAAGGTCTGTGTGGATGTGAGTGTGTTGGAGGAAGTGGTAATGGGCCAAGAGGGTCAGGCCAGAACATTACGGTTGGTTTGAGTGTCTCTGTGTCTGCTTGAGAGTTTTTATTCACCTTATAGCCGATAATGACTCCGTTCCTTTGTGCCTCAGGAATAGGAGACCAGGTGAGCATGATCCTGGAGGAACTCACTGCCTCAGCACTTACATTCACTGGAGATCCAGACGGAGCTGAGGAAAAAACAGACAAAGAAAACGTGCGCACAAACACGCCGCTCAGTGCCACTTGACTCTCTGAACCAATCTTCGATTTTACCTCAATCATCCACCTCCCTCCCTCTCTCCATCAATCTTCCCCTGTGTGAAATTGAGGGGGCGAGTAAAGGCCAGGAAAGGTGGCAAGATGAGAGGAGGACCCAGAAAAGTAATTGTAGCACTTTATTTCTCAACCAACTGCCTTCTTATGCCCAACTAGTAATATGTCAAACACATCTCTGCTGGACAATTGGAAACAGGAAAGGGGACTGAATGAGGTCTGTATTTGTACCAGATTCGGTGGTGCATGCTGCAACGGTTTGGCTCCATGGTCCGGCTCCTATGGAGTTGAAGGCTTGTATCTGAACCTGATAGTGAGTCCAAGGACTTAGCCCCTCTATAGTGGCTTCGTTAGCTTCAACTCCGCCCGATACGTCCTCGTTCCTGTCTTCCCCGTCCCCATCTGTCCTCCACACACGAAGCCTGTAGCCCACAGTTTCTGGGCTGCTGTTGTACTCAGACTCCAGAAGAGGCTGAAAGAAAACAAGGAGCAAATCTGTTGTTTTCTACTACAGATATTATTGAAATGTTGCCTGGCTTATGTAGACATTCCTTTTTTTGTCAACACATATCTAACAAGACTAACAATGAAGAAAAATAAAATTCATTGCATGTCAGATTAACACTATGCTGCTTTCAGCACAGTTTCTAAGGCAGATATTACCACTTCGCTCTAAGTTCACAGCATGTAGGTTTTTCTGCTTATTTCCATACCGACCACATTCAGGCCTATAATATTTGACCCTTTTAGAATTAGATGTTCAATTTGTGTCACTCACTGAGATGCTCTGGGTCCCCTGAAATGGGTTTAACATGCAAGATACCCCTCAACCAGTAATAACCAAAGAACTAACTATTCTCTGCGTTGTTAAAGTCCAGTCACCTTTATCTTTTTTCTTTCTTCTTCTTACCTGTAGCATATTTTGCTCTGATTTTAAGTGGTCCTCCATTACCTCTGACCCACATGGGGATGCATGGTGACGCATTACTTTAGGGAATAATTCTCCGGTAATCACTTTAGCCAGGTGTCCATACTTTGTACCTAATATATCAGACAATTTTCACCAGCACTGTATTTAGCAAGTGTCCCATGTTGTACAAAGGATAAGTCTTTGAGACGCCCAGTCATTTTAAATACCTCAGTGATTTAGCACAGCTTAGCATTTAGGAGCCATAATACAAAATGTCACATTAGTTTTATTACCCTTAATATGCAGCTTAGAATAATAGCCTTAGCTAACACCATTATGATGTTCCCATTACAGCAGAAAACCAGCATAGCCCAGGCAGGGTGCTAACATACAGGTGAAATCCCATTAGCATGCTGCACTTGTAGTCCACAGTGTCTCAGTGTCTGTGTCTGATTTGACAGGCTCTTTTTCTCATTCCAAGTCTTAAATGGAAAAATACTCTGCTCTACATTTATGTCGTGATAAGAGGAGTGGATGGTAGAGAGTGAAAGAAGGATGGAGGGAAAGAGGGAGAGAAGAAAACCCAAAAAAAAGGGAAGACTAAGAGGACAACAAAACATAGTGGTTTGTGCTGGTAGTGGTCCAAAGTGGTGAATGGGAAATGTGACAGATTAGTGTGTGCAATGATAACCAGTAGAGACAATGATTACAGGCTGTCAACCTGTTCAGTCCTGCTGCTGCGGCTGCTGCTGAGAGAGTGAGCAAGCACACTAATACTGATGTAGGAAAAAAAAAAGATGCAAAAACAAAACGGGTCCGCAAAGACATAAATGAACTCCCAGTCAAATTAGCACAGCTTAAATAAGTATTAAAAAAAAGAATAGTGGTTAATGGTTTTACAGAGACCACCATGTGTTTGACGTATGTGTGTGGCTGTGTGTGTGGTACCTTCCAGTTAAAGCGTAGACTGGTCTGTGTGGCAGACACGAGGCTGAGGTTGGAGGGGTGGGAGTCAGGGGCAGCCTGTAGTGTTTGAATCAGCCTAGAGGGGGCGCTCATTGGACTTGAGCCGACGATGTTCACCTGCTGCATCCTGAACCTTGAGAGCATAAAAATCATATTTTAAATGTAAGAGTTTAAATGTAGAGTTTAAATGGTGAAGTGATGTGTGTGGGGTTTGTAATGGAGCTGTCTGCTATATGATGTTTCATACTTTTACTCCACCCGGTGCCTCAGCAGAGCCAGGGCCATCTCCAAGGACAGCTCCCACCCTGGCTCCACCCTGTTTGACCTGTTGCCCTCTGGAAGGCGCTACAGGCAAATGAGGATCAGGACAAACAGACTCAAGAACAGTTTCTTCCCCCGAGCCATTGCCCCCCCTCAACTCCGACCTGCGCTGTCGGTCACTTTACACCTGTTTTGCACTATCCCCCCCCCCCCCCCCCCCCCCCCCCCCCCCCCCACAATCTGTGCCAGTACTGTTTACATTTCCTTTTCACTGTTTACATTTCCTTTAATATATTTATATATATTTTTTGTAACTGTTTACATTTCCTTTTCATTTTCCTTTTAATATATCTATATATTTTTTATATATTTTTATTTTATTTTTATTTCACGGTAGCTGTTATGGAAGTCCCAAATCTCATTGTATCTGTCACAGAATATAATGACAATAAAGGCTTTTTGACTTTGACTTTTGACTTTTTTGACTTTGACTTTTTGACTTTGACAACATGTCAAGCTGTACCTACTTTAAAAAAACAAAGGATTTTAAATATCTCATCCATAATATAGAAACAGCTACTCTCTTCCTATAAGACATGTGATTACTGTGTTTAAAGTAATGAAAATGAAAATCAGATCAGTGTTCTTTTATATTTTACACAAGTCATCAAGACCAGGGTTAGGAACAAATGGGACGCAACATGAAATATGTATAAAATATTGAACAACTAAATAAACTACATACTTTCAGTATTTCTATGACTGCATATTTTTACATTAAATAGAATTATTTAATTAAAAAAAGAAACAATATGCAATGTTTTAGGTTAATAGATCCATCCATCCATCCATCCATCCATCCATCCATCCATCCATCCATCCATCCATCCATCCATCCATCTTCTCTCATACTTATCGCTAAGTGGGGTTGCGAGGGGAGCTGGTGCCTATCTCCAGCTGTCTACGGGCGAGAGGCAGGGTACACCCTGGACAGGTCACCAGTCCATCGCAGGGCAACACAGAGACAAACAGGACAAACAACCATTCACACACACTCAAAGAATTTAGCCCTAACATTCATGTTTTTTGACTGTAGGAGGAGACCGGAGTACCCGGAGAGAACCCACGCATGCACAGGGAGAACATGTAAACTCCACAGAGAAAAAACTTCTTTATGTAAGGCCACTGAGCAGCCCTAGGTTAATTAAAAATAAACTACATATTCTACATACAAAAAGTGAATAAGGGACGTCTGAAAAGGAAAATCTAACCTTTACTTTAAAGAACTACATTCAGCAGCAATGCTTGTATTTTAGAGGAAGTCGAATAATGTATAAATGTAGACTAGAATACCTTATTTTTGGCTATGCAGATGAACATGAAAATGTACAGGTTCAGCTATCGATAGATTATAAATTTAAATGATTAATTGCACATAAAGTCTGTGGTTTATGGAGAGTCAATTTCTGTCTCAGAGTTTTTCCTCTACTAAAGGAAATGCAAATGGAAATCGACTAAAACTATAAGAGGCAACATCAGTAGGGCCAATATTAGCATCCTCTCATTTCTTTCTGTTATGGGTACTGACTGCTTCTAGAACCAAGGTCTGGTAAAGATTTTTCACTCTTACCAGTTTGTTCTCATAATAACCTGATTCACTTCATAAATGTGTTTAACAAAACCATCACTGATTTTGTCACTGAAAACTGACGGGTAATTCAAGTGGCCAACTTCCCCATTAAAGCCATCTTTATAACTGTGGAATGACTGTTGTGTTTTTCTGTTAACCATAACCCTTTATGGTGGACTTTAAGTACTTTTAATAGGGATTCTAAGGAGATATAATTTTAGCAAATTATTAAAAAACTGGAATTAGGACATCCCCACATATTTAATGAGCGAATGTTTGCAATTAGGTCTTACAAACTTGCAGGTTAGTAGCCTCTGTCATACAGTTAATTATAGCCTCAGAAAAAAAAGGACAATAGGGATTCTACTGATGTCTATTCAATTCAGTAAATGCATTTATCTCGAACGGAGCAATTTCAAGGCACATGAGTAGCACAGCATAAAACAGAGGGAACAGCAGCAAGGGACTATAACAAGAACAATGTACTGTATCTCTGATAATAATAAAAGATATTTATAAATCCATATATACTATATTATGAATATGTATATATGTATAAATATGAAACATGCTATGCAAATATTACTTTATGCAGTGTCGAGGAATTATGTAGCCTAAAGTGCAACATGAGTTCATGGTTTGGCTGGGAGGGTCAGGTGTCCCCATGTCAAATATGGCTAAGGGTTTAGAGTAACAAAATAACAACAGACTACGGCGCAAAAGTATGCAAGATAAATAACAAGTTACTCACTGATATAATCAGAGAAAAATCAACACACTTCAATTCTGACTTTTAACCCATGAATCAATTAATTTTAAGGCCAAAATTCCTGAAATATATCCCTGCAGAAAACTGTTGCATAACTTCAATTTTGCAATAACTCTTGATTCTTGAATGGCTACAGGACATTAAGCCCCCCTTCACACCTAATTAATACCATAATGCATTGCAAAAAAAAAAGATCTACAAGGGCAAAGAGGCTCTTAAGTTCCCAAACGGTTTAGAGCCTGTAAGGTAGCATAGTGGGGTTTGCAGCATTTAAAGCTTTCCCATGCACAGTGGCATGGCTTGTTCATCAGAGAACCTAAAGCATCTGATCTCATTCCAACACTACCACCTCATCATGCACACGCTGCCTGGCAGTGCTTCCAGTGAGCTACTGTTATGCTCTGACCATCATGCCTATGACATCTGTTGCAATCTGCTGCACTCAAAAAAAGGAGAAGCTTCAACCAGAAAATCTGTGCTCTCTATGTCAACAAATATGGTTCCTTTATCAGGTTCCACGCAGATACATTTACCAAGTCTTTTTTTAATCCTGACGGATGAGTCAAACTGACATATATTAGATTAATAAGAGCATAATTAAAAGTTAATTATGTTAAAGTTTGCTGATGCAAATGCATTTGCATACAATTATATCATGGCTGCAAATATATTGATTGCAAATAGAATAAAGCAAAAAAAGCCTTTTATAAAGAATTTAAAATAATGCAGTTGGTGAAGGATCCTCAATAAATTCCAGAGATTTCCTGGTATAAGAAAAATAAATACCGGTACATTAATTTGCTTTAGATTCATATGTATATGTTTTTTATAAAGTGAAGTTTGTCATGGTTTACTGCTTGCTAAACATGTCAGAAAAAGTAAATATTTTACCCTGCCTCACTGATAAGATCAGTATAAAGATAGCCTGATTTAAAACCTTTAAATGTTAGGCAAAGTGCCAAACTGTGCAGAATGATTTCGCTATTAAATTATGGAATAGTAGAAATAAAAAGCTGAGGCTTCTCAGGAGAAGCTCTTTAGTTGTCTGAAAACAGCAGTCAGTAAAACCACCATTTCTGAACATGAAGACTCGCAAACACGAAAATACTCACAGGAGAGCGTTTGTTTCTTATGCTTCTAAACGCAGCCATGCTTCAGTGTGGCTTATGAAACATGTGATTGGCAGAGTTTGCAGGAGAGAATAAATCTATGATGTGTTGTCCCAGCGATGGGGAAAGAGTAAAAGCAAGATACAAAGAAAGATAAGAAATGCAGGCAAGTGCAACACTTCATCTAACATCCTAGAGCTTCTGCCTGTGACAGCAGGAACCCAGTGACTCTAAACTGTGTGGAAAGGTGCCAAAATCCCATCACAGTTGACAACACGGATAATCAAGCTTCTTACACATTTTTATGACAAATTTATAAGTCTTTCGGAAGTTTGATTTGCAGAGTACAGACAGTTCCACAGTCTGCGTGGATGGGTGCATAGATAAGTGGATAATGTGCAAATGCATAGATGTAAGGACTCTCTATAAAGCAAATATAGATAGATTAGGAAATTCTGGAAAAAAACATGTTCTATTTACAACCAGGAACTGGAAACACTAGAATGAAACTCCATACTTTTCCAACCAAGGATGAAAATTAAGGATACTGGGATACGGAGACGTGTAGGAGAGGAAGAGGATGAGCTGCTTTTAAAAGAAGGAACAGATTCCTGATAGATTCACTTCTCTCTTCATCCCCCCGCCACGCTCCTTGTCTCTCATTCTTTCCTCGTTCTCTGGTTTAATGCTTTCTACTGCCCTTCAAACCTTCTCATCAACGTTCCTCTCCCCTGCCCTCATCTCACTGCTTCTCCCTCCCCTTTCCTTTAGCTAGTTTGCAGGAGGGTAATAAGTATCTGCATGCTGCAGCTGTGAAGGTGCTGACAAACAGAAAAGTCTCAGATGGAACTGTCTTTCTGTGTGCCAGTGTGATTTATCGAACTTCACCTGAGCCTTGCGATACTGCAGAAACTGCCGAAGAGTAAGATTTGTGTAAGCCGGAGCGCGTGCATACCATGATGTGTGAGCCTGAGATTGTGCTCAGACTTGCTCTGAGCAGGATGAGGGTGTTTGCTGCTAACCTGTACTGAGTGAAGGGAGTCAGGCTGGGGATCTCCAGTGTGTCTGCATTCGGCTCGTTGTCTTTCTGGTAAACGACTCTCCATGCCTCCTCCTTGCCGTCCTCCTTCACCACCTGTTAAATAGGGAGCATGTTGCAAGACAGATCTCCTCCTGCTGTGTTTTGCCATCGGCTCTCACCACTGAGGTGTACTTTGAGCCCAAACACACCTGTCCTTCCACGATCCATCTGGATATGGCTGTTTTGCCATCAGAACCGGGGCGAAACCTAAGCATTGCTGTTCGAGGACTGATGTTAGAGATGACAAGGTTAGAAGGAGCCCCGGGAAGCTCTGCAAACAGAACAAAAAAGATACAACAAGTTAGAATGCCATCAAAAATGTTATTTACTTTGAAATGTAATTATAACTCATAAAATTAAAAAGAACAAATAGAAATAAACTGATATATTTACCCTTATCTTTATGATTCTAGATTAAAGAAAAGAAACACTTAAATTAGGTATCTAAAAAAGTTAAAGATTACATATACAAATGAAAATAAGATTTTTACTAAAGCAACATTAGCCGCTGAAAAGTACTCTATGCTAATATGCGTAGTAAATACTACCATATTTCCCAGACTATAGAGTGCACCTCTATATAAGCCGTGCCCACTACATTTTTTGAAAAACTTGAAACGTACATATATATGCCTCACCAGGCTATAAGCCAATGATATCTACTGAACTGTCTCCCACCAAACCTGTAGGGGGAGCTCAGCTCTACATACATTTGTTCTCCATTAGCCCTTTACTCTGCCATTTCCAACTTTGACTTCCACCTCTGGGGGTTAGGACAAAATCCATGGAAAAGCTGCACCGTCTTATAAGCTGCATGGTTAAAAGTGTGGGAAAAAATTAGCGGCTTATGGTCTGGAAAATATGGTGTATTTAGTCCTTTTCCTTTGGTATAGAAATGTAGTCTGGCCAGCCAGACTGAATTACACTGAGCATAATTAAGTCTGACTAATCACCGGTAACAATCTTAATGGTTCGGACCAATCACTGCGTAGGAGGCGGGACTTTAGGATGTGTCACTCTCAGGGCCAGAATCACCCATAATGCAGCAGTGCTTTTGTGCTAGCATAACAGCAAGATGTTGACCGCAACACAGCAATGTTTCATTGATGCCCTTTCTGAATTCTTAAGTGAGGTTGATCTAATTTTAAAACCTCAACACTTGAAGTTTGTGTATCACATCCATACTTATCTGATTGGCTCTAACCTGATGATGCTGACGCTATTAGTCCCGCCTTTGAACTCAATGACATGTTGATGTCGTACCATTCTGGCTGGTCAGGCTAATAAAAATCCATTAAATTCCCGTTCTGTTTCAAAGACAACTTTTCCTAGTTTGCTTTGCGTTACTTGACCTTCTATGTCTTGTTTTGTTTTTAAGCAGTATTTTTCTAAAAACAAATCCAAATGTTGCTGTTTATAATCCTCCAACTAGTATTTTATACCACACCTTTTCCCTCCACAGAAACTTCCATATAATGGATACAGCCTTTAAATGTCTGGCATTCCCTAACTTTGGTGAGGTTTAATATCTGCCTACTGGAAAGCTGTTGGTTTACTGGCAGTTTTCTTCATAATTTGGTAGACGACAACATGAAATGTCTGTTAAAACTACTTTATTTTTGGGTGTTTTAATTAATTTTCATATCAACCAAGATGGGTCCAAACTCTCCTTTATCAGTTCCAGGTTTTGAACTGAAACACTCAAGTAAATTAAGATTTAAATGATATCTGACTGAGATGCATGAGCAGCTTTTATTCAGAAGTGCAAATAAACCTGCAAAATTTTAGCCAATATCCTTAACTTTCCTCTCCACTTGTAAAGCTGATATAATTTTAAATCCATATAAAATTTCACTGGACTGAAGCCTGTGGCTGTATTGCCTTCGTAATAATGAGAAAAAGAGAAATTTGTCTACTGTAATTTTAACATGTCAATAGGTGTACACATATATGTTGATATTTAAAACACCTTCTTATTAACAGAGGCCAGTAATTTGCTGAAGAATAAAATACATAAGTATTACAGCCTGACTAATTATTTAAAAGAAATTAAAAGAAACAAACTGCAAAAGTAAAATTTTTTGCAGAACCTTTTTTTAGTGAACTGCTAAACAATTTGCAATGCGAAAACATTTAAATATATTTTAAATAAAATATGGTTGCCACGATTCTTAACTTTCAAACTACATACTTGCAACACTTTTTGGAAGGGCAAAGGGTCTCTTCAGTTAAGATAAAACAATAGGGACCTTAGACCTTTAACATTCTTAATGACGATAAACAAAGTAGTGTAAGGTAGAAGAATACCAAACTTATCAACGTTGCTCACATGTTTAAAAACTCTATATACATCTTAACATTTTTGAATTCTAATATACTTTATGGAAGTATATTATGAAAAGCGATCATTTTAAAATAGAATAAAACTAAGATGGATTTTTTTCTATGTAAACTACTATCTGGTACATGCAATGTGCAGCAGTCCTCTACAAGTTCTGCCTTTCTTGTGCCTTTGCATGATATTTTCTTCAGTAATTATGTACAGCATCATGGTAGCAACAGATTCGTACTTCTTTCTGCCATAACATCAGCCTCCAATGCCTTTACAGCAAAATGTGCATTATTTCTCCATTGAGTAGCTGACTGAGCAACCAGTTGATTAACATTTCAGCAGTACAAGGAGCATGGTTTGAAAAATGTTATATATAGATAGACGGATTCACTGTATATACCCCATGTATCTTTTCCTCCTTTCGGCACCTTCTTTTGACTATTGGGCCGGTGTGAAATGTGAATTTCTCCACTGTGAGATCAATAAAGTCGATCTTATCTTATCTCATATTGCACTTTGGATGCACATCAAGATGAAGGAGTTCAGAACAATACATTGACATCATTGGCTAGTCCATGTACTTGAAAATACTATTCAAATACGAGGCTGTTTTCGAACATTCGCCCTAATCACTATGTAGGGATCTATATACTGGTTGGGATGAGTGTTAGAACATCAAGTGGATGAAAAAGTAGCAGAATCGAAATTTCCAAGAATGCACCTTGAAAAATAGATGTTCTATGGTTACTAGACGAGCAAATACATCCCAGCATGCTAAGTGAGAGTTCCCCCTGCAAAGAATCATGGTATTTGTTGTGGTGGCAAGACAGAACCAAGATGGCACAGGCATTGTGCGGGGAGGCGGAGTTACATGACCATAGGGAAGCAAAAAGTAGTTATCATCTGTCTAAAATGTCAGTTAACTGAGTTCACTATAAAGTCCACTACATAGTCCCCGCTCTATATATTGATTGATGGTTTTAGGGGTTCGGGCGGACGTTCTGACATAGCCATAGTGTTTAGCTTTACTGAGCCTTTTAAGTTGCTCTCAAACATCAGTGTTGTAGCCTTTGCGCGGTTAGCATATAACATCTTTTAAAGTTTAGTTTTTTTCCTTTTTCTGAACAATGCTTTAGTACTTACCTTGTCAGCTAGCAGTTGCGTATGGTTTTTGATGGATTTATTCACCATGGGAGCAGTGTTTAAAGCTCCCAGCAGTAGCTCCGTATTTTAGTCAGGTAAATGGCTAAAGGGAGGTAAGAGACTGAGCTTCTCACTGAATGGATCTTTGTAACAATTTTGACATATTGACACGAACACATGGTTGTTATTAAACTTTAACAACCCCCGTAACAATTAATTTCTCTAATAAATGTATACTAAAACTGCTAAAATGCAATGACAACTACTATTACCAATTCGTCAAGTCTAAAGGATTTTAATTCAGACCGAGGACAGAAAGTTGCCAGTAGCGCTTCTTTAAAATGAACCCATCTAGTGGCAGAACGAAACACAAATACAGAAAGTTAATTTTAAGTCAAAGACCTGCACTTGTGCTGCAGCGTCCATATCTTTCTACTCTGTCAGAGCAATTTATTTCTTTTTTTTCCAAGGTCGGCAATACAATACAGAGTAAGATAAATCTAAAGAGCAGTAAGGGTGATGAGAAATAAATGCATCGTCCACTATGTTCCATTTAACGCCTGTGAATGTCTGAATAGGCAGCAAAGCTGTGAAATTACGTTTGACCCATTCTTATTCTGACTTTGTTCCGTCTCCATGGGAATAATAAGAGGCAGGAAGCACGCAGTTTGGGTGACCAGCTGTGTCAGGGGAGACGAATAAGGAGCTGAAACACAAAAGCTTCATAGAGAAATAATAACCAGCTTCCCCCCCACCTGATAACTCAGGACAAATCTTTATCACAGAGGAACAACCAGCAGAAAATCAGCGGAATATATGGATGTGAGCAAATGGCTTGATGGGTTTGAACGGCCACTTTGGGCCAATAGGCTCCAAGATAACTAAGAAGTTGCCTTTGAAAAAAGAAAAAAAAAACATCAGTTTGTAGATGCCTCTAGTGATTAAACCATTACATCTCTTACTCTGGAATATAAATTTTACTAGCCCTCAGACAACAAGACTGCTGAGGTGTGTTTGGTGTGAGACAACAAATAAAGATTATAAAGATGTATGGAGAGGCACTTGGATCACATTGATGAGTATGTTGTAGGAAGTGTAATCCTGCAGAACTAACCTAACCCTATCCCATCTTGGTGCCTTTTAACCACCTTTGCCACAGCTGCCACGGTAAAGCACTACGCCCACTGTGGGGAGCATGGTGCAAGATTAAGGAATTCTCCGTCCATCATCTGACGATGTCCGTCATAAGCGCCTGCAGATCAGAGATTGGGATAATCCCTGGTTTACCTCTTTTGAGTTGGTGATCGGTTTTAATTCCCTTTCTTGAGGCCAATCAAAAGTCTCCACTCTTTCTTCAAATTACCTTTCAACCCCAAATTTTGGTTCCACAACCAAAGTAGCTCCACACCTTCCAGCCAAATGTATCTCCATTAGATGTTCCCGAGTCACCCTCATTATCATTTGGGTTAACTTTTCCTGACACCAGATCCAACTCACCAAAAGATGGTAATGAGTTAACAGCTCTACTCCTTTCTCAACTTGAGTATTAAAGACATAACAATACATGTCTGAGGAAATGCTTGTAAAATTGATTGTTGCTGTTTGGCACAAGATGACCTGGTGCCAATAACTTGTGAGTATCCTCAGCTCTTGAAAGATGACACTCTTCCACGGAAGCTCTGGAGCAGGGGAGGGTTTACCCCTTGCTCACACTGGCTCCGGTGTGGTTACCAAGCCGACGGAGACCGCAACTCCCGCACACCCCCTCTCACACCGCCCTTTTGACTACGGTGCGGCTCTGCGGCTCTGGCAACAGGTCCGGAGATTTAAACAGAAGTTCACTTGAGTTCACGTAACTTCACGCGATAACACGGCCCAAATAAGGATATTTGCGAGAGCTTGTTGCGGAGGGCTCCGGCACGCCGCAAGGATAGCTTTCTTGCTGAATTTTCTGTGTGTCTCGGTAACTGCAGCCGGACAGCTCAGCAGCCGGTGAGAGAGGTTTACGTCTTTTTAATGTCTTGGAATCACTGCGGCGCCGCACACACCGCACCGCAACGGTAAGACCGGAGTCGGTGTGAGCTGGGGGTAAGTCCCTCCGAAGCCAAACCGTTCTAAGGCGAGTCAAACTATTTCTAGCTGTTACTACTTATCCTCACGCATTAACTCCAGCTTCTTACTTGCCAGCGAGGTTTCATTGCATGTCCCTAAAGCTAAATTATGCAAACCTCAGTATTTTTTTGTTTTTGTTTTAGCACTTTCAGGATGAGAATATGAAGTCACATTACAAAACAGATAATTATAAGAGCTTTTCATGCATATTTCCAACTTGGAGTGTCAACAATTGTGCCTCCTCTGGTAGACAGGACACAGAAAAAGATTATGACATTGTGATACATTTTATTTTGTTATAGACACTCTAAAAAACTAAACATTAAACCTAAAAGGGTTCTTTTTTGGACGTAGCTGTCAGGAAACATAATTAAGCAACACCTGCTATCCCCAGCAGACAAATAGTAGGCACCTGAATGCCAAGCTTCAGGCTATCAATAACAGTAGGAGAGAATAATTGGAAACAGATTTAGCTAACAGTATAAAGAAAAATCTGACAATAGCCTCGCTCATGTAACACAGGCTTATTCACTGACATCTCACTGATAAAAAAAACACACCAGCTACACAGTGAATAGCTGCTTCTGTCAAATTTAAAACCGAAGTCTGCTTTTAGGGCAGAACAACGAGAACATGAGAACAATTATTTTCTCCACAACATGCTTTTAAAAAACTAGAATACTTTGGAGAGCAATAATAATCTGTTTTGCATGCACAATGCAGCCACAGCTAAATATTCCTTTGAAAGGTTTTTAGACGTCAACCTTTCAAATACAACACACAATTTACAGCAAGTCCTCCAACATCTGACAGCTGCTGAAATAAATTGGCATTAGTCATGCAAGCGCCATGTATGACAACAGCTTTTAAAATCTTGTGCTAATGAATCAAATAGTTGACAGCTTGCTTCTGTCAATAAAACTGACAATCAACACTGTTTACTTTGCTCTCGGCAGCCCCACTCAAACTCTATAAAGACAGCAGAACAACTGTTCTGTGATGTGTTTGGTTAACATTTGACGTCTGAAGATTTACTGTTATCCAATGGCTTCAGCT
This sequence comes from Cyprinodon tularosa, assembly GCF_016077235.1. NCBI lineage: Eukaryota > Metazoa > Chordata > Actinopteri > Cyprinodontiformes > Cyprinodontidae > Cyprinodon > Cyprinodon tularosa. The sequence continues at coordinate 1,145,581 of NW_024038778.1, read as the reverse complement.
AAAGCCTTACAAGTGCCATCAATGTTGAACATGACAATACCCCATCTGGTAAGGCTGCTTGTAAAATAAAATAGTGTCTCTCAGCTTTAGTAAAATTATCAAGCAGATTTTTTATTTTACGAGGAAGGTATGAAGGAAGTTTTAGCAGTTGGTGTTTAAAATTATCTCTATTCAACATTTTTTATCAGAGGTGCACATAGAGTTATCATTAGCTTCAAAGTCATGTTAATTATGTTTTTTTAATGATGCGTTTATTTGGATTGTCTGAATTCTCAATGTGAATTGATTATACATGATACATCTGCAATTAGTTTCCAAAACACAATAATTTATTGTAGATTTCACAAAATGACTGCAGTCCTTAACGTGTACAGTGATGAACATTTACGATTCCCTTAACATGGTTGGTTGTTTTTTTTACAGACGTGACTATTAGAAAAAGCCCCACATTTTCAGATGGAGATTACATCACAACCGTCTTAGAAGTTTAACATTAGCCTGCTTTAGCTTTTCTAAAACCAGCTTTATTTGCAGTTGGGATAACCAATTGTCCAAAGTAACACCCTTAGGCCAAAACTGTTCAGCTCAGATGTAAGAATATTGGTTGATAGTTCAGGATAAGTCGAAGACGGAATCTCCACTAACTCTACTGTCCATTTAAATCATCGTGGACTCAGAAGGAGGAAGTCCAAGAAAAAAAATCCCAGCTACAAAACAAGTCACACAAAATCACTTAACCTACATTTAAATTTCAGATTTCCTGTGTGGACTAACTGAAGGTCTCCTGAAAAACACTGTATGTTTAGGAAAGTAAAAGAAGAAGCATTCAAACTGTATAAACACAATAAATTCAAACTCCTAAGCATGGTGGTGGAGGCGTAATGCTGAGAGTGATGCACTGCAATAAGTACTGAATGGCTGTATAGTTTTTTTTAAAGCATTTTGTGGCAGCTGCCATGCAGGCCAGTGGTGGCATCATGCACCATCAGAGGCAGCAGAGCATTGAACGGTGTTTACCTGAAATCTATTCTAGTAGCTAAATTATTTTAGCTCAAATCATGACAAATTTTAAAACAAACAGGTAAGTTTTTGGAGTCTGATAAAGAGCTGGGTTTGGTCTGGGGTACCTACCCATTTGAAATAACCTCTATTAGTTTTTTCTAAAACGAGTGGCCAAATACAGTATTCTCTTTAAAATGCAAAGCCACATTAAATCACTTATTGGGGGGTCTATGTTTTTATTTGGTTCTGTGTGTAAAATTATGGGGATAAAAAAAATCCACATTAAATTCCAACTTTCTCTGTACCTAACGGTTGTTTCAAAAAGTACTTAAGTCAGCACTTCAAATAGATTGTAAAAGGCCCAAAACAAATTTGACCTTCCAGTCATCTCAGTACCATTAGAGTGTACCACCAGAGAATATTCTGCCAAATGTAAACACTCTTCTATAAATCCGTGCTGTGAACTTGTAAAGGTTATAATCTGAAAATGTTGATATCAGCTGTCTGGCTTAGATATATGACAAAATTCTCTCAACTCCATGATTTCATGAATAATAAATCAGAGTGGAATCTATGTTTGGTGGATTGCTCCAACCTCTCCATCTCCTTGTTCATTCTTTAGTCCTTTTTCCTAATCTTCCATCTTTCGTCCCTCTTTCCTTTTGCTTTCATGAATTAATCAATAACCTCAGAATCTAAGAACTGTCTGTATCCATCTTGCTTTCACTTTTTCAGCTTTTACTCATAAATTAGTCATTAGAAAATGTTGGGACAAAATTCCTGCTTGTATGAGTTCTGTTTTTTTTTCTCCATCCATTCTTCATCTCTGCCACACAGTCCATTTGTCAGAGACTTTGGGCTTCTGTTCTAAGAAAATTGCATTTACTTGTATTTTCTGTCTGTGTCCCCTTGCTCTTTTTCTAGCCTTCTTCTAATTTCCTCGTGTCCTACCAAGTTAATTGCTGCATCCTTTCCCTGCAGTTAATCAGCTCTAATGATGACTGCAACTTGGGCAATCATATGAACTTGTCAAGCACACAAAAGCGATTTCAGCACATGGTATACAAACACAGACACAGCATCGACTGAGGCGCTCCCCTGAGTAGCAGTAAATGGCAGACTTTTGTCTGTGAGAGAGAATGTGAAAGCATGTGTCTGCAATGTGGGAGATGATTCATGGAGTCACAGAAACAGCCACTTATCAGCCTGAAGAATGACAAGGGCTTCATCAGGGCTCATCACTCACATTTATTTTGCACACGCTCGTAACAAGAAAACAGCTTCCAACATCCCCTGTTTCATATCTGTGTATATTTCTTGTTTATTTACTGCACCTGGTGGGACGCCGGTGGAGATGGTGGACGACGTGACCACGCCCTGTCCTGCGCCGGTCAGAGCTGCCACCTGAATTATGTACGCAGTGGTGGAAGTAAGGCCTGTCAGCTGGTACTGCAGGGTGGAATTGGATAAGGAGCGCTCCACTCGGCTTGCCTTTACACTGGGCACTTCCCACCACAGCACGTAACCTACAAGAGGAGGGAGAAGCATGCTGGGTTAATGAAGGCGCATAAAGACATGAGCAGTCAGGTACATACAAGCACACCAACACACAACATCACTAGGTCATAGAGATAGAAATCAGAATAGAGCGACATATATATATTCAAAAACATTTGGTTGCAAGTATTTTGGGATAAATATTAGCTCATACACTGCAAAAAGTGTCCATCTAACCAAGTCTTTAAAACTTAGATCTAAACAAAATCTCTTTTTGATCTTGTTTAGAGATTAATATACCAAGCAAAAGCAGAATTAGTTAGATAATTATTCTTCTTTTAACAAGATTGAACTTAAAATAAATGCAATAATCTGTAACGGCTGATTTATACTTCAAAACCAGGTCGTCTGCGTGTGTGTCGCAGTGAACGCAGAAATATCCCCACCCGCTCCGCAGATACTTTGCTGCACATCTCCTAAATTGCAGGTGACCGCAGACAGTGTCGCAGACAGGAGACTTCTGATTGGTCAAATCTGCATCCGCTCTACGCAATAAGTATTTCCTGGTTGGTACCTTACCGGCTTGTTTTGTGTGTATGACTGCCATTGTGGAAAACGACTTGTGAAGATGGACCAGCTAGAAGAGCGAGGCGTGCGAGAACACTGAGACCCTTTTTCCACCTGGTTCCCCGCTCTTTTTCGCCCTCATGTCCCTCCATTGTCGGACAAACTTGCCCCCACTACCTCTCCGCCTCGGTGGTATCTAGACCCAAAGCTAGTTCTTGATTGTCCCGCTTGCATTGTGCCGTGGAATTACATAGTGCAGACCATGCTTCAAATTGAGCATAAATCAAAAATGTCTGCAACAAGTTCACTGCGGCACACTGCTGTGGGAGTATAACCAGCCCTTAAGACTATTGCAGTTGGTAAGATGTTTTGTTTTGAGGACATATAACATGATTTCAAGAAATCTTACCAAAAGCAATTTCTCACTGCTCTGGCAGATCATTGCACTTATTTGGAATAGAATAATCTCAAAAGAAGATCAATAATCAAACATATTCTGCTCTTATCCGGTTCTCAAATAAGATCAGAATGATATATTACAGCAATATTATTTGTAGTGTTAAGGCCATGCTTATGGTGATTTTATGGATCATAAAATCAATCCCAAGTCCTGTTACACATTGATATTTGGATCTAAATATATGCTTTGATCTAAACCGGTTTTAGATTGCTGCCTAACTTAAAGCTACAGTGTGTAATAATTACAGGGACATACAGTCAGAAATTTAATATATTATACATAACTATGTTATTTTATCATCATCTACAAGCTCAGCCTCTTAACCTTAATATTTGCGTTGCCTTAGAATTCGTTATTTATAATTACATAGGAGCGGGTCTCGCAGCCATGGAGGCTGACATCTTTGCACTACGGCAGGGCAGAGCCAACAAACTAGTGATTGCGAGATCGCCAAAATGTCACAACGATGTAGAAAAAATAACGGTTATATTTATTATCTTAAGTCTACATGAAATCTATACCCTACACAGACTAATGGAATACTATCTGTAAAATTATCTATGTAAACAAACCTCATCACTTGAGAAGGTAGGTGATGAGGACGTCGTGGAAGACATTTTGTCCCGTAATGCTCGCACTGTTGGGGGGGAGAAGCGGTGGGGGGAATGTTCATGTTGCTGCAGTCTGCAGTCTGACCGCTAGATGTCGCTAAAAGTTACACACTGTAGCTTTAACACACCTGGATCAAATATCAGCATCTTTGCTTTGTATAGCTAGGCATCATGCTGGAGACCTAAGGTCCCGAAGAACAGGTATGAAAACGACTGTCTTACATAGTTTGTAGAAAACTACAAACAGGGGTTGTTTTAGCTTCTATACAGAAGTATGTGGGTTGATTTTCTATAAATGGATTGTTTCACCTTAGTTGTGGATCTATGTGCCTGTTGCTCCTCTGCATTTCCAAAAGCCTCTCAAGTGCTTCTGTAAATAATGTTGGGATCTGGAGAAGTTCCACCTTTCTCCAGCAGAGTTCGCTGTGGATCCTCCTGAGCTGAGCCTTCGACACACCTGAGACGCATCTCATCATCAGGAGGATCCTCCAGTATATAAGCAGCCTTCAGACCTTGCCTCAACGCCGCAGTGTTTATCCAGTTTGGAAACCTGTTTTTGCCTTGTAAGCTCTGGATGAGCTTAACCTGCCGAGCCTGCCCTCTGAGCCAAACCTGAAGATTTTTCTCTGGATTCCCATGCTGCTCTGGACTAGAGCTGGAAAACCAAGTCAAGGTCTGTCCTAACGTTAGATGCAAGACGCTGAAGCTGATTCTGAACTCTGCTGACACAAACAGTCTCTGGACCCAACAGTTCCTCTCTCAAAGTCTAACCCGGACTCCTCAAGGTAGAAATCAGAAGATTACCATTCCTCATTCTTCTGCACCTTGGCTAACTGAACTATCCTCCCTACAGACTCCAGTGAACCTGCCCTCCAGGGTCGAACCAGTTTCCAGTCTTTATTCCATGTGCTTGTGTTCAATAAACTCATTTAAACCTTCTCTCCGTTTCCGTTGTGTTCTGCATATTGGGCCTCTCTGAACCCAATCATGACAAATAATGCTGTCCATGCTGTTGTGATGTGGTTTTATGACCTATCCCTATACATTTGTTTGCTTTTTTAAAATATGCTTCTTTTTTTTTATTCAGTATTGCTCTTAAACAAACATCAGAACCATACAACATCAGTATTTTTACTTTACTTGATTGATATCAGAGTACTTAAAATAAAAATCATAAAACAATCCAATTGTTTCAATTTAATAAAACAATTCTTTCCAAATAATAAATTCATAATCACCCCCTACTTTAAATTATTCTGTAACATTGAAATCCAAATATATGTATGTATGTGTATATATATATATCTATGGTCACAAGATCACAAAATTAGATAAAGTTCAGTTGGGTGTAAAACTTTTGCAAGGTGCTGGGTAATAAGAGGATTACAGCCAAACGGGAGGAGGAAGTGAGGGAGGAGTAAGTAGAGTCAAAATTCCTGTCTGTCCCTTTGCATCTTCACAGTCATGCATCACACTCCACCACCCTCAAATGTGTACGTGATGAGGCCACTTGTGTGGAAAGCCCTGAGGAGAGCAGACGGTCCCTCATCTATCGCTGGGCTCACCAGGTTCTGGATGAAAAGCAGGTCAGGGAGAAAAGAGTAAATGTGCAAGGTGACCTTCGTTGCACGCTCATTTCCCCATTCGTCTGAGTGTGCAAGCAGACTGTAAAACCTCCGCTTACGTGAGTGTTGGACATGGTGGTGTACCAGCAGAAAGACGCGCACTTAACACAGCTAATTAATTCCCAGCATCTTGTTGTGCTTCTCAGCATCATCATCTGACGGAGCCACCGGGGAACGGAGGAAAAATAAACGAGGTGGCTCTTGTGCTCGACGGCGTGTCACACAAACAACACCCTGGGTCTAGAGATGTGTGCGATGACGGCATGTTCACGATAATGTTGGAAGACAAACTGCAGAGGGAAGGGATTAACTGATGATGAATCAGTTGTACACAAACATAATGTCAGTGACAGAGGGGGGTCTTTGCATGCCAAAGAATATGGAGGAAACTTATAATTAAAGTCTTCTTTTAAAGAGGGACCTTTATTCTTCAGTAATGAATTTTTACCACCTAAGAATATTCTATTAATTGGAAAAGTTTATCATATTTTTCCTTCCTATTACATGTATTAGTTTCCTTGGAGAACAGACAACCCAAACATAACAAATCTTCATGATAGAGTGGCAAATAATACACTAAAATGAAACTTCTCTTATTATGGAGAGGCTATGAAGGCGGATGGAAGACATGATAAGTGATTATATCCTGTCAAGCTGCAATGCGCTAACCAGTGATGAGGCCATTCTTGTCCTCTGGCTCAGCCCAGCTGACTCGAAGGGAGGTATCCAGGATTTCAGTGAAGCTGAGGTGGCGGACAGCTCCAGGTGCTGAAAACAGGAAAATAAATGAATGAAAACCATTTTAGTAAATGCAAATATTTGTTTATAATACAAGTATACAGACCATCTTAACTTAAACCCTGAGGAGTGCCTAAAAAATACAAATACAAAAATATAAAGTCACTTAATTAAAGATTTCTACAATGGAATAAGATATACTGTTATATAAAGTCCAGTCTTACAGATCTGATGTATGGATAAAACTGTTTCCATTTCTTTTGCAATTGTTATACTGTAATTTCATTGCAAAAGTGATTCACTCTATCTAATAGAAGTCGTAAACAACATCAATCCACTCATCAGTTGAAGGTCTACTTGGCATAAGCCACTTTCTCTTCATACAGTAGCTTTGCCAGAAGCTGCACTCAGATTTGAAACAAATATTTGATTTGATTTTAAATGTTTTCCCTTCTAAAACACCAAAGAGACTTTCAAGCGAGAAAGCTATTGAAACACAATTTTCCGAATTTTGTGAATTTCAATCCAAAGGGCGGTTAGTTATTGGCCTAACTAGAATAAATGGCGATAATTTTATTCCTCTAATCCCAATATTTCAAGGATTTAGTATGATGTCTGCCTTTTTTTAACTGGAGTCTCAAAAGGTTTTTCCAGCAGAACTCTAATTGTTTGGTTTTCCATTGGACCTTGCAAATATTATCCCATTTTGTGGAAGATAAAGTGAGATGCCCTTCTTTTTCCCATTCTTGCTTTACATGGCTTTGCAGTCCTTTAATTTTGGTAGTGCCTCTATACAACCTGAACATTGTCTCTTGGTTATTGTTTGCACAATATGCCTCCATATTAATAAGAGATCATATATAGATTTACTTTAATTATTTTTAACATGTTTTCAATGTAGTATGTATAATCACAGTATATAAATTGCCTTGTAAAAATATTCCTATTCCTTGAACATTTTCTCTTTGCCACATTACAAACAATGTTAGACCTTTCTAGCTTGGGCAAAAAGAAATCTGTTAATAGGAAAGCTGAACATGACTTCTGTACAAATTGTTGAAATATGGAAGCTGAATGCAATAGATGACAGTCACATAAAATTTCATAAAGAATAAAAAAAACACCACCAAAAAAAAAATTAAGAGATACATTCTCGTTTCCTTCCTCCCACCTCTTTCAAACCACTGGGTGTTTGTTGTTGTTTATCACATTCAATCTGAATAATAAATCCCAAAATTAAAATTTGTGGGTGTAAAATGTGAAAATATTTAAGGGGTATGGATAATTTTGTGAGGTGCTTTAGGCTCTATTCACATCCGAATCACATCTGCATTGACCAGAACCCCCTGACACCCATGCATGTATGTTATCCAGTCATTTCTCATTTCATCCGTGGCTCTCTAACCTCTCTCCCTGCAGAGCGATTAAGCTATTCATCTGAGACATTCAATAACACTCACACACAATCACAATCACATGCGCGCTCACATGCAAAAAGCTATCATCAAGCAGAATTACACCCACCTTTAACCCTGCAACACGCCCAGCAACCAATCAATACCCGTCCACCGCTGTGTGTGTGAGTGCGTGTGTGTAAGTGCATAGGCATGGCTTCTAATATCCTTTTCCCACTCAATAATTGCTGGTTGCTAATAATTGCTTGTCTGTCTGCCTAAAGGCTATTGTGTTTATATGATGGTGGGACTGTGTGCGTGTGCTCTTGTAACTGGGAGTGGAAGCTATTATGTTTATCCATGGAACAGTAGGCTATAAATACCAGCACGCATGAAAACATATGAATCAATTCCCTTTAAAAAGACAAAGCAGACTAAGAAGAGGCAGCAGTGAAACTAAGAACAAAAGAATTTAGTAGGGCAAAAAAAACAGGAATGAAAAGCAAATAACAGCTTGAAAGATTTGAAAAAGTCTTGGCTGAATGTGGCTGGCTGTCTATTGTGGACACAGCTGGCTACTAAACAAATAAAAACAGCTGGATTCAATGCTGAGAAGGCAGGTAGACTGTCATTCTGATGCACAGACAGTTCAGAAATGTTTCTGAGGTTTTTATTTCATTCATTCTTTAGTATGGCTGAAATAAGACATAAAAAAACTGTATAAAGAAAAACTTTTATTCTCACTGTCACATTAAATTAGAATAAGGCTTTCTTTTTTTAGTCAGTTATGATTACAAAAATTATCTTTGCTAGCTTAAACAGCAGAGGTAAACAAAATGTATATATATAATTCAGAATATTAGAATAAAACTTTATTTGCATAGTTTTATGAGTGCTACTCAATATTGTTCACTTCTACAGAACTAAAGGCTGGTTCATGCTAACATCTACAGACATCCTATGCTATTTCCCAGAAGTATAACTATCAAACTTCTGGAAAGAAATTAGTCACTCTTAAATCAACATCGCACCAATTTCAACTAACTAAACATCCTCAAACAATGATCATCAACCTCTACTCTTCACAGTTAGGATTGTGTTCTTAGGATTGCAAGATCCTCATGTTGTTTCAAAATGAGCAAAAATAATTAAGGCTGAACCTTTAATTTCATCATAACAAAATCTACAGGTTAAGTCTTCAAATATAAAGATTTCAATTGTCTACTATGTTGCTATTGGAGTATTGATTTCTTGTGCTTCAATTGTATTTAAAGCAAACCTGTTGAGGTTAATAATTACTGTATTTTCCTGATACTTTGGTCTTGTCTTAAACAGCATCCAAACGAACTTCATTTACCTTAAGTTGTGTGAATATAAGCTATCGGACGCATGTAATGCTTTAACATCATCCTTTGATTATGAAATTATTGCTTTAATGTATTTTTAATTATGTAAACCTCTAACTTGCTATTTTTTTTCAGATACTTACTGTCCTCATGTGTCTGCAGCAGGGTGGGTGCGCTGCGGGGACCGTCACCAGGTGTGGTAAAGCACAGCGTGGAGCCATAGTACCAGGTAAACTTCCTGAGGCCGCTGACTAATCCTGTGTGGCGTGAGCTTGGGTAGTCAGGAGTGATGGTTACCAATCGAACCTCCTCTGGAGATTGTTCTGGCCACACCAGGAGCTGTGTTCATTTAGAAAAATAACAGATGACATAAACAATAACTAATGCATCTTATCAAAATCCTCCAGCATTTATATAATGTCAATCTATATTACTTTAATTGTTACAGGAGCTTCAGGCCAGTGAGTCACTCTTTGAATAATTCAGGTTCAATTTATGGGTACACATAATTGCAGCGCAAAACAAGCTACAGGGAATCTTTTCAAATTAGTTGAAACATAACAAACAGAAAAATAAATTTGTGAAAATGGTAGAACAATTTTCAGGTTCCCCTTCCAGGAAAGGTTATTTGAATTCAAATCATTTACTTATCGATTGGAGCTCATAAATATTGTCAGTCATAACAGCGCCTAAAAAGAAAAACAGTTTTTTTATCATCCGTCCAACTCTAAACCTAATAAAACCTTCATTGGTCTCAGCGGTCAGACTTGATTTGAATTAAGAAGCACAGCACTGTTGTTAGAGATTATACTCTAACTAAAAAACAAAATAGCAGGTTTTAAAAGGTGATTACCCAAAGGATGACTTAAAGTTTCTCAGGAAAAGATAATCTAAAAGCGGATGTTTCTAAACTGGTTAGTTTAGAAAAACAGGACATGAACTGGATAAAAGATATTGTCTGTCTGTCTGTCTGTCTGTCTGTCTGTCTGTCTGTCTGTCTATCTATCTATCTATCTATCAGACAGACAGACAGACAGATAGACATAGATATAGAGATAGATATACATATATATATATATTAATGTTAGACTGAAGCTACACTGATGGGGGATTAATGGTAAACTGCCAGGTTAAAAAAAGAAAAAAAAAACACAAAGAAGAAGGCTGTAATGTTTCTGTGTAATGGAACATTGATCATGTAGGGCAAAGAGTCTGCAACTAAAACAGAAATGCAGTTTCTTTAAGTAGAAAAGACATTAAGGTATTTCTGTACATTCAGGGCTGTGTTTGAGGATTTTCTCCATTTTAAAAGCACAGCAGATTTTTACCATGTTCTGAGTTCTGACAGCTCAGATATCAGGATGATTTCACTTAGACTTATCCACTTATGTAATAATATGATGCAAGAATGAGTGGCATCAACTTTCAGCTTTAAACATTATTGAATTAAAAAGTAATCTACTAATCAGATGAAATTAAGTTTTTGTGTTTTATTCTGTTCTCTGAGGAGAACAGGATTAAAATGCTCTAAGGTGATTGGGATTCAGTCTTTGCTAAATGTCACTGTGACGGAGGAGCCGTCATCAGCTGGGACTTAGGAATAAGTCAGTGTCAGCATGCGCACAAACATACACACACACACACGCATACATACACGTACGCAATCACTTACTTTTGTTGCAGGTTGGGCTGGCGCCGTTCATCGTGGGTGCACACGCGATGGTCCGGTTTTCATTTAACATTTATTCTAACCTGCTTATTTTCAGCCAAGTATATTTTCTGCATCTATTTTCAAACAGGTTTATTTCCGGATTGTAGCGCGCCGGGAGGGAGTCACGTGATGACGTAGTGATGTCATCAGAACGTACAGAGTGTTTTGTATTAAATTGAGTATTGTATTTTTGATTACAAGTTTATTTTTATTTTTTCTCTCTCTTTAGCATGGTGTTATTATTATTGTCATCATTATCAAAATCATTATTTTTGTTTACTTAGTGAATTAGAAGTAATTGTTTAGTTTTTATTTTATTTTTATTTATTTTTTTTTTTTCTGTGGGTGGAGCCTATAGCTTTAAAAGCAGGCCTCTTTTCCACAGGGAGTCAGTGGAAGCCACGTTGACACAAGAAGTGTTTGAGGCTCGGTGGATGGTCGTTTGGTGCATGGCGCGTGTTTTGAAGCTGCTTATGGAGAAATGTCTTGGGCCGTGAGTAGTGAGGAAACAGGAAGCGATTCTTGTGGGATGGAAGAGGGAAATAGTGACAATGAAGGTTGGAAAATAGCAACATCAAAAAATGAGAAAAAGCGGAAAAAACAGAGATCAGTTCAAGGGGAATCTAGTTCAGAACAATCCAGTGATGATCATTCCATACATTCCACAGCACAACAAAATGAATTCAAAGTCATATTCAAAGTCGTTAATCAGGCAGACTCTTTTACAAATTGGAATCCGGTTCACTTAACAAAAACCATCAATAAACTTGTCGGAGAAGTCAAAGGTGCCAGAATTCTGTACAGTGGAGACCTGCTAATTAACTGCAGAGACAGCGCCCAGCAAGGCAAAGCAATACGTATCAACAAAATTGACGGGATAAGAGTTCAGTGCAGCCTAATGGAGAACAAAAAGATCAGCAGGGGAGTCATTGGAGGAGTTCCTCTAAAAATTTCTGAAAAAGAGATTCTGGAAAACATAAGCGGTGCAAAAGTAAAAGAAGTAAAACGGTTAAAAACAACAAGAAACGGAGAAAGATCTGACAGTTTATCTGTGCTAATTAAATTCGAAGAAGAGCAATTACCAAGCAAAGTATTCATCGGTTACATAAGCTATAATGTCAAAATCTACAATCCTCCACCATTGAGATGTTTCAAATGCCAAAAATTCGGTCACGTTGCAGCAGTTTGTAAAGGGAAACAGAGGTGTGGAAGGTGTGCAGGAGAACATGAGTACGGAAAATGTGGAAAAGAAGCTAAAATAAAATGCTGTAATTGTGGTGGAGAACATACTGCTGCCTATCGCGGCTGTGAAGCAAGCAAAAGGTCTGAGGAAATTAAAAAAATGAAATTTGAGCTCGGAATAACCTACGCTGAAGCTGCAAAAAGGATCCCATCTCAGTCAGAAAAACCCAAACCTACAGTTCAACACACAGCAAATTCCAAACCTCTAGAGAAATCTCCAAAAATTAATGAAGACTCACTTATTGTTAAAAAGACAAATTTTGTTCTTTTCATGGTAGAAGTAATTAATTGTACTGCACAGACAACAAAAAAAACGGAAAAAATCAAAATAATAGTGAAGGCTGCAGAAAAATATCTGGACATTAAAGATTTGAACTGGGAGATGGTTGGAAGTATGATGGGAGGACCGATGGGACCATCAGAAACTGGCAGAGTTAAGATGACCTAGAGTAAATTAAAATTATATGGGCAAATGTGATTTAGTATTATGTTGGTTTAAGTTACACAGGTTTTTTTTTTTTTTTTTTTTTTTTTTTTTTTTTTTTTTTTTTTTTTTTGGGGGGGGGGTGAATCGTTTCCTGTTATCTTGCTTTACTCCATATCAGTTGGTGGCGGTAATGCACAATTCACAAGTCTGCCAACCGCCATAAAATCCCATAAGAAGAAGAAGAAGACAGGGAGTCAGTCTGTGGCTGGACTCCTGAGATGTCACACTGAAGGTGATGGATTCTGATTTTTTGAAGGTACTGCTCTTTTTCTGATTTTAACCTGCCTTGGATGTCCATGTAAATATTTTTGCACCAACCGTCTTTGTTCACCAGAAGAAAAGATCACTGAATAAAAAAACAATCACTAAACTTATCTCCGGCATTGGCCAGTCATTTATGTGTTTGACCAAGTCATAATAGAACCCCGTCACAGTCACTGATGTGTTACTTACTTATTTACGCAGTCAGCAATCCTTAACCACATCATTTAGTGTCTCTCTGATACGGCCAACATGTTTGACTTTTCTCTGAGTCTTTTTTTTTTTTCTTTGTATTTCTGTGAGTTTATATTTCTCACAGGGGAAATATGGCATTCTCCCTCCAGTGCTCATGGTTGTGATTGTTTTGTAACCATGAACACGCTGACTCATACGTTTGCAGATTCATGATCAGTTAAACCTGGGTTGAGTAAGTAAGTTGATAACCAGCTTTGTGGTACCACGGATCCTGATTGCCGTTGTTGTGGATTAATTAATTTGGACAGACTGGAAGTAATCCTGCTAGGTTGACCTCACTTCATAGTACGGGCCTCTTTTTTAACTGCTAGTTATCTTGTTTAATACATTAGCCATTTATTGCTTTATAAAGTTTAACACATACTGTTTCTGCATTACCTCTTCTCCTGTCTTCTCCATTTTGAATATTGGTGAATAAAAACTGCCTCTGTGTTCCATCACTTACAAAAGGGAACCGGAAAACAAATGGTTTCCCTATTTAAAGTTGTTTAGACACACACAACTTAAAGTTTGAAAAAAAGTTTTAGTTAAACCTGTTTTGTTACAAGAATTGTAAATAAATCACTTTAGTATCCTGGGCTATGGATCGTACCTCTGGCTCAGAGCTTATTTATTTAGCTGTGCAATTGATGCCTTTAACTGTGTATGTTTTTCATTCAGTGGCAGCAGATGATCCCCTCAAATATTAGATAAGACATATTATGTTGAGCTGGAGGTTCCTTCCTGTTAAAATGGAGTCTTTCCTTTCCACACTCCCCACATGCTTGCTGAGTATGAGAGTTGCTTGGTTTATTTGCTTAGTTGCTACAGAGTCCATGGCTTGAATAAATCAGACAGATTTGCTTGAGCAGAAAACCTTTTATCAGCTGGCATAATAAACTGAACTTGACTGGATTGTAAAATAACTTCAACTGAACAAAGGGAATCTGTTTTTTCTGTAAAGTTAATGGAGATGCAATTTGCCTTACAATTAAGACAAAATATTACACTAAATTGAAGTGAAAAGAATTTTATCAAACGGGACACATTTTAATGTAAGATTACATCGCCCAAATATATGTCTCTTAATTAAAGTCATTTTCAGAGGGAGATTATGATGCTGCAATAAAAGATTATTGTCTCATAAAGTTTTATTGCAAACCTTTAGAAATAAGTGGGGAGGGTTCTGAATATTAGTTACAGGTGAACATTGAGGTTTTTGATTGTATCTGAATGGTGGGAATTAAAAATAAATCCCTTTATTTTGCAGAGTTCCCAGAAGGGATCACAGCCGGAGTATAGCACTATTGTAAATTGATATGAATAAAAAAAAAAAGACCAAGTTTGAAAAGTGTCTAGATCTCACAGTTGTTTTTTACTTTGGTCTTTTACTTTGTTTACAGGGGGCTACAAGCAGGTGAACCATATGGTTTGTTTAGTGAGGAAAACCTAAAGGTTACCAAAGTAAAGAATGCATTATGTATTAGCAGATCAAGGAGTTTATGTTTATCTTTTAAACAAAACTGTAATGGACGGGCTCTGAAGAAAGCTTTAAAGTAAACAAAATCCTCTGGGTTTCAACTGTTACTGATCTACTTTGTAGTGCAAACTTCTTCAAAAAGGAGACCAAGATAAATCTCATAGCAAAAGAGCCACTGATACCCAGAGACATGTGAGAGGCTGCTTTTCCCTCTGCCTGCAGGGTAAACCGCTGCACCAAGTCTGTCATGGTAAAATAAGGTCCTCTATTATGATTTCTTTTTCTGCACTGCATAGTTTGGTTGCTTTGAAAAAAAGTGACTATTTTATATCCTCAGGCATTCTGGTTTATTTCACATTCAAAGGGTGCTGAAAGGATTTGGTTCTTCTCTTGATATAGTTGTGCGAGGATATTCAACTGAGTTGAAACTGAATCCCTGAGTTGAAGACTGCTAAAGAACATCAACGGGGGTCATAAAATGCCCATAACGGACTGTGTGATAGATAGACGGACAGACTGACAGATTTACGATAGGTAGGTAAGTAGGTAGTAAATGTTATTAGCTCTACAACCAAGTAAAGTCACTTCCAAGGGCGTACAAGTAGAAGACAGGAAACTTGTGAGAGGAGTCTTTTGTTCCTGGCAGTGAGTTTGGAGCTATATTATTAACAGCTTTGTATATAGTCAGTGATGTGTGGGGGAGATTAAATGAGATGAGGCTTTGCTCCACATTCACTTTTAATTAATATTATTATCTACTACCCTTTCACCATAATACACACAGAGGCACTCTCATACACACTGAGAATCTTCCTGGACTTAGGCTGGTGGATCCTGTCTTCCAGAGGCAACATCTAACAGAAAGCTTCATCAAAAAATATAGAAAGCCATATTGTATTTATCAAGCCAGAAAGACAACAATATCCGCGCTGTAAACAGAGACCCTCAAACAGACCCGCAGTGATGCACACAGAGAAAGTGATGCATTCTCTTTGTCATGTTAATCAGTTCCTCGGGGGGTGATATGGTGCCACAATGCCGGCCGGAGTAAAACCAATTCCAGAACTGGTACATGAATATCACTCACAGAATTCATCCCTTGCACTCGTGCTTCCTGTTTCTGCTGCTTCCTAAAAATGATCTCTCCCTCCCTCTCTCTGAAGCGCTCATTATGTCTTCTTGGAACTGACCCCAGACTGAGCTTGGCTTAGTGTATGAGTAAACAAGAGCCCATTGAATCTGGGAAAATAACTATTGTGTAATAACTACTGGAAAAGGTAATTTTTTCCAAAACACTGACCTACATAAAAACACTCATGTATTAAAAATCTTCTAAAATTTAAGATAAATGTTGTTCATGATATTATGAAAGGTAAATTACATTTTTAATGGGAAGATAATTGTTACTTAAGTATGGAAAACAGCGCTGCATGTTCTAGATCTAGAAATCTCCTCATGTGCAGATAGAGTTCTCATTCTTGTGGTTCAAGCAACACTTCTGGTACTTGAGCTGCTTTTAGCGAGATATCGAAAAATTGATTAACATCAATATTAAACTAGTTATTTTAAACTATGGTAAGCTGAACTGTAAGATTCAAACACAGAGTATAAGTTGTTAAAACACATGGATCCTTAATTCCATCAACACATCTTTCATTGTTCTTGGTGAGAAAAGCTGAGCAAGAGCCAATGGTTTATAACCGGGGATGGATGAGCAAGCTTGACTCATCAATGCTGTATCTTTGCCCGTCCCTGATATATTATTAATCAAGTTTTACCTTCAAAGTATGGCCTTAATTCTCCACAATGGTTCACTTGAAGCCCTATTACATTCAGCTTATACAAAATACTGAGTCAGGTTCTGCTATATAAATATTAGCCTGCTGCTATATGCTGATGAGTTTATTTATTGATATTTTTAGAGATTTAATTTATTTTTATTTTATGATTGTTGCATCCTGTTTAATAAATATTAATCAAGATACTATTATAGGATTTCATTTTGAAGGCACTGTCTGGTTGGGTTGTTTAATTTGTATTTCAGTTTTGTATTTTCAGGTAATTAATCTTAGTGTTGGGAGCTGGAGAAAATCCACCTTTCTCCAGCAGAGTCCGCCGTGGATCCTTCTGAGTGAGCCTCCTGCACAGCTGCAGCCCATCAAGATCATCAGAGGATCCACTATATAAGCTGTCTTCAGACCTTGCCTCAACGCCGCAGTGTTGATCCAGTTGGTCAGCGCCTAAGCCTAGACTCTCAGTGTAACTTTGTGACTTTGAATCCAGCCTGGATTCTAACCGTTGTCTTTGTCTTCCAGGAAACCAGTGTCTCCTCTGTGAAGCTCTGGAAGAGCTAACCTGCCGAGCCGACCCTCAGAGCCAAACCCGAAGAACCATAGAGAACTTCCATGCAGCTCAGGACTAAGAGCTGGAAAACCCTAAGCCAAGGTCTGTTCTTAATAGACGTGAGACGCTGAAGCAGCAAGCGGACTCTGCTGATCAACTCCTCTCCAGATCCAACAGTGACTCTCCCAAAGCTAACCTCAAGAACCCTCAAGGTACAATCAGTTATCATCAGGAAATCAAGTCCCAACTTGCAACGCTAACTGAACTGTCTCTCACGCAGACTCCGGTGAACCAGTGTCCAGGCCCGAGCCAGAACCAGTACATTCTGTGTGCTTGTAACAAAATAAACTTGTTGAACTTTTATTCCTGTGTCCGTCAGTGGTGTTCTGCATACTTGGGTCGCTCTTTGAGAACCCATCATGACAGAACACTGCGGCCAAACTCAAGGCCCAGCAGATCACCTCATCCGTCGATTGGAGGAACAGGCGGCCCAGATCCATGGACACGCCCTGGCGCTATGTGAGTTAAACACCCACATTGAAAGACAAAATCAAGCTATCCAAAGCTATGCTAACTACATGAACAGCGCTAATGCTGCACCGACTCCTCAACCATTTCCGGGTCCAGTTCCACCTCCTAGGTCACCAGCTGTGACGTCATCCGAGTTCCGCCCAAGTCTCCCAGAGAGATTTTCTGGTAACATGAAAGATTGCAAAGGATTTTTATTTCAGTGCTGTTTGATTTTTCAGAACTCTCCAGGCAGCTTTTCCACGGATTAAAAAAAGATAACCTTCATCCTTTCTCAGCTAACAGGAAGAGCCTTGGAATGGGCTCAGGCAAGATTTGCCACCGACGATAGCCCTAACTGCTATTACTCTGATTTCATCTCCGAATTTACTCAAGTTTTCAACCAAGAAACTGATCAAACAATTGACTCTCGAGCTCTTTTCAATTTAAAGCAGGGAAATTCTTCTGTGGCCGAATTTTCCATCAACTTCCGGGTCAAAGCGGCAGCTTCCGGATGGAACCAAAGCGCTCTGAAGGGAGCCTATTTCATGGCTTTAAATGAGCATATTAAGGATGAGCTTGCAACTCTTGACGAACCAGCTACCCTCGAAGACTTAATTCGTCTTACGATCAGATTGGATAATCGAATCCGTGCCAGAAACAGTTCTAAAGAGCAGGGGACACGGGACACTTTCTTCTGCCTCACATAACGTGACTGTTTCTTCTTCCCCCACAGAGCAGCTGCCCATACAGAGACCTAAGGCTCAGCCTCTCCCTCTGCCTATTCAGGCCTCTCATTCGGGTGAAAGAGATGTCGAACCCATGCAGGTGGGACACACAAGGCTCACCCCAGAGGAGAGACAAAGATGTTTTCTAAGCAAATTATGCATTTACTGTGGTGAGAGTGGACACTTCATCGCTTCCTGCCCGGCTAAATCAAAAGCCTGGGCCCGCCAGAGGATCTGAGGAGTCTGGCGGGCCAAATTAACACTAAGAAATCTCCTCGATTGTTGCTTCCTGCCACGTTGTTTTGTTCTAACCCAAGCCTCTCCTTTTCTGCATTCATCGATTCAGGCTGTGAACGGAATTTAATCGATTCAAACCTCGTCCAACAACTCCAAATTGAAACCATTCCTCTGACTCAACCTCTTAGTGTTTCTGCTATTGACGGAAAGAGACTTCACCAAGTTACCCATCAAACTCAGCCCCTCGAGCTACTTCTGTCAGGTAACCACCGAGAGACAATAACATTTTTTGTTTTTCCTTCTGCATGTTCCCCTCTGGTGCTTGGTTTCGAATGGTTGGAGAAGCATAATCCTCACATTAATTGGACTGAGCGTCACCTGGAATCATGGTCTACTTCATGCCATGAAACATGCCTCCGTTCGGCTGCCCCCTTGGTGGGGTCTCCTAGAGGTGGGGGGGAGATGGACTCTCCTGACCTTTCTTCTGTTCCTTCCGAGTACCATGACCTAGCTCCTGTCTTCAGTAAGGTCAGTGCGACGTCCCTACCTCCACACAGACCATATGACTGCGCCATTGAACTTTTACCTGGTGCACCACTACCTAGCAGCAGGTTGTATAACATTTCCAAGCCTGAAAGAGAAACCATGGAAAAATACATAAATGAATCATTAGCTGCAGGAATAATCCGCCCATCTTCTTCTCCTTTGGGCGCTGGGTTCTTCTTCGTTGGAAAGAAAGATGGCTCCCTGAGACCATGTATTGATTATCGAGGTTTGAACCAGATCACAATAAAGAACAAATACCCACTTCCTCTACTCGCCTCTGCATTCGAACCTGTACAAGGAGCTACAGTTTTCTCTAAACTGGATTTAAGGAATGCTTATCATCTTCTTAGGATCCGCGAAGGAGATGAATGGAAAACAGCCTTCAAGACTCCATTGGGCCAATTTGAGTATTTGGTAATGCCTTTTGGTCTAACTAACGCTCCAGCCTGCTTCCAGGCCCTCGTGAGCGATGTTCTCAGAGACTTTTTGAATGTGTTTGTCTTCGTTTATATTGATGACATACTCATTTACTCTAGGAACCTCGCTGAACATAAGAAACATGTCGGCCTTGTTTTACAGAGACTGCTGGAGAACAAGCTGTTCGTAAAGGCCGAGAAGTGCGAATTTCACCAGTCTTCAGTCACCTTTTTGGGGTTTGTGCTCGAGGGCGGCCAGGTAAAACCATCTGAGGACAAGATAAAGGCAGTGTTAGATTGGCCAGTTCCAGAGACCCGCAAACAGCTACAGAGATTTCTGGGTTTTGCAATTTTTTATCGTCGGTTCATCAGGAACTATAGCCAAACCGCCCTTCCATTAACTTCTCTGACCTCTGTCAAACGCACTTTTCAGTGGACACCTGAGGCGCAAGCTGCGTTTGATAAATTGAAATCTTTATTCTCCAGAGCACCAGTGCTAATGCAGCCTGACCCTGCTAAACAATTTATTCTCGAGGTGGACGCTTCAGATTCTGGAGTTGGAGCAGTCCTATCCCAGAGACTTGACACGGACCAGAAGATCCACCCTTGTGCATTCTTCTCCCGTAGACTTTCTTCCGCTGAGCAGAATTACGATGTGGGAGACCGAGAGCTGTTGGCCATCAAACTGGCGCTGGAGGAATGGAGACATTGGCTGGAGGGAGCTGAGCATCCGGTTCTAGTATGGACTGACCACAAGAACCTGGCTTACATCCAGTCAACCAAGCAAGCCAATCCTCGTCAATCCAGGTGGTCCATCTTTTTCTCACGGTTTAATCTCATCATCTCCTACAGACCCGGATCCAAGAATGTCAAACCCGATTCTCTCTCTCGTCTTTACTCCGTCGATCATCCCGAGACGCCTGAACCAGTCCTTCCGGCTTCCTGCACTGTGGGAGTGGTTAACTGGGAAATCACTGACCTTATCAACTCCGCCCTGGCTACTGAACCCGACCCAGGTAACGGTCCCACTAACCGAACCTATGTGCCATCTTCCGTCAGGTCCCGTCTCATCCAATGGATGCATGCTGCCAAGTTTTCTGCTCATCCGGGAGTCAGTAGAACTATAGCTTTGATCTCAAGACGCTTCTGGTGGCCCACCCTCCATAGAGATGTCAAGGAGTATGTGTTGGCTTGCTCCACATGTGCCCGTAATAAAGCCTCACATCAACCTCCTTCTGGCCTGCTTCAGCCGCTTCCGGTTCCCTCGCGCCCTTGGTCCCATATTGCTATTGACTTTGTCACCGGCCTCCCCGTTTCTAGAGGTATGTCCACCATTTTCACCATTGTTGACCGTTTTTCGAAGGCCTGCCATCTCAAACCCCTTAGGAAACTCCCCACGGCCTTCCAGACAGCCCAGCTCCTCGTCAAACACGTCTTCCGCTTACACAGCATTCCCCAAGAGATCCTCTCGGACCGGGGTCCTCAATTCATATCCCAAGTTTGGAAATCATTCTGCTCCTCTCTCGGCTGTAAACCCTCTCTGACCTCTGGTTACCATCCACAATCAAACGGACAAACAGAGAGGATGAACCAGCAGCTGGAATCAACCCTTCGTTGCCTCACCTCTAACAATCCCGTGGACTGGAGCCAATTTCTCACATGGATCGAATACGCACACAACTCCCTCAAATCTGCTTCCACTGGTCAATCTCCTTTTCAGGTTAGTCTCGGTTATCAACCTCCACTTTTTCCCGCAGACGAAAGAGAGATTTCGGTCCAGTCAGTAAATCAACACATCCGACGCTGTCAGAAGATCTGGGGAGAAACCATTGCCACCCTCAACCGATCTTCAGAAACCAACAAACGCTTCGCTGACGCCAGGAGACGTCCCGCCCCCGAGTACACAGAAGGCCAAGAGGTATGGCTGTCCACTCGGGACATTCCCCTTAAGGGGATGTCTCGAAAACTCTCGCCCAAATTCATAAGTCCCTACAAGATCTCCCGAGTCATCAGTCCTTCAGCCGTCCGTCTCCAACTGCCTCAGTCTCTCCGGATTCACCCAACCTTCCACGTGTCCCAAGTCAAACCTGTCGTCTCGAGTTCTCTGTGCCCGCCTTCCGACTCCCCACCACCCGCCCTGGAGGTCGATGGTCATCCAGCCTTCACCGTTCGACGCATCGTGGACTCCCGTCGACGAGGTCGTGGCTGGCAGTACCTCGTCGACTGGGAGGGCTACGGACCGGAGGATCGCCAGTGGGTTCCGGGCTCGTACATCCTCGATCCTGCCCTTATCGAGGAGTACGAGCGTTCCTGCCCTTCGACCTCTTCCGGACCGCCAAGGGGCGGTCGTTGAGGGGGGGGTACTGTTGGGAGCTGGAGAAATTCCACCTTTCTCCAGCCCATCAAGATCATCAGAGGATCCACTATATAAGCTGTCTTCAGACCTTGCCTCAACGCCGCAGTGTTGATCCAGTTGGTCAGCGCCTAAGCCTAGACTCTCAGTGTAACTTTGTGACTTTGAATCCAGCCTGGATTCTAACCGTTGTCTTTGTCTTCCAGGAAACCAGTGTCTCCTCTGTGAAGCTCTGGAAGAGCTAACCTGCCGAGCCGACCCTCAGAGCCAAACCCGAAGAACCATAGAGAACTTCCATGCAGCTCAGGACTAAGAGCTGGAAAACCCTAAGCTAAGGTCTGTTCTTAATAGACGTGAGACGCTGAAGCAGCAAGCGGACTCTGCTGATCAACTCCTCTCCAGATCCAACAGTGACTCTCCCAAAGCTAACCTCAAGAACCCTCAAGGTACAATCAGTTATCATCAGGAAATCAAGTCCCAACTTGCAACGCTAACTGAACTGTCTCTCACGCAGACTCCGGTGAACCAGTGTCCAGGCCCGAGCCAGAACCAGTACATTCTGTGTGCTTGTAACAAAATAAACTTGTTGAACTTTTATTCCTGTGTCCGACAGTGGTGTTCTGCATACTTGGGTCGCTCTTTGAGAACCCATCATGACACTTAGGAAGATTGTTTGTTCATGTTTTGAAACAAACAAAGGGGATTTGGATGATAGAGAACCAGTCTTGCAGAAATGAATCCAAATTAATTTCATTGCATTTCCTCCCCTTCCCCATTAACTGTCATGTTTTCTTTTTACAAATATCAAAACGATAAACAGAAATATCATTAAAATGCATAGTTTTATGTAATTCAGTATACATTTTCCCCCTCAGGCCTGCTATAGGTGGGCCTGTTGAGATTTGTTTCCATGGGGCCCAAAATCCCTGGCGGTGCCCCTGCAAAGGAGCTCTACCATAGATCATTTTACCAGCTGCTGTTAGGCTGTTTAATCATCACTGCTCCCAACAAGCCCAAATATTTGTTTACAATCATGCTGTTAGTTGCAAAGTTTTAATCAGCTCAGTAGGTGTTTCTATACATTACTGCCTTTATTTACTCAGTTTTACCTGCTATGTTCACAGTTTTTATCTCGACACATTTTCTACAGCCAGGATGTCATTGGCACAGCTTTTTCATCTAATCTGACCATGCATTTTTTAAATGACTTTGTGACATAACATTGACATTCTTTGAGATATGTTCTTTTCCTTTAATTTACAGCTTTTTCTTTTTTACTTTTTTAAATATATCTTTTTACCCATTTTACACACCTAAATTTCCTTATTGTGGGAGAATACAGGGTTATTTAAAGGTCTAGCAACAACTTTTTTAACCGAAACGAATACCGGTAATAAAAAAAAAAAACATCCAGAGAACTTGTGGACTGGTGCAAGACAATTGGATTCATTTTAATGAAAATAATAAACTATATAAATGAATATTTTATACATTTTGGGACGAAAATTTTATAATATTTATTTCTGCTTATGATGCCCACACTGAAATAAAAGGAACCTACATAAATAGTAATATTAGGTTTAAGTAATGAAACATGGAGCTGAGGTAATGCTAGTTCCTTGTAGCTTCGGAATAGCTTGGATCTGAGAAATGGAAACTTGTTGCCTGTATATTTAAACCTTAATATACTACACTTATTTATAAGACACAATTTAGTCAGAGAAGAAAAAAAAAAATAGGACGCATTAAAGATACGTAGGACGCATGCAAGGACTTACCTTGTATCCCTGGTTGATACCATTAATGAACTGCTGAGGTGGAGGGTTCCAAGTGAAGCGGATGGTGGTGGAGTTTATTGCTAAAATTTCCACCTCTTGTGGAGGTGCTGTGGGAACTGAAAACAGAAACACAGAAAAAAAAAAAAAAAGTAGTTCATTAGCAGGAAATGGAAATGTGAGATTAGAAAAATGCACTCTGGCTTTTTCAACGTAAAAAAGCTGAAAATAGTTCCTACAGCTCCTTTGTTCCACATTTATGTCCAGCTCATTTTCGAATTTAAATGATCTGCTTATTTTGCAGAAGCTAAATGTCAAACCTACTGATCTGTGCTTCGCTGCAAAATGACCTAATTTCTCCAAACAATGACATCTAATATGTGGTACTTTGCATTTATGTATTTTGCATATCATTACCTTTAACAAGACTTAATAAGTGATCTATTTCAGGCTCACTGTACATAATGGTGGGTCACTGAATGAGTCCTGAAGCCAGTAAATTCTCCTACCATTAATCTGTTAGGCCCTACATCGCTACAGCAGATTTTATTGACTAAAATAGATTGAAACTAATAAAAAGAACTGATACTTTATTCATAATGTTTCGACTTGCAACAGATCCTCCAGTGACTGAACCCTGCAGTTGCATCATTGTTTAGAAACTATGTCCTAGGATAGCTCAACATGTTGAGCTATCTTTAGTGCATTTATACAGAGTTCTTTTTTATATATACACATTTATTCTATTTCTTTTATAAATATAAAAACACTGCTTGATAAAAAAAAAATCATAACCCCGACATTTTCTCACATTAAAACAGCAAATGTCAGGGTGTTCTACTGGTATATTATGTGATGGACCAAAATAAAATAGAGGCACTTTTTTTTGCAAAAAACACCACAAAAAGCTGATGAATTAATATGAATGTTAATAATATTAAGTGTAATGTGCATTTGGCCTCAGTCCATTTTGTTCTTTACACCTTCATAACACCTGTAACAAAAAATAGCCTAGGGAAAGTACTTATGAATTAAAAGTGATGTTTATTCTACTTTTGTATATTTGGCATGGTCTGTTAGAGTTTAAGGTTAATCCTAGATGGCATTTATCGAAACTGAAACAAGCAAATGGTGTTTCGCTCTGGTGGCTCAGGTAATGGGACGAGCCTCAGTACCACATACCGTATTTTCTACGGACTATAATCCGCTGATTATTCCCCACGCTTTGAACCATGCGGCTTTTAAGAGGGTGCAGCTTTTCTGTTGATTTTTCCTAACCGCCAGAGGGGGAAATCACAGTTGTAAATGAAAGAATAAGGGGCTAATTTTCTTTTATCACAAGAACATGCTAGCAGCAGGCACGATGGAGAACAAACGTCCCGAATTCCCACATTTTGACATTTATTTGCCTCATTAAAGCTGCCGAACAAATAAAAAGACTGGGTTCAACTCCTGTCCTGAAAATACCGTATGTTTTAGAACTGTCCAGCCATTATAACATAAAGGAACATCCTTTTTCAAACCAATTCTAGATTAACAAAAAATAAACAGCCACAAAAAAAAAAAATAATTATTGAAGTCAGATCCAATGGCTCTATTTAGTGAAAGACTGGTTTCTGCACAACTGTCAGACCCAAAGTAGTGAATGATCAGTTTTGTAACTTAAATGGCCTAGAGACAGATTTTATTATGCTGGAAATGGAACCCCAGCAGAGAAGCAGCCACAAGGCCAACGGTATCAGTGGAGGAGCTACTGAAATCCATAGCTGAGGTCAAATAATCTGACAAAATCAGAGCTAGTACTACTGCATAAGCTACTCAAGTCTGGCCTTTATAGAGGGCTGATAAATAGAATTGCAGAAACAAAAGGAAGCCTCGCTTGCGGCTTGCCCGAGTTAGAAAGAAATATCTCAAAGATTAAAATAAAACTTTTTCACCCTCATCGGTCTTGATAATAAAGGCAAAACTGAAATCAGATAGAGGCATACATAAAAGACTTGGAGCTGTATATGCATTGAAAGGTTGTTCTGCAAACTAATGTCTCTAATTAACCTGATTACAAATAGGAATTCACATTTAAAACATTATTTTAATCATTTATTATTTTCCATCTACTGCACAATCCTCTTATATTTTTCTCTGCTCACTTTAAACCTCTATAAAAACTACTAGATTTTTTATATAAAAGGTTGCGCATGTGACACCAAAGCAATGGACTCAAATGAAAGCAGAATTGAAAAAAAACTTTGCAGTCTGTAGAAAACACACAAGATGCAACCAAATACTATCGCATTTAAAGGTTTTCTTTCATGCAAATCTTTGGAAGGTGTTTGAAATCTATCAGAGTTGCTGTTCAGTGGCAGATAAAGAGAATCCTTTGTGAATGAATATTAAAGCCAGAGAGAGACAGCGAGACACAGAGAGGAGTGATCCTTAATCGTGTGTCCATGTGTGTGTGAGTCTGTGGGCAAGTCATGGTGATTACATGTTAACCGGTTTATGCTGCTGCTTTAAAGCCACAGAGTGGTAACAGTCTGTTGCATGCTGGAAATGTCCTTTAAATCATATTTATGAACTAAAGTTGCCATATGACACTTGTATATGTAAGGAGGAAATGCACACAGAATCTTCAGGCTGGAAAATATCTTCAGCAAGCTTCTTCAAAAGCGAGAGGCCAGAGAAACGACAGCGAAGAGTGAGAGGACAGAGAGGCAGACAGGAGATTAATTGATGTTAAAGATGTTCTCTAAGTCTCTGCCATGCAGGCTCTTCTCCCGGGATGTGGGTTTTTGCCCCTAGCAGCTCACAGCTCCAGATAAAACACTAAACTATGCCCTTCAGGGGAATCTTAGTATGCGCTGAGGCAGCTCGCAAGAGAGCGGGAGAAAAGTAATGTTATCAGAGTTTAACACAGACTTCAGCCACATCCTCTCAGAGACAGTAAGAGGAAGAAAATGTCCAATCCATCACAGCCACTCCTATTAAACCACATTAGAATAATTAATGAGCCTGACTCCGTCTCCTGAGTCTATAAACCTGTCCCGCACTCTTGTAATGATGCCTGCGACTTCTACGTGTAGGTGTGCGAGAGTGAATCCGCACATCTTTAATAATTATAATATACTGTTGGAATAAAAATCAGCAAGAGACAAGAACGCGTTTAAAGAAGATTAAACCTTACAACCACTCCTGCTCATCTCTCTTAACACTCCCTACTTATATTTTCTTCCATGTTCACAACTACATTTCTGATTTATTTTTCCGAGCTGAAGGTACGTTCCACTGAGAAGCCATGTCTTCTAAAATAAACACACTATAATCTGACAGATTATATATCACTGGAGCTGTTGGAAAACTCTTTCCCCATTGATTCCTTCCATCCCACAGTTTTTCCAGCTGCTTGTTAGCCAGATGGAAGATGAACTGGAATCCCTTCGGCATATCCTGGGTCGCCCTTAGGGTCTCCTCCCAGTTGACTGAAAACTGCTTTGCCTGCGAGGAGATGCCTCGGGGGCAACTTTAATCTAAATCAGAACAGCATCAACTGGCTCTTCTATAAGCTGAGTAATACCGAAGGCGTTTGAGGCAGCGGAGAGAGCTTGCATGTACATGTCAGTCATCCCATCACAAACTAGAACATTAAAAACAGGTGAGAGGAGTGGATCATGTCATGGTTACATCATCCCTGTCAGTCAAATCGGCTGTAGCTCCAAAATATGTGCAGCTCTTTGCAGTTGCATCAAATGTGCTTGAAGGCAGTGCCTCTTATCTTAAAACACAGCGGGTGCAGGACTCGTCTTATTGCATGTTTTGGAACCTTGTTAAATAAATTCAGCAAAATGTCTCTCTTTCAGAGGTTATGATTCAAAGTGTGCCGTAGATCATGAGCCAGGGACGTTCATGAGGAAGGAAACAAGCTTGCAAATCTCCACCAACCTCCCTGCAGGGTGTACTCTGTAACAGGGCTGCTGTAGACGCCCAGGCCGGCTCCTGTGTAGGCAGCCACCTGGATCTGGTACTGAGTCCAGATGATGAGGTCCTTCAGCAGACAGTAGTTAGTTTCTGGGGTGCTGATATTCTTCTCCTGGTAGTCTCCCGGCAACCCAGCCAGACGGTACCTAAAGACACACACACACACAAACCATTTACACTCGTTCATTTGTTGTACCAGGACGAAATGTAAACCTGTCCACAGGGAGCAGGTTTGATTAAAGTTTGTTAAATTACAGACTAATCTAAGTGGTTCTTATTAAATATAACACAGTTATTAGTTTTTAAGCATTACATTTTTGAGAAATAGGCCTGATTTATAACTAATATAAATATTCAGAGGACTTGTTTACTCTTACGCTCATTTGCTGAACTGAATGGTTAAAACGAAATAAAGTAGCGTACTAATTAATGAAAGGACCATTAAGCAATCTATTCATGATGTGTCACAGAGTAAACCATTAAAAAGTTTCCTAGGTATGGATTTGACATTTTTAAGTCAAAATCTCCCAACTTTATATGTATTTTATTATATTATGCCAGGTTTTAAACTACTACTTTTACTGTGAAGGTCAACATATTCTATTACACTTCTTTTATAATGCCTTTTTCCTTTCACCATACATCTAAAATGCAACCCTCACTTATTTTAGGATATTTTCTTAGAATCGACAGACTTCTTCTAAAAGGTTTTTGCACCTTCACCATCGGTTTCAGCCTTTATTTGGACCATTACTATTTTTTTGTCATCTTTTTAGTAGAAGGCAATTTGAAGTTTGAAAACCTAGAAAAAAGCTGTGCTCATATATACCTAATTAGACAAGGTAAAATTCAATCGTTAGCTTGTTTCCTTCAAGTCCTTAGCTAATAGTGTAAAAATTATCTATCCTGATCCCCCAAATTCCTTTTGTCAATGAAATCATATGCAGTTTGTAGATATGGAGGCCTCCAACTCCTCATGTATAAGTGGTTTGAATATGGAATGTATTGGTGGAACGATTTGGATTTCATTGCACCAGTTTAGTGAGATCCTTTCGTTGCAACCTGAGGACATAATATGCACTGCCTGTTCTGTCAAAATCCTGCAAACCAGGCAGTGTGACAAGCTCAAACTGGAATTCTTGGGCAACACACTTCAGTTCTGCTAGTTGGACTGAAAGGATATGTATCATATATTTGCCTATACTTTATCAACAGACATTACAATTTTCATTTGAAGTAAAATTTGGTCATGCTATTAACTGCTCTAAATACTTTGCATTGGGTGCAACAACTTGTTGACTGCAAAAGACCTGCAGAGACCATGCTAGTTTAAATATATTTCAATCCCCAAACACCTTATAATTGAGAGCTAGATAAAAAATAAACAAGAAAAAAAAATGCATAAAAGTTACGAAATGTCAGCTTGGCAGCAAAAATATTAACAAATTATGAAAGCAAAAATATAAACGTGACTCAGTGTAACTTTAGCCTAAAATTTACATTATATGTGTCCTCTTTCAATTTTGCCAAGGGATTATTACATAACCATTTAAGGATTTTCAGCAAAAGACAAGACCTTTTAAAGACCCGTTAAGACAGAAACTCTGTAATTGTATCTTTAAATAGTGCACCTTCAGGGCCTTTGCTATAGTATATGTGATTTAAACACCCACTTAAAAGAATATATGACCCACAGAGACAGGGGAAGTGGAATACTACTTTAGTATTGTACATATCTGATAGAGCTGAATGGAGCAATAATCCCCATGTCAGCGTTTTAATATGACACCTATTCTCTATAACAGGATGTTCCAACGATTCACTGGCTGAGTCAGCACTCAATCACACATGCATATTGCCCACACACACACTGACAAATACAAATTCTGAGTAGGCACCGGGGGACGACATCAGCTCTCTGCAGAGGTGAGAAGATAACCCTTCTCGCTTCTATCTCCACTAGCACACAGGGAGAAGAAGCAGAGGGGGAGGAGGGGGGGCTGACTGAAGCCAGAGGGACGGAGGAACTAGGAAAAGAGAGCGAGAAGCTAGCAACTGAGACAACCACAAGAAAAAGGAATCCAAAAGAGGAGGGCGGAGGGAGGTAGAGGCACTGTTCTTCAAAACTGAAAAGATACAGCAGGGATGTCTGAGTGTGTATTGCTGCTTTTTAAAAACTGATTTCTGAAGTGGAGTCAGTGAACGAGGATAAAGACCTGATAACTTTAACTACAATTATATGCAAATGTGTGTGCAAGACACCTGATGACAGTTTGATTACACAGAGTGTGTCATACTTCAGGTAGACAGCACAGAGGACATCAGGCCAAGGGCAGCAGCGACATCCTTAAAGAGCAATCGTTCTTGTGTGAAAGTGTGCTACCATGGACATTTTTTTTTCTTTTTTGGTATTTGACAAAAAAATGAATAAAATATATGACAGAAAGTGCTATTCATGCTTTGCTGAAATGTTTTCTACTAACACTAATATCATTATTTAGTAAGGATGACCAATATAGGTCACTGTTAATATCTGATATTATGGCTTGCAACTGATATTTACCAATATTATACATTTCTCTACACTTTGAACACAGCGAAAAACCCACCACAGTGTTGACATTGCATCTCTTCAGTTAAACACCCCCAATCCTGCACATGACCAATCCCAACATATATTCTTTATTAAACAAAACAACACCAATTAGAAGGATTAAACAGTGCTTGTTAATATCTGCTAAGTTCTACTTATCATGACTGATATGTTTAGAAAAAGGAGCAATATCAACCAATACGGTGGCAAAAAATCAATCAGAAACACTAACAGTACTACATTCCTAACCTTTCATAAGGTTAGGAATGTAGGTTAGCAGCTTTCATAATAGTACAAGTGTGTCTGCAATTGGATCTAATTCAGGAGAAGTAAGAAAATGTAATCAGTTAAGAAAAAGTACCACTTGAATATAACAGTACATCTTCAAACATCTTAGTATCATGAAAAGCTTCAATATTTTTTTGCATCATTACAGAAAATGAAGCTCGTTTATTATATATTTTCATTGCACATACAGAGAAATATTACAAGCTCATTTCTTGCAATTGTGATGAGTGTTGCTTGAAGAGAATGAAAACCTGGATTTCAGAGTTTCAGAAAGTCGACTAGTACTTTTATTGTAACAAATGAACTTAATTGGAACAGATTTTCAGATTCATTGAAAATTACAAGTCAAATCACTAATATCAGTTTTGAAGTACAATTATCCTGGGCCTTTGCAATAGGCTGATCACAAATAACCAACTGGTGTCCGAGATAAATCCCTGATGGATGTAATTCAATGTGTGCGACAGTATTCCCACGTACAGTATTGCTAGTTTCGTTTCTTACTATTTTAAACTGGGTCAAGTTTTGAGTGTGTTTAGTGTGTGCTCACCTTAGTACATATCCTCGGAGGACACCATTAAGCTCTGATTCTGGGGGAGGCTGCCACTGGACCATAATGGACTGGTTTGTGCGACCGCTCGCAACAATGTTGTTAGGAGGAGCGCTCGGCGCCTCCTCCCGAAGCATCATCCTAGGAGATACATAGAAATTAAAGGAGAAATAAAAAGTGAAATGTAGAGAGAGAAGAAGTACAGCTATAAAAGCGCTAATAATTTTGCAACTTGATCACACAACCACGGCATATTCATTAATGTGTATATCAAACCTTTATGTTTTCTCCTCTGGTCTTTACTGACATTCGCTTTTGTTTCATAGACTGACAGAATCTAGAATTCTTTGGATCTACAGTCTGCATGTTGTCAGTTACTGTAAACATCTGTTTTATTAATAGCAAACCTTTATTCATGTCTACGCCCTCCTTCAGCTTATTGTATAGGGTAATTAGCAATATAAAGTCGCTGAATACATTACAATACAATGTGTGATGAGCTGATCATTGGGTCAGAGTATCTTTTATTTTGCAGCTCCTGTAGGGTGTTTCTTCAGTGATTAGTATCTATTTAGTATTGGCTTTTTTTTTTTTTTTTTTTTTGTAGTTTTTATGGCACAGGTTGTTTTTTTTTCGGGTATGAGAGAAAGGGAGAGACTATCACTATTATTGCTGAGCTCTTTGTACATTAGATAGATGGGCAGGCATGGGCGACAATTTACTGGAAAACATGTAGCACAAAAATCAACATCTAGAAGTTTTGCAAGACATGTGAGTTATTGTGATGTCATGTGCAATGTTCTACTAGGAAACCTTGCATATGGTGTACATTTTAGGACATCCTCAGTTCTCAAGAAAAAAACTTCTCAGGTCTCAGGATATAGGTTTTTGTTTGTCAGGAATAAAAGTTCCCAGGAAACAGAAAAAAAGTTGTCAGTTCTCAAGAAACAATGGAGATCTTTTTAGAAATTAAGTGAAATTGCGACTAACTGGCTAGATATTGAAGTTTAAAAAAGAAACGTTCTCGCCTAAAAACACTTCAAAGTAAATTTTGGGTCTTATAAATTGAAATAGCCACAAAGCTTTCCCTTTAGTTCACTTTTGCTCCATTTGTGTTCTGTTCAATTCTGTTCAGATTGTGAAGTTTTCATTGTAAAAACCATATTTACATATAGAAACAACTTAAACTCACCATGGATGTACTTACATTCCCTAACTATTCAATAACTTCCTTCTCTGCCACTGTTGCAAAATGATGACATATTTGCTTCACCTGAGACAGTCTGCAGTGTGGGATCCGGAGTATCCTTTGATTTCGGAGTATCCTCGAATTTCCCATAAGTCATTGTGGACCAAAGCAGATTGGTCAGCTCGGACAGCAATGGTGGCAAGAAAAGTGGTTAAAATGTATATATTAACCTTTATATAACCCAAAATAAACTTGAAAGGTGTTTTTAGGAGAGAATGTAGCTTGTTTAAACTCAAATATCTGCGTAGTTGGGAGTTATTTCACATAATTTTAAAAGGGAGCTCCATTGTTTCCTGATAGCTGATAAATAAAAACTTTTATCCCAAGAACTGGGATGTCCCAAAATGTACACTCTACCTGCAGATGTTAGGTAGACACATATTGCCTAACTAGATGGTGCTACACACTATTGGAGCTTTTCCACTTGCTAACTTGCTATCTAGGCTTTTCTAATACCGTATTTTCACGACTATAAGGTGCACCTAAACGTATTTTTTTCCCCTCAAAATGTGGGGTGCGCCCTATGGTGCGGTGCGCCCTATCTGCGGACGTTGTTGAGACCACCATGAGTATGTGAGAACCTTAAAGGGGGAAGTGTGGGCGTGGCTTGTGTATAAAAGAACAGGTATGTGCTTTATGCAGAACATTGTTGTCTTAACAACCCTGGAAATGGCAAAGAGACACGCCTATGAAGCCCAGTTTAAACTGAAGGCTATCAGCTACGCAGAGGAACATGGAAATCGAGCAGCTGCGAGAGAATTCAATATAAATGAATCGATGGTTCGCAAGTGGAGAAAGCTGGAAAACGAACTCCGACTGGTGAAGAAGACGCAGCTGAGTTTCCGCGGACATAAGGCGAGGTGGCCCGAGTTGGAGGAAAGACTCGAGCGGTGGATCGTGGAGCAAAGAACGAGTGGGGCCAGCGTTTCAACGGTCACTGTTCGACTAAAAGCAGTAAAGCTGGCGGAAGAAATGAAAATTGAAAATTTTCAAGGAGGTCCATCGTGGTGCTTCCGTTTTATGAAACGGTGCAATTTTTCCATCCGGACCAGGACTACAGTTGCTCAGCGACGTCCGGCGGATTATGATGAAAAGCTGGCGAGCTTCCACTCTTTCTGCAGCAAGCACATCGCTGACAAAGTCATCCAGCCAAGCCACATCACCAACATGGACGAGGTGCCGCTCACTTTCGACATCCCGGTGAATCACACCGTGGAGAAGAAGGGGACCAGCACTGTAGCGATACACACAACGGGGTATGAAAAGGCGTCGTTTACTGTTGTGCTTGGCTGCCACGCAAATGGACAGAAACTGCCGCCTATGGCGATTTTTAAAAGAAAAAGGAAAGTGACTCTGACAGCGAAGAAGAAGGGGAAACTGGCATGTCGGATTTAGCGCAGCTGTTTAATTCAGAAACAGAGGATGAGGACTTTGAGGGGTTTGAGTAATACTCTGTAATAAATACATGAATAAAGCACAAGCATACTCAGTTTTGCTCCAGCTCTATTTTTCTACCTGAAAACTTAATTCAACAGCAGCCTCTGGCCCGCGGCGCATCCGGGCTCACCTCCGCAGGTGTTTTTTTTATCTAAATAATCTAAATCTTTTTAAGTGAGAAAGTCCACCTGAAAATTTAATCATTGCAGTCAGTTCATCCAGATTATTATCCTGCCTATGTTTTAAGTTAATTTATGCGTCAATAAACGAAGAAGAAGGGGAAACTGGCATGTCGGATTTAGCGCAGCTGTTTAATTCAGAAACAGAGGATGAGGACTTTGAGGGGTTTGATTAATACTCTGTAATAAATACTTGAATAAAGCACAATCATACTCAGTTTTGCTCCCGCTCTATTTTTCTACCTGAAAACTTAATTCAACAGCAGCCTCTGGGCCGCGGCGCATCCGGGCCCACCTCCGCAGGTTTTTTTTTCATCTAAATAATCTAAATCTTTTTAAGTGAGAAAGTCCACCTGAAAATTTAATCATTGCAGTCAGTTCATCCAGATTATTATCCTGCCTATTTTTTAAGTTAATTTATGCGTCAATAAACTGTATCAGAGGAGTAATCACAGCCCTGTGTCATCAGCGATGTGTCTCTCACGGCCGGTTCCCAGGTTTGAATAATACTTTGTAATAAATACACCTTGCAGCTTTATTTGCTGTGATCAGTGGGAATAAAGTAGTTTTAATATGTTTTTAAGTGGGAAAATCCACCTGAGAGGACATGTACCTGTATATAAAAAACGCGCCCTATAGTCCGGTGCGCCTTATGTGTGTGTTAAATACAGGAATGGCACACATAACTGAGACTGCGCCTTTTAGTCCGGTGCGCCTTATGGTCGTGAAAATACGGTAATAACGGTTGAATTAAATTACTCTTTCAGTACTTGGTTGGCTGGGGTTCTAACATGCAGAGCCACCTTAGAAGACTGTCAGTCACTGATTAATTATGGGGTAGAGTCATAAATTACCATGTACGCATTATAATAAATAATATCTTGAACCTTTACATTGTTGTATGCTGAGACCATACCTGTATGACTGCTATAGCAAGCTACCATTAGGTAGTGTTAGCCTAACCTGACACATCCTTCAGCCCGTAACCCTTAGTTACAGCTCCATAGCTTCCCTGTCTCTCCTGTGGCCATCCAGGGTGCTTTGTTTCCAGATGCAACAGCCTCTGGATGGTTTGTTTGTGTCACAGCAAATCACATCATGTTACGTCATTGGACTGTGGCAGCATCTGTTTTTACAATCACTAACACATTGGGATGGTTACCTTATTATGATAGTTAAAAACTAAGTGTGTAGAACAGAGTCTACCAGAGACAAGCTGAGCAGAAGGTAGCAGATAAAACTATCTCCTGGAAATGGTATATTCCTAATATCTGTTTTTGTTTTTTGAGCTTAATAATGCACTCCGCCACATTGCAAAAGTTGTTTAGGAATGATTTGAGGAACAAAACAATGTGTGTGTCCCCCAACAGTTAATGGTCTTAAATCTTCGGCTGCTAAGATCCAGGTACCAGTTACCACAACATCTTTTTGATGTTTGTTTACCTCTATAAGATCAATGTAAAAAATCAATCCAGACAATTTGACATTACTTAATTTTCCTAATTTAATTCACAGAATTGTAATAGAATTGTAAGTTGCTTTATCAGATCTGATTATAATTAAAAGATCAAGAGAGGTGAAAGCTGAATTCTTTATAGCTGCATTTGAATCAGGCCCTTTTTGGTTCAGTCTACAGGCCATTTCTGCATTCTGGAGTCTATGACTTGACTTAGCAAATGTCTAAAAACAATAAAATGCTGGGGAGCTCTAGGCAATTGGTTTTAATATTCTGGTCGGTTTGACCCTATTCAACCCCGGCCCACAATTTCCCTTACAGTAGAAGAGCAATACAGTCTGACAGTAGAGGGTAGTTAAATCAGCTCCAGTAGAAAACGAGCAAAGACCTTGTCTTTTCATTCCTAGAAAAGCTGTATGATCCCTTACTGCCTCTGCCCGGCCTCTGCCTCTCCAAACTGTCTCCTCATCTTTACTTTGACATTTTGAACCAACTCTCTATTTTCCCCCCGCCCAATCTGCAAACTTCCACCTTTTATCCAACATGTCCTTTGGCCCCAATTATTTCATCCTTCAATCTTTTACTCATCTCCTTTCTCCCTTCTCTACCCTCAAACTTCACCCATGATTAAAGCCTCACGGCCT
Source organism: Cyprinodon tularosa (assembly GCF_016077235.1). Classification (NCBI taxonomy): domain Eukaryota; kingdom Metazoa; phylum Chordata; class Actinopteri; order Cyprinodontiformes; family Cyprinodontidae; genus Cyprinodon; species Cyprinodon tularosa. The sequence continues at coordinate 1,109,653 of NW_024038778.1, read as the reverse complement.
TCACATGACCAGTAAAGCACACAGGCTGAGTTGGTCAGCCTCTGGCTTTGCTGTAAGCAGCTCAGCAAACATAATCGGAGCCGTACGTGCAAACACATACACACACATTTCTCTCCCGCTTAAGACAGGCCGTAACATCCGACGGTCTTTTCCCTTCCATGGATAACGCCGTAGGATTTACATTACCTTGTCCCTGAAACCCTGCTTGTTTCCCCTCTGTGCCCCATTTCCCCCCTGAATTATTCTCTTTAAGCTATCGAACCATTAGCTACGATATGACTGCCTGTATTTGGGTGCCTGAATCTGTATGTGTCTATAAATGAGTATGCTCCTCCATATGTGCGTGAAAGAAGGGGTGTGAAAGCTGTTAGCAAGAGACTTGCGCAGGCGGATATATAGCACAGGCCAGTGGTTTTACAGCTGTGCTTTACTTCCATTAGGTTAGGCACTGTCAGACACCAGGTGCTTCAGGCATACAAGCACGCGTAGAAACACACACTGGCTAATGGGCCTTGTGTGAAAGAGATGGGAATAAAGGTAGGTGTCTGCAAATTGGGTATATATAATCCTCAATTATATAGCTGCTTTTGACTGCAATTGATGATGCAGACTGAAACGCATACATTGATTTATGCTGTACAAACACCTGAACATCCTTACAGTTGTAGAAAAATTGCACACATACTTTCTCTTTTTGGAAATACAAAACATGCAGTGACACATTTATAGAGTAGCTGTAGGTAAGAACCCCGAAATCTCAACACTTGTCACCAACTTTTTGAAAAGCATTGTAGCCCATTTAACTTTTCCACATTTTGTCATTCGAAAATCACCAAAGATATTCTTTAGGGATTTGACCGCAACAGACCATCTCAAAGTAGCTCATAAATTTAAAGTGGAAGAGAAATGAAAAAATAAAAAAACAGATATGTGCATTTGTATTCAGACCATTGTAGAGAGAGATGTCTACAACTGAACTCTAGTTACAGCTGCAAGTCCTTAGATTTTTGGTTTTTGTTGTTGTTTTTTATCAGCTTTTAACATTCAGAAACCAAAACTTTCCAACATTTTTTATTTGTAGTTTCAGTAACTAGCAGTGTGTTTTTTTCAAGTCTTCATTCATTTTATTTCTGGATTTCATGCAATATTCTTCAAACTATTCGATTCAATTCTATTAAAGTTTTGGCCTTATGTTTAAGGCACTGTTCTGCTCTAATCCCCTCACTTGTTCCATTTTAAGTTTATTTTTTGCAGATCTTTTTTTCCCTGAAACATTCTGCATGTTCTCATGTTGCTCATTCATCTTCCTAAAGACTTTTCCACTGCATAATGCTGCCACCACAATTTTCCCTTTAGTTTTTTATATATAGTTGCTTCTATTTTTTTCCTTCCCCAGAGACCAGATGAGTTGTTCAGTGTAAAGGTTCACCCACCTAAGCTAGGGACGTCCTTCAGCTCCTCCAGACTGACAGCAAGTCTCTTACCCTCTTTTTCATGGTAATTATCTTGTTCTATAGCCTGTAGGGTTAGGTGGATGCAGTGTTTGACATTCCCCTTTTCTCCACTGGAGGTGATGGATTAAAGAGTGCTCTGTTGTTGTTGTTGCTGGAGATACTCTTTTACATCTTAGTCCTGCTTTAAACTGTTTTACATCTCCAGCCTTTACCTCTTTTTGTTTCTTTTTCTTTACCAATCCTCAGTGTCAAATCTATGTTTTCTATTTAGGTAATTAAGCACTGAATTAAATCTAGTATCAACGTGCAGTTAGGTGAATTACAAATGCATGCCACAATCATTTAGATATTCTTTAAAAGTTAATTTCAAGTTATTTTAAAACCCAATGAAAGCATTGAATTGTCACAGATGCATGAAAGAATCTGGAAGTTTAAAGAATTTGAACAGTTTTGAAAGGTAAAGGACAGGTAAGTAGTTCCCACGATGTGTTCAGTAAGAAGATTTAATGAGGAAAAAAACACTATCAACCCATTATTTTTTTTAAATTTGACAGAGAGCATCAATGTGTAAAGCCTTCATAATTACCTTCAGCAACCAAACAAAACAGACCAAAATGTAAAGCTGTGTGACACACTTTCTTTGTCCCTTGTTATTAAAAAAAGAGGACATTTCCTGCGGGAACAGCTCGTAGTCTCCGGTCTGTTAGGGAAAAATGTGTCTGAGAGTATTCCTGTGTTAGTGCCCATGCTGTGGCATTTAATAAAGGTTTCTATTAGTTTCATACTTCTCAGTTTAATGCCTGTTGGGTTTTTTAATAAATCCACATATAACCTGATCCTTTAGTTAAATGGTGTTACTGGGATAGAAGATCTCCCAGGATTCATATAAAGTATTCATGTCAAAATTGTATCTTTTTCCCAAATCATTATAACCAAACATATTGACCTAAAATTTCATAAATAATGAAAATAACTGAATGAAAATATTGGGTTCTGATTTGGGCTGCACAAAAAATATAAAAATGAGACAAGAACTCAGTGTGGACAAAAAAAATCTTAAATGAATCCATGTGAAAAGTCATTTACTTTTCTTAAAATATATACTTTCATTCTAGTTATTATAACCAGAAATCAGGATTTGAAACTGAAACTTTTTCCCTACAGAATTTTCTTTATTCCAGACTTTTTAGAGCGGATAGGAACCCTGGCATCCTCCTCTTCAAACAGAGCAGAACAGTTCAACTCAGATCTTGCATGAGGAAAGTGATTGATACAAATTGACAGCAGAGCAAACACAACATGAAACAGAGAGCGAGCACAGATGAGATGTGACTCGGAACAACCAGCCCGAACAGATGAGCTTATTTTTGCCGTGTTTGACACAGAAAATCTTGTCTCCTTTAAATGTCGAGTAGTTTTGCCGGGGGCTTAAAAAAATGCTCAAATGGAGAGGGGTGACACAGTAAAGAGACTCCGTCAGGCAAAAATAGAGACACTTTCAGCATATTCTCACAATAAATCAAAGCCAGCTGCAGAGAACATTTGCTGCTGCTTATGTGCTTTACGGCTGTCTTTTCAGTAAAAGCACATCTGTGATCAATGATAGTTTTTGCAGCAGAACATGAATAATTTGTGAAGAGCGTAAAATTTTGGGAGGTGAAATGAATTTAGGATAAAACATTAAAAGACGAGTAAATACGATTCTCTACTAAACCACTGCATCAAAAAATCCATTAGATACTATATTAAGTTTATAGTGAATAATGTTTTTATGAGCACAGAACGATCAAATGATGAACATTAAACAGCTGTAATATTCTATAGTTAAAGTCAAACACACCAGATAAAGTGATTTGTGCTAAGGAATAATCTGCCAATGATTTAAGGAGGATTGTGTGTGATTTTTTTTTTTAAGGCAAGTTCTTTCACTAATGTTCAGTGTTGTTGTCTGCACTACACTTAACTTGTTTTAACATAACATGTTTTTAGAGAAAGTAAAGGTTTATAATCCCGAATTGGATGCTTCCTCCTGAGGATGCATTATACAAACCTGGGATTTTAAGATTTAAGGTTGTGAATTCTTTTAACGTAATCACTCTGTTTGATCACGCCTTGTGTAAATGAGGATCCCACCTTTCTTTTCTTTTAAAAAGAAATTGAAAACTAAAAACAAAACAAGAATGAAACAAACAAATAAGAACCTAAATAAATGAAATAGAGAGCTCTAAGTAAATTAAGAAATAAAGTGAATAAGTTAATTGACGCCAATCAAAAATACAAATGAAGATGCTAGAGTAGCTGCTAAGTGGGAACTGTTTTGAGTTTGCTCAAGTGCGACATTTCAGGGCCTTAAACGGTAAAAAAAGATATCCCTTGACCCTGTGAGAGAGTGTCCTATCTTTTCTAACTGCACAAACAGCATCAGAAAACAAAACAACAGAGATAAATTATTTGAATTTTAGTGTAATAAAATCCTCCAACAGTCAAGCAAGGTTATGGAAACAATAATGTTTTTATTATTTTTACTTAGCCCTTTATAGGACACACAGCACAGTACTTTTAAAATCCAAATTTCTAGCTAAGAGTGTTATTGGAGAACAGGACAAGACCCTATTACTTTTGTAACATATAAAAAGTATATTTTGATGACTAAAATCAAGGTCAATGTAATAACAAAAAATGGCCACTTACCCTAATAAGTAAACAAACAAACAAACAACATGAATGAAAAACACTCACTGAGTGAAAAACACTTTTTTTGGTACAGCATAACATTTAAGAATTAATGCAGATACAGGCACTTACATATTTTTTAATTGCTATTAACTTTTCAAATACTTTTTTCTCAGCTTAATTTGTAGCACATAGTATGTCAACAAAGGGCTCATCTAGATGGGGAATCTAATTGGGGAATCTAATTGTTGGGGGGGGGGTTCCCTCTATAAGTGGTATGCAAGTGATCAAAAAAATAAAAAATAAATAAAAAAAATAAATAAACGGAAAATGTTAGAACTGTTAATTTGCAGTCATATGTTTATATTACTGTATATATATATATATATATATATATATATATATATATATATATATATATATATATATATATATATATATATATATATATATATATATGTTTTTGTTTTTTTTTACTATTTTTCAAGGTTGCACTTAAAAAAAAAAAAAGATATTGTCCAGAGAGCTGTTCTAAACGAAATGTTTTGTGTAAACAAAATGACAAATAATCTGTCTAAGTCTAAATGGTTACTATTATGAATCTTCTGTGTGTAAATATGGAAATGCTGATCCCAGCGTTGAGTTGGAAATTATTTTTTAAGGGACTCTGGCAAAGTTTTCAAAGTACTAGTCCAGACTTTCAGAGGTGGGCAAAGGTAGAACATGTGGGTTAAGACAGACCACATCATGATTAGAGTATATTTTTGCTATTTAGCTTTCAGTAATGAATACTATATTCAACCAAACTTGGTGCAGGAAGTGCTCCCATATTCTCCAAGTAGAGTGTTGTTCCAGATGTCCTCTTCAACCTCCTGTTCCTCCCTAAGCTCATTCATCCAATCTGTTAATCTTGGAGTTGACACTTTGTTAGGTTACTTTGCATATCACTTTATACAGAGCCATCTTACACTGCTGCTTCCTGGGGGACTGTACAAGATTTCTGCTTACAGTTAAGCCTACAATGTTTAAGTGGCAAAATACAAAATGCTATATGAAGAGTTAGATTATTTTTAGATCAATAATATTTTCCATTCATTATTGAGAAACCAATTTACAAAACTTTTCAATTGAGTTTAAAAAAGTTTCATCATAACATTTATTATATCTAAACTGACATTCCTTTTGGATTGTTTCAATATGTGTTGAAAGATGATTCAACACATATTTCTTGGTTTCATGAAAACATCTTAAACATAAAAAAAGAGAGAGTTTGATTAATTTTAGGCTCAATTGAAGCCAGACAGAGGGGAACCAAAGATGTCGCTTGAAAAAAGAAAAGTATTTAACGTAAAAGGACCACGTCCAAATTTATAAGAATTGGTTTTAATGAATGTTGATGTTTTTTAATGAATTCCCAGATTTGATGGGAACATCTTAAAGGTGTCCTTTAAATGCTCAGGTCTGATCTAGCCATAAGTTATGAGGACAAGGAGGATCAGTTGTCAATAAAACATCAGCAAATGTAATACAGCTAGTCTATATCTGCTTGATTTATTTATTCGATTTATTCCTATGGAGTCCCTTTAGTATGTGGAAAGTCAGTCACTACTTATTATTTTGTTTCCGTGTCGAACGACAGTGTTGAATTTATTCCACGTAGACATAAGGCAATCCTGCTATAAAAAGAGCACTATCAAAGTGTAGCAAAGAAACTAGCTAGAGTGTTTTTATCTCCCATTTTAGAGCCTAATGTGCTTCAGCCTTGATAGAACGTCGATATGAAATAGAAGATTAAAAGCAAAATGACGGAGATAAATGCTGTAAGGAGTTACAGTTCCTGAGGATCAAAAAGAAAAAATAATCTCCTTTAGCAGCTAAGGCTTCCTTTTTTTCAGATGGCTATGTCTATTCAAGTGTAACAGTGAAGAAACTCTGCTTTTTGAACAAAGAGTTCCTATTGCTTCAGTATCCGTGTTAACTCCAGCCAGTAAGAACTAGTTTGGGAACAAAGCCAATGTTGGGATGAGGAAAAAAAAAAAAACGATGTTCTTTTGATAAAGATCCAAGTTATGATGGGAACAAATCAGGAAAGTGTCGAAGCAGCTGGAAGCTGAAACTTTAATAAGGGCTTTCTGTTATTAATATTCGGAGCTTTTGCTTTGCTTTACGCGACGTTCACTCATGATGTCCGAATTAATGCATTCTGTCATCCTTCTCATATGGCAGCCTGAGTGTCATTTGCAGGATGTGCCTTGGCATTGGTGGCAGCTCTTGCGTGCATCTTATCTGGCAAAACATCCAGCAGATTCAAAGGAGGGAGTGACTGTTTACGTATGAGATGAATGCTGAAGAAGAGACGCTTCCATCTGCTCTGATGCACTGACCAGTGATGACTTGTCTTTCCGCCAGTCTTTCATTTACAGAGGATCAATCCAATCTATTCTCTAGGGCCTCTGACAACAAATACTGGACTGAGGACTAGCAGAGCAGCTGTTGAACACACGCAGCAGTTCAGACAGAAGAGGACGGGCGAGAGTGATATTAAAACAAGCTCCTCCTCTCCTTCCTCCTTTCACAGGTGTAGGAGCTTGATTAGGGATTCCAAACTTTACCAGCATGAAGAGCAAAACCGACAAAGAGGAGCAGAAACATAAAGCAGATTGAAATCTGAGGTGTGTGAATATGTGATGTTAACAGCTACTGATGCTGCTGAGTGTATTTGGCAGAACAACAACTGGCATCTGTCTGTGCCCCATCTCTTCAGTCAGACAAAACACGGTTTGACAGTGTCTGTGTGTGCCCACTTTATAATGCACCACCACATCTGCTGTATGGTAAGATAATATTGGGGATTTAGACCATGCTCAGACTAGAGGCGAAACTGTTATGAGAACATGCAGACACCTCCCTCTAAACCTCTTACATATTATGCCGTTCCACCAGTGCCTTGGCATGATAATTACCCTCATCAGTGCCTCCCTCCTGGGACACACACGCACTACAAATGCACCTGGACACACACGTATAAAACATCTGCATAGTAATCTGTTGGCATAAAATGTGGAATTACACTGTTCTCTTTTTTTTTTTTTTGTCTATTCTCACACAGGTGAACAAGCACAGAAGTTAATTTATTTGCTGGTTAGCTGCCTGCTACATATAGAGAATGACAGGGAAACAGACACAAATGGATATATCTATATCCAACTGACCTGGACATCATACCCATTTTTTAAACTAAGACAGTCAGGATGTTTAAATGCAGAAAGTAGACCAGATCAATATTTACCATAAAAACTGCTCATAACTTTTCCTTCTTACTGTCTCACCTTAGGTCAATTAGTACAATACTTCAATGATTTATACATTTGAGAAAACTGAGAAAAAAATAAACTTTTCATACATACTTGATACTTAGTAAAACAAAATTTTAAACAATATGATTTTAAATAAAGGTTGTTCTTCTGTAAGCTTCTCAAAATAATTTTGACCCATTTCTTCTGCCAGAACTGGGACTGGGTAATGTTTATAAAACTCTCTCCCCTGGTCTGCCCACAAATCTTTGGGCTTTGCACCCTCACGTTATTTTTGTCTGGCATTCAAATCTATTTTGCATCTAAAAAAAATGTTTAAAGGTAAAGCAAGCAAACAAGACATCTATAAAGAGTAAATCAGAATGTGTTTAGAAGTTTCTCACTTATTAAAATCAGAATGATCTCCGATGGCATCTAAATCCAACCAGCTTTATGAACTGATGAGGTACCTTTGGATTCATTTGCCATCAGATCTTGACGACGCTGAATTGCTATAAAAGTTTGTCTCTTTGAACCCTTAGATTATAGTGTTTAATGTGCATTTTTTGAAGAATGGACTTCCAGATTTTTTTGTGACATGCAAATATATTATATATATAAAAGATAGGACACTCTATACAAATATGTTATATAACATAACATGTTAACATCATTGTATGTTAGCATCACACACTCAAAGCTAAAAAAACTATTCCCAACCAGCTGCGTTTATTTCTGTTATGAATGGGGATCTGGACAGTCTGAAAGCAGCGGTTGGCTAATCATTACATATTATGCCTCAACATGTAGAAAAAATGTTCAGGTTGCAAGTGACAATTTAGTGATCCTTTCTAATAGCGCTCTGGGCATTTACCCATGCAGTACCTGTCAAATTTTATAGCTAAGCATACCAAAAATTACACATAATGTTTAAAAGCATAAAAGAAGACATCTAAGGATGTCTTTTTTGCCCATTTTCCAAATCTGAATGTATATTGCCAGTCCAAATGCTTATATCAGAGGGATCTGAGCTGAGCAGTCACAGTGGATTAACTGAAAGTGGCTACGAGCTCTATTTCAATGATTAGTGCTGTTACATAACGCAAGCTACTGTCACACAGTAGTGTGTGTTTTTTTCATATTATACATCCATCAGTCTTCTGTCTATACTGAATTTTCAGTAAATGGGTGTGAGATGTGGGGGTTTTGGGCAGATCATCACTGGGGGAGAGATGGGAAAAAAAAGCGCTAAAAAGGTCACAAGTCCATCACAGGAAAACACAGGATAAACATCATTTATTCACTAACTCATTATAAAACCCATATCTCTGCATCTCTACACTTTTTAATATACTTAAAAAAATCTTTTATGGGCAAAATTGACTTTATAGGTTTAAAATAAATGTTTATATTTAATCATGTTTAACTTTCAGGGATTATAAGTTTATTTGTGGCTCTAGTGACTTTTATTTCGAATGCAATTACAGGAAATAGGCTGGGGGACATGCAGGAAGGGTCACTTTGGGTTTCAACCTAGAACAGCTGCATGACGACTGATTGGTTTACCCTCCCAGCCAGGATGTTTCAACTTTTTGCTGGTGGTTGTGACGTCAAGTTCCAATAAATCCACATACATATAAGACGTTACTATGTCAAAATTGCATCACAAAGGCTTTCATTAACATGCTATCAAATAAATTTTTAATTTAAAGCCCCATAAATAATAATATCACACAATGCTATTTTACACTTTTCTTATACATGTTAGCTCTTACCTCTGTGTTTCAGCGCTGTATTGACCCCTGCCCACTTGATTGACAGCACAGAGCCTGAACTGGTAGGTTCTGGCAGGAGTAAGCCCGCCCACCGATACCTCGCTCACTGCGGGATCCACCTCCGATAGGTAGACCTTCCATGGAGAATCTAGACACAATGCCCGGAGATTAGAGGCTGATAGCGTCGGGCTGAAGCAGGACAAACAGGGACACAGTAGCACTCAGGACATTAATCACCAGGACTGACAGAGGGACCAGAAAGAAAGGCTAACAACAGGAGGAGAGCCAAGCAGGGGAGGAATACAAAGAATGCAACAAGAAACAAACTTTAAAAGGGAAGATCAGAATTAGTTAAGAAGCACAGATGCTGCTGTATGTTGCTGCCAGCTTATCATTTGCTGAATAAACCACAGACAGATGCACTATTATCCCTATTATCGCATCAGCCTCCTGGGTATCAGTGTAAGTGAGAAGGATAGTGTACAAGCCAAGCATATTAGAGTCGTTGTCTGATATGAAAATACTTGTATTTACACTGCTGCAGTGTCTCTAAAGTACAGTAGAAAAAAAATCTAATCAGTGTTCAAAAACTGCAATCCATTCCTCACTGTCTGGCTTTCTCCACTGAAATCGACCAGTCAATTAAGCTCCCTCTTTTTCTCATTCTTTTCCTCATCGCCCCCAAGCTACTGCCGCATTATATCCCTACTCTCCCATGATAATTTTGGTTCAATTTTGTCGTCTCAACATGGCAGCTGTTAAATGATACCAGCACAGGTGTATCTCATTAAAAGTTTTTCAAAATGAGGATTACCAACTGATATTTGTTCATTAGTACCAATTCTTTAGTTTTATGCATAATGCCTGGCTAAGCATGTAAAGGCTCGCCAGTAGATCCCCTTAGCTTGCAGCCATCTCTCTCTCTTTCTCCCATCTGTTTCCTCTGTCATTCTTTTCCTTCGTTTCCCTATCCTCTCCGCAACTCTCTCCCTCCCTTCTCCATTTGAAAGGGAGCCAACCTGCTGTTATAACATCTGTGGTGGAGAGAGGCCGGGACTCAAAAGAGGAAGAGAGCGAGAGGGGGTAAGGAAGGGCTAGAAAATAGGAGCTCAACAGCAACCTGTGCGTTTATGCTGGAACGCTGTTCTCCATATGTATGTCTCTTGTAAATGAGTGCATTTAAGTGCATGTCACTTCCTAGTAGACAGCCAGTGAACAGATGTATGCCTCTTAGGAAATATAAAGGATTCCCAGGGGATTGACACATTTAAATATACACACAAACTTACTGTTCTCTGATAGCTCCAACACATAGTAGAGCAGAGGGGAGTTTCCATCAAAGGGCCGCAGCCAGGACAGGTGGACGGAGCGGGAGTCTGAGTCATTGAGACGAGTCGTTAGGGAGCGGGGGGAATGCGGTAGTTCACTGAGCAAAAATAGGAGAAGAATATAAGAAGAAAAATATCTGTTCAGATTTTACAGCATATTTATTTTTTCATGATTTAATGTCTATACATGGCAGTCTCTTTCTAGTACTCAGATTTACTTTCAAGCATTTACAGACACCTGCAAGAGGCTCTAAACTCTTGTCAAGTTAAATCCACAAACTTTATTGTACGGTATTTTATTCACTTTACCTGCAAATCCAACACAGTGTAGAATTAATGTCTAACATTTTTACAAACAAAAACCTGAAAGTATGGTGTGTATGAATTTTTGCTACTCCTCTAGAGTTGGTGCAGCAGAGTAGAGTCGTCCTATTGGCAGATTATCCCACCTGAACCATGGGTCTCTGTAGCTTCTCCAGGGTTACAAGTCCCTGTTGGCTGCTTTTCTGGTTAACCCTCTACTATCAAATTAGGTGGAGGGCAATCAAATTCTTTTTATTTTTAAAGGACAGTTTCAGCAGCGCTTAGTGAAACATTCAGTGTGTGGGATGTAACCTAACCCTGCCTAAAAGTGCTATAAATCTTTCTTCCTAGAATTTGTTTCTAGTTATTTATGTATTTATGAATTTGTTTCTAGTTATTTATGTGGCTATTTTGTTTAAGTTTACCGCAACTGATCAATCAATCAAGCACTTTACAACAACACCAGGAAACCAAAGTACTTCACAGAAAGATAAAAACATTGCAAAAAAAAAAAAAAAAAAAAAACGAAAATCATAAGCATAAAACAATGTTTCGTAAGTATTAAAAGCTAGTTTGAAAAAAATATCAGTCTTTTATCTGGACTGGACCAGGAGCCAGTGCAGGGAGGAGAGGATGGGAGTGATGTGGCTTTGCCTGGATGAGCCAGAGAGAAGACGAGCTGCTGCATTCTGTACTAACTGGAACCATTGGACTGATGACTATGGGAGGCCAGAGTAGAAATCATTGCAATAGTCCAACCGAGAACTTATAAATGCGTGAATAGCCTTCTCCAGGTCTTGGCGTGAGAGAAAGGGTTTCAGCTTGGTCAAAAGGCACAGCTGGGAAACGCTAGCTTTGACAACATCATTTATTTGTTGTTTGAAGTTCAGTTCACGGTTGAAGACAACTCCCATGTTCCTGATAGCACCAACAGTATTTAACTGATTGGTTGATGTTTTAAAGCAAATGGTTGAACTGGAATTCATTTATTTTCTCCAAAGCAGAGGTATACAAACTTTTTTTTTTCTGAAAACCCCTCTCCTAATTTAAAAACAATTGTCACACTTTGTGTTGGTTTATCAATGTTATGTGAAGTTTGGGTTTGTAATGTGACATGAAAAAGTTGAATGAGTATCAACGATAACCGCTTAAGGTGGAATAGAAGGAAGACTATTTGAATTGGATATTTAAGGTCACTCTGCATCTGTGACACATGCTTCTTCTTAACGTTTTGTGGATTTTATTTTACCAACCACTTGACTTGCAATGAAATTTTGACTGCTGTAGATGGCCGCAATGTTCACTTTCTATCGTTTAAAATTAATATATTTTAACTGTTCCCTTCCAAAACTGAAAAAAAAACAAAAAACAATTTTGATAGAATCAGAACTTTTGTTAGAAACAGCCTTGCTTCACAGCACCCTCTCTTTTGAATTTTTTCAAAACATTTAGTTCTTGTTACCTGTATGCATTTCATTTCCCACCTTTAGGTAAGCAGAACAAGAAGGATTGCAATACATGACGAAAAATATGTTAAAGCACTAAATAAAATGTAAAATCAAATAATTTTTATTCATGTTTTTTTCAGATACACTGGAGTCTAAACACTAAAGTGGAAACCGTTTAAAGGGACACTATGCAACATTTTTCAGTTAATTAATGTGTTCCATAACGTTTTGGATGACTAAATGAGTCATTTCAGGTTGAACAAAGGTATTCTCGGCCGCCCTGGTGGTCTGTGGGGGAAATACTGCACTTGCAACTGCAGGAGCACCGACCCGCACCCACAGGCTCAGAAGTCTCGTGAGAGTCAGTCTTGCTTTACGGCGAGAACTGCTACACCCCCCAGTTAAAAGCATTCTCGTTGCTAGCACAGTGGCGATCTTTGTGCAGTTATGCTACGTTCACGCAGCAAAATCAGCAAAATCGCGTCTGCTGCTTCCTTTTTGCTGCTTGTACCAGTTAGTTCTGACTCGTGGGTGAAGCAGCTTTGCTGCTCTGGCTGTGTATGAGGCGCGTTGGGCGGAGCTTCACTATCCTTTCTCTGCCTTGCAGCTATATTTGCTGTGATCAGTGGGAATAAAGTAGTTTTAATATGTGTTTAAGTGAGAAAATACACCTGAAAACGTAATCAGTGCAGTCAGTTCATTCAGATTATTATCCTGCCTTCAATATTTTTTCTGTCGGAGCCGCTCAGACCCCCACATACCAGCGGGGCGCCAACAGTATGGATCCCTTCATCAGCAGCGGTTTACCGCGGCAGCTGGTAGGTGTTTTTCATCTAAATAATCCAAACTGCATATTCTGCCGGCAGATTTCTGCATTTTAAGTTAATTTAGGCGTCAATAAACTGTTTAAGAGGAGAGATCATCAGCGCTGTGTCTCTCTCCCTGCGTTAAACGCACCAACGCGCTGCTTCAGCTGCTCAGACGTGCTGCGCCTGGTGCTCAAAACGCGCCGCGGGACCTTTTGTTGCGCCTTGACGCGCGTCAACCATTGACTTTGCATGTAAACTCGCTGCTTCTGTCGCGCCAGCTACGCCCAGTGTGAACGCAGCGTTAGTCATTCGCTGCTAAGCTCAAAACAACCGCGCCTGGCTTGACGGAGAAACCAGGAGAACAGCTGTGCATATTTACGACAGTGCACTTTTACTTTCGCCCTCTGGAGGGAGCCTCTCTGGAAAATCAACACCGGTTGCATAGTGTACCTTTAATCGCAGCCATAAAATGACATTCCCAAATAGGGCTAGAGATGTCTGTGCAGACAATTTTTAAGATGAGACAGTTGGCACTGAGATCTGAAAGATCAGTCACTTCTGCCCACCAGCAGCTTTTTCTTATATCTTGTAAAAATTTGGAAAAACACCTAATATATCACAGCATAACACCTGATATGTTAATTGGTGAATTTTGCATCAGCTTGTGAGATTTTTTTCTGGCATTCTTAAATAAGGCATTTCTCCCAGTTTCTGTTTCTTCTGCAAAGCCATTATAAATAAGGGTCTTTTATTGGCTTTAAATTTGCATTTGGACAGACTGCCTCATATCTACATTAATGCACCGAGCCTTACTTTAACTTATAAGCATTTCTCACAAAATATGCAACATTTGTAGTGACAGCACACTAAAAAGATGTTTTCCCCAGTGTTATTATTCTGCTTTATAATCCATTTTGTCTTTGGCATTCCAGTTAATTCTCAGTTTAGGTCCAGGATCAGTTATATCTATTATTGTTTTGCCTGGCATATTCCTATTCTTTACATGCTTTGCAACACCACAAATACATCTCTTTGCATCTATTAAAAATAAATTTTCCAGACGTTTTTCCATCCCCTGCAGAAATGTGTGCATCTGTGCCGTGTTATTAACAAGAAATCTCCACGGATATATTCATGAAAGCAATAAAGAGAAAGCAGACATCTGATTATAGCAATTTTAGAGCATCATAATTCTCTTTAAACATCTTTTGCTTGCAGGGAAATGTGGAAAAGAAAGCAGAAGGCAGCAGTTGTCTGCGTGAAGGCTGCAGGTGCTGAAAGAATTCAAGATATTTACAGTCAACATAAAAAACACCGGTATAAATATATTAATGAAGAAACCGTGATAAAAAGGATCGTTATGTTTGCTCAGGGTCACTACTTGCCATTTCCATAAGGTCATTAATTATTTCTATGCAATCATAGATCTGAATATAACGTCTCTGAGATGGAGTCATTAGATAAAGAAGGGTTACATGTGTTTAACATCTTTTTGCAGTTTACCTTTAAATTAAAGTTTAAAGGCGCTGAAATTAAGCACAGATAAGGCAGAGAGATGGCAGCATGCAAGACTGAAAAATAAGTTTTATCATGCATTTTGCTAATTGACATTCAATAATTTCCCAGAGTTTCTGTTACTTCCTTCAATGCAGGTAATTACTATGTTTATTCCAGTCCATCTTTATATGGAAAATACACAAAAAAATAAAAAATGGATGCATGGATGGAAAATACATTTCCAATGTTTTATTTTTATTTTTTAGACAGCACAGGAGTCCTGTACATCATTACTGTTTGAGCAGCGCATCAATCCACTGCGGCTCTGAATGAAACAACAAGACAGCCGGAGGAAATAAAAAGGTTTTCATTTCTGAGCTGACATGATCATATTAATTACGGGATGAAATCAGAGAATGTCAGAGCAACTACCTTAACAACCCATCCTACCAAACAACATGCATACACTCTCACAGACACATGAATGGGTCTTATGGGAGTTGAACCAATAACCTGCTGGTAATTAGTCTGTCTCCTCAGCCGCCAGCGTCTGTTAGCCTCTATGACCCGTTGATACAGAGCTAACGAGAATGTCAGTCACACACGTGGCTGCATGCAAGCACACACGCATGCACAGACACACACTGGTGCAGGAAGCTGAGCAGAAATCCCTTCATTCCCCTCATGTTTTCACACAGCTGTAAACACAGATCTGCTCCCTCCCGCTGTGTTTGACATGTGTAACCTCCTTTCTCTCCATAATTTAGATGGATGTGGACTCACGATCCGTCTCTCTCCTTTTCCTACCCTTCAATTATATTAATATATCATAAGTACCTTTTCATAAATATATTATCAAAGTGCCTATTAATATATAAAGGCCTCTACCTGTTCTTTTACAGCAGCCGTAATGAGGCTGCGTGGGTCGGAGCGTAGGCTACATTGTGTGTGGCGTGTTTTGTGAATGCCAGGAATGTCAGACTAAGCGTGGAACTCTTGGAAACTGTTCACTAGAACAAAACGAAGGTATGCAAATACAAAGACAGCTCTCCCATACCAGATCATAAATAAACTGTTTTTATTTGGCTCTAAAACTGTATTTATCCAACCAAACAGTGTAAGGATGCACAAAACTTCGGAGGTAAGATAGTTATGTCTGCACTAAATCTGGGACATAGGTTTGGTGTAAGGAAGCCTTCTAACAGTCTATGCATGACATGGTCCCTTAAAGCATAAAGCACAATATAATTTGAAGCAATTCTAGCAGAAAAGACGTCAGTAGCAGCTCATTATGCCCATCTTTATGGACCTCATCTACACTGAAAAAAATATAAATCTAAATAGGTATTTTTTCTTTACAATAGGGTAAATATATTTAATTCAAGATATTTTTTCTTATCTAAGCCTAGATAATTTTTCGGTGTAATACTGCCAATAATCAGAGTGCAACACACAGGGTCTCATAGATTTCAGTGAAAAGAAATACTATTGGTGTGTAACTAAAAATTAGATGCTCTATGATGTTGACTGATTACTAGACTCTCACACTTTTCGTAAAATTGCTGAAAACAAATAATTATCACAATCTTCCTAAAGACACTGGCATTTATCTTTTGGGATTTTCATGCTACAAATCAGCAAAGTATTACTGCAGAGCAATAACAGCTAGAATAGGAACCCTTTTTGTATCGCTTCATAGGGAGGTGTCTTTCCTGTCAATCATATCTACAATTTGAATCAAAAGAACGCAGAAAAACGGTTTCTGTGTGAATTGATGGCACAGTGAAAAATCTGTTTTGTCTGCCTGAGAAAAGCAATTCATGATGTTGGATAAAAGTGGTAAATATAAATTCTGAAAGCAGAATAACTCTAAGGGAAAACCACATATAAAGAACAAAAATGTTTCACAAATCAACTTCTGCAATTTTAGTGAAAAGAATTGTTTCTTTTGTTGTTAAAAGTTAATAAAAATAACTTTATTCATCTGCACAGAATGTGTTAGGAGTTTGCCACTGGGGTATTGCGCAGCTATAATTACACTAGAATCCTTAAATACAACTTTTAATACATTTTTGTGTCAACATTATGGCATTCAATTAAGGAATCATGCAGAGGGTAAAGGATGACCTTGTGCAATATCTCATTTGTCTCCTATATAAGCACTATCCACAAACACTCAGATAAGCTATATAGAAGGCATTGGACTTTTCTATCAAATTTCCTCTCTGCTTTCAGTGCTACTTACTTTCATGGGCAAGGTAGTATTTTTAAACACTACCAAGTAAAGTTTGCCAACAGCAAAGAAGCTGAAATGCCTTCTGATTGCTTAAGGGCGTGTGGATATGAGGAAACTGGTTTTTTAGACTTTTTTAACCAATCCATCCATTTTCTCCCGCTTAGTCCTTTTCAGAATCATGTTGGGGTCGGTGTCTAACTCCGGCAGTCTGTAGGCGAGAGGAAGGGAACACCCTGGACAGGTCACCGGTCTGTCACAGGGCAAAATAGACACACACAAAGACACACAACCATGCACACACACAACTCAGAACAATTTAAAGAAGCTATTAATGTATATCATGTTTTTGAAATGTGGAAAGCAAGAGTACCTGGAGAGAACCCAGGCATGCACGGAGAGAAATGCAAACTGCAGTAAGGCCCCTAGCCAAGAATCAAACCCAGAACCTTCTTGCTGCAAGGCAACAGTGCTACCCACTGCTCCACTGTGCAGACCCCTGTCTATTAATGAAAATTATTTATTTTTTTCAATTTATTTATTTTTTGCTTTTTTATTATTTTTTTTATTTTTATTTTTATTTCTGTTCAGGTTTTTGTTGCAGTTCAATCTGTTGGTATACAAATATTGACAATGCTACATTATACTAGCCACAAATATGTAAATAAATAAACTATGTTTTAGCTTTTTAAAGAGTGAAGACATATATATTATGTGTCATGAGTTTTGAGAACATGACATCCAGACTAAAAATCGATTTCAAATCTTCCACAGGGGTTAAAGGTTTATCAGCACACTGATTTCAGTGTCAGAGACATATAGAGAACATGTCTGAAATGCACATCAATTACATGAAAATTCCTTAAATTGCAAAGAAAAAAAAGGAGTCTTGCGAATCCGCTTTGGTAAATTATTGATAAAACTTACATGACCTCCAGGCGTGCTGATCGGGAGTCGTTGCCTGCCTTTGACGTCACGCTGCAGGTGTAATCCCCGATGTCACCAGACCAGGTCTGGCTTATAGTCAAAGATCCTCGCCTCACAGAAACACGGCCACCGCTGCTCGCCAGCACCGGCACACCGCCACGATCCCACTTGAAACTACAAAAAAATGTATCAGCTCAGTAAAGGAGGATCAAGTAAATTAGAGACATATTTATTTGACTGCACTGAACACCTACTTGATATTAATTCTGGGGTCATGAGTGGCATTACAGGCCAGAACAGCAGTGGTTCCTTTGATTACACGCCGGTCCTCTGGAGGCACAGAAATAACTGTGCGACCTAAGAAATAGTGAAAATGTAGAAAGTGCTTGATGAATAGCATACATAAAGGCTTTTAAAAATGCATCATATACATATGTGAGAACACAAGAACACTTGATGACCTGTCAGACACCTACTCACTCCCTTAGAGAGCACTTGACTGCTGCTTGGCTTCACTCAAGTAGTTCACAAAATATAAAATAAAATGCACTAATAAAAAATAGCTTCAGAGATGTCAGGGTTGTTTTTTTAAATCGATGAAATATCTATGATAGGATTATTTGCAATGGATGGTTTTGAAGTAGAAGGAAATTGAGACATGTTTCAAACAATTCTTTACAAATATCGCTGTTAAAGTGTGGGCTGAACATCAAAAGCCCTTTAATTAGTAAATACAGTTGGCTTGTGTGTAATTCATAATACATACACAGTGAAAGGTAGATCTGCAAAGTATTGACTAAGTGTAAATGCATGCCACAGTCACATCCTGGATGGTTAGTCATGCATTCCACATATTTGTACTTCAAGGAAGAAAGCTATTGTTAGACGACAGCAATAAGCAGCTCTGATTGCCACAACACATGCAGAGGAACAAAGCCAACATATAGATGAAGGTGAGTAGATGCACATCAATAGACCTCAGTAGTAGGTACAGACATAACCATGTAAAAGTTAGAAAGACAGCTAGTGTTTATCTGTTGTCCCTTTGCAAGTGATATGTATATATATACCGGTATATACATAATGGCCATCAAGGTGGTCTAGAACAAAGCATACCCATGTGTTAGAACGGTCTAGTAAGTATTAAATCATTTAGAGAATCTGTTAAAATCATGACATGGAGTTTGATCTTCTCAGAGACTAATTCCAGCCTGAGTGATTTGGACTTTTTGAAAATCTAAATCTTGGTAAAACTTTTCAGACTCATGGGCCAAAACAATTTCTGTTGTTATTATAGCAACAAGAAGAGACTATATGAAAGATTGACACTGGAGGATATAGCAGCACACATTTATTAATTAGACCCTTTTAATATCATGAAATATTTTACTTTTGTTTCATTATTATGAACAACTTTGTGTTGGTCTATCTTACTGAGACCTCATTAAACCCATTACACTTTTTGGCAAAACAAATTGACTAGGTTGGCAAGGCAGCTGCCCATCGACTTGTATTTTTTTCTAAAACTGTCAATTTGAACACATTAATGCTAAAATAGATATATAATCCTTGCCAGATATGGCAAATACATTGAACAAATTCTCTGCAGCATAAACTTATGCACCAACAACAAATTGTTCAGCTTTTCACTTTCCTGTCCTAACACAACCGGACAGGTAGAGATAGATAAACTAATGTTCCAAGCCTGTTATTTGTCTCTCTGACAAATGCACATTGAGCTGTTTACCGATCCTTGTTTGTGTGTGCATGTGTCTTACTCCACACGGTGAGCACTGCAGTGGCGTTGATGGTTCCCTCAGAGTTGGACACGATACAGGTGAATTCTCCCGAATCCTGGAAACTGACCGGCTGAATCTGCAAACCACCTGACTGCAAAAGTGTGAACCTGGGAACTTGAACTGAGCCGCTGGCTATGACCTGAGATCCTACAGAGTGAGAAAACAATAAATCAGCCCTGAGGGAATGACAGGGAGTAAGTCATTATGCCCATTTCAATTGCTAACACAAGACTTTAGTATGGCAGCTGTGTGTGCAGTGGATTGCGTGGCTCAGCACCTTTCCTCCAGGTAATGGCAGGTTTCGGAGCACCACTGTTCTGACAGGTAAACAAAGCTGTGTCGCCATCGGTTACCGTCTGGTCAGATGGAGGGGACAGAAGTGTTGGAGCCACACCTGAAACACAGCAAAATAATAAGAGAAGAAAGGCAAGACAGAGGATTGCTAAAACCAAAGCTAAAGAGAGAACTAACTCTAAAACTCAGCAGCTAAAGTGAAAAATGAAAATGGAAATGATGTCAGTGTTGATCTAAACCTCAGAGTAGCATCTCTGATCAATGAGGTCTTTATTTACTACCTGGTGCTACGTGAGTGTGCATAAATATGAGCAGCAGTTTGTAGGGAAGAAACATGGGTATATTTAATTATAGTAAATGTTTACAAAACAGAATATAAATGTAGATAAGTTTAGTCAATGTAGGGTTTTTTGTTTAAAAAATAAAAGTAGAGTTTTTTTAATAACACTTTGTTTAATTCTAATGCTGCGTCTTATAAAAGCTGACAAAAAGCGACTCACTGAATCAGAACATTGGATTTGAAATTAATATACTATATCTATATATCTGTCTCTGCAGTAACACAAAATGCAAACCGTGTAACAGTTTCTTTATTGTTTATACTGGAAATAGCTATCACTATATACAGTATTCTGTATATTCTCCCCTACATATTTTACTCTTACTTAACATTATGCAAGAAATTGTGCCTGCAGCACCTTAGAAAGTACTGCAAGCCCCCCTGCAGACTAGCTCCAACTTCATCTAAATATGATGATATCAAAGGGGTTTTATGGGGCTATGGCAAAACATCAAGTGATATACTGTACTCACTACAATAGCAGGCATCCTCAGTAAACAAACATGCATATAATGATACGTTTTTGTGGGGTTGCCTTCATACCAAGGTCTGTCGTAAAAACAAGACTTTTATTGGGGCAAAGAAAAGCAGTGTTTGTGGGGTGAGGGTAGGAGGGGTACTTGGTCCCTCAGGTGAAGTGAATATACTCTGAATACCTTAATAGGCCAAGAGGTTTTAGACCATTCCAAGGTCCCAAGCTTTCAGAGTAATTTTAACAAAGCTCCTTTTTCCAACACACTGTGCCCCAGCATATAAAACAAGGCACGGAGGAGAGAGTCTGGTGGGTATTTGCTTCACTGGCCTGCACCAACTACTGACCTCAACCAGACAGGACACCTTTGGGATGAATTTCAAACTGAGAATCAGGTCTTCTGTTCAACATCAGTCAGTGACCTAAAAAATGTGCTTCTGGAAGAATGGTCAAACTTTGCCATATAAATTCCTCTAAACCTTGTTGATTGCCATCCCACCAGAGCTGAAGCTGATATAGCTGCAAAGGGTGAGCCTGCCTCATACTGAAACCTGTGTATTAGGAACAGAATGTGCCCTAAATTCATACTCAGGTCAACAAAGCTGAGTGGACACCTTAGGAAATACAGTTTATATAGGGATAATCATTTTTTAGGTTTAGTAGAACTGATATGTTTCAGAATTTAAAACATTGTTCTGTAGCTATGAAAATTATTTACAACATGGTATATCATCTCTGCAACCATTGAAAACAATTAAAGTATCACTAAACATATGAAAGTCATAAATCAATGCTATCTTCTCCCGCTAAACCCTTTTACTGCCTGGTCAACCTCCAATCTGCAGTTCGCCGAGCAAACGGTCAACCAAATGGTTGATCAGGCAGTTAATGGATTAACACTGGGGCTGGCTCCAGCAATCTATGGGTGAAAGGCAGGGTACAAACTACTGGACAGGTCGCCAGTTCCTCACAGGGCAACACAGAGACGCACGTCCATGCAGACACACTCATAGCTTAATAGAATTAGAGATGCCATTTAACCTAACAGTCATGTTTTTGGATTGCGGGAGGAAGCCGGAGTGCCGGAGAGAATACAGAAAGACCCTGGGCTGGGAATCGAACTAGGACCTTGTTGCTGCAAAGCAGGGTCAATAGGCAGTTAAATAAATAATCCAGGTAAATAACGAAAATGATAATGTAGCAAGCAGAAGACAAAAGAACACTTCTGTTTATGTACATGCTTCTGAGTTGATGTCAGGAAAACTTACTTGAAACAACAAGCTCGGTGTGTGCCTGAGCCTCTCCTGCAGGGCTGCGAGCAAAGCACTGGAATATTCCTCCATCTCCTGGCTGAACCCTACGCACCGTCAGTCCAATGGCTGAGCTGACCTTGTAGCGAGTGTTTGCCAGTTTGGAAAGAGGCACTGCGTCCTTATACCACTCGATCCTTGGCTGTGGCACGCCTACATACGACCAGAGATATTAAAACAAAACACAACAAAATAAAACGGAAACCTTTAGAAAGTTTCACTTATAAAAAGCCAGTTGACCTCACTGCTGAGGTAACTACACCAACTCCCACTGTGGCAGTCATACACTTTCTTTCCACCATCTTTCCCAATCTGCCTCTATAAATATGCATGTGGGCATAATGAGTGTTAATAATATATTGATTGGAGGATGTGGGTGGTGGAGTAGGGGTGGCAGAATTGGCCTGAAAACATTCTGAATAAAAGATGCAGATAAGTGCAGGACAGCAAATATCTACTGTATCAGCACCGACCTGTCTGACCGACATACCAGATATGACGGGCAGCAAACTCATGCAATTACTCTGTCTGAACCTTTCACACCTGTGTGTGTGTGTATGTGTGTGTGACGGGGAGAGAGATGGACCTCAGACTCTCTCAATCTGTTGTTGTCAAGCTTTCACAGACACACGCGTGAAATATTTCTCACCCCCTGCTTGTCTCACTCGCTCTGTCACTCTGTCTTTTTTCCTTGGCTCGTTTCTGCTCCTAGCCTCCATCTTTCTCTCCCAAGCCCCAGGCCTCTGCTATTTAATTACACTGCCACTGTATCAGATTACTGAAGAGGAACATGAACTCCCTCAGTGTGTGTGAGAGAGGGAGTGAAGAGGGAATGAGAGACGAGCATGTTGCAGTTTTGAGGACCATGCCCAACTCTGCTAGTATGTAAGTGTTTTCATGTAATCCATTTAAAGATAAGAGACATGAACAAGTGCAATTTTCCAAGCATGAGTTTAGCCGATCAGTATGCTCACGCTTCTAAAGGCCCAGCTTTTAGAACTGTGAAATCTTCAAGGTAAAACATTTTGCGACAAACTGAACAATGGTCAACAGAGCCATCATGGAGGACGGACAGAGTAACCTCACAAGACCTGAAAGGAGAATGTTTCCAAACACAGGGTGCAACGTTGTGATTCAAAGTCTTCATTCGATGATTTATTAGATCCATGAATCCATGAAGCAAGAATCTGAAGCAGCTCCTGTTGGCGCATCTACGAAGATCTATAAACAACCTATGATTCGGCAAATAAATATCACCACAATTAACAGACTGCGAATGACTCTTGAAGGACTTCTCCATGTCTAGCTATGCTATAAGCTTGCAGTCAATGCCCTACACCCCCCTCCTTTGTTGCTCTCTGCTGCAGTACATCTGATTCAAATAATTGTATGATCTCCTGCACAGCCATCAAGTGCTGCAGAAGCCTGTTCATCATTAATTCATAAAAGCCAGGTGTGTTGCAGGAAGGAGACCCCTAAAGAACGCAGGTACTGGAAGCACGCTCCATACCATCAGCTGTAGCCATAACCAATTTAATTACAACACTGCAAGTACTTATTCCTGTTGTTAATGAATGCTAAACTACTTTGCATAAAATTAATAAAAGACTTTTCTGAGAGAATTGGATGTGTTTTACATTCCCGTTGTTAAATTGCTTGTCTGACTTCATCATCGGCCATGCTCAGAGCAGTCTGGACAAAGATGTTTAAACTGTGTTTAATCTGTATTTCAGTTGTGTCTTTCTTTAGATTAAGCACTATATATAAAAGTACAAAGAAATTATGCAAATATAACATTCAAACTATTACAATCATAACACATTTGCAAAGCTGAAAAATGAGCCAGAATTGTAATAACAATTGTGTAATAATACTGCAATAACTTATTTATCTATTTAACAAACCAGAAACCACACTTTACCTGCCACCACTTTACTGTACATAAGATACTGTCACCTTAAATCTCTCCTTTATTTCTTACCATTGACTGTACGAATCTGGATGCACAGTTTATACTTCATGCACCTTTTTCTCCTCTGTGCACCTTGTTTTTTTTTTTATAAGAACCAATGTCACAAGTGAATTTCTCCATTGTGAGATCACTACATTTCTATTCATTCATTTATTCAGAAGTTGGGTAGGATCCCAATGCTGGGACCGATCGTGCACAAACACGTGATATAACAGAAAGGATGTAAACACATTTATTTTCTCAGAAAAAAAAAAAAGTTATTAAACATCTGCACATTGTGTTTGGTATGCTATTTTATTAGGGTGAGAAAAAAATTTTATTTTTTGGCCCCAAATTTATTCTGGTTTGCATGAGTAAATGTGTTTATGTTACAGATTATATTGCCAGTGCAGACTGGGTAATGTCAAGCATGATTGAGAACCACCAGTCCCAGTAAATATACATATATCTAATGGCTAAATTACCAGTCTCACATAGGATGCATGTTCTGCAGTCTAGCTAAAAAGCAAACAATTACATTAGTGACTTCCTCAATAACAGGCCTCAGAGGGGTCAGGAGAAGGAAATTCACATCCGTCTCATTGATCCTCAACATTGGCATACCGAATGATTGCTTTCTTAACCCTAACCTCTACTCTCTTCATACACGACTACACAACCAGACACACAACAAATATGGTTGTGGGGTTTATTCGTGACACCACTATGGTGGAGGTCATATCCAACAATGATGAGAACCGTTACAGAGACAAGAGCCAAAATCTGACACGGCGGTTTTCAAACAATAACATTATCCTCAATGCAAGCAGAACTAAACAGATCACAGTGGATTAGAGGGGGACTGGGAAAACTGAACACGCTCCTCTCTGCATACAGGGGGAGGTGTGAAGCATGTGGACAGCATAGAGATCCTGGGCATTCGCATTTCCTCTAACCTCTTGTGGACTGAGAGCACCTCCACCTGATGAAGCAGAGGACCCAACAACAACTCTTTTTTCTCAGGAAGTTAAGGCAAGCTTGCCTCTTCTCTCAGCTGCCAACAAATATCAGATCGACTACTGGAAGCATCCTGTGTCTCAGGATGAGAGTGTGGTATGGGAGCTGCATGGCACAGGATAGGAAACACAATGCAGGTTCCACCAGATGCTTGCCACATATCCCACCCACCCGCATAAACAATGCCATGTTTTTTTTCATTGTCATCAGGGGAATGATGAAACTGAATTAAATCCAGAATAAACTTAAAAATTGTTTCTCTCCCCCAGAGCTGCAAATGCAAACCTTACTGTAAACAAAACTAAAACCCCAAACCACACAGTGTCAGCTTCACACACACGTGTGCACCCTTTGTCAGACACAGCTATTCAAAAAGGCCTATTTAATTTTTAGTTTTCAAATCACTGCGTTATACTTTTCTTAACAGAACCTTAATTTAACCAGTTAAAATCCAGTCAAAATTAAAATCATATATGTTGTTATGAGTATTTCTACTGTACATAAATAGGAAAAATGCCAACTTATTTTAGTTAGTAACAGAAGAAAAATAAAATGCTTAAAACATCCCTATCTGTCTTGATACAGGAGCTAGATACTGAGAGTGAGACAGAGGCACGGACAGAGGACAAAGCTTCTTTGCTGTCGTGAAGGCTGCTATGCAGTTGAACATGAATTATAAAATGTCTAATATAATTAATATTTCCATGAAACGCCTTCTAGTCAGTTGTATGAACTTCATGGAAGCGTTCACCTATTTAAAAGCCTAAACTACACAATGGTTACCAGTGTAGGTAAAGTAGATGTTTGACAAATTCAAATGCACCAGAATCCAGGAAATGACATCTATTTCTTCTCACCACATTACATATGCTTATTGAAGACTGCAGCTCTGTAAGCCAAATAATATGTAAATTTAAGCACAAATGATGATTCTTTTGTACAGAATCTAATCTTAAATTAGATTTCTAGTGGAGATAAGAAGTCTTGATTGGAACATCACTAGATAAATCCTGGTTTGTCTAAGGCACTTACATAAATACAAACCATATAGAAGCTCTGTACCTGAAGCCTGGCAGGGTATTTCTACATTTCTGTCGAGATCAGCAAAGATTTTCTTTTTAGGTTGAACAGTCAGCGAAGGCGGCGCTGGAAAGAAAAAAAAAAGGTTTTATGAATACATTTTTTTGTCCAACTAAGTTTAGGTAAATGTATATTTAAAAAAAATAGAGCAGAATAAAAACCCTCTACCCAAGTGGTGCTGAACACAGATTTCCATTTCTGTGTTACTGGTGAATTGACTTCCATGCAATCTCAGAGAAACACATTCTCTAGTTATCCCTAGGGAAACAATCCCCCTTTTAACTGCTCTATTCTTCTGCCAATAATAATGGCTTCCTACAAACATCTCCGCTAGAACTGCTTTAAACGCTGACATAAGCTGAGACCTATATGGATAAAAAACAAAAAAAAAGTCTACCAAATAAGAACAACTACTCCCTTAAAATGCCAAAAAAAATAATAAAACAACCTTAATAATGAACTAAATCAAAAACTGGACCTTTATTATTGTATCTACTCCACAAATAAATTCAAATTTCATTTCAGGGTCTAAATTTGCACACATGGTTTTGACATTTTAACTAGAATGCCATCAATGGATATTTACTGTTTATCTGCCTGTACAATACACAAAAGGAAGAGGCAGAGTCATGCATAATTATAAGCAAATCAGGGCAAAATAAAAAAGAAATAAAATAATAATGAATACTTTTGAGGCAGAGAGACATACACTATTCTGTTTAGGAATCCTTCTTATTACACCAAGGTCTACTGAGCTTGTTCCAGAAAAAAAGATCTGTACCAATGTATTCATCAGTCTCTAGTCCTCGGATACAAATGAATCCATGCAGACTTTTCTGCTGTCAGGCAGGCCTTAAAAGAGCTGCTGGCCTAATGAAGGTAGATAATGTGGAGAGAGTGATTGCACTGGGAACACAGAGAGATGGAAGAAGAGGGTCCAAAAATTGGTTCTACATAGTGAGGGAGTGAATTGAAGGGGGGCACAGAAAGAGTACGAGTACAGAATCAATATTCAGGCAGATTTTTTCTGACTCAGTATTCTGTAGGCATGGGTAGTTCGTGCTCTCTTCTTAGATGCTCCTTTGCTCCGACAATCGCAGAAGATCAAAAGGAAACTCACAAACTGGGGGAGAAAAGTTTCGCCTCATCAATCACATGCTCCTTACTTTCTCACTTGTTGTGTGTCTCTGTGCACACATCGAGCACAGGAGTGGATTTTCATCAGGGATTTTTGATTCGGGAATTTTTCCATGTTCTCCCATTAATTACCGACTCCAGGGAACAAAACTAATCTAGAAGCTGAGTGAAAGAGCATGTGCATTTTTTTTTCTTTTCTGGTGGCACTAAATCGAATGAGAGTAAACACAAAGGACATGAAAAGATGTGTTTATGCTTAAATATAAAATGTGTTCCAAAGGCTTTCACACCCTACATGTGTTGGTATGTTTGAAACAACAAACTGGAAACTGTTGGGAATTTATTTACTAGACCAACAAAATAGTGATGATTATTGTGTGCACCTGTGATTTGCACCATTTAGTCATTTGGAGAACCAAACTAATCTGCAAAAATATTAACAAGTATTTTGGTGCATGTTTTTGCCAGCTTTTGCCACTGAGGTTCCCCCATACATCTTTTCCAAATGAACAAAGTTCAGATAGATTAAATGGGTCGATCTTTTTTCAGCCCTGCATGTAGCTGCATGTTTAAGGTTGGTGTCATACCAACCTTTTTGAAGCCTCCAGGATTATTATGTATTAAGCTCATTTCTTTAGCCTGTGGATCAGACAGCATAATGCAGTTACCCTAAACCTATCACTCTGGTTAGGGTCTTTTCAGGGTCATTTGTTATATACCCACAAATAAGGTTAATTATGTGGCTGTAATGTTCAGTTTTGATCTCATCTCAGCAGACTTATAGAATATTTTGGCTGTTTTTGTTAATATTGCTTGTTGTAAATTACAAACAGGAATCCCTTGTCCCTTTTTCATAAAGTCAAGATTAGTAAAATCAACAATCATCAGGTAACAAGTTAACAGATTCTGTCTAGCTCCTTTAAAGATACCATGAGTCTCATATGTTTTTAGCATCTTGGTCTTCATAATATGTGTTTTTTAATCACACGAAGGTTGATTTCATTCACTATATAGGGGCCTTCTATAGGCACTGGCATTTTATTTAGCGGTATCAGAGTAACCGAGGGTTAAATATAATTGCCACGCTTTATTTTTCAAAAATCACAATTCATTTTTGTTCTACTCAATTTTTCTGCTCTTCTTTCTGTTACAAGTTCAAGGGGGACATTGTAACAGCAGTTTGTGACCAGAGCAGACATTTTACTGGTGGGCGCAGACAAAAAGATTCAGCTTGAACAGTCCTGGAGCTGACAGGCTGTGCCTTGAGCAATCAGTCATACTCTGAGGTGAATGAGTCACAATGAATGGTGGAATAAACTAAATAAAACAGCGCCTGGAGCTATAAGCGTACAGGAAAACCCAAATTAATTGCATGATGAGGGCTTCAGGGGCCTGCCCTGGACAATCATGGAAACTGATGTTAAGCGTAAGGCGAGTGGCAGCAAATCTGTTTGCAGAGTCACTCTTCTGAGGTCACACAGTCTCGGCGGGACATGTGATTCTTTTTATGGGTTACAGTTAGGGTTAAGTAAGTATTGAGATGTGAAAACTAACCAGGTAATGTATGTCAGAGTTAAAAACATCCATCTCTATATAAAACAGGGTGTTTTCCTTACCCATTACAGTAAGGTATGCCCTGGCCTCCATGGGTTTGGCTGTGCTGTTGTTAAACAACGCTTCACATACATACAACCCAGCATCAGCGGTGGTGGCAACTGGAACAATAAGCCGATGCCCACTGGCCAGCAGACGTCCATCACGTTTCCATGACACCGCAAGGCCGTCAACTGGTCTGGGAAAGGAAAAGCAGAGCAGTGTTTGTTTTTAAAAACAGAGCGGAGCAAGAACCAAAGGGAATTGGGAATAAAACGGAATAGGGTGGCTGAAGGCAATTACGACATATTAAATCCATCAGTTTATTTGTCAATGAGGCAGAAAATGAAAGATGACAGTCTGTATATCAGAGCCGTCAGCTCTGCTCAGCATGAGGGAACGTTCATCGGTTTTTCTAAATTCTCAGAAGGGAAATGGCTTTTCATGGAAAATGGAATTTTGTTTTGGATAAACAACATCAAAACACCATTCTTATAAATGTCTGTATTTGTGTAAGACAGCAATAATAAATCAAGGCATCTGTTCATGAGAGCACATCTCTAGAGTGTTTTGGGGTTTTTTATGCCTCCATCAGCTACTGTGACTTAAATTCTTTATGTTTTCTTTTAGCAATTTAAATATAAGCTGTCTTAACGTTTGCAGATGACTTAATGTACAGGGAGCTAATCCTCAGGTAGGTCAATAAACAGCATGTGTTTACAAACTGAAAGTGAAAAATGAACTACATGACATAAAGCAAATGCAGAGCTAAAAATAACATATCAAAGAACTTAAATATTATTAAGGCAGTACTTAAAGAGAGTGTATTGTAATTTCAACGTGATTTAATTATTACAAGTTTGCAAAATTAAATGGGACTAATGACACAAAACAATCAGGAAATGGATTGATTAATTAGTTTATGGATATTAAGTTGCTCTTAATTATGAAATCGGAATTATTCATCATTTAAAGGAAAGCTTGTTTTTTGTTTTAAAGAGCGGTCCCTCAGTAGTTGGTATGTTCTATAACTCTGTGATTATTCTGTCAAATGTACAGATGTGGTCTGATGTTCACATGAAGATCATCTTCAGACATTTGCCAATACGTTTCAAGAATGCATGGGAGCTATTATTAGCAATGAGCTGTAAAGACAACATAAAATATATTTGTAATCCCCATAGAGGTAAAATCATGAATAAAGACTTATATAAAGATTCCATTACTATTAATTCAGTCGTTATAATGATTTACCCATTGCTGCATGGTAGGTTCCTTTATGTCTATGTGTGTGTGCATGGTTTTTTGCCCTGTTCTGGGCTTGGGATCTACTCTTCCTCTTGCCTAATGACTGCTGGAGATAAAGATAATAGGGTATTGATGATTATAGAAGAATAAATAAAAGAAAACAGAATCTTTAGTACACAGAGAAAAATAGCACACTAACCACATACTTTTTCAGCTATCATAAATCTTATAGCAAGAGGAATATTTGATCACACCTTGTGGGATAATTAGGACCATTTTGACCAAGATTGTGGTTTGATTTATTGTTATCCTGTTTTAACCATTTTAGGACAAGTTGTGATAAATGTTGCAACATCCGGTTGTGTCCAAGCCTGTGGGAAGTGCTCAGGAAAAATACTTGATTCCAGAGAAAATCTGAAAATGAACAATATAAAGTTATATATATGAATATATATCACTAAAAATCTAAAAAAATATTGTTTGTGGATTTATATACCGGTTAACATTAATATAATTAGTTTTGTGCTGCTTTGTATATTTCTATTGTATCCTATAGTCTCAGCAAGATGCATTATTGTCCAGCAGGATTTGTTTAGGTCAATTCTATCGTCCTTACGAACTGTCTTTCTTGAATTTATATTTTATTGATTTTTAACATCAAGGCAATGGGACTACAAATAGAACATCCAATTCTGTCTAAGTCTGACTTCGTGTTTTATTAAACCCTGTTTTCCCCTTTAAAAAAAATAAAATAAAATAAACCATCTGACCCAAACCACCCACCGTATAGAAAAAAAAGGCTTGACTGAAATCTGCATCTTCCCACATAGATAAGGCAAATGTCTTCTGCAGAAATGATTTACGGTTAACTAAACCAATAGTTGACTATTTCACCACTAAGACTAAAAAAGACCTCTGTACTGCCTATCAAGCATGGTGGCAGCAATATCATGCTTGAAAGTAAGTCAAGTATGGTACTGTTAATAGTGGTAAAATGAATGGAACAATTATTTTTTGTCTAAAACTAGCAAAGGTTTGTTCTAATATTAAATCATTGCAAAATATGTGAAATGAGCCAACCTAAAAATACAATTTAGTTGTTAGAGTTTTTACATACTTTTGTAAGAGAACACATTTTTCTGTTCTTGTAAAGTCAAATGGAGATCTATAATTACTTTAGCACAAAGGAAGAAAAAAGTTGAGCCAGATATATACACATGGAAAATTGCATTTTATTGAAGTACAGTCAAGATTAGCCTCTACTTGTTTTCCACTAGGCTTCTAATAATTTCAGCCTTCAACCAGGACTACAGTGGTGCATCTACAGCACCCAGTAATTATTGACTGTGGAAAGCAGATGATTATAGACTTTGGCAAAGCATTTGATTTCAGTGATTGCTCTCTCAGTGCTGTCAAACTTTTCCAAGTTTTTTTTTTCTTTTCCCTCTCTCTCTGTTTGGGGTTAGAAACTCGTAATGTAAGCTTCAGTGAATGCTTTTGGAAGGCAGACATAGCTAATGAGGAAGCTATTGTTTCTCTTTGAAAATAATAAATAAACTGTGGGCTTATTTGTATGCAGATGAAGAGCACAGTAAGAAGACCAGATTGCCTTCTGTTGAATTAAATATTTCAGATCTAATGATAATGTTGTTTTGTGTGGTTGACATGACATCTGTTACTTTTAACCTCCGCTATAAGCAAGTTCTGCTCCTCTAATATGTCTGATAATTGCTTTTAATTTCACAATTTAAAGGCTGCCCACTAGTCAAATGTGTGTCAAGTTCTATTGATAAACTGTTAAAGAAAGTTTTAAAACAGAGCCGCCTAAAAAAATTAAAACACAAGATAACAGGTCAAATAATGTGCAGCAAACAACATGTAACCCCTGGGAGTTCAGCTTACAGTTATAATAGTTTGTGGCTGTGAGTATAAATAGTTTAAAAAGCATAAGTAAGTTAAAGGGTATGAAGAGGTTAAAAGTGTTATGTTAAAAAGCATTAATGATAAAAGAATGATTAGGTTCATTTGGGACTAGAGGGAACTTTAAGAAGTTTAATATATGTAATGTTAAAGTTTCATTTGTTTATTATTTTGAAATATGTAAGTTTCATTTGTTTATTATTTTGAAATATGTAAAGTGTAATTGATGTATGATTTACTCAAAACTGTGATAAAAGTTGCAGAAATGTTTAACTGCTATAAATGATAGTTTAAGTAGAAGGTGATGTTAAGATGAAGAGCCAAACCGAGTGAGAGAAAGGAAAAAAAGAGAAGTACGAGGAACCGAAATGGGGAGCTGGAGCCGGGGGAAGAGAGAGAGGGAGGAGCAGGATGGCGGCCGCAGGCGACGGGATGCCCGCAGCGTAACGACACAACCCGGGTGGATGATTGCGTTTGTCTGGTGAAAAGAAGGTGTGCGGACAGAACTCTTTCGGACATCAGATGGATGATGGTGGACTGGGTGAGTGACCAACTCAACCAGTGAAGCGGTTCTGGTTGCTAGAACAGTGGCCAGAGTTAGCAGGATCCAGCTAATTTGCTAGCGGCTAGCTAACACAAGGAGCGGAGACTGTGTGTTGATTTCCAGACACGGGGCAAGAAGATTCCGCATAGCAGGACTGGTTGCTGCTAAGAGGAGTTTTACCCACGCTGTCTGGGGTTTTTTGAATGGTATCCACCTCCTGGGGATGTTCGTCGGGTAAGAAAAAAGCGCACGTGCGCCCCTTCGGGGCCTGCTCCGAACTGAACTGTTTTTTTTTGTAGATGCCGGCTTTAAGTTTCCTTTTGGGGTAAATGGGGAGAGACTCATCTGGGTTTTGATCTATATGAAAATGTTTGAATGTTAGATTGCATATGTTTGTGTTCAAGCTTAAGTAAAAGAGTTCGAGTTCAATAAATGTATGTTTATTTTTGAGTGCTGCTTATAAGATTTCTATTTCTTTAGTTAGGTTCTATCTTTTCCTGTGAATGGTATATGGTGTGTGACTGCTCATCAGGGTAGATAGGTGAATACATACAGTTCAAAGTGGGAAAATAAATAAATAAATGACTCTCTTCCCACAACATTTCAAAATGCATATAAGTGTCATGAACTGTTTTAAATTATGTGGAAGCTCAGTTAAGGAGAGCATTTAGGCCATAGAAATTGTAAATGCATTTATGTTATCAAATTTTATCTGTAGAAATTTTCTAAGGACAAAATACGTTTTCAGCAATCAATGAGCCCAGAGCAGCTAAGCGCTGCGAAGGTCTTTTGTATTTTTAATGTTCTTTATTATTCTCCTGGCAATTAAATTGGCTTTCTTTTTAGGCTCTAACATATTCAAAATATATCAGTACTGTCCCCAGAGAAAAATGGATGTTTTCTAAGGGCGGGCATACACTGTACAATATTTTAAATCTTTGTACTCAGCTACAGCTCAGACTGTACAACAAAACTGCAGGGTTTAAAAGTTCACAGCTCATGATCCATGTTCTTATACTGCACAGCCCGACGCTCTGATGTGATCTACTGTAACTGCTCACACTGTACATCCAAAAACCACATGTTGGACTGAGTGCTGAGAGATGGCGCTGGTTGGACTCATCAATCTGGAAGCCAAACTTAGACCGTAGAAGAACAAGAAGGAAAAGATGTTCGTAGTTCTGCTTCAACAGCAGGATTTGCTCACAAGAACCTCACCAGAGCCGAATAATTTTCAAACATGTTTGATTTTCCCCGACCTTACGATTCCTGATTGGTAGGTTGTCATGAGAGGCTACCTGTCCCCGGTTACCCCATGTATACTGCAGGACTGAACTGGAGAGTCAGCCTGAAAAGGGTAAAAACTTGCTCAGTGTATGCCCGCCTTTAAGGAATTAAAAATTGGAGCATAAGGTTTAACATTGCCTACAGATAAGCCAAACCAAATGTTGTAGAAATTTGACATAAGGTACAAAGGTAGATCTTCAAAAATCAAGGCAAAAGGATCTTGGAAGTATGACATAAAGGCAATAGGAAGTAAGCCATTTTGCCGATTTTCATTTTTGTACAAGTCAAACTTTCACAAATTTTTTCTAGAGTTTCAGGCATTGCCTTTATATTTGTTGGTAGTAGTTAAACCATGGAGAACTAAAGGTTCTTAAAAATCATCAATCTTTAGACGTGAGGGAATGTGGAAAATATTGAACTACACTGACTCAATCAAAGCCCCACCTGCTGAATATAGTTTTTGTTTTTACTTGGAAGCTTGATATCCGATCCTCTTTGCTTCACTGACGTAATATTTCAGAAAATGACATGTTTGTCTAACTTTACTTTGACACTGACAGTATTTATAGTAAACTCTCATTGTGACTATGGTGTTGTGGCAAAGTGTAGCATTACCTTATGACCATATCTTTAGCTCACATTTTCTACGTAAGCCCTTTTTTCACTGGAAGCAGTAGCGTTTAAAACCCCAGGCTTCGTATTCAACAGGTAAAACGAATCCTGGGTAATTCATCAGCGTGCTTTCCCATTACTCTGGAAGCCCTACGACAATCAGTACGATAGAAACTGCACTACACCTTCAGCCCAGTGGGTGGTGGACATAAGAACATACAAATGGTTCTTTAGCATGCTCATTTGATGAACTCACTTCAATTCAGCCCACACAAAACAGGGAGTAACCCCAACTTCCTTTAGGAAGGTCAAATTTTACCCCAATTTTAAATGCTTCTCGCTGTGGCTGTACTTTGCCTGATTGAAGTTAGGATTCACTTCTGCTCCCTTAACCCCCCTGTGGGAAGCCAATTAGGGCTCTTATTGACAAATGTACTATTGTAATCATCTTCAGCACAATAAAAGGTTTGGAGGCATTTTGTCTATTTAGGTTGAGTCTAGGTTGAGGGGAATAGGAGAGCATGTTTGAAATATCTACGCAAAGTGTTACCTTTCAGACATAAAGAATGGACATGGAAAAAATCTTAAACTAAACAGGGTTGAGATTTATTGAATGAATGAATTAGACTGCAGATTTTTTTTACTAATATGTGTAATAGTTTTATTTTATATAGCTTTAAATAACTTAGTTTAAGTGAGATAATTAATCTAATTGAATTCAGTTAAGTCATATAGCTCTAACTCAGAAAACCATCATCTCACGGCAGACAAATGATGCAGACAGATCGGTTAAAACGTTTTCTATCTAGAGACACCCAGCTGAAAGCATTGAGCTGTTGACTTTACAGAATTCAATAAGTAATTAGATGTGGTTCATTTTCAGCAAATACATTTTTCTAATATCAAGTTTAGTAAGAACTGTTATTTCATTTGGCAAAGATCAGTCTGTATTTATACAAGTGCATAGTGTGGGTGCTGATGTGTAATTAGACTTGTCTATGAACCTGGTACTGGTATAAACCT
This sequence comes from Cyprinodon tularosa, assembly GCF_016077235.1. Lineage (NCBI taxonomy): Eukaryota > Metazoa > Chordata > Actinopteri > Cyprinodontiformes > Cyprinodontidae > Cyprinodon > Cyprinodon tularosa. Next base: position 1,074,286 of record NW_024038778.1, on the reverse strand, counting down.
GACTTCTTTCTTTTCCAACAAAACAACAGTTTTACAAAGTGAATGTATAAAATTGATTTAAAATGTTTGCTTGTTGCTGATTTCTCGGTTTTTGAATGCTTGTCATGTTTTGGTTTTAAAGAACATCCACAAAAAAATAAAAAAGTGAAAAGGCAATCAAGTAAAAACCAAGTACTTTTTTTTTTTGAATTTATGGTCTAAAGGGAAAAAAAAATTGGAAGAGACATTAGGCTTATTTCACAAAAGCTGAATTCAGGAATCCCAGGATTAGAGCCAGACTAGACACAACCTGAGGAGTACCTCCTGGATTCACCCTCTCAACAAATGCCAGGTGAGACGATGTCAGGCCAGGTGAAATTAATCAAGCTAAAAACAGGTCATCAGTTTTCTGCAAGACACCATGAGGTCTTGACTAAATTCCTTAACAGAATAAAATACTCATTCTCTACCCCAGCGCATAACTGCAAATGTAATAATTCATGGAGTTGTAACTTTAATCAAATAAAAAAACTATTATCCTGAGGATTAAAACAATGAAAGTCACTACAGTAACATATGGAGATCTGATTATAAATGTGTATTATATTTCTGTGGTGTAGCGGTCTAAATTGTTAATTTCAGTGCAGATACCCAGGTTCCATTCCTGAGTACATCTGGAATAAAAATCTTTATTTAACAGCAGATATTATATTTTTTTATCATCATACTGGTATTCCAATCATTTTGTTATTTATATAAACAAACGGAAACCTATTTTTTAAAGGAATCTAGGTACAGGAACAGGTTTGGAAGCAATAAGATGTATTCATGTTATTTAATTCACATAAAAAATTTATTTATTTGACAGGCCTAACCATAACTTACTCTTACCTGAACCGTATGGCTTTCTTTTAATATTTGGTTAAATATTCAGTTTAGGGATAAAACAAAATCAATTTAAGATTAATGGCCAGTTAATGCAAACATTTATTTTATTTGATTAACTGATAATGTCCCCTTACAAGGAATGTTGTAATCCCAATACCCAATGGTATTTGCAAGAGAAGTAATGCCAGCAGAAATAAATTAAGCCACAGTCCAGTCCAGTTCAGGATTATTTACACTATTTCATAGCACCAAGGATGTGGAATGGACTTTACATGATTCTGTTTCTAAATATAAATGTTTTAGACATCTTGTACTGCGAAACAGCAGAAATGTTCTGCTTAGCTTGGAAGGATGTGATAATAGAAAGGTGTAATGCATTAACCAAAATATTTCTAACATGATAGAAAAAGTCATGCTAACAATAAGCAGGATAGGCTTACACAAGTTAATCAACTTCATGGAGCCAAGTCCTAAAATTCCTCTGAGAACAACTAGATCCTGGTTCTGGTGATGAAAACAACACAAAGTCTTTTAATTAATTAATCGACAACTTGTATCCCTAATTAGGCTGGTCCGATACTCCAGTTCTGCCAATGTAGATGGCGATAATGTCTATTAATGTTTGCCACCACCAGCCAATGGTCCCAAGAAAAAGAGGAAGGAGAAGAAGTCATTGGTTTCTGTTCAGTGTTACTGCTGACCCTGCATGTATGGCACTCAGGTTTGAGTTATCCTGGCTATTAAGCTGTTTGGAAGCAAGCTAGCTGCACAAAAAACACGTTTACTTTAATAACTGTTGTATTACTGCTTCCGTGAAACCTAATCTGGCTCAAATATCCAGAACATTTCAACTTAATCCCTTATTTTCGTTTTATTAAACAGGGTCATGCCCCACCCCCCTACCCTTCCCTAAATATAACTCTCGCTAAAACCAACTTTGGTTCTGCAGCAGGACAGCGATTCAAAGCATATCAGCAGGTCCACCTCTGAATGGTTAAAGAAAAACAAAGTCCTGCCCTGAATCCTATAGAGATGCTGTTTTAAGAAGGTATTTCATGCTCAAAAGTCTTGGAATCTGGCCAAATTAAAAAAAATATACAAAAATTAGTTGAAGACGAGGCCAGAATTCATTTACAGTGCTAAAAAAGACTATTGATAGATACTACTGATTGCAGTGCTTGCTGCTAAAGAGGGTAGCCTGCTATAAGGTTTAGGGGGCAATCAACTTTCTCATAAGTCCTTATGGGTTTTGATTTTTGTTCCTAATTACAAAATTATACATTTAAAACTGCATCTTATGTTTACTTGTGTTGTGTTTGACATATCATTTGTCTGATGATCTGAAACACAGGGGTGTGAGGTAAATGCTTTTTCACACCACTGTATATAAGGCACATAGAAATTGATGTAAAGCGTCTTTTGAAGAGATGGATTCTGCAGTTTGTGTACAATACCTGTATACAGTCACTGAGCTACAAGATTGCAAAGAGACCTCTAACTTTCCTGGAAGGATACAGGGTTGCCTGGAAAAATTGGAATTACTCACACTTGTGAATACAGTTATGAATGAACACAAAGGACATGTACCTTGTGTTGGCAATGCACTCCAGCGTAGCCTCTTTCCCCAGTACAACTGTTGTGTTTTTAGGTCCAATCACAATTGCTGGCGCTACATGCTCTGACTCAGGACCTGAAGGAAAAAAAAAGTGAATGTTTACCTCATAAATCCTACTTGCACACCCAGCACCATATCCACAAACATAGATCCGAGCTACATTCTTTTCACTTATACAACCATATGCCGCAATGTGATTTTTTTTATTACTCATCACAAAATATGTATTACTTATCACAAAAAGTTTAAATATTAAAGGGCACACTCACGTTTATCTCAAAAACGAAGTAAAAAAATTGCAAAAAAGACTTTTGAGTTTCTCTGCAATGAAATTTCTTCATTTTACCAACAAAAAGAATGAATTATGTCATGATACCTGGTGCTTAATGGTCAGTTTCTTTCAAACATGACTTATTCGAAATCTACTGAAACGATGAAGGTGGACAATTTTTGACAGTAAATTTAATGTGAAAGTAGAATGGTGACAATATTGTTACCCTGCAGTGATTTCAAAACATCTCTCCCTGCAGCTGGATAGTGTTCAGAAAAGGTCAAAAGGGTAAATACATTTTGTGTAGATGCAATAGTAGTGTTACTGGAGACATTAATAGCATGACAAGCTTAAAGAAATACAAAAATCCATGTTAAAAATATAATCCTTCACACATACTGGGCCTTAAATTACACTTTCCAAATATGTTCAATTCATCCAGCCATCCATCCATTTTCCATCACGCTTATCCCAAGCAGTGTGGTGAGGGGTACTGGTGCCTATCTCCATGTTCAATTCAGAAAACTACAATTCTAAATAATGCCTCAAAACAATTGAAAATTACATTTATCTATTAAAGCAAATAACCAGTGTTTGATATAGTCCAATGGCTCATTGCCCTGAGTCTGATGCTGTTGGAGTGCAACACAAACTCACAACATGCATGCTTAAAAAGTTTTCTTAGGCAATGTCCAATCAGTGAGGAAGAAACTTTAGCTATTAGTTTGTGGCCTCAAGCTCGAGTCACGAGGCAAGACGATCAGATGCATATCAACAAGTTCACCTCTGAATGAGCACTTTAACTCCAGCCTCTCATGCCTCGAATACCTTAATTTTCAGAGAAACATCTAAATCATGGTTCTTCAAGGTACTCGAGGTACTGCACCTTTTATCTCTGCATCAACACAATTTAATCCAGTGGCCACAAACTCTAATCATTGAGGGCCCCTGTCCTGCAACTTTTAGTGTGTTTCTTTCCCTACACACCTGAATGAAATAGCTAAACTTCCTCACTGTTATGCTCTGCTAATGAGCGTATAATGGAGTCACGTGTGTTGGAGCAGAGACGCATCTAAGGGTTGTGGGACAGCGGCCCTCGAGCACTAGAGTTTGAAATGACTGCCTTAGTCAAATAATCAGGTCATTAGCAGTATTCGGGAGAACTTGATTGCATACTGAGGAGGTGTTTGGAAGCACGGACAAATCTACCACAATGACTGGAATTGAAGAACCCTTTATGAACTATAAAACATGCAGAAAATTGGCCCTTCAGGACTGACTACGGCCACTGCTGCTCTGCATGGGCAAGAAAGAATGATTGCCTGTTATTGCAAATGCTTGGTGCCAGTTGCATCTGATTTGGAAAGTGCTTTGCGGGGTAGACCTCCATGCTGCATAAAAACATCAGTGTTGCAATTACAGTTTGCTCTGGTTTGAGCCGACAGAATTGACAAAGACTCCTGGATAGATGTTGAAATGTCTTCATAAAAAAACTAAATGAAAGTCCAGCTGCCTTTCAATTTAAGCCTGTTTGGAGGTTGCCATGATGTGTCAGATGACTGAGAATTTACTCAGACATATTGATGCCAGTTGTCACTGCCAAGAGGGGCAAAACATGTTAAATATGAGACTGTTTTTTTTCACACAGGGCAAAGTTGGTTTGGATATGTCTTGGTTTTCTTAATGAGTGAAAACTGCGAACTTTCTGGCGTATATGTGTGGTGAGCTTCGGTTTCAGACAGCCTTTGAAGCTCACCTTTCTCAACGCGGCTCTTTAAAAATGGCCGAAGGCTTGTAAGAGAAAAAGTGTCTACGAAGCATATGAGAAGAAAAGTAAGGCTTCAGAAGAGGCAGATATATCCCGGCATGCTTTGCCAAAGAGCCTCGTAAAGCATCTAAGTCTCCTGGAGAAGAGGATGAAGGAGGTCATCAAGGCCATGTCGAAGTGGGAGCGATGGATCCCTGGGTTGGAGAAAAGAGATCTTGATGGGAGGATCAGAGATCTCAAAGGAACCAGCAGTAGGCTTGAACTGAGGAAAGCTGAATTTGCCACTGCACGGAGAGTTGCAGAGGAAGCAAGTGCTGCACAGCCTGCAAATGTGGTGGCTGGAGGTCCAATACAAGCAGCACCTATGGTGAGGATTAAACCGACAGCTCTTCCAACCTTCAGTGGAAACAACAGAGATTATCACAGATGGAAAAAGGATTGGGAGAATCTTCAGAGACAAGGAGAGCCATCTGGGTCAGCAGAGGTCAAGAAAATTCAACTCCTCAGCAGCGTTGAAGACAAAATAATGAAGGATCTCAGACTGTCAACCTACACTACTGCTGATGAGATCTTCAGAGTCATGGAGAACAGGTTCGGCAATAAGGCAACAATTGTCCTAGAAATCCTAGAAGAATTAGAGAAAATGGCTCCTGTGAAGGGAAATCAACCAAGGAAAGTCATTGAAGTAATTCAGACTGTGGAAAAAGCCCTAGCAGATCTGACAGAGCTGGGGAGCTCCGGTGCGATGAGGAACCCGTTGGTCATCAGGAGAATAGAGAGTAAATTACCTGATTTTGTGAAAAGAGACTGGTTGATCTTCATGCTAGAGTCAAGCAATAATGTCACCCCAGAGAACCACTTTGATCTGCTCCTGAAGTTCCTAAAAAAGCAGGAAGGCGTCCTGGAGAGACTTGAGCAGCTCAAAACTGTGGAGAAGAGAGAGAGACCAGACTACTGCCCAGGAAGGAAACCTGAGAAAAGTTATGCTTCTACCAAGATGGCAAAGAAAGAAATGGGGGAAGTGTGTGCAGTGTGTGATGACTGGAGGCATCATGACAAGATCTTCTTCTGTAAGAAGTTTAGAGGATTGAAACTTCAGGAGAAAAAGGTAGCATTAAAGAAGCTAGGTGCATGCAAGAAATGCCTTGGATTGCATGGTGACAGTAATTCTTGCAAGGACACCTACCTGTGCAGAAATAAAGACTGTAACAAAGATGGAACCTCTGATCACCAGTATCTCCTCTGTCCAGTTGGGAGCAACAGCAAAGTTAGCATTGAAACCAGCAGGAAAAGCAGTGTGGGGAAAAGCAAGCTGACTGAAGAACAGGAAAGTTTTCTGTCTGAACTTACCCCTGAGATGGCAGAGAGATGCAGAAATGCATTCACCAACAGTATTGCCCGGTCAGCTAACACAAACAAAAAACATTCAGAGCTTTTGATGAGAAATGGGCACTGTGAGCTTCCTGTTATTTTGATGCTGATGGAGGTCACCGCTAATGCAGGACAGAAGGTGGGAACACTGGTGGATCTTGCATCTGACACAAACTACATTACCCATAAGGCTGCTGACAGGCTGAGGTTACGAAGTGAAGATGTAACCTTGGTTTTGTATGGTGTTGGTGGGATGACTATCAGAGTGAACACAAAGAGGTACCTTCTCAGAGTCAGGATCAAGACACCCAAAGGCAAAGAAAGAGCACATGAAATGGTCTGCTACGGGCTGGATATCGCCAAGGTGCACAAAGTAATAGAACCTGAGAGGTTAAAAGAATTCTTCCCAGAGGTTGAGCTGGAGGAGCTAAGAAGACCAAAAGATGTCGAGCTTCTTATCAGCCACAGAGAGGGAAGGCTTGCTCCTCAAAGGAAGAGAGTGGTTGGGGACCTCGTCTTGTGGGAGAGTCCACTCGGGAAGACAGTGGGAGGAGCACATCCTGATCTCTTTGAAGATGCAGAAGTGGCAGCCCATGGGTCAAGAACCCACTTCGCCCGGTCCATGAGAACAGCTGCTGTCAAATATGAGGAGATTCTCAGAGACACATCTGAAGCAGAGGATTCCCTCCTAAAAAAGGAGCATCAGGCTAATGTAAATTTTACAAGAGCCACTAACAGTGAGTTTCTTGAATGGTGGAGATGGGAGAGTATTGGGGCAGCCTGTGAACCGAGATGTGGGAGATGCAGATGTGGAAACTGCCAACCAGGAGGGAAAGAAATTACCCTGGCAGAGGAAAAAGAACTTGAGATCATTAAAAGAGGTCTCACGTACATCAAGAAGGAGGATACTCACGTGAACTCACCACACTGTGATGCAAGGTATCCATGGGTTGAAGACCCTGCCTCTCTCCCCAACAACAGGAGTGCAGTGGAAGCCATATTTTTAAGAACAGAAAGGCAATTGGAAAGAGAGCCTGAATGGAAAACTGCATACACAGTGCAAGTACATGAGATGGTTGAACGTCATGCTGCCATGGAACTCACTGAGGAGATGAGAGGAAACTGGAAGGGGCCGGTGTGGTATGTAAGCCACTTGGTAGCACCTAACCCTCGCTCAGTCACGACCCCAGTGCGATTGGTGTGGAATAGTAGCCAAAAATTCAAAGGCGTTAGCATGAATGACCTTCTTTTAAAGGGGCCAGATGTTTTAAACCCAATTAGAGCTGTCCTGCTAAGGTTCAGAAGAGGTGTGTATGCAGCCCTTGGTGACATCAAAAAGATGTATAATTCAGTGTGGCTGGAGGAACGTGAAATGCATCTACACCGATTTCTCTGGAGGGATAAGCCAGAGGAAGATATAAAAGAATATGCCATCACACGGGTCAACATAGGAGACAGAACAGCTGGGTGCATAGCACAGCTCGCTATGCGTGAGACGGCAAGACTATCCATCTTTGCTCACCTGAAGGAGGAGTGCAGGATTCTGGAAGAAGATAGCTATGTGGATGACATCCTAACATCCCACAACAGTCTGGAGGAACTGATCAAAATCACACAAGGAGTGGAGGACATCTTGAAGGCAGGAGGCTTCTTTCTCAAGCCTTGGGTGTGGTAAGGCCAAAGTGGGAGGCAGGTTGCTGCAGGGGGAATCCCACAAGAGCTGGAGGTAGCAGCGCAAAAAGCAGCAACAATCATACTACCAAACCAGATGAGGGTTGAAGACAACAAGGCCCTGGGTGTTGGGTATCAGGCGGAAGAGGACATGCTTTACATGATGACATCAATCAACTTTTCCAAGAGGAAAAGGAAGGTTAGACTGGGTGAGCATCTTAACAAGGAGAATGTGAGACTGGAAACACCTGATCCACTGAGCAGGAGAGAGCTGCTTAGTCAGGTAGCTGGGCTTTATGACCCAATTGGGCTAGTCACACCAGTAAAACAGAAGGGAGCAATCCTTGTAAGGAAGGCCTTCCAAGAGGCTGGAGGTGGAAAGATGACTCGAGAGACCTGGGATAAACCGCTTTCAGAAGGTCTAAGAGAAGAAGCCATTAAGATATTTGAAGAATATGTAGAGCTTGGTCATATTAAATTCCACAGAAGCATCACACCAGCTGACTGGAGAGGGAAACCGTGGGGAATAACCTTCTCAGATGGGAGTGATAAAACCTATGGAGCAGTGATGTACCTGAGGTGGGATACAGAGAGAGGAGTTGACGTCCGTTTTGTGGAAGCAAATGCCAAGCTGACCCCACTGGATCAAAAGGGAGAAGCGGCAAAGGCCGAGATCTGTGGAGCCGTTTTTGCAGCCAGGCTCAGGAAGTATTTTGAGAGACATGGGAGACTGAACGTGGAGAAGTGGTTCCATCTAGTGGACAGCCAGACAGTCTTGGGTGCCATTCAAAAGGACAGCTATGGGTACCAGACCTTTTTTGCAAACCGTGTGGGTGAGATCCAAAGAGCTGGACCTATTGAAGACTGGTGGTGGATTCCTGGGGAACTGAACATTGCCGATATAATGACTAGAGGAAGCACAGCAAGAGATCTGAAGGAAGGATCTGTGTGGCAAAACGGGCCAGAGTTTTTGAAGTGGCCAGTGGAGGAGTGGCCCAAGAAGTCAGCTGGAGAAGTTGCTGCTCATGCCAGGGAAAGTGTAAACAAGCTCCAGAGAAAAGCTTTCATAGCAGCAGTGACCAGAAGTCAAGCAAAAAGTGAGCAGAACCTGTCAACCACTCAGGGAAGCTTTAAAGATCCCAACAAAACCAAAACAAATCCCACAATTGGCCCAGAAAAGACACCCTCTGACTCTCAGCTGAAGAGTCTGGTGGAGGTTAGGAGATTCAGTCACCTAGACAAGTTAGTAAATGTTGTTGCCTGGGTCCAGCGAGCTGCTAAGAAGTGGCTGAAAATTAAAGTGGAAGGCAGAGGACAACTGAAAGATGAATTACCTATGCTAACAGTGAGAGAGCGGGAAGATGCACTTAGACATCTCTTCCTTGAAGCTCAGGAAGGTGGGACCTTTCCAGTTACAGCTCTTAATAGACTGGTGGTATACAAAGATGAAGAATCTGGATTGTTAGTCTGTGGAGGTAGAGTTCAGATATTCACTGAAGATAAATCTGCAGTGCCAATAATACCATATGAGGTGTGGATATCTGTGCTGATAGCAAGAGAGGCCCACAATGCAAATCATGAAGGTGTGGCAGGAACACTTCTCAGGATGAGAAAGAAGGCCTGGGTGATTAAAGGTCGAAGACTTGCAAAGAAAGTGGTTGACAGTTGTGTCATCTGCAGGAAGCTCCAAGCCAAGCAATGTCAGCAAGTTATGAGTGAACTGCCACCAGAAAGAGTGAGCTCCTCAAATCCATTTGAATTTACGAGTGTTGATTTGTTTGGACCATATGAGGTCAGAGACGAGATAAAGAAGAGGACTAAACTAAAAATCTGGGGGATCGTATTCTGCTGCATGGCTTCAAGAGCTGTTCACACCGATATTGTCAGTGACCAGTCATCAGAAGGGTTTCTCTTGGCTTATCAGAGATTCACATCCCTCAGAGGGCACCCAAGGAAGCTGTGGTCTGACGCTGGGACAAATTTTGTGGGGGCCAAACCTGCACTGAAGGAGCTCCAAAGTTTCCTAAATAAACTGAACAAAGCTGAGCTTGAGGTTAAAGCTGCAGGGAATGGAACAGAATGGTCGTGGAAGATCCACCCAGCGGACTCCCCCCACAGAAACGGAGCAGCAGAAGCAGCAGTCCGGTTAGTCAAAAGAGCCTTAAATAACCTTGGTGGTGATGGAGTCTTTACATGGGGAGAGTTCCAGACATTTCTCTTCATGGCAGCAAATTTGGTAAATGAACGGCCCATAGCTGCCAGAGTTCAAAGTCGTGAAGACCATGTGGAGTATGTCAGCCCAAACTCCCTCTTACTTGGTCGGGCCAGCCCAAAGGGAGATCCAGGAGATTTTCAGTTTGAAGGCTACTCGTATAAAAGACTCCAAAGTATCCAGCAAGAAGTCAGCAGATTCTGGAGAAAGTGGTGTGAGCTGGCTGGTCCCAACCTATTCATCAGAAGCAAATGGCACACAAAGCAGAGGAATGTCACAGTGGGAGATTTTGTGTGGCTGGCGGATCAAAACGCTTTAAGAGGCCGATACAAGCTTGGCAGAGTTGTCAGTGTAAATCCTGACCAAAGAGGAGTCGTGAGGGATGTGAATGTGAGGACTTTTCCAAGCTACCCTGTTCCAATGAGTAAAGGAGGAACACTGCACAAGCAAAGGAAAAACACAGATAAACTCTCATCCAGAATCCCCTCCACCATCGTTCACAGGGATGTCAGACGCCTGGTGGTTTTGCTTCCTATTGAGGAGCAACATTAAGAGACAATAGTGTGACCTCCTTGGGTTCATTAACCAGGAGCTCAAGTGGGAGGTGTTGGATTATGTGCTGTATGCTGTTTATTTTTCATGTTTTTCTTTTATTATTTTTCACTCTGAGATGTGATGATGTCTACTTTGTGAATGGAGTGTTTCAGAGGGCAGTAGAGAGCCTAAGTGTTCACATGGTGTTCAGAGAGAGAGCAGAGAGCAAGAAGCTCTAGGTTGATTAGCCTTGGTTGAGCAGCTGATGGGCCTTTTGTTTGTTTGCCCTGGGTGTGGTTGAGTCAGTGGAGCACAGAGACGCTACTGGTATGTATTTTACTTCATTTTCCCACTTATGTTCTAGTAAATCATGAAATGAGATTGATGATACTGATTGGAATGTTTAATTTAATTTAAGAAATTAGATTAGAAAATGAGAGAAAATAAATAAGAGAAGGAATGTTTAATTTAATTGAATCTGTATTATACTAAGTCTAATATAGAGAACTATACATGTTTGCATGTGTGACTATGGTTCATGGTGGAACTAATATGTTTGTTTTTCTTTTCTTTGTTGAGGTTATCAACCTGCTTATGATTCAACAGAAAATGACAAAAGTCAAATAAAAGAAATGACTAAGTTGATCTGAGTTGTTTCCTGCGTCCTCTGTGCCAAGCCTGGTCGAGTTCAGGCAGACAAACCCCAAAATAACTCGACAGTAACCAATAAGCAGTGATCATCTGTTTTAACGGTAAGTTAACCGAGTTCACTATAAAGTCCACTATAAAGTCCCCGCTCTATAAAATGATCCAGGGATTTAGGGGTTAGGGTGGACGATCGGACACAGTAAGCTTGTATGAGCTATGAGAACAGGAAATTTTAAACAGAGCGTCCACAAGGAGAAATGGGCTTGTGCATGCTCTTGCACGTGTTCAATAGGCGCACAGGGTTGTTTATGTGCATATTTTTTTTTTAAGTGAAGAATCCTCCACTCTACCTTTAACATGTATTTACCTAAGGAACAATAAGCTATAGTTCATGCTTAAGAGTTTTTTTAAGAGTTCTTTTGAACATCTAAGGAAGTGTATTTGGCCTACTGAAGCCCCTGTTTTTCAGGATTTGTTCTTTCTGTCTTGCACACTATATTGAAATCTGAAGACATTTTGATCCTAGACATGGAAGTGCTAATTAATTCCAGACTACAACATCAGAATGGTGGGTGTGCAAAATGAGTTTTCCCCTTCTACTCTAATTAGGATATTAAGTCCAGTGTCCATGCAAAGTACAAAAAGAGAAAGAAATTAGAATTTTTGTGACTGGGAAGCTGAAACCAGGTACATTTTTCTTCTCCTTTCAAACTGTTGTTCCCTCCAAAATGACTCCTCCCCAGTGTGCACAGCCTAATTCTCTACAACCTGCCGTCTGACTTGCTGGAGATTGCATGGCAGTGTGTGTGAGTTACTATGATAGTGTTCACAAAAACAAGTACAGCACTTTATGTGAAGAAAGATTTATGGTCTGAAAGATGTGTGGAGGAGTGCAGTGTGTGTATGATTTATGACTGGAATGGCCTCCCATGAGAATAGAAAAACAAACAAGAAAAAAAATTGCTGACTACGAATATTCAACTTAAAATGTTCAATATTTGCTAAGTAAATAGAAATAATAGAAAAAGGTGGTTAGATGAACCTAAAAAAATAACATCTGATTTGGTACAGCTTTGAGAGCAACCTGTAGGACTTATTAATATATGGATTTCCAAAAGAAAGGTAGTGAGTACAAATGAACAGACTTGCTCTGATGGAGGCACGGGATGGGGGTTGAGTAGAAGCAAAGATGAGAGTGGGTGTTGAAAGGTAGGGGCTCAGCTTTGATCTTTCTTTGAAGAGAAGGAGGAAAAGGTGGTAATTGACTCTGCTCTTTATTCCTCCTTCTCATTCTTTTGCTTTCTCTCTCGTTTTTCAATCAGAGATAAAGTGCTGGGAAGTCATCTCCGTTCGATACAGATGTGTAATAAGACAAGCCGACACGAGATGACGGGCAGGGAATGGGGCCCGAAGTGTAATATTCACAAATATTTGATTTTCACAACTATTTTGATGCCTACCTTCACTAATGCCTTGACTCAAAAGATGGTCCATGCATGGAATGTACAAGAAATGACAAAAAAGATAGATGGAGGAGATAGTGGAAGTTCTCATAACCCCCTTTTATTTAGAACACACATCAAACTTTATACCTGTTTGTGCATTTTAAGGTGTTTGAGCTTGGAATAAATACAGACATCTCCTGATTTATTGTTCTCTAGATATTTATACTAAATATACGATAGATAACAGTAGAATGTATTTCTTTTATTGTTACATTTCATTATTGTATTCATATTACGTACTTGAATGTATAAAGAGGTATGCACTTTGTACTTTGATTAGATAAATGTAATTGGAAGGCTTTTATTTTAAGTAATAGCAATTGCCACAACAATATTCAGTAGGTTGAATTGCTGCGTGTATGGAACAGATTTGGATTTCTTGCATTTTCAATTCCGTAAGCACCTTCCTACTTTTCCTTCAGTGTAATCTTATGTCTTCAGAAAATCTGCTATGGTTTGTGTCACTCATAAAATGTGCATCTAGAAAAACAATACATCTAGAAAGGCTCTCGTTATCTTTCTGTTGCATCAGAAGGCAACTGTCACATCTGCTGAGAAGTTGCCAGGATGTAAACGAGTTTTAAGCCACTGAGAGCTTAGAGATGGCTCACTGAGGTCTTTCACACAAATAAGTCAATATACTTGGGATAGCATTTAACTTAAACTAGATCAAGTAGATCTAAATGCATTCAAATAATGTGAGAAAAATACGTGATTTTCTCTGCTATTATGAGTACGTGAAAAAATTTAATACTTAATGTTAAACATGGTTAAAAAATAAACACATTATGATAAATATTAGCAGAATCTATGTGATCTGAAACTACAGTACCTGCAAAACATTTTCTCAGTTTTGACCTCATTCATAAAAAGGACAATACTCTGTTTAATTCTCATTAAATAACTAACTAAACATGATATCTGTTTCATACTCCCTGCTACATCCTCTTAAGCATAACATCCCACACCTACACAAAACCATTTTATACTTCTGTATGGCTTACAGTTGTCTAAAGTGAGGATGTTTTAATCCTTCGAAATGTTTACATTTCTGCCTAACATCTGAAGTGTGTTCTGGTGTTTATAAAACAGAAGGCTTTTGCACTCAATATGACCTGCGTTCCAGTCAGGTTATCTGAATTTCATAAAGTGGTAACTGGGAATCACAGCATTTTGTTGTTCAGTAAAGCAGAAATAGAAAAAAAGACCACATCAGATAAGAGCTTATATAAGCTCACAGGTTGTTTTATTTGGTTCACTTTGCTAGGACCAACATTTGGCTTCAGAATTGGCTTAATCAATTGCATACCTCTCCATTAAAGAGAAAACAAAAATCAGCTGCCATTAAAAAGAAATTTTACTGACAAAAGTAATAATAAATGAAAAATATATATTAAAAAATTTGGAATGATGACAATGTTTCTGAATATATTGAGTTAATCCCTGAAATCAGGTGTTCTATGTGATGTTCAGGAAATGCTAAGTCAGACTTCTGCACCTGTTGACGGGTATCTTGGTTCACTGTTCATGAGCAAAGTATTTTAATTGGTCTGGGACATTTTGTGTTTTAGAAAATCTACATTTTATTTTACAAAGTTTAAATTTTTATTCCTAATTACTTTTTTCAGTTTTGTGTTATTTGAATTACTAGTGCAAATTTATAATTTTCTTCAATGGAAGGGTATGTAAACTTTTAGGTTCAGCTGTATCTCAGTCCATACTGGCATGATTGTAACAAACAGTGAATATCCGATGACCTCTGGTGACTGTGAAGGCAAGTGAGGTACTGTATCTTGCTATGTTCAAGAAACTAGTTTGAGAAGAGATATGTTTGTGACTTGGTGAACTTTCCTGCAGGGGGTGGCCATAAGTGGATGATATGCTGTACTGAGGTCATAAAGAAATGGAAATAGTACTGTGTTGCATTCAAGTCGCGGAAGGGGCTAGAAGCGTAAAACTAAACCGAACCATCACACCAACACCACTGATTAGTTTATAATAGATCCATGCTTTCTTGTTGTGTCCACCAATTCTTTTTCCCTTTGAATGTTTCTGCTGTAATTCAGAGTAATTGAACCCAGGCCAGGTTTTACCAACTCGTTCTTGCTAATTGTATCATCAGTTTGCTGTCATTAACTATAAAGGAGCCACCTGCTGTAGCCCTTCAGCATCATTATTCAACGCATCATGGGTTCAGACATGGTATTCTGCATACCTTATTATAGTTTTTCTAAAGCTAGTGTTCGATTCATTCAAATTAAGGCTGTTAATTTCTTTCTGACCTCAAAAAAGTGTTTTATATTTATACAACTGTTGCACATTACATATATACTGTATATCTTTTTAGGCCAGCCATTGTTAACCAGGAGGCTGAGCATGTGAATCCCATAGGTTCCAAACATTTCTGAAAAGAGATTTTTCAGGTTGAACCAGAGATTCTTAAATGAATTGAGATCAGGACTTAAAGTCAGCCATCTAACATATTTGACGGTTTCCCCTGAAACCACTTGAGTATTGCTTTAACAGTAATCTTCAAATCTTTGTCTTCCTGAAAAGGTGAACTTTCATATCAGGGTTATTGCCAGGATTTTTTTTGAAGGGTGTCTTTTTAATTCTTTTAAGCTTGCTCTCTGCTGTCTGGGCTGTACTGTATTCACCTGCCTTGGGAAATATACTGTTTCTGCTGCCTTTATGCTCATTAAGATCAGGATATTGAGATAATAAGCTATAATTCTAAACAGTTTAGATACGGTGGAAAGAGAAACCTAGATCTCAGTCAAAGAGATGTTACACTAAAAATGAGCATATCAGCCTCATTTTCAACAAACAGCAAAGAAACAGAACGTAACAGCACATTACAGTAGAATTTGCTGGCGAGAGCCCTGCATCCCAGCCTCGAACCGTAGCCATTTTTTTTTTTTAAGAAAGTTTAGCATCAGCCATTTTTTCCTCAACTCAAACCCACTTTCCAGTCCATGCTGCTAAAAGGCCATCACAGAGCAGGATGCTACCATGTTTCACTGTGGGGATGGTGCCTGTGGAATGATGGGATGTGTTGGGTTTTCATGAGACAGAGTTTTATTTTGTGGCTAAAAGGTTTACTTATAGTCTCAGTCTCAGAGTACCCTCCTCTGGGGAGTCGACCACATGTCTTTTTGAACATGCTTTCTTATATATAGACTCAAGCTCTAAAGCATAGGAGCTACTGTAGTTTTCAGGACAGATACTCGATTCTCTGTTCTAGGGCTGTGCGACACCTTCAGGCTCACTGCCTCTTTGATTAATGCCCCTCTTGTTGGGTCTGAGTTTTGTTGGGGGAATGCTCTTGGTAGATTTGTCTATGGTAACATTTGATTTCCATTTAAAGATAATGGATTTGATAGTGCTTCCACAGAGTGCAAAGTATTTGGATTTTTTTGTAACACCACCCAGACGTTGACTTCTAAACAACATTGTCCCTTACTTGTCTGGGAGCTCCCTGGTTTGGATGGTGAGATGCCTTGCCTAGTGGTGTTACATTCTCTAGGGCACGCTTTTTCAGTTCCCGTCCTATAAGCTCAGTATCCTGCTCTTTTTAGATGTGTTTCTGCTTCAAAAGACATGACTCAAACATGCAGGTCCTTAGCAGGACTCTGGAAAACTTGACTGCATGCTAAGGAGGTCATTCAGCAACTGGATTCATGTGTGGAAGCCGAATGTGCAGGACCTCGGGGCCCAGAAGTCAGAAGTCTGCTCTACCAGGACCGTTTTAAAAATAATGTGGTCATCCTGAAAGATAATTTGATACTTAGATTATACACAGGTGGTTTTCATTTCACTAATTATCATATTTTCCAGACTATAGAGCACACCTCACTATAAGCTGTGCCCACAAAATTTTTTGAAAAAACTGGAAAAGTAACCTGCTGGTATCTACTGAATTGTCTCCCACCAAACCTGTAGGGGGAGCTCTACATATAGCCCCTGGAGTAGGAACGTAGAAGAATGCTAGCTCCCATTAGCTTGTTGGTTTGCAGCAGTAAGAGCTTCTACTGAAAGATGGGTCTCCATCAGCTCTTTATTTCAGCTCTGCAGGAGTTGAGCTCAGTCTCTTCATTGGTTCAGCAGCTTTAATGAGGCAAATAAATGTCCAAATGCGGAAATTCTGGATATTTGTTCTCCGTCGGGCCTGCTACTAGCATGTTGAAAAGTATCAGCTTATTCTTTAATTTCCAACTTTGAGTTCCCCCTCTGGGGGTTAGGAAAAATCAACAGAAAACCTGCACCTTGTTATAAGCAGTTACAGTTACAGAAAATCGGGTGAAAAGAAAGGGAAGAAATACGTTGGAGTCAGGATTTGAACTTGGGACAACTGTATCAAAAGACCAATTCCTCTGTATTTGTAAAGATCTGCCATTTATCCCCGTACCACCCCTTTTGTGGAAAGTTTTCATTATAAATCAAACCTAAAAGATAATCTTGGAGATATTGAACTCACACAGCACTGGCTTCTACTGCTGTTTTTCAAAAGTAAAAGCTCGTGAGTGGGACCAGTTTTGTTTCTCATGTTAATGAATATCAGCTCATGTTGTGTTTTTATTTGCAACGTGTTGTCTTTATCATAACTGGAAAGAGAGAGCATCAAGCTGAAAAGGCAAGCTTCAGGTTCAAACGCACGTTCTTGAAGAAGTAGAGATCAGCGGGTGTGGGTGGAGGACATAAAGAGGCAGAAGGATGATGGAGAGACAGAGTTGGAAGTATGGAGAAAAAGCACAATGTGTCCATTAGCTGTCCAGTGTGGGAAGCAGAGGTCAGACAGCGACTACTAACCATCAGTGCAGCCCTAATGGCAGCAACAGCAGCAGATAATGAGTGTAGGGGGACATGAACCCAACCTATTAACTATAGGACTGGGTGTCTGAGGGGGGAGCAAGGACAAAATTTGGACAGCAAAAAACACTAATGGGACCAAAGATAACATCATAGAGAAGGAGGAGCACTCAGATCACGGGGATACATTGGAGTGTGTATGCAGATGGGGAAAACTGAGGAGGAACTGTGCAGATGGTCTTTTTCCTGTAGTGACAGACATGTTGAAGGAAATAGAGGCAAAAGTAAAATGCCATACGGCTGTGTGATCTGCACTCTTCTCTTCTCCCTGTCAGCGTGTCTAACATCTTCTTTCTCAGGGGAAATCTATCATTTTATCTTGTCTCAATCTCTTTTTTCTAACTGCCCATTTTCTCCCCAGTCTCCATTCCCATCTTTTCCTCTTCTAGTTGTTTTTTAACTGACATTATTAAATGCAACCAAATGATTTTTTTAATAACCTGCTTTCCAAGCAATTGCAGTCCAAAAATTTTTAACTCAACAGCCTTCATCATTAAGAAAAATAAATACACCTTATAGTTGAAAATGGCAATAGTTGAAGGGTTGAGAACTCTTGAGAGAGCTTACTGTATCCCCTTTTAACCAGTCATGAATTCAATATTGATAGAAAAAGTCATTTAATAAGATGCAAAAAAAACTTTTTGGAGGGATCATAGATTTCTTTGAGTTTTATTTGATTCTGATGTCATTGATTATAGATTATGATTAACTCAGGACTAATGCAGCAAGTGTAGCAAAATACAAACAAAAGTATTTTGGTGTGCAATAAAAGGAGAGGTAACAAAATTAAGATAGATTTGTATTTGTATTGATGCATTTACCTGAAAAAAAAAACAAGATCCGGTTGTTACAAAAAATATAAGGTGCTAAAATATAAAATGGAAGTTATTAAAAAACTGCTCACAAGTACAACAATGAAAAAATACCAAAATCTGTTTAAAATGACATGATAGCTGTCTTGTCTGCCTGGCTGTGTGTTTCCTTGACGGGGGCCATCTGTGGAGCTGGTTGACAGTTGTCTTGT
The DNA here is from genome assembly GCF_016077235.1 of Cyprinodon tularosa. Taxonomy (NCBI): domain Eukaryota; kingdom Metazoa; phylum Chordata; class Actinopteri; order Cyprinodontiformes; family Cyprinodontidae; genus Cyprinodon; species Cyprinodon tularosa. The sequence goes on along the minus strand of NW_024038778.1, from coordinate 1,055,931 downwards.
GTATCTCTGCTTCTTTCTTTCTGTCTGCCGCTGTCTGCTTGAACCCCAGTTGGCCTTGGCAGATGGCCACTCACACAGAGCCTGGTTCTGCCGGAGGTTTATTTCACTTAACAGGGAGTTTTCCTCTCCACTGTCACTACATGCATGCTAGGTGTGAGGGATTGCTGAATAGCCAAGGACTAAATGAAAGTGAAAATCCTCACCACAAAATCATTCAGGAAGAATGTGTCTTGCAAGTCAATGACTGTATACAATCAACTGTTTTGCCTTGACAGAAACTTTCAACCAATCTGACTGTATTGTCTGTTTAAAGTGCCTTTAGATGACGTGTTGTGAATTGGCGCTATGTAAATAAACTCAATTTAACTGAATGAAAAAACAAAAGATAAATTGGAAAAGATGACCATTAAAGATTAGGGTGAGGTCAATAGGCCTTCCAACCAAGACTTCAATCTTCGACAACTCATCCATGTGTTTGTCTTTAGTTGACAGGTTTGCCTTATAAGTGAATCAGTCAGCTGCTGCTGACCCAGAACTGGCTGCAAGCAGTGGAAAACGAGTCCTTATATGGCTTCCTGTATCGCAGAGAATGGTTGAGCACCAAAATCTGTAGTCAGTGTATCACCCACCCAGACGACTCGGTCTTCCAGTTAAGGTCTACTCTTTGCACCCAGATTAGAACTATACATAAAGAAGCTCCATTCAAGATTTAGGTTAAACTAATGGTTAAAAAAAGGAGAAATTCAGAGAAAACTGCTAAAACGAAATACTCATTTTCATGTCGTCTTTTGTCAATTTTCATCTTGTATAGCCCTTTAAATTTTCTTGTTCCAAGAATGCGCTATACAATTTACCTTGCCTTACATCTCATCAACAGACTTAATTACCAAAATACAATGCAAAAAGCAAGTCAGCAATTTTCTGATAGCTCTAAAGTCATTCTTCAGTCTTTAATTGAGAGAGGATGGTATCATTTTTGATATGAAAGTTTTTATGTTATCTAAAAAGTTAATTTCACATCCCCTTGTCTTTGGATCTTGATTGAACAAAAATAATTTGACATCTAAATGTGCAAGGATATAGAGATTTTTTTCAGCTGAATGTTAAAATATCATGTTAATGCTCCAGATTATCATACTGGAAGACTCCGGTTCCAGGTTGTGTTTTAGAAACGGCTTATTAACGAGAGACTGAACAGTTAAAATGTATTACCCAGTGATGATAATGGAGGGGACAACCCTTCAAGTGTCTAGTTAGTTACTTCGTGCCCTTATTCTTAGTTGTGGTTAAAAATTCACCACTATAGAGACTGAAAAGCCCTGCGACATTCTAATGCTCTCTCATCAGCAGAATTATTACTGATTAACAGCAAATCCCTGAAAAGGCGACACAGCTGGATGTGAGGTAATTCTGCGTCATTTAGCCTGAAACTAAAAAAACTGTATATTTAAGCATGGAAAAGAAATGAAAAAAATGATAGGAGGAGTTTTTAGGGTAGAATACAGAAAGATGAACAGAGAGACAGGGAGAGATGAAAGGCTATTCCATCTAGAGATTAGAGTATAATCCATCTTTGAATGGATTCCCTCAGATTACAGCTTGTTCCCCTATTAAATCTGTCAGTCAACTCCCAACAGTGTCAAATAGAGAGCCTGTGTGTGTATGATCTTTCTGTGACTGGAGATCTGTGTGTTTTAAGCCTTTTAGACAAATCTCTGCAGAGACCTCGAGAGCAGGGGGGTTGGCTGATCTCACTCTCACGCACATACATTCCCCTTCACACGCACTCATGCACACACACAATACACAAAACAGAGGGCTGGTGTCAGCTGACTGTGTATTAATAGAGTTGTCAGATATGTGTCTGCAGGTTTCACATCCAACTAACACTTATCACACTGACACCACATAAACAGCAAAAAGACTACGTTTGAGAGAAAGGAGAACTATATTTAAGAAAAGGAAAAAATAACAATATATATATAAAACAATCTGGAAAGTAGGTGATGAAAATCATGATTTTAACGTGTCTTTACAGAGTGCAGAGAAATAAATGGAGAGAAAAAGGCGATTGTTTGCTGATCTCTCTAGAGAATACCACAGGAGTGCAAGAAATAAGGTGAGAGTGTTTCTTTGAGTGTCATGGTGCTCATTAATGCTGCATGCTGGCAGCTAAGTGTCATCGTCATAGCACACTTACCTCAGAATCCCAATAAAAGAATAAAAAAACAAAACGAGCCAAGACATGCCAAGCTCTCACACACAATCCCACAGCACACAGAAAGTTGCACATCCAAGCCAGAAGGGAGACAGAAACACACAGAGGATGGAGAAAGGTGCATCCTGTCCTTCAGCTGCCAAATCTTCTGTATTTCTATCGTTACTTCATCCATGTGATAAACAGGAAGGAGTCATAGGAAGAACACAAATCATGTAGCTGAAGTGGTGAGCAGAGCATTGTTAATAGGAGCCATGGAGCCCAATAAGTGTTTCATTATTTGATGAGGCTTAAGCAGCTGGATGTAACCCGAAATGACAGAATGATGCAGCATTTGATCAGCACCACCATGGAGTAACATCATATGAGAGCATTTAAGATGTTCATTGAAGCCAGAAATCATACAAATTTACACTGCAAGCATGAATTTCTAGATTTTTTAAAGAATAGAGAACAGAATTCAACTTTATCTCATTACACTGTCACAAATACAGAGCAACGAAATGAAGTCTCTGCATTTAACCCATCCCCTTGGGGAGCATTGGGCTGCCATTGTGTGGCACACGGTGAGCAGTGTGGGGTTCAGGGTCTTGCTCAGAGACCTAGAGCGGCAGTCTGTGGGAGTGGGGCTTGAACTCAGAGCCTCTGGGATCCAAGCTCAATGCCGTAACCACCAGGACACCCCTGTCCCACTCCCTCCCAGATGCACCCTTTTATGACGAAAAAATTCTGAGTAAAATCATTAGCCGTGACACTGGAATACAACAGCAGGATCCACAGGTTATGAAAAGCTGAACGCTTTCACAGAGTCATATAAGTAGAGCTGTGGGGTATTGATACAAATACAAGCATATTACTTTTTACTGAAAGATTTCAATTCAATCACAACATGACTCAGGCTTTTAGCAAGCAATCCGTACAGCAGTACATTCTATGGCCTTCACTAAAAAGATGACAAATTGTACTCCCTGTTTTTACCTTAGAAACTTCAATTAAATGTTCTAAATTTCACAGGCACCTGATGCTGGAGTTGGAAAAATGTCACTTTTGCTCAACGCGCCACATCCACCAATCAGAGAGGCCGATCTGAGGCTGGCAGGGAGACGTACACAGCGCTGCTGATGCAGATCGCTTTGATCACTCCTCTGAAACAGTTTATTAACGCCTAAATTAACTTGAAATGTCAAAAACCGCCTGGAAAATATGTACACTTTTATTATTCTGGCGCCTGCAGTTTGTACCATATACCTGAAAAACAATAACTTAATGCATAACACGCTAACTTCCAGCTGCCATGAACAGTAGGTGAAAACCCCACAAGAGTTGACCTGGCCTGAGGCAGCTGCTGCTGGGGATCCCCAGTGACACCACACTGCCGGTACGTGGGGGTCTGCATGGCTCCGACAGTGAAATATTTTAAGGCAGGATTGTAATCTGGATTTTTCACCCACTGATTACAGCAAATATAGCAAAGCTGCTCTCTGCCATTGAAAACAGGAGCAGCAAAAGCATTTTTGCTTTTTGAATTAACGCTCTGATTGTCTGAATAGATGAAACATAGTATTGTACCTAAAAATGATCTCATGTCTTCCTTATTAAATTTCCTCCTCTAGTCAACCACACATACTTCCCATAATCAGGAAAAAAGTAGTGTTGTAACAAAGACAAAGGGTTAGCTGCATTCCACCTCTAAATGCAGGAAATAACATTTCAGAGAGATCTAAATTTAAAAGTTTTCTGGGGGAGGATACCCCCAAACCCCCTACACCAAGCCTAGAGATGTGATACGCCAAGCTGTACACCCTATGAAATATTCCTAGCTAAATGTCTGATATTAATTCAAATTGAAAGTGTCAATACTACCTCAAAAATAAAATCTTTAAGGCTTAACCTAAAATAACTCAAACTAATTTATAATAATTTCAAAAATTGACTTTTTCAGATATTTTCCTAAACAGCTAAATTCATTTTTTTTTGTTGTAAGCAAGGTAAATGTGCAGCAATCTTATTTCAGCTAGCTGGAAAGCATTGTGTAGCAAGATGTTGGGGAGGGGAAGCACTTTGTTACATTGAGCTACACATGGTTAGATGTGCTCTGGTTTCTTTAGACTTTCTCTGGCCTCTTATTGAAAAGGACTTTAAATCACAGGAGCAGCATGAAGGGAAATTTAAGCGGTTTTGAAACCAAGGATTTTTAAATCTCCCACATACTTAATACTGGTAGCCAACTAATTCCTAGATCTTTTTGAAGCAGATGAATTAAAATAAAGAATAAATTGCAAAAATCCTTAATTTTACTTATTTTCTATTGAAGAAATCATTAAAAACATCAGTTGTAAGATTATGCTACTGCAGTGACAGATGACTTTATTTGAAAGCCTTTGACACATTTCACCAGAGGTGCCAATAACTGCACGGAGGAGACTGTACATCCGTCTTTTTAAAATGCTTCTGTGAGTAAAAGACATTCTTGCAACGCTTTTATTAGCTAGGAGTTGGGATGACGAAGAAGAATAATGTAACCCCTGTGAGCCAAGGGAGTCAGATTGAGTCTGCCACCACACACTCATGGTTCTTAAAGCAGAGCACAATATATCCTATAGACCTTTTTCATTTTGCAGAGTACTTAAATTCTCACGCTCGCTGTCTGAACACCTGGAGGCTATGTTCTCACCTGCTGCTGATACAATTGCAGCTACTGTTCAAATTTCACACTTCAAAGGCCCTACCTTGGCCCTTAAAATCTGCAGGAAATGTTTAATGCAATTCAGTTTTTCTTTTTTTTTTTCTTTTTTATTGAGTTTAAGTCGGTGTCATTGCTGGTCAGTTTTAGCAGGGCTGCATCTGGTACTGTAAGGAGGGGGGATATTGAGATTGATTAAATATCATTATGATACATTCTGAGTGCTATCAAGCTAAGGAAATAATTCCTAAATTTGTTGAAGCCAAGAGGTTTGTTGACTTTAAAGAATAATTCGGACCATTAGACTTTTTTCTTTCATTATCTCAGATTTAAAAGCACATTATCTGTCCATTATCTAACCATTAAATCAGCCAGACATTATTCAAGTGATAATCAAACAAATCAATAAGTAGGATAAGAACTTAAAAGCCACAAACACAGGTTTTGCTCAAAACTAAATCGTTTTTTTTTTTAAATCATGGTAACCTAAAATTACATGAACTAAACAAAAGAATCATAAATGGTGGATTGTCTTATTAATTACACCTCCATGAGGGCCATAGAAGGTAGCCTGAAACAGCACATTAATAATGATTATTCATGTTCTTTCTCACTTTTTAGAAAGAATATAGAAAAAGCAAATCAGTGTCAAATAAAGCCTTGGTAATGGCCACTATTTAAAACTTTAAATCCATGTTTCTCTTTCATTTATATCCAAGAATAAAAACCTGTTGAAATATTGACCATTAATACCAATATTTCCAATCCAAATCAAGCCCAAACAAAACATGTTGACAATCAGGTTTTGTGGGTAGATTTTATAAACCCCAACCAGTTTTTTATAAAATTTAGAAATCAATAATCTAAGCGCTAAGATCTTTCACTTTCATAAAAAGTAAATGATGTTTAGTGGGAAGCCAGCTTTCCGTCTTTTCTTGGTGGGATTGAAAGGACTAATATTCACCTGTTAATATTTGTAATATTTGTATTGATGACATCCAACAAAACTGGATCAATGGTTAAACTAACTTCTCTGATGTCATCAATTTAGTTTTTCTTAATGGGAATCATTGCAAGGAAAACCAAAGTTCATTCCGGTTTATGTTAATTTTAGGGCTTGATAGAAAATGTATAAAAGGATCTTTGGAGCCTATAATGGTCATTAGGTGTCAGGAATTCATGCTGTAAAGCTGGTTGCATATTTGTGGAGTTGGAAGGACTCTAATTCATTCATCGTTTAGTGTGTTATTGCTTTTAATTTCAGAGGTGTAGGAATACATGATGCAATAGGAAATATAGTGGCAGAGCCTTACTGTATAATGCCAGGTACAAAGTAGTACAAGCAGCTCATGCCATGTTTGCAACTCATGCATGGGATGACTTCAAACAAAAATGTAAATAAAAAAAAAAAAAAAAAAATCCTCCTTCCTCATATTTACTTTGTATAAGACACATTTTTCAACAAGCCAACAAACACGCTACAGAGGGAACAGTTACAACAGCTCAAGGGCTTTACTGATGTCTTTCCTGTGTTAACACACATGATCACTCCAGCCCAGCAAAGTGCCATAACTCTTGCTTTTTATAGAGGTGGTCAACCTTGTGATGACCAGTTCATAAAGTGCTTTTGATTACTACAGCTAGGCTCTGATTTACTCGCTCTGACCTGCCAAAGCAGCAAGGGATTACTTTAGATTTACGGCAGTAAAAATTTTCTTTTAGAAATTGAAACAAATAGATTTTGTCATTTTAAAATATTTATTCAGAGAAGAAAAAAATTTATTATTTAAAATTAACTGAGTTAAAAAAAACAAAACAACTCCATTGTAGTAGAAATAGATGCAATCCCTCTAATAAACTTTTAAATTGTTTGAATGATTTTGTTTTAATATATTCTGCTATTGTTATCCCATTTTTGTTTGGTGTTATTCATTAGATAGACCTGTTTACTGCTCTAATGGCCAGATCCTTTTGGAGTCTGAGTGAAATGTGTTTTCTGCAAGGATCTAATCAAATACACAAGATCAGGAATCTGCTCACCTCCTTCCTGTGTTTGGATCCTACTCTTTTATTAAAAACATGATCAGAGTGCCTTTAGAAGTCTAATTCAGATCTCTCAAAGGCAGCATCGAAGCCATTTTCAACCCTTGAAGCAGTTTTGTGTAGCGGTCCCAGAATGGTATTTGTCCCTTAAGAAAATCGAGCTAATGTAGACAAACTTCTTTTTATCTTTTTAGGACACGATTTTTCTGACAAGTTAATATATTCTTAAATCAAAAATATAAGAAGCAAAAGAGAGCATTTTATTTTATTTAGCCATGTGTTCTTCCTTTAGTCAGACTTACTGTATATAATACAGCACACCATAAAATATAAGAAATTGTGCACCTTTCTATTCTGAAAGCAAACATCTTCAAACATTTTTCAGACTATAATTATTTCTTTTCATCTTTGTTTCAAAATAAATATTAATAAGTCAGTTATGGGGAAAAAATTGTCCTGATTAAACAAGTTGGATACCACTTCTCTAATTGATAATCAGTTATTTCTAACGTACCCTGTTTATACAGTATATAATTATGTATTTCTCTTACCAATCTTCAAAATGAAAAACAAGACAGATCTATGTTGATCTTCATTAGGAAATGAAGAAAACACCTCTATATTAGCCCACATCCACAGTGAGAGGTGAGGCAATGCTGGATCTATTTATCTTGCAATTACAGAAAGGAAGAAAGGCAGTAGAGCTGGTTAAAACACTTCAAAGATCACTTTTGAAGAATCTCAAACAAACAATAATTTTTTTTATGTATCTTAGGAAAATGTGGAAGGTGCTGCATCTAGATTGATCAAACTACAATGGAAACACTCAGCTATATTTATCTCAATATTCTTACATTTGAAGCCCATTTCAAGCTCTTTCATTTTAACTAAGCAGCTATAATTATCCCCCACCCACCCCACCCCACCCCCTGACCATGTCGCTGTGTGCTTCCTCTGATTTTACCACATCACATAAATTAAGGTGCTTTGTACTTAATAATGAACATATCCTGAAACAAGTTCTTTTATAGATGGTTTGAAAAAGTTTAGCACATCGTAGTTTATCCAAGTGTCTGTTTAGGCCTGAGGCATAACCAGAAAAACTTCAGAGGATGAGTAGATTTCACAGTATGCACCAATTACTGCTGCCATTGTGACCTTCTTTGATGCTGTTAGCTAATAAGCTCTCAGGTCTGACCTTCTGCTTGACGAGCCGGGTCATAGCAATATTTGTTTTTTGTTTAGCTACATAGAGAGAGCAAAGGATGCAGCCAGAAAGTAGGGGGGAGTAAATGAAAATGTAAATGTTCTTTTACCTGTTGACCCACGGTTTTTCTTGCCAACTGTCCGTCAGCCAAAGAAAATGAGACGGAAAAAAATTATATAAGTTAGAGAAAAGCGCAGACAGGTGGTGGAGAAGGAGAAAAAAAGGGGCGCGATATAATTTAGATTTGTTGTATTTCCTCGGGGTGTAGCAGAAGGGCACTTTAAGGAAATGCAAATAAAAAGAAGCAGAAAAAAAAAGAAAAGACCAACATTCACAAATCACACCCTTAAAGACATCTAAAAGCTTGAGAGGAAAACTGGATAAGGAGGCTCTTTCAGTGAGCAGCAGGAAATATAAATACAGCCTGAAAGAGAAATGACATAGAAATGGATGACAGAGAGGAACAGACAGAGTAAAAGTGAGGATGCTACGTTATCATGGAGTCCAGAGAAAGACGAACTGTTTTCTGCTCATCCATCAACTGACAGCTACCAAACTTTCCCCCTCATTCACTCTTCTTCTCCTTCCCTTTATCTTTCCCTGTTTCCAATGCTTCTTGTATTTGTCACGACTTTAGAGAGAGCAAGACTCTAGTTTCTGCGTAAGGGATGGGAATGATGTTCTGCTTACAGAAGATGTACATTGACTATTCTATCTGTATACTTCCTCATTGTGCCTCTATTCAGCCCATCTGACTCTCACTCCAATCTGAAATACTGAAAACAGAATAAAAACAAGAAAAGGATAAATTAAAATGACTTAAGTACTTGTAACTTTTACCAAAAAGATTTAAAAACATAATTTTTCCCACATTTTTAAGATCATACTTCCTTTAAATGTCCTCAAATGCTGCCATCAGACATATATTCATATTGGCTTAGAATAGCTGAAGGAAAATAAAATACTAAAGAGATTTACATCTATGTTTTTCAAAAACAAAATGCACTCAAATAAAAATAAAACTTATTGTAGCTGCAGTATAGAATACTATCCCTTTGGTTTTTCAGCATCACAGCAACATTTACAACATTTTATAGGGTTAAATTTAGCTTGCAGCCCAGGAAGAGCTGTTTATGATGCACCTATAGAAGAGAGCATAAATTAAACACTTAAATGTCCTAACAACAACAGCAGCACCTGTACAAGTACCCCAGTATTACACTTTCCCATTATAAACATTAGGAAAATGCAAACCCGTAAACAACACCCACTAATGGGTAGCTTTAATAAATGTTCCGGAATATAAAAACAAATAAAGCCCAACTAAGGATCTGGGTTTAAAATGCCTTCAAAATGTAGACAAAAAAATCAAGAATTCATAAACAAAACATAAATTTTTCTACATGTTTACCTATGATTACTTATTAAATCCAAGCAAATAAAAATAAACTATTTCACCTTTCTAAAAGCATAAATATGACAATCGAGTAACATGAAAATCACATTTTTATCTTTAGGTTGTTGATTAAATTCACAAGCAAATACTTTCTTATTGTAGGACCGAAGTGATCTGTAAAATGATTTAAGCCTAGATTGATTAAATTATTCATTGTTGGGAGCTGGAGAAGTTCCACCTTCCTCCAGCAGAGTCCGCCGTGGATCCTCCTGAGCTGAGCTGCCTGCACACCTGCGACTGATCATCTCATCAGGAGGACCACAGTACTTAAGCTGTCTTCAGACCTTGCCTCAACGCCGCAGTGTTTAATCAGTTTGGTTAGCACCTAAGCCTAGAACCCCCTGAGAACTTTGCTATCTCTGAGTCCAGTTTGGATTCTAACCTTTTTGTCTCTGCTTCCAGGTTACCTGTTTTTCTCCTGTGAAGCTCTGGAAGAGCTTAACCTGCCCAGCCTGCCCTCTGAGCCAAACCTGAAGACTCTCTTCTGGATTTCCAAGCAGCTCTGGATTTAGAGCTGGGAACTCAAACCAAGGTCAACACCCTCACTAGAAGTAAGACGCTGAAACACTTATCGGACTCTGCTGAACCAAACCATCTCCGGACCCAACAGTTCCTCTCCCAAAGTCTCTTCTACGCATCTCAAGGTACAAACCAGAATCTCTCAAGATCAATTCCAACCAAGCCAACGCTAACTGAACTGTCTCCCTCACAGACTCCAGTGAACCAGTCCCCAGGCCTGAACCAGCAAACTGTACATTTACTACGTGCTTGTGTAACAATAAACTTGTTAACTTTTCCCCTGAGTCCGTTGTGTTCTGCTTCTTGGGCCTCTCAGTAAACCCATCATGACAGAACACTGCGGCCAAACACAAGGCCCAGCAGATCACCTCCGCCGTCGATTGGAAGAGCAGGAGGCTCAAATCCATGGACACGCTCTGGCTCTTCGTGAGTTAAATACCCATATTGAAATGCAGAACCAAATGCTTCAGAGCTATGCTAGCTACATGAACAGCGCTAACGCCACGCCGGCGGCGCAACCATTTCCGGGTCCAGTTCCACCTCCGAGGTCACCGGCAGTGACGTCATCCGAGTTCCGTCCAAGTCTACCTGAGAAATTCTCCGGTAATGTAAAAGACTGCAAGGGATTTTTATTTCAATGCCGTCTAATTTTTCAGAACTCTCCTGGCAGTTTTCCCACGGACCACAAGAAAATAACTTTCATTTTATCTCAATTGACAGGAAGAGCCCTGGCCTGGGCTCAAGCCAGGTTTGCCTCGGATGAAAGCCTAGATTGTCAATACTCAGACTTTATTTTTGAGTTTTCTCAAGTTTTCAACCAGGAGACCGATCAAACCCTTGACTCTCGTGCTCTTTTTCATCTCAAACAGGGGAATTCGTCAGTGGCAGAGTTCTCTATTAACTTCCGGGTTAAGGCTGGAGCTTCCGGATGGAACCAAAGTGCTCTAAAGGGCGCCTATTTTAAGGCATTAAATGAAAATATAAAGGATGAACTGGCTACCCTCGATGAACCTGCTACTCTCGAGGAACTTATCCATTTGACAATTAAGCTGGATAACCGGATCCGAGCTAGAAACAGCCTCAAATACAGGAATCAGGGGTGGTCTTCCTATGCCCCCGCCTCAAATAATGTGACTGTTGTTTCTGCTCCTACAGAACAGTTATCCAGCCCGAAGCCTAAGATCCAGCCTCTCCCTTTGCCTGTTCAGGCTATACATATTGGAGAGACGGAGATCGAACCCATGCAGGTTGGACACACTAGGCTGACTCCTGAAGAAAGGCAAAGACGATTTTTTGGCAAGCTTTGCATCTATTGCGGTGAGAGTGGTCATTTCATCGCTTCATGCCCAGCGAAATCAAAAGCCGGGGCCCGTCAGAGGATCTGAGGAGTCTGGCGGGCCATGATAACTCTGAAAAATCTACTCGCCTTATGCTTCCAGCCACTTTATTTTTCTCGGACCAGAGCCTCTCATTATCTGCTTTCATTGATTCTGGTTGTGAGCGAAATTTAATTGATTCCAATCTTGTCCAACAGCTGCAAATTGAAACAGTTCCTTTAACCCAGCCTCTTAGTGTCTCAGCAATCGATGGGAAGAGACTTCACCAAGTAACCCATCAAACCCAACTGCTTGAGCTTCTGATCTCAGGTAATCATCGAGAAACCATAACTTTCTTTGTTTTTCCCTCCGCATGTTCCCCTCTGGTGCTGGGTTTCGAATGGCTGGAGAAACATAATCCCCATATTAACTGGACTGATCGTCATGTGGAGTCCTGGTCCACTCGATGTCATGAAACATGCCTCTGTACGGCAGCTCCCGCTGTGGGGTCCCCTAGAGGTGGGGGGGAGATGGACGTCCCTGACCTTTCTTCAGTACCTCCCGACTACCATGATCTGGCTCCTGTCTTTAGTAAGGTCAGTGCTACGTACCTTCCACCACACAGACCATACGACTGTGCTATCGAGCTATTACCCAGAGCCCCGCTGCCCAGCAGTAGACTTTACAACATCTCCAAACCAGAAAGAGAAACCATGGAGAAATACATAAATGAGTCCTTAGCCGCTGGAATAATTCGCCCCTCTTCGTCCCCTTTGGGCGCGGGTTTCTTTTTCGTTGGAAAGAAGGATGGTTCACTAAGACCCTGTATCGATTATAGAGGCTTGAACCAGAATAACAATCAAAAATAAGTACCCTCTCCCATTGCTCGCTTCTGCTTTTGAACCTGTCCAAGAGGCAACCGTTTTCACCAAGCTAGATCTGAGGAATGCCTATCACCTCCTCAGAATACGAGAGGGGGATGAGTGGAAAACAGCATTTAAGACTCCCTTGGGCCAGTTTGAATACTTGGTGATGCCCTTTGGACTAACTAATGCCCCTGCATGCTTTCAGGCCTTAGTGAATGATGTTCTCAGAGACTTCCTAAATGTGTTCGTGTTTGTCTACATAGATGACATTCTAATCTATTCCAAGGATCTTTCAGAGCATAAGAGACATGTCCGCCTGGTTCTTCAGAGACTGCTGGAAAACAAACTGTTCGTCAAAGCCGATAAATGTGAGTTTCATCAGTCTTCAGTAACTTTTTTGGGGTTTGTGCTCGAAGGCGGGCAGGTTAAGCCTTCAGAAGAGAAAATAAAAGCAGTTTTGGAGTGGCCGGTTCCAGAGAACCGTAAACAACTGCAGAGATTTTTGGGTTTTGCTAATTTCTACCGACGATTCATCAGAAACTACAGCCAAACCGCTCTCCCACTAACCTCCTTAACATCATCCAAGAGAACCTTCCAATGGACCCCCGAGGCTCAATCTGCATTTAATAAACTTAAAACTTTGTTTTCCAGAGCTCCAGTGCTGATCCAACCCGATCCGTCCAAACAATTCATCCTGGAGGTTGACGCTTCAGATTCAGGCGTGGGGGCAGTCCTATCCCAAAGACTCGACACGGATCAACAAATTCATCCATGTGCATTCTTCTCCCGTAGACTTTCTCCCGCAGAGCAGAACTACGACGTTGGAGACCGAGAGCTCTTGGCTATCAAATTAGCCTTGGAGGAATGGAGACACTGGCTGGAGGGAGCTGGATTTCGTCACTGGTCTCCCAATCTCTCAAGGTATGTCTACTATATTCACCATAGTTGATCGATTTTCCAAGTCCTGTCACCTTATCCCTCTCAGAAAACTTCCTACTGTCTTTCAAACTGCTCAGCTTTTGATCAAACACGTTTTTCGTCTCCATGGAATCCCACAGGACATTCTCTCTGATCGTGGACCCCAATTCATTTCCCAGGTTTGGAAGGCATTCTGTTCCGCATTAAACTGTAAGTCATCACTAACCTCTGGCTATCACCCGCAGTCCAACGGCCAAACCGAGAGGATGAACCAACACCTCGAGTCAACCCTCAGATGCCTAACTTCCAATAACCCCACCGATTGGAGTCAGTACATCACCTGGATCGAATACGCCCATAACTCTCTCAAGTCAGCTTCCACCGGTCAATCGCCTTTTCAGGTCAGTCTTGGCTATCAACCTCCTCTTTCCCCGCAGATGAGAGAGAGAGATATCGGTCCAATCCGTCAGTCAGCACATCCACCGTTGCCAGCGCATCAGGAGGGATACCATCACCTCTCTCAATCGTTCGCCTGAGACGACCAAACGATTCGCCGACACCAAGAGACGTCCTGCCCCTGAGTACTCGGTCGGACAGGAGGTATGGCTGTCCACACGGGACATTCCCCTCAAGGGGATGTCTCGTAAACTCTCGCCCAAGTTCATCGGTCCATACAAGATTGTCCAGGTAATCAATCCATCTGCCATACGTTTACAACTTCCTCCGACCCTACGCATCCATCCCATGTTCCACGTCTCCCAAGTAAAACCTGTCATCTCGAGTCCTCTTTCAATAATAAATAGTTTAATCCTGACAATGCTACAAAAATACAAAACATGTGCACATGGTTCTTATAAATGTTTGGTCTGAAACAGAGACAGATGGGGGCAGGTGATAGACTGACTGATGGAAGAAGCAGCAAGTGGTAGAACAAAGTAAGGATGGGTTAATAGATACCTGCATTGTTAATACAATCATAAAATAGAATTTTTCCATATATAGTAAGACAAGGAAGATAGTCCAAGCATATTCCATACTTAAATAACTTTTCTAAGATAAGACCTCTGTCATACAGTTGGGATTTTCATTCAGTAAGCATTTCCTGTAAGAAAGGACTCTGTAGGCAAGTTCAGGCAGTCAACCTGAGCTGTATTACTTCTTCACAAAACATCTTCCAAATAACAAAATGTGAACTTCCTTCTTCAGTCTAGATGTCATGCCCCTTCGCCGCTGCCTGCCTCCTGTCTGCCCCTATCCATTCCCTCCACCAATGCTGTATCTACCCACAGCTTCATATTCCATAGTGCAGGAGACATCCTCGGGGGGCATTAAGAGATTAAAGTGTTACGGTTTTAGCCTAGATGCGGAATCCAAAGTTATTATATATACTCATTGATAACTATGTATTTACCTATGGATGTCATTCATGCTGGCTGGCAATATTTCTAGGTTACCAGTTTTTTTATAAGTACTTCCAAATCTTTTTTTTTCTCTAGGGGTGTAATGATTCATCAAGTGATTCAAGGACCTCGATTCCTAAAATTCATTGAAGCAAATTACCTGCTTTGTTTAATATTACACACACTGCGATGTGAGCGGGTGGCTACTGTTAATGATAGATTACCCTGCTGATACATGATGCCTAATGTGGCTATCAACAATAGAAGAAGACAGCAAAGGGCAAAATGAAGAGTAGATGAAGAGATTTATTTAAACTTTACAAAAAAGTACATTTAAGATTGAGCTGATTGGTATCCACTGAGCCTTTGTCGCAGCAGCTTAGCTCTCAGTCTACTGAATGCTCTCTCACTACCAGGCGTGCTTCTTTGTTTTACGCACTACTTTGTTTTCATTGGTCAACATGGGAGAATAACAAGGGGGATACAGGATGGTATAATTATGTAAAAACAGAAAGAGAGACACAGGCTGCTGCAGAACCAGTAAAAAGTCTACTTCGAGCCGTTTTGAGTCATTAACAGGTCTTGAAAGAGTGGAGTCTAAGCTTTCCAATAAATCCAAACTTGTGAAAATCTAAAGGGAACTGAAGGAGATATGAGTTTTCAGAATCATCTTGAAAGCCATCTGGGTGGTAACCAAAGCTGCTCATTTGAGTACCATTGCACACCTTAGCTTTGCGAGCAGTACTTGTCAAAAGAAATTCATTTCAACAAACTGTATGTTTTTTCAATGTAGAGGTAATAATATTTGTGTAACATCTATGCTTTGAGTTAAGCAAAGCTGCTATATAAATAGGCCCTGTGTTTGTCTCCTCTCGATATGCAAATGCTGCCAGATGAGATTATATTCGAAACTAGGATAAGTTTAAACACAAAATTGACCATTTTAAAATCTCACAAACTGTCATTTAAAGCACTGAGTGGTTAGTTTAAATCGTGCACATTTTGCAATAAAACATAATCTCTCTTTTGTCAGAATTTGATTTTTTTTTTGCCTTTTCTCTCAGTTTGTGCTTTGCTGACTCTTTCTTAAGGCGCATCACATATACAATTTTCTAAATCAGCAGTTAAAATTTTATAGAAAAAGCTGAAGATGTTTTTACAGTTGCAACTTTGGATGCGCTAATGTTGGCTTCAATAATCAAACCTCTGTTTCCTTGGGTTGTGGAGGACTGTTCGGAGCTCTGCTGTTAGTACTGAATGGTTGCTTTATATTGTCAATTTGCACATTGTGCAATAAAAAGAAAACTACTCCTTTCTGGGAATTGGATGTTTTCTATTCAGTTTTTTTTTCCTCTGCTGACTTGTTCTTACATTTCTCATGGTGCATCACACATTTTCTTAAAATATTGAGCTAAATATCAATTTCAATTACAAAAGCTTTATTGAATGTAAATAGCTTTTTTCCTGAAAACCTCAAAGATAATTCTATTATGTGCGCATTATGCGATGTCAAGTAGCATTATTGATAAATTGTATTTTTGAGAGTGTAAAAGGTGATCCACCCCCAGGCAAACACAAACAGTGGCATAAAAACGAACACATAGGATTTGGTCTGGAGGGCAGACTATTCTGTGACTATATTGTAATGATGTGTCATTCTGAGTCATCTCAGTTTGAAACAAAAGCACAGCAACAAAGGGGAAATAAGGGGATGGAAGAAATGTGTGTGTGTGTTTGTCCCCTCTACACAACAAATCAGCAGATGTTTTTCTGAGCTGAACCCATTAAAACCATTTTTCCACTAATGTTCCTGTTCCGTATTATCTTTGGAAGCCTCTAAAAAACCATTTAATTATTTATAGTCTGAATCAGTGATCAGTGCCTATAAAGGCCATGACTCATCGCAGTGTCTATTATTAATGTGATGTGTTTAAAATACAGTTGTGATTTGAAAACATTAGTGTGGGCCTGAGTTTGTCCCATTCCTATTCATAATTTCACTGTTGTGTATTCAGTTGCCTGGAGGAAACATAAACAAGCAGGTCACCACGTCCTTTGTATGTTCGACATTGTGGGTTTGCTTTTCAAAACTCGTTTATCCGAAGGTTGGGTTCTACTTGTCAAAACATTTTTTGCTACCCACCCATCTCCCTCTCTGTGCGTTTACATGTTGTCCATCCTCTGATGACCTGCGCAGGTGTTGACCCTCAAGTCTGCAGCTGTAAGTCAATCACATCTCCCCAACCAACCAAATAGACACATCTGCAGGGTTTCAGCCTCCCCCGTCTTCATACAACTACAAGCTTTTATTGTTTAATATTTAGCCCTGCTTTTCTTTGCTCTGCTCTTCCATACAAACATGCACATCCAATGCCTTATTACCCCCTGTTAAAGAAACCTTTTTTGTTTTTAGAAATGTATTTGAGTCTTTCTTTTTTCCCCGTGGCTGTTTAAAACCCAGAGTTCAACCTAAAAAAAACTCTATCCATTCCAATTTACCCTGTCAATCTCACTCTGCTTTCCCTTTGTTCCTTTCCCTGGCTCTGAACTACACACTCGCACATTTGTGCATATATTTTAAATTCAAATCAGTAGTTATACAAACTTAATGCTCGGTTTTTAAATACTTGGACATTTACAGACCTGTCTGTTCACATCCATACAAACTAGTGATATAATAAGCTGGATAAATATTTGACCTCAGACAGAGAGAGACAATTCCTGTCAGGTTGAAAGGTTAGAATTGCATGTTCAATTATTTCCTTTACTCGTATGCATTGTAGAATCTGGGCTTGTAAATTTGAAAATATATATTTTTGCCTGTTTATCTGTATTATTGGAGTCAAGGAACTGTCTACATAGAAGCAAGATTAGTTGTACTTGCATTGACATTTGAGAAAGTCACAAATTAAACTGGCTACATTAAATAGCTTTCAGACGCTAAACTAAGCATACAAAAAAGCTGACCCCTGGTGAGAGTTCTGAAGCAGCCTTTTGAACCCCTCTAATATTTTCGTTAGCATTAGGCAGGTCTACAGCAGCTACTGCAAAGACCTGGCAACACTGATACATTTTGACTGTAACATTTTAATGTGAGCCTCTCAGACTAAATTACAGCAGGGGCAGATTTTGGAAATTTGGGGCCCTAGGCAAAAACAGGAATGGGGTTCGCAGAATTGAGAAGAAAACACATAAAACAGACCCAACATACAGATACTGAAATTTTGATAGAATAGAAATATATTAATAGAATAGACATCCATTATTTGTTCTAGGTTTTGGCCCTCTCTTCTTGTCCGTTTTCTTTTCGTTTTACTCTCTATGTTTTGATTTTTCATCCTGTCTCAAAAGGAATGAAAGATTTTTTTCCAAGCACTAAGATTATTTAGCTAATTGCTCCTTCCTGTGCTTCCAAAAAGGCAACGGTAGAAGTGAATAACAGTCTTCTTTTCACTGTAGACAAGCCATGATCTGCTTATCTGTTCTCCATTTTTCATTTGCATGACTACTATTGCCTAGTGTAAAATCCCCCCTGAATTGCAGCCTCCGTCACTGACAGGTGAGGTGAGTGTGAGTAGATGAGCGTGAGCATCTTCTATGGTTGGAGAAGCAGGAGACGTACAGTCTAGGCAGAAGGTAGAAGGATATCCATCAGAAGCAGTTCAAATACTGACTATTTGGGACAGCTACAATGTTTTTAGCTTCAAACTTGTAATCTCACTTTGCCCGTTGATAAAGCTGTAAATCATGTAGTGCTACTGTGTTTGTGGTACATTGAGAATTAAAGTATTACCTCAGGTTGTACTTTATTTTCCATATGTGCTTTATGTTTTAAATCACCCTTTTTGGAAATTTTTTTGTAAAAAAAAAATCTGTGGTCATAACATGATGAAAAAAAGGAAATCTAAATTAGTAAGTATATATTTCCAAAGCACATTAGCTAAAAACTTACAATCAGTCTGTGTTTTCCTTTTTTTCACACTTCTCTCCATTGGAGCCAGATCCTGTCTTTGGCACAGAATATCTTCGCATGTATAAATGCATACTCTGGGAAGGTTACAACTTCATACTGTCTGCTTGTCTGTACCAAACACTAGCACCAGTTGACCTTTCCAATTTACCATGTCAATCACGATTGTACCCCACCAGCTTTTTTCCTCACATACACATAAAGCCAAAATGCTAGGCTCAGCCTTCAATGCATGTACAAGTAAAAGTTATTGTCCATCAGTCTGCATACAATCCCAAATGTCACCAGGTTTATGCATTTCTCATGGCTGACAAAAATAACAAGCTCTTGCAGGCCTTGTTTTGATTCTTCCTTCCTTTTGTCGAAACCTCAGTTAATTCATAGATCTCTGTAATATGATTCAATTTTTGCAGACTTTTATTTATTTGTTCAGAGAATGATTTCATCATTGAAAGAAAGAGTTGAGATACAATCAAAATAATTTGCTTTTCAACACAAGTTGTTAAACACTCTTTACGGGACTAACAAAAGCAAGTCAATGAGAGAAAAGAGCAAATACAGAAATACACTACAAGACACATAATATGGAGCAAAACCAACCATTGCTGTGATATGTAATAAAAGATGTGGATGTTCAGTTTATACTGAGATATTAGTGACTGTTTCCAGTTCAGCAGAAGGTTGATTCTTCTGCAACTTCGTTCAAACAATGCCAAAGGAGATTTAAAAAAAAAAAGAGGCCTCTGATCCCGAAGGAGAAAACGAAGAAAACTAAAAAGGAAGAGAGGAATGAAACACAAGTCATTGCAAAGTGAAAGTACAAGTGAAAAAGGTGTTGATCAAAAAGGCTATGATGTTGTACAGCTGTGAGTGAGCACTTGGTGTTTCACCACCTCGGGGTGAAACACCAGATGGAGAAGAGACTGTAAGAGGGAGAGGAGAACAGCAGAGTGATCTTTATCAGATCACGTTGTTTCCTTTATATTTTCCTTTTCCTGAACCAGAATGCCGCAGGATAATCAGCCGTCTCACACTCCTCTCCAAGCCTCCCCGTCTATTTCTTTATGGTACTCCCTTGTACTGGCTGTATGTCAGAACAGGGCTTGTGAGACCATTTTGATGATGTAGTTCAACTATAAAAGGGACACTGATATTTAAACAGCTGTCATCAAATTCCAGCTGAAATTGAACTACTCCCTGTTTATGCTGCCTCATGCCATGTCTACTTTTCTACACACCTGCAAGAAGGTGACAAAAGCATGGAGGCATGAGAAATATGAATAACACACTAAAACAATCCGTAGGTTTAAGTGTCCGTCTTTTGTGGTTGACATACATCTTAATAAAATCTTAACTATTTGATGTGTTTAGATACATTTGATGTGATGTGATTAAACATTAAATTAACTTTTGTTTACTGCAGTTATTCAGGATAATACAATGCAATTCATCTTTATATAAAATTAAGGATAAAGCAAAGGATGATGGAAATAAGTTACAGTAGAAACACTCAGGCACAAGCGGGCACTGTTTTTAAGTGCAATGATTCTCATGGCTGTATGACAGATCTGCCATCCATCAGCATCTCAGCAACTTAGGTTCTTTCACAAAGAGGATTTTTATCTTTTGTTAGATCAAAAGAAACATTTGGAAACTGATTCATCAACATTTTAGAGCACAGAGAATGAATGACCCTGGTGTCACACAGACTTCATCATTTCTTGATAAGTAAAATAAAAACAACTGGCACTTGCTCCTTGTTAAATAAAGCCATTATCAAGCTCTGAAAGGGTTTTTCTCCTCATCATTTCAGATCAAACTGAACTAAATGCGCTTCAGCCTTGTTGGAAATGACCCAATTTCACTGCTCTGATAAGTTGAACCTGATGCTGGTTTGTTAATAGGAAGGTATTTAGGAAATTCTTAGATTGGTAAACAATCCATGAGGTCTTAAGAAGGCGAGTTTGACACAAGCAAACTTTAGGAAATCAGATGAACCAAAAGAAATGATATAAGAGTCTGTTATTATAAACACTGTTAGATGCTACTGGTGTAGGATGCTTTTGGCCATGAACAGGATTGTTTACAGCTTGCATATTCAAATAATGGAGCATCTATTTTCAGTGATGTAAAACACTGAAAAAAGCTGAATATTCCTCTATTAAAAGAGTAAATCTTTTCAAGACAATTATGCTCAACTGGTTACTCAAGAGCAGGAGAGAACCATGATGTTATAGTTATGACACATGTAACTGTGTGTATCTATATGATGTTTGAGTTTGAAGATGAACCATAAGCATAAATGCAAACAGAGCCCCATTAGATTGTAATGTACATTAACATCCTGCTGCTCAAAGAACAGCACACCTTAGTTTAGCTGCCACACTGACTGACTCCATGTTTGCAATAATGTGCTCTGGTTTGTGCCCCAATGTCGAAGTGTCTCTGCACATATATGGTGATCCCTCAAGAAGACGAGATAGGTAAGGAGCTGCTACTGATTAATGGTTTAATTGATTAGGTGGTTCAGAGATTGATTGGTTGGGTCTGGCTTGAACAGATTCATTAGAACAGTGATAGAAGAGTTTGATTTTGCTGCAGCTGTTCTGCCTGGCCGTGGACAGCACGGCCCACTAATGGACATAATCTCTCTTTCAGTAGGCCACAATATGTCCACAGGCACACACTGCTGAGTGGAAGTGTAGTGCACTTGAGTCTCTGTGCATATCTTCTCTTTTTCTTCTTCATCCTCTCCAAATATTCAGTGAAGGAAGGCAGAGGGAGATGTGGGGAGGTAAGTAGGGATGAGAAGAGCGGAGAAGGGCCGAAACTATTTTTGGATTAAAAGCCCTGCTGATCTATTCCTGTTTTCCGCATCCCCTTTCAATCTTGAATTTTTACACTTTGCCTCTTTTTCTTTCATTCCATCCATCTCTGTCGTCCTCAAAGCTTTTAACAATCTTGCAAGCTAGTTTTTCTTTGACTTTCTGCAGAACAAAATCCCATCGTGTTCCCGCATTTTTAATGCACCTCATCATTGCCCTACTCTTTATTTATCTCTACTTCCTTAACAAAATCTTCACAAGTACTTTTTTGTAAACCCCTGAAGACATGTGCACTTGAACTTACTTTTTTTTATTGCTGAGTATGTGTATATAGGTGAAGGGCTTTTTATACAGATACCGATAGAACAAAGTAACTTGAAAACTAGTTAAAAATCTTTGACATTATAAAAACCATCTCAGTCACTCAAAACTGTATGTGTATAGTTAAAGGAACTAAAGGCAGGAATTGTGAAAGAATAGAAATGCATGTCCAGGTGTTTAATGCTAATGGGTGATGACGCCATAAACAATATATTCTCACTGCCTGAAAATAGGCTGTGTGCTGCATAATATGCTGCAATTAAGGGGCCGATTTTCCAGCAGTCCTAGATAAGTGATTTCAGTTGATGCTGGATGTGTGGCCCTGTCATCTTTGATACAGAAAGTTGCAGTGGTTTCATTTCAGTAGTAGTAATAGTAGAGGAAGAGGCGCTCAGAGGCAGCACTAAATTATTCTGCAGTCAGCAAACGAAGATTTACTCAAAGCCCACTAAAAAGTGACATTACCAAGAAAAAGAAGACTATTTTTAGTCAAAATTAAAATGAAAGAAGCCACACAGGCATCCTGATAAAATTCAGATACACATTCAACTCATGGAGGAAACTTCACTGGATTTGGGACTGAAAACTGATGCTGCCATGGCTCATTTCCCAGTGACCAGGTAATGTAACAATATGCGATGAAATGATGCATATCACAGAGGAGTCAATCAGACCTAACGTGCAGTAGGGTTAGCTGAAAGTCCTGAATCTTTACAGACGGCACGTTAGAGGGGATATTACGTTAGCAGCTTGCTGCAGCGACATGCTTTGCGACACGATGTCTACACAAGTTTGTGCAACATTGTGCGAATGGATTTATTTTTCGTTGTATGCATAGCAGAGGAAAATATTTGTGAAAAGTGGCTAAATTACTGACTGAGATATGTATTTTGTTATTATTATACAGATGGTTTGCATCAAAAATAAAGGGAAGCCCCTGAAAGTTAGACTAAAATAAACATTAGTTATTCATGTGGTCGGTTGACATAGTGCTTGCAGCTGTTTTAAAGTAGGCGTAATACACGTAATAACACGTGTGGGCTTGGCTGGTGGCTGCAGTTAACATCATGTCCAGTCAAATCACTTGCGAGTCTCATTCCCTCATTCTGTATCTAGTTCAATTTGACTATCATGTTAATAATATTACAGTTATATATAATGTATACTGTAGAGATAATCCTAAAACTGTCAACTGAGGGCTTAGACTGTTCCAAAAGACATTTATTTCTATCATGTCTATTGTTTATGGAAAGAAGATGCAGCTGCAGCTTTATTGTATTGCACTTCTAACCATCTCATATAGTTTTTTTTGTTTTTTGGTTGAAATCATATGCAGATATCGTCAGTTAATGTTTTTTATATAGAGTCAGGAACGTACTGAAAAAAAGAGTGGTGTTTACATTTCTTAAGATTAGAAAAATATGTAGGATTTATTTGGATCAATTTATTTGTTTTTGTCTGACTATAGAGTTAATTTAATATATGACATTTAGTGCCTCTGCTCTTTAAGGTTAGGCAAATTTAGCTTTTTAATATCTAGCAGTTATTATTATAGAAGTTTCCATGGTTTTCTACAACACTTCTGTAGGTTAATGGGCAAAACACAAACTCATAGGAAATCCTGTCTATGCTGACTTGATTTTTTGGTAGAAATGTCAAATGCACTAATGTTCAACTTTTGGGCTAATATTGATCGATGCTGGATAATATTATTTCTTTTAGGGTTGGTTATACTCCAGAAGCAGTGTGTAGCAGAGAGCTTGTCGCAGGTATGACGCAGACATTTTTGATTTATGCTCAATATTTGAGCAAGGTCTGCGCTGTTTATTCCGCACCACAATGCAAAAGGGGAAAATCACGAATTCGTTGTGGGTCTAGATACGGCCAAAGCAGTGAGAAAGTGGGGCAGGTTTGTACGACAACAGAGAGACCTGAGGGCGAAAAAGGGCGGGTATCCAGGTGGAAAAAGGGTCCCAGCAATCTCGCACGCCTGGCTCTTCTAGCTGGTCAAACTTCACAAGTAGTTTTTTGTGGTCATACAAACATTACAAGCCGGTAAGGTACCAAACAGGAGACGCTTAGTGTAGAGCGTATGTAGATTTGACCAATCAGATGTCTCCTGTCTGCGGCACTGTCTGCGGTCGCCTAGGAGAGGTGCAGCAGAGTGTCTGCGGAGGGGGCGGGGACGTCTCTGCGTTCACTGCAACACCTACTGAGACGATCTAGTTTTGAAGTATAAATCAGCCTTAACAGCCCTAATCTTGATCACTATCAGTATCCAATGCCCACCTATGGACTACGAATTTTAGTCAAAATGGTTTAGTGATGGCGAAAAAACTCAATAGACCAAAAGAGAGCAGTTGCTTGGAGAATTCAGTCCTTCTAGTGTACAGTTAATGGGAACAAAGAAAACATGATAAATAATATTGGAAAACAATTTTGGCTTTCATAAACTGTAACCCAACATTATCAGAAAAAAAACATGAAAATAAATACATACACCCTGTGTTAATAAAAATGATATCAGTATACATAGAGATGCTAGGGTTGAAAATCCAGCTTATTTTGGACCAAAAATAAAGAGAATAAAAAAAACATGTTTTCTCTTCCATTATTTTCCATATTTACAGCAAACTAGGACAGAAAAGAGTCTCAAATTGTAGGCACAGTCATTCAACCAACATGCTGCCAAGTGCTACCATGTTTTATCGAAGGCTGTTTAGAATAAATATTCAGAAAAGGCCTGTGCTTTATAATCAGAATAAGTAAAGTAGGTTAAGTTCTGCTGAAATGCAGACATTTACTGTTGGACTTCACCTAAAAGAGCAGGTAAATTCTAAGATAGTCAGTGTTAGTGAGTAATATTAGTTACTGATTTTAATAATTAATGTCTTTCAGCTAGGATTTGTTTATTTTTTCCGTTTGATTATCAGCTTCACACAGGAACTCTCATTTATATAAACACAGAATGTGAGTAAAGCAGCCAATGAGTCAGAGCCATCTCTCTGCCCCTTCACTTTACCACCAAACATATTTTCCTTCCTCAGCACTTAATCATCTCCCCTCCTATTTACCCATTCTTTATCTTTCCTCTCTTCCGTCAATCTAATCTTCCCCCTGCCTCCCTGGGCCATCATTCACCAGCTCTGTTCCCCCCATTCAAGCTTGCCATTTCTCCTCCATGGCATTTGCCTCAAATTAACATCTGCTGACTGGCTTGCAACTCTGATATAACCTGTTACATCAAGCACAAAGCACTGACACAAAAGAAATTGCTTTGTGTACATGAACAGAAACACATCCCGAAATTCAGGAGCTTCTTATAGGCTTACTTAACATTTTCACTTTTGTTTCTGAAAAAAGAAAAAGAAAAAATTCAACTTACAAACTTTCCTGGACCAAAATCTTTTTTAAAATAACTAAAAAAGTTCTCTACGGATTCAAATGATTTTTTTTTTTTTTTTTTATCAGAGGTGCACCTCACGTAAAGGAACAGTCCATTATATTTTGGTGATGATCCAGATCATAATCTAGATACAGGTTTGTTTATTTTTTGTTTTTTAAATCTCTAACATTGAGGAATAGCAATATTTGAAAGAACAAGAAGTTCACCCCAAACCAGAGGGTGGCAGCAATGACTAGTGACAGCTCCAAACTCAAAAAGTTTGGAGATTTTAAACTAAAGACAAAAACACAAGAAAAGGGAAAAATTTTTTGGTTTGTTAACATGATTAATCGAAAACCTATGAACAGTTTTTAAGGATTTAAATTTATTTTTTTTTTTATCAAAGGAGTATCTAACAAACAATTCATTAAAATTAGGAAGTGCATGCAATCCAGATCATGTGTGAGTTTTAGCTGTAGGTATAAGTCACTTAATATAGGTCCAAATCTGCAGCTTGGCGGAGTTCTGCACTCCCAGTGCTTTTCTACTATTAGTGGTGCACTGGTTCACAACTATCATGGTTCAGTACATTCCTCTGCCTCAAACTTATGGTCTAGCACATTTTGGTTTTAGTCAAGAGAAACAAACACACATGATGCCTTGTATACAATGACTGGACATTTGGTTTCAGTTTGTTACTAATTGAAATCAATATACAACAATCCTACCATTTAAAATAGAGGTAGGGACTTTTTGAATCAAGCTTAGCTTAATAAAAGGCTTAAATAATTGCTGGTAAAAATAAATAAACAAAATAATTTAATTGTCTTTGTGTACAGAGAATCCCTTGAATGAGTTGTTCTTCATTGCACCATAGAAATGCATTTTTCATGAAACACTTTGACAAATGGACTCCTCATTAATCTGTTGTAAATTCTATAAACTTTCTCATAGTGTTTGAATTTTTAAAACTACAGGATTCTGAATTTGCACTTCTCTATTTTCTGTACATTTCTCTATGGAGTAAATTCACTTAGTGCAACTTTCTGCATTCACTGTTGATCTAGTTGAACGAGAAACCTTGATATTTCCAAATAAACATTAGGGATAGCTTCTCTGTCCTAACGTAGAGTAACAGGGGGACATGTGGTTCCACTTTAATTCTACACCTTACTGGCCTGTGGTGTACTATAATGTTTAAAATGACACTGCTTTCTCTCTTCACACTTTCATTTTTAACAGAAAGGCTGTACATAAAGAGGACAGTTGCACCCCTCCAAGGTTTAATGACAATTCTAAGGTTTAAGCACGAAACTACAAAAAATACAGGCCTTAAGAAAGAAAGGATGTTATGTAGGATAGAAGATACAGTAGGAGGACAGATAAAAATTAGATGGGTAAAGGGAAAATGGATAGATAGATACTGATAGATACTTCTATTAACTGATAGACAAAGCATTTTTATTTGCCTAGATTTTTTTATATCAAAAACATTAAATAAATAAAAAACCCTTGGGGGAAAACTGTAAATGTCTGTCTGAATCACCATTGTCAAAAATCTGATGAAAAATAGAGACAACACATGAAAACACATGTGAACACACCCACAGACATCCACAAACACTCTCAGCTAACAGGCTGACGGCAACAGCAGCAGTGTGATTGACTGGATCATTAAATCCACAAGCACCTTGATACTTATCTCCACACTTGAGACCACATTCAGTCTCTTGTATGCTAATCTGTTCAATATTCTGCAGAGGGTAAAGATAGTGTACACATAAGATTTTTACTAAAGAAACTTAGTATTCCCAATAATTGAGGCAACATCTTGAATCCTTTTTAGGGGAACTTATACATATCATTTTAAAAAGCAATTAGACACTTAAAGCTAAAAGCCTCTCAAACATGCTTTTAACTTGTTGATGTTGAGTGTTTGAGATCGGGGCAATAACGTGTCGTCAGACTGTATGGAACCATAAATCAATAAAGTGAGAGCATAAAGGGATGAGAACTAAATATATATTCACATTTCTCACTTCCATATCATCCACCTGAAGCATACTCAAATAAACACAAGGTCATTTAAGTGGGGGAGGATTGTACCTTTTCTTTTTTTTTTGTTACTGTTAAACATCAATAAATGTTTTAATCCAATTATTTTCACCATATTTTATCCTGAAACAAACATGTTCTCTTGTCGACTTCTTCCAGATTGTTTGAACCAAACCTTGTTCTACTTCTGGAAATCCAGGGTTGTTTGCAAAAGAATATCCGTACGCGTGCAAAAATCATCCCATCTGTCTAATTGTACCTAAGAGGCACACTCAAAACACCTTGCATAATAGTCATTTACCCCTAAACCCCTATCAATTATGGAATTCAGGTTGTTCATTGACTTATCAAGACTTTATAGTTTAGTAAACCTTATTGCAGTATTTACATTTACATCTCCAATCAATTTTTTTGCACGTTCAGACGATCTACGTATGTTCTGCCTATTTATGAAGGTAAACATATTAAATAAATGGTGCCTACTACTCTGATCATTTAGCAGATGCAACCAATCAGTCGAGCAGTTGCGTGTGTGACGATGTTTGTTAAACCTGCAAAGGTTTAATAGATCTGTCTGATAATGTCTAGAAATTGGCTGTTCAGGGGGTATCCCAGTAAAACTTTTTAATTTCAATGTTTCATTATCAAAACTAACATCTCCCTCTTCTATTTCCACATGTGTTGCTGTGCTGGGGCGCCAGTGTACTGCAGCCCCGCTTCTGTCAGTGAGCCCCAGGGCAGCTGTGGCTACAATGTAGATTGCCACCATCAGTGTGTGAGTGTGTGCATGAATGGGTGAATAAATGTAGTGTAGAGCGCTTTGGTCAAGTCTCCTGACTTGAAAAAAGGCACTATCTACATGCCATTTACCATTTATTCCAGAAAAAGGTGAAAAAATTAAAATTAAAAACTACCACACCTTCCCTTATCTTTGCAATATGGGTAATATGGGTAAAAAAGTTTGTTACTACTATTAATAAAAATAATAATTGAGGTTTATTGATCTCACACTGGGGAAATTCACTCATCCGCTTGGGGAGCAGTGGGCAACCATTGTGAAGCATCAAGGGAGCAGTGTGGGGTTAAGGGTCTTGCTCAGGGACCCAGAGTGCCGACTGTGGGGATCAAACTGGGTACTTTTAACCTTCTCAGAGCACAAGCGCACTGCTCTAACCACTGGGCCAACACTCCCCCCAACACTAGAAAACCTTTGGGCAAGAAAAATGGCCGCCATGGTGTGAAAACTTCAGTAGTTCCACCCAATTCTTTTGCAATATCCTAATCTAAAACTACAACAGGCAATTAGATGCATGTCTAAAAATGTCCACAGGCAAAAACAAAAACAAACCACGTAATCCACATGCTGATAGCAACCTTGTAAATCTGTGTAACTGTACAAAGAAACAAATAGCAAAACTAAGCAACAAGAAATTCAAAAAACGTCTAAAGCACGGCCATTTTTAGCTCAAGATTTTACACAACATAAAAAAATAGAGGTTAAACAGGCTAGCAAAGATTTAATTCCAAGCAAAACATCACTGTGGTAGATCCTGGTATCTGTTCAATCTTTCATGAATGTAAAACGTAAGGAATTTTGTTGAACAATCATCTAAAAAAATTAGACGCCTCATAAAATATTCAGTTCTTTATTAAGAAATGTTTGCATTTCATTGTTTAATTTAACTCCTCAATCTCTGGACTACAAATGTAATTAACGGCCGTTAGCAAAAATGTGTTCTCTACCTGGAAAAAAGGTTATGACACCCTGAGCTTGTTTTAGTTTCTTGAGCTGAAATAATCTTCCTGTCTCTGACATTAGGAAGGTTTGCCCAGGTCCTTCTTTACTCATGTGAAGTTTGATATGTTTCCTGAATGTGAAGCTAAATTCAAGTTCTCCTACAGCATGTGAAATAATATCCCACCCAGTTCTTTGACCGTTCAACGAGTCCCATCATGGAACTGAATTCAAAGAAATGCTCTGGATGCTTGCTACATTGAAAAGACCAGTTCAGATTCAGTTCAAATCTTTCTTGGGATGGTCTCTTTTACCTCTGATTTGATTCCCTCTTTTAACACCTGTATGTAAAAATAAGTATCAAAATATTTTCAGGATCTTCTTAGAGCAGGATGATAAACCTAAAAACTCTAAACCTCTCTCAGACCACCATGCTGCTAATACTTACTGTAAAGAGCTTTATTGTCCTTTTCACAGTCAGACCCAATTCCCTTTGGTCCCTGACCCACCTGTGTCTACATGAAAAAGGATCACAGTAGTTCAGATTCCTCTATTCATCTTCTATGGGTTGTACTGTACATAGTTTAGAAATTAGTACTTACATAATTCATATTCAGTGTGAGTAGATTGAGTGTCAGACTACAAATCTAATTTGGAAACTTAGGTTTATATTCATTCTCTTGATTAAATACTAGCTATGTTTAATGTAGGAAAGAAAAATGTATTTCTAATTTATCAGTAGGGAACAAAATGTGATAAATGTGGATCCATTTTTGGTGCAAGTGAAAATGATTTTAACATCTTTCATCTGACAAAGTGTTCTCAGTTCTTTTTGTTAAAAAGTTTCAGTTTATAGTAAAGTTGCATTGATTTAAAAAAAAAATCTAACAATTCAAACAAACAGTGAGACAGAGGAGATTTTTCTGACAGGTAATTAAAGGTCAGAAAAAGAGATTTTAATTTGACAACAAAATGCAAGACAGAAAGATATTGTTTTTAGCGCCCTACATCCAAACTAAGGTGAGCAAAGCTTTGTTTTAAGGGATGATTTAGTGACGCAGTGACTAGAAACCTCTGTGTAAACCATAGAAATGTGGCTGCTGGAAAAACAAGTGGAAGACAGTGACACTATTAATCAAAAAGAAAGTAAATGTTTTCAATGTCAAGTGACTAAAAAATACAGAGAACTTCTTCTACTGTACATTCCAGTCTATGAACTTTATTTATTATAAACTTCTAGTTAATTGAGGTCACTTTTTGTTTTGTCCCTGAAGCTCCAACCAACTCAGCAAACTCAGAAAACACAAAACCACGTAATTTGGTTTTAAAACATTTGTACATTTTAAAAAATATTTTTTACACCCCCCCCCCCCCCCCCCCATATGGCGCCTCTGCAGATATATGTACTGCAATGTCATATAATACTGCAATGTGATTGGCAGATGCGTTTTATTTCAGACGTGAAACATTTAAGCCAGAGCAGTATGTTTGTGAACTCGAAAGTACTGTGGAAATTTAGCTTGTAAGTAAGGTTAACATTTGCTCGCTAACCAATTCGCCTTCTTTCTTTTGTCCACAGACACTTTTATTTCTAAAAGTTGAGGGTTTAAGGACAGTTTAAGAGGGTGTAAATCCATAAAAGCCTCTTTTGCTAGCTGCAAACATTGTTTTCCTTTCTAATCAGTGTCTTCATGCTGTAAGACAAGTCTGCAATTATTCCAACAATGAGGTGGAACAAGTGGAGCGTCCACACAGAGATGCAAGCACAGTTTGCTTGTCACAATGACACAGTCCATGGCTCAGTTTCCTGTCCATCCTTCCATCATTTCATCTCTCCATCAGTACACAGGGGTTTTAATTATACAAGCGCAAAGAAGCCTCATTACACAGTGAGAAAAAGGGAAGGGACAGAATTAGGAATTAAAGAGTGCAAGATTAAAAAGACAGCAAATGGAAGGCAGAGATCAAGAGACAATAAAATTCTTTGCAACTAAAACTAAAAAATAATAATTCCAGACACATGCAGTTGTTAAAGAAAGAAATGAAAGCATGGATTTGTTAGACAGGCCTCTTTATTAGCTTTATGTATCATAAGTGTGTGTGTGGTAACGCATGCGAGTGTTCATAATCTGCAGGCTTCACAATCTGAGAGAAAGGAACAGCCTCTGATTAAAGGAGATTATTCCGCAGCTGTGGTCATATCCTTTTTTTTTTTTTTTTTACTTTTGCAGGGCTGCATGCTCATACATTTAAAGAAGTGACAGGATATCCATTGTTAGTGGTCCACAAAATGTGTTTTATTTATTAAAGTCTTGACCCAGATATTTGTCAGACAGTGTGATGGCAGCTTAATTTATATACAAAATAATCTTACAGTTAGCTTTTCTAAAACATAAAAAATCCTTATTCCTGTGCATTGGGTCAACAGATGGAGGCCAAAATTAGATAAATGTGAGCTACAGTTCTCTTAATTTTCATTAGGACACTCCTTGCAACCTTAGGTGAGATGATTAATTCATATAAACACAGTGGAGGCTTCAGACCAAAGAAATCCCTCAGAGGGTAGAGGGACTTGGCCGGTAGGCTCAACCTTAGTTTCCTGTCATGCTATAAGTTATTAATGACTGTACTTTTTTTTACATTTCCGTTGGTTGTTTGTAGTGTCTATTTTGTTTCCTTTTCCATACAGCACTTTAACTAGATCTGCTTGTATACGTTTCACAACGACAATTTATTTTCTCATATTTAATACATGGCTGGAGTTGAAGAAAGAAAGACAAATTAGACCTGATGGATATCAACCTTGGTGATGAAAAGAAAGACCTATAACACATGACTTGCTCTCAGGTGTGTAAATGTGAATCTGACTTCATTTTGTATGACAGCATTGTATAAGTCCCACTCCAAGAGGATCAGTAATAATGACCAATGCTATACATAGATGTTTCAGGGCTCTAACCTTGCTGTGTAGCTGCATTATTTAACAACCAGTTCAGTTTAATGTAACACTGTGTATCTTTTGACCAAATTATTACCTTGACTTGAGATTTATTAAATAATTTTTCATGTCAAGATACAGCACTTGGCACTAATTGAATATCTGTGTTAGCTGCTCTTCTAAACAACTAACTTATGTAACTTAAGAGAGGGTCGAATCTGTCACTTAAAGAGCCAGGTGACCCTCAGCACTGCTTATTCCCAGGCTGAACCCTTAAACACCAGAGCTAATTTATCTATAAGCTGTTGGTAGGCAGCAAAACGGATGTGACATTTACCTAATCCAACATATTTTTGGTTTTCTGATGTAGGATTTAATCTAGAGGGGTGAATGTGGCCTTGTCTTTGTAAGTAACTCCATCTCAATTTGCTGATCCAAAGTGGTTCCCTACCCTCCTGCAAATGAATTGCTCAGCCACATGTAGAATTACTGATCCAGGCAGAAATGGATATGCATGTCATATAAAAATATACATGTGGTGTAAATGCCAGTTTTTCACATTTATTGTACGCTCACACTCACCTTCTCTGTGTTACAGAATCTAGAAATTAGTTAAAATAATTTCTTCTGTTTTTTTTTTTTTTTTTTTCTTCCCTCAAAGACTTATTTTCTGGCTTAGCTTCATCAGAAGCATAGGCTTTCAAGGCTCCCTAGTGGCTCTTTTATTTAGATGTAGTTGAAGCCTTATATGTTAGTGAATAGGAAATCAAAGGTCCAATATTATGCAAAATTCACATTCTAAACATTTTGTAACAGTCATGTGTCCTGACAACTGCATTTAAAAATCCCTTTAATCTGTATCACTGCCTTTCTCAACTCCCTTAGCTAATGTATGCAAAATATTCTGTTTTAAAAGCTCTCCCTTTATGATGTCATTAAGGGAAATAACTCTGACTGCGGTAGTCCAACCCACTGACACAGATTGGCCAACACAGTCATTTCAAAAGTCTTATTACGAAATTAAAAAAAACTGATAAAGAGAAGTATCTTTATAAAATAAAAGCTGACTTTTTAAAACTTACATTTTGAAAAAAAAACTAATGAAATAAAATAAAAATACTTAATAATGATGTTTTGTTCCCTTTAATCTTTTTTGATCTCAATCACATGTTTTTTTCATTGCTTAGTTATTGCTCGGACTCTAGATATGGATAAATTCAGGTTGAGGTATTATTGTGCAGACAATTATACGTACCTTATGAGGATCTATACATTTTCAACACCTAAATACAAAGTTCTTTTGTCTTTTCTGTTCTGAAAAGTGGCCAAAAGGTCATCTGTGCAAAAAAAAAAAAAAAAACGAAGGTCCGGACATAATTACTAATAAAGTTACCTGCTTAATAATGTTAAAGGTAAAATTTTAAAACAATCCTTCATATAGATTATTCTATATAAATGTGTAAATATTGCACCGAAATTCAGTCAACTATTTTTAAGGGTGGGAATTATTTCCCGACAGAGTAAATGGACTGAAAAGCTGCATTTTTCTACATTTTACATGGTGTGAGATACAGAGGAGTTAATTTTTGGAAAGACACTTCTATACCAGTGTTGCTAGTATACGGACATCGCTTAGACACAGATGTTTATTAACTTAATATTGCTTCATGGAATTGACAAATTATGCAGCAACTTTACTGAGGCTTGGTACTATGTGCATAAAAGGCTAAAATAATGACACCAAATAAAAGAAACAAATTGTATTTATACCATGTTTATGGAATAGATTTATGGTATTTATATTTAGATGGAAATAAGCCATAGAGAGAGAGAATTTTTTTTTCAAAATCTGCATTTGATGTTCGCCTGGTATCACAGATGGACACAAAATTAGGGCTGCTGTGCAAAATGTTGAGATATTAAGCCAAGAAGCAGAAAAACACTGCAGAGTCTAAATCCCCGCGTGGTGTTTCTTTATTTCCACACTTATTTTCAAAAGAAAAGAAAAGAAAGATATTTAAATCTGTTTTCTGCACCAGGTGCCTTATCTGGCTGCCTTAAACCAAATGCATGCGCAAATAAAAGGCACCAAAAATAACCTGAAATCTGCTTGTTGTTTCCACCTAAAGTCCTCTGTGCAACAAGATTGGAGACAAGACAGCTGGCGAGTTTAGATATCACGCATAAGCCAGAATCCTACACAGGTGGGAAAAGGAATTTATTTTATTTTAAATTATT
Organism: Cyprinodon tularosa; assembly: GCF_016077235.1. NCBI lineage: Eukaryota > Metazoa > Chordata > Actinopteri > Cyprinodontiformes > Cyprinodontidae > Cyprinodon > Cyprinodon tularosa. Next base: position 1,021,838 of record NW_024038778.1, on the reverse strand, counting down.
CAGATTACATGTACTGTATGAGCATCTACTGAAATGACAAATGTTTATCAGAATTTATCAATTTAGTGTTCATTATGTTAAAATACATATTGTATGCATCATGACTTGATGACTGAGAATTTGCACAGGCACATCAACAGCTAAACAAACATTTAAATTATCAAATGTCATTATAGATTAGAGAGCCAAAAGCCAATCAGATGATTCACTTTGAAATCAGTTCAGCTAGTTGGCATTACAGGTGAAGTGTTCTTTAAATAGACAGGTTTAATAATTTAATTTAATTATCTAATTGACTCATCTGTTTTTATAATCTGTGCTGATGCGAGGTGCTTCATCCACAGCTGCTTTGACAAGAAGTAAGTTGTTGTATTTGTAAGGCTGGTTTGTTTTTGTTAGCCCTAATTTATCAATCATTAATGCAACTCAACAAAAAGAGTAAATACAGCATGGTTCAAAAAGTATGATAAACCAAAAGTTGAACTATGTATGAATGCATTTGCTCTTCTAGGGGAGCTCAAACTGAAATAGCAGCAACTAATCTGCTGCTCGATGTTTCACTTCATGTATTCAACATCAAATGATAAACTCCAAGCTCTTGCCACTTAACACATGGAGTTTGCATTTACATTAAATCTAATGAGGTCTACATTATCTTAATTAACGCTGTTTCTGCCAATTAGAACTGAGTAACCTTCTCCACATAGAGAAGCCCCCTTTGATTAGATAGGAGTCTAACAGACTAAATCTAAGCCTTACTGTGAAATTAATTAACCATTTTATCTTGAATTTAAAACAGAGTACCCTTTTTTTGGTAGTCATTTATTAGGAGCAGTAAATAGTATTACGATTCAGTGAATATATCTTCAAAATCTCACAGGACAAATTCCTTGTCCAGAGTAAAAAAAAAGTTGCAGACTGAATACTTGGGGACTGATTGGTTGTGGCATGGATCATTACACCGCCATGTTAGGTAGCTTACTAAGGCATGATGCTGCAAAATGCAAAACACCTTGAGCGCATAATGAGAGCCACAGCACTGGAAACAACCTGGCAGCACACAGAGATACAGGTGATTCTCTAAGCCTGCGTTTAAGCTTTTAACTGAGGGATGGCAGGTAGTGGGGTCTGCGCCACTGAGACACCCACAAAAGAGACACACGTATAAAAACCTGCATCCCACGTAGCACATTCTAAGTCACCAAACACTCACACATTCGTTCTCTGGAGAGACTAAAATACCTCCAATTAGACGCGCCACAGAGCACCTGGGATGGGACCTGGAGCAAAGACACACACTGGCACACGCATGCTCAGACACAAGAGCAGAAACACGCGTGCACTGAAATAACCGGAGCAGATTCACGTTTAAGAGTCTGTGATGCGGAAAAGAAACATCTGGCACGGAGGGGCAACGAGTGCAGAACGAAACAAATGACTTAAAGACACATTTGTACGTGAAAAAGATGATGTGAACAATGTCGTCTTGCACAAAACACCTGCATGAGCAGAACAAAATGAAGTATGTCAAATGCTGATTTCTGAAGCTGTTTAGGAAATTATACCTCATCAGCGATGCACCATATTTTATACATTCGTATTTTGTCAAATTACAGACTCAAAAGTCTAAGACAGTTTTATTTTGAATGATTCAAAGACATCATCAGGAATTGGAAAGAAAATGATACATACAAAAATTAAGTCTAACTATCTGGACTTTGGGCTCAAAATAAAAGAATCAAATAGTCTATATATAAAACTATAAAACAGGACTTTAACAGCAATTTAACCAGCCACAATTAGCAGTGCTCTTGTTGCTTTTGTGGGGACAAAAGAATTTTAATATTGATTAAGATGAGGACAAAAGGTACAATGAATAAAATACAAGATTATGTAGTTAATACAGGATTCATCCTGTAAGTGCTTTTCGAATACAGCACTCTCGAAAATTAACATCTATTAAACTGCTGTCTTTTAGCATGTTGTCTCTCCTATTAAGTGATCTACTGTTTTCAATATCAGATGTTACAATAGGTAAGTCGGTGTTTGAGTAACCTTTTTGTGGAATACTTTTTTTAAACTCTTATTTAAGTATTTTTGACATCAACTTTTTTACTATTAAGTAAAAATATGATGTAGTGTTACTCTTACTTGAGTAAAAAATTTTTCACACACAACGATTTTTGACACACTTTCTCATTCAAAGAGTTTTCTTTATTTTCATGACCATGAAAATTGAAGATTCATATTGAAGGCATCAAAACCATGAATTAACACATGTGAAATGATATACTTAACAAAAAGTGTGAAACAACTGAAAATATGTCTTATATTCTAGGTTTTTCAAAGTAGCCACCTTTTGCTTTGATTAATGTTTTGCACACTCTTGTTTTTTTCTTGAAAAGCTTCTAGAGGTAGTCACCTGAAATGGTCTTTCAACAGTCTTGAAGGAGTTCCCAGGGATGCTTAGCACTTGTTGTCCCTTTTGCCTTCACTCTGCGGTCCATCTCAGGTCTGGTGATTGTGGAGGCCAGGTCATCTGCCGCAGCACCCTATCACTCTCCTTCTTGTTCAAATAACCCTTACAAAGCCTGTCGGTGTGTTTGGGGTCATTGTCCTGTTGAAGAATAAAGGATGGTCTAACTAAACACAAACCGGATGGAATAGCATGCAGCTGCAAGATGGTGTGGTAGCCATGCTGGTTCAGTATGCCTTTAATTTTGAATAAATCCCCAACAGTGTCACCAGCAAAGCACACCCACACCATCACACCTCCTCCTCCATGCTTCACGGTGGGAACCAGGCATTCAGAGTCCCCTTTTCTCACTGCTCTAATGTCCATTCCTTGTCTTCTTTAGCCCAAGCAAGTCTCTTCTACTTGTTGCCTGTCCTTAACAGTGGTTTCCTAGCAGCTCTTTTATCATGAAGGCCTGATTCACACAGTCTCTTTTTAACAGTTGTTCTAGAGATGTATCTGCTGCTAGAACTCTGTGTAGCATTGACCTGCTCTCTAATCTGAGCTGCTGTTAACTGTGATTTCTGAGGCTGGTGACTTGGATGAATTCCTCCTCTGCAGCACAGGTGACTCTTGGTCTTCCTTTCCTGGGGCGGTCCTCATGTGAGCCAGTTTCTTTGTAGTGCTTGATGGTTTTTGAGACTGCACTGGGGTACACTTTCAAATTTTTGCAAATTTAATAATGACTGACTGTTATTTCTTTATTTAATGATGGCCACTCCTTTTTCTTTACATAGCTGCTTTTCTCTTGCCATAATACAAATTCTAACTGTCTATTATGTAGGCCTATCAGCTGTGCATACACCGGACTTCTGCACAACACAACTGATAGTCCCAACCCCATTTATAAGGTAAAAAAATCCCACTTACTAAACCTGACAGGGGACACCTGTGAAGTGAAAACCATTTCAGGCGACTACCTCTTGAAGCTCATCAAGTGAATGCCAAGAATGTGCGAAGCAGTAATCAAAGCAAAAGGTCCCAAAAGGTCCCTACTTTGTTGTTGTTTCACAGTTTTCCATTAAGTATATAATTCCACATGTGTTAATTCATAGTTTTGATGCCTTCAGTGTGAATGTACAATTTTCATAGTCATGAAAAAAAAACAAAAACTCTTTGAATGACAAGGTGTGTCTAAACTTTTGGTCTGTATGTATGTATATATATATATATATATATATATATATATATATATATATATATATATATATACTGTATGTATTAGCAGTTCAAGGAAGCCCATGTTTGAGGCCCAAGCTTAGACGAAAAACAAAGGGAGACCGCACTGCGGTAAGTAAGGAAGAGTTTATATATATATATATATGCTATACAAGTTATCTGAACCTCTACAATGTTCTCATGTCTTTGTGGGCCGGATCTATCAAAGGTTTGCGTGTATTAAAACGTGAGCTATTTCACCGCGCACGCAAAAAAATGTACAAACTGATCTATCAACAGCGTGCTAAAATGGTTTGGTCTTTAAAACGTGCTAAATAGCGCCTCTTATCCATTTAGTACTTTTTCTGCAATGAATATGCAATATGGGGCGTTTACACGCAAAAGTGCGTCTTGTGGGAGGAGAACATGTAAATATATTAATTTAGCACTCGCAAAGTGATTTATCAAACCTGAACGCAATTTTGCTAACGGTATCTGACTCTATTTTTAACACGTTTCAAAAGAAGGTGCAAATTTTCTGTATGCGTAATTGCGCACACATGGCAGCGGTTATTGTCGCAAGAAGGAGACATCGAAATGAAGCAAGGAGACGCAGAGAACGCATTTTTTTCACTGTGTGTGAATATTTTTGGAATGAACGAGGAAACGATCATCAAAACATTTCGTTTATCCAGCATTGCCATTTTGGAGCTGTTGGGGGAACTCCGAATGGATTAGGAGCCAGCCACAAGGAGGACCCACGCAATACCAGATATCACAAAACTCCTTGCAACATTGCACTTTTTTGCATCTGGGATCTCCCAATGTCGTTTTTCAGAAGTGCGTGCAGTCATCTTATCCACAATCACTTCTTCTGAGCCATTTGGTATGTGCATTTTTCTACAGGCCAATACAAAACACCTGTTTTTTTTTTTTTTTTACTGCAGTGAAGTAGAAATTCAGCCACATACCACCTTAGGGAATAAAGGTTGCCCAAGTTTATATATATATATATTTTATTTTATTTTTTGGGATTGGGTGGGGGTGTCACTGTAAGGTTAAAATTTCTTAATGCACTAGTTTGTATAAACTACAAACTACTTTGCCGCAAACCACAAAACGCGCAAAACCATCATTTAAATAGGGCGTCTCCAACAGCTTTGCACCTGCCACCAGTTACACAATCGCTCTTGTTAAATCACCCGCAAACCATGGTTCAGCCCCTCGCGCAAAATTCCAGTTTGCGAGCGCAAATTACTGCACGCAAAATTGGATCTTGATAATTCCGGCCCTGTGTCTCTTCTTCTGTTTCCTGTCTTCTTTGAGACATGATGACATGTTGAGGTTTTTGATTGCTGGCGTCAGCAGAGTCTATCCTTATGCTGTTGACAAATGCCACTCTCTGACTGTTCAGGGTCAGACACTGACAAACCCTGCTTGATGGAGAAAGGAAAAAAGAGGATAAACTGAGAAAAATGGCATGAGGAGAAATTTCAGACACCAGGGGAGGCTCCTACTGGAGACGTAATCAAACTCAGACAGACCTTCTCCCAATCACCAGACCAGTGTAATCAAGCTCAGATTCCAACACCCTTCTCCGTACACACATGGAATAAATGATTAAGGTAATGGAAGGGTGTAAGGTTATTTCACCATATATTTATGCACTTATGCAGCCAGTCCTTGACTTTACTTCCTTCTGTGTGCTGTTTTCATAGAATGCTCATCTGGCCGACTCTCTTTTGATCACTTCCCTGTATTTTAGTCCTTTTTGGTTACGCTATGGAATTCAACACTTGAAGAAAAAGCTTTTTACCATTTTTGAGCTTTGGCCGAACCTGTTGTTTAAGAAAAAACATTTCTATGCAAATCTACAAAGCACAAAGTACCTAAAGCAAGCCTTTTAAATGTCATACTTTAAAAAACATTTCAGGTTTCAATAGATGGAATCGTTACCAGATGGCATGATAATAATGAATTTACCTTATTATACCTTATCTACCTCTGATCAATATTAAACATATTTACAGTGGCTGACTATTAAACCGGAATGATTTGATTATATTTTTAAAAGTATGTATTTTCTTTGCTGGTCTTGAAATGTTTTGTGACATGACCTTAGTTGTAAATAGGTGACAGATTAATAAAATATGTGAAACATAATAAAACTACTGAAATCTCTGAATATGAAAAGGTTAACCTATTTTGGAAGTTCAGTAACTAATAAAATAACTGTAAAAAAACAAACAAAAACAACAACGAAAACTTATCAACTCTTTTGCTACAAGCTGAGATATAGTTACTTCATTGGTGGCGATTAGATTAGCAAACAGTATTAAGAAGTCTGCAATCTAATCTCACCCGTTGCAATCAGTTTTCTCCATTTTCATCCCGATTAAACTGCTCACCCTGTTCACTTCTGAAAATGAACACAAAATCTATACATGTGGGATTGAAACACCCGTACGCCAGGGCACCAGAACTCTCATCTCATTTTGTCCAGTCACGCTATTTCGTAAACTGACATACAGGTGCTGGTCATAAAATTTGAATATAATGAAAAAGTAGATTGATTTCAGTAATTCCATTTAAAAAGTGAAACTTGTATATTATATTCATACATTACATACAAACTCATATATTTCAGATGTTTATTTTGTTTAATTTTGATGATTACAAATGACTACAAATGAAAATCTCAAATTCATCATATCAGAAAATTAGAATATTGTGAAAAGGTTCAAAATTGATGGCCCCTGGTGCCACACTCTAATCAGCTAATTAACTCAAACCACCTGCAAAAGCCTTTAAATGGTCTTTCAGTCTAGTTCTATAGGCTACACAATCATGGGGAAGACTGCTGACTTGACAGTTGTCCAAAAGACGACCATCGACACCTTGCACAAGGAGGGCAAGACACAAAAGGTCATCGCTAAACAGGCTGGCTGTTCACAGAGCTCAGTGTCCAAGCACATTAATAGAGAGGTGAAGGGAAGGAAAAGATGTGGTCGAAAAAAGTGTACAAGCAAGAGAGATAACCGCACCCTGGAGAGGATTGTGAAACAAAACCCATTCAAAAATGTGGGGGAGATTCACAAAGAGTGGACTGCAGCTGGAGTGAGTGCTTCAAGAACCACCACACACAGACGTATGAAAGACATGGGTTTCTGCTGTCGCATTCCTTGTGTCAAGCCACTCTTGAACCACAGACAGCGTCAGAAGCGTCTTGCCTGGGCTAAAGAGAAACAGGACTGGACTGCTGGTGAGTGGTCCAAAGTCATGTTCTCTGATGAAAGTAAATTTTGCATTTCCTTTGGAAATCAAGGTCCCAGAGTCTGGAGGAAAAGAAGAGAGGCACTTCATCCACGTTGCTTGAAGTCCAGTGTAAAGTTTCCACAGTCAGTGATGGTTTGGGGTGCCATGTCATCTGCTGGTGTTGGTCCATTGTGTTTTCTGAGGTCCAGGGTCAACGCAGCCACATACCAGGAAGTTTTAGAGCACTTCATGCTTCCTGCAGCTGACCAACTTTTTGGAGATGCAGATTTCATTTTCCAACAGGACTTGGCACCTGCACACAGTGCCAAAGCTACCAGTACCTGGTTGAAGGACCATGGTATCCCTGTTCTTAATTGGCCAGCAAACTCTCCTGACCTTAACCCCATAGAAAATCTATGGGGTATTGTGAAGAAGAAGATGCAATACACCAGACCCAACAATTCAGAAGAGCTAAAAGCCACTATTAGAGCAACCTGGGCTATCATAACACCTGAGCAGTGCCACAGACTGATCGACTCCATGCCACGCCGCATTGCTGCAGTAATACAGGCCAAAGGAGGCCCAACTAAATACTGAGTGCTGTACATGCTCATACTTTTCATGTTCATACTTTTCAGTTGGCCAACATTTCTATAAATCCTTTGTTTTTATTGGTCTTCAGTAATATTCTAATTTTCTGATATGATGAATTTGAGATTTTCATTTGTTGTCATTTGTAATCATCAAAATTAAACAAAATAAACATCTGAAATATATGAGTTTGTATGTAATGTATGAATATAATATACAAGTTTCACTTTTTAAATGGAATTACTGAAATCAATCTACTTTTTCATGATATTCTAATTTTATGACCAGCACCTGTATAGATAATGCTCAGTTATACTGAGTGTTTCTGGGCCTATACGTCCTAGATGTGAATGTTCTCCTGTGTACATGCTTTAATGTTTGAGTCCACCCACAGAGAGGGCCCTCTGTGGGGATGTTATACTGCTCTAATGGTCTGATTCAAAAATCTACAATGACCAACACCGCTGTGAAAGGAACAGCCGGACACACATGTTGTCTTCCACGGCAACAGGAAGAATGACTGACTTTTATAATTGACAGGTCCACATGTGTCTGTGGTTGAGTGCGTGGGTATGTGACAGAGAGGAAGAGAAGGAGATGTTACTGCAGGTATCCATGAAGCTCAATTAATTGCAGCAGGGGTCCTTATATTGTGTCAAAAGAAAAACCCTGAGGCCATTAGTTTCTGTCATGCAAACACACAGAGGCACACTAAATCGAGTACTGCACTATATAACTCCTCTATAAGAGCAGCACTTTGAGGGCAGGCTTACTCTCCCTGCATGGAATGGCTCTGTTTGTGGTTTTCTGTGTTGACTTTAGTCTTTACAGCGCTGTGACACGAAGTTCATGTTCGAAATTTCATACTTTCTCAAGTTCAGTCCTTTTGCCTTCCTATGGGGTAATGCTTAATAAGTGGAACCTGCAGAGTCACTGAAGTAGAAGGAGGGGAGTAAGCAAGGAAGGAACGCAGGATGGTAGGAAGGAAGGAAAGAGAAATGGGGAATGGTCTGGAGTGGATGGATGATTATACGACTTTTAGAATAAAAAGCAATATAGTCATAAAATACAAACTATTTTTCTACTTTTTTATTTTCTTTTACTGTGAAGAGCTTGAAATACTTTGGTGAAATTCTACTTGTATACTCTCCAGATGGTAGGAACCCTGTCTTTATGATGAAATCTAACTATTTTCTCAGCTGACCAAAAGTGCCAGCCTGTAACGCCATATGTCGTCTATGGTGATAAATAGCTGCCGGAGCTGTTTATTTTAGAGGCAGGCTGTACTTCCAGTGATTACGCTGTGTGACCTCTCACCAAGCTTTTGAGCTGCTATCAATTGTGGCTGTTCCAGCTCGACCACGGATGACAGTGCCTCTTATTTTTAGCAGACTAGGACACATTTAAAGGATGGTGGTCAGGAAGACGCAGATAATGAATCTGTCAAGTAGGTTGATCACTGAGTTGACTCTATCATATCTTCTATCAGTGCTTACAGCCATTTAATTAGCCAAGAAAATGTCAGACTTTGAAGTGTGGAGTCCAAGTCATTAAAATGAGACTCTTTCGCCAGCATTTGTTGTTGTGCCAGAGCAAAAAAAACAAGCTAACATCCACAACAGTCCAAATCTGAACAGCTTGTTGACCATAAATCACAACAGTTATTCTGTCTGCTTCTGTCTCTATTAGTGCTGTTACTCTTATCCTCTTGTCCGTTGATAGAAACGTCTGCATAACAGCAGGATGGGAAGAATAGAAAATAAATACCTCATTAATTCTGAAGAATTTCTAAAAAAGAAAGAACAATATTTCTACATCTTACTGCATTCAGATCTTACAAGAGCAGCCTAACAGAGTGAAGACGGGGAAAAAAAGGAACCACAGGGAAGAGATATGACTGAGAGGAATTAAAAAAGAGAAGGAAGAAGAGGGAAAAACTGTTAGTGATTTGAATGATTTAATTTGTATTTTCCTTTCTCGCTGAACCAGGCGAACTGCCCAACTCTTTAATTAAATCTCGTTTGGCAGGCATTTCTTCACTTAACTTTGGCTTGTGTCTGTCAGTTTACTTTAATGAGTCCAGCATACTTACTCTCTTACATAACTGTAAGAAGAGTAAATCTGCATATCACAGTATATAAATGTTATTGTATTTGCACAATTTCTCAAGGTCAAATGTTAAAAGTTGTGTATTTTTTCACAATGAGAGGCAGCGATGAGTACATTTCTAGGACATCACTGATGGATTTCCATCATGGCATCGTGTTACCACACACCAATGCTCTAAAACACTGCTCTCAAACTCCTGCTTGTCCTTCTTGCAGATGATCCATCAATTTAGCAAATATAATTAGCAGAATCTAGCTGCTACTTTAAACTCCAAGCGAAGCAGCCAGGCTGTACTTACTTTTTCATACATAGCTTCTCCACTTAGTAATCCTCAGTGGATTAAAGTGCTGATGTGGGAGCTGTTCAGTGTTTTTCTATTCTGAAACTACTTAAAGATTAGATCATCTTTAATATGTACTGATACAAAAAAAATACAATTCAAAAGGGCATAACTTCTTGTACGTATGTTGTATGAAAATATGATACCATCAATTTGTATAAAGAACTTCTAAAAATGTAATGAATCTATGTGTAATTTGTTTGTTAACTGATGCAACTCTCTGTATCATCCTTCCTTTTAAACATCACTTTAACTCATCGGTTTGTTGCCCAGTTTTTATTACATCTCTTCCTCATCTATTTCTTTATAGATACTAATAAATCAAACCTGCCGTACGCGACATGTTATATTTACAAGAGAAATGTTTATTGTAGAAAACACACACTTATAAAGTAAAAGAGCCGTAGACACACAGACGTGCAGATGTTTATGGCCAGAGACTGATCAGTGAATCCTAACTATACCCTTAACATTCCCTAAAAATGCCCAGGGGAACACTTTAATCTGACAGCTGTAACAAGGTACCGTGCCTATATTTATGTGATTGTGTTTCCAATGTGTATGTTTGTAGACAAGGATGCCAAAGGATACAACCCTGTAAAGAGAATCTAATTAAAACACTACGCAGCCACAAGGGACAGAAAACTCCCTCCCTTCCTCTCACTCTCCTTTAAACATAGTGAGCACTTCAGCTGAAGGACTGCTAGACAGTAGAGTCAATCCGCTGGCCCCCAAGGAGAGAAGATATAGTGAGAAGCATTCAGAATATGTAGTAATTCATTGGACGAGAGAACGTGATAAAGGCAAGAGATATATACTCAGGCTGAATTTTTAACCTTTTATACTTTGCAATTCCTTTGAGTGAAGTCTCTAATAATAAACAAAAGGCTATGTGTCAGTCCAAATACTGTGCAGCTCATCTAATCAGGATCTGGATGTGCAGTTTTTTGCTAATTTGTGATCATTGTAGTTTCTCTGAAGCAGGTTTTCAGCAGTGGTTCAGCCAATGCAAAATAAAGGACATAGGTTGCAGTAATAGTTTCATATGAAGCTGATGGAGCTGAACTGGTCTGTGTGTATAAAGCTAGAACTGCTGCCTCCCAGCTTTGGGAGAAAACTCAGTGGGTCCCCACGATAAGTTGGGACCACTCTCTTTGGTGTCATAATCAACAGGCATGGGGTCCTGATGTTGGCATACATACCCATGGAGACTTCCAGAAGGATTTCATTAGGAACAAGCTGCAAAGTCTAGCAGCAACAGATCTTAACAATGCAGATGTGCTGTAAAGCTGCCTGTGGTCTTTTTTAAATTGAGAAATTAAAAAGCTGCGTCAGAAGCTTCACAGGGAATCTTATTTTTCCCTAAAGAGGACAGATAGTAAATGTATTTGTTTCTGACACGTTGTATAGATAAAAAAACAAAAAAAAAACAAAAAAAAAAACACAACTACTGATCAAAATATACCACATACTTTTGGAAACAAGCAATCAATGGTGAATATTTCTTGCTTATTTAAAAATTTCTTCTACTTGATGAAACTTCATCACGAGAGCTGTACTATGTTTAATTTATAAAGCTCCATCCTAATTTTTTCAATATCATCAACAATTCAGGCATTTATTGAATGCCTTAATCAAACTCTGTTTTATTTATATAGCCATAAATAACAGAAGAAGTCAGCTGAGGACATTACACTAAAAAAGTAAACAAAGTCATCTCTAAACAACCAATTCTGGTCTCTATTAGAGAGAACACCAATTGAGGCAAGAGAATTTTTTTAATTTTGTCCTCATAAGAGATTTACCATAATTATATGGTAAAGAAAGGCAGAGAAAAGGCAAATGAGTCAACGTGTGTGCTTCTGTGTCAGTGTTTTTTTTTTAATTTACTTCAGATAAAAATCATACAGAACATTTATCCTCATCTTAACACAATTATTTGGTTCAAGGGCAAATATCTACATAATTTTGAGCCAGAAATGTCAAATATTTAGGATAAGGATAATTTAGAAAATCAGGTGAACTATACCACGGCGGTCCCCTATGATGTCACTCCCATTTGACTGGTCCTGCTAACCCAGGATAGAAGCATGACTCCTGCCTGGTTGGATTGCAGTCTGATGCTTCACATGCTGTTCACATAACAAGCCCTGTTTGATTTCACATCCAATCCTCCAACCCCATAAAGAATCTTTTTCTCTACCTGAGATGCTCAGGTAGACAGCAGGGCTCGTCACATTCTCTCCTGTCATCTCGTTCACTGCCTCTACATGGTAACGTCCTGCATCTGCCGCGGTGGTTGCCAGGACAACTAGGTGATTGTCCAAAGTGATTGCTCTGCAGGGTATAAATGAAAAACACACAGTCAACATGGGTTTGAAAAAAAAATATACCATATAAAACACATGCCTCTTTCCAACACCACTCAGTCTTTGACAAGAACAACGCTCAAACTAAGACTCTGTCAAGAGTGAGTGTTTGCTTCCAAGATGATTCAGAATTCATAAGTGGGGGAAGGAAACATTGAACCCAAGCATCAGAACCAGAATGAGGATTCAGAGCTTAAATGAATTTTTCCTGCTGTCTCAGATTGATATTTGGCTCATTTTGTGTAATGTTGGATCCCTTTGGCCATTTATTCTTGTTTTTCTGTGTATCTTCCTTTTTTATATTGATCCATCCTCATTTCCCCATGTACAAGCAGAGATCAATAAGCCAGAAGCATGAGGTTTGCGACAATACAGACACACACAATAGCTAAAAACATACAAAACAACATACATGCAATGTGTGAGCATGATGCAAAGAGGAACTTTGGAGTGAGAGATACTGCGAGAGGGCGGTAACCAGGCGATTCCACAAGGGCAAACATTTATATTCTTAGCACTTAGATTTTCTTGTATTTGAACCAGTCTGTCTGACAACAAATGCCAGCAGGCAGGCAAGAATGGCGGGATGTTTTTTACTGATGTTACTTGTGTTTTGAGCATATAGCTGGCTGGCATTCTGCTTCAAAATTCTGACTGAGAGCCTCGTTGAAATAAAATCAATATGACCAGAGGGAGAATAAAGCCATATTAAATTGAGATGTCTGTCTTTTATACTCATATGCTCCGTCCGTGTCTGTGCTCTCTGCTGCACGCAGGATGTTGTACACTCACACTTTAAAACTATTTAAGAAATACTCTGTAGGCTGCCTACCTTTGATATAATGAATCACTGGGCTAATGCAGTTTGAATTATACTTTGTTTTTTGTTAAAGTGCTGGCACAGACATTTTATTTCCTTGTACATCTGGGTACAAATTTAATTTAGCATTGTTTAGTAGTTTGATCTAAAGCTCAATATGGGAAAAGCAAGTTGGCTCCAAAAAGATCCATGAGGGAAGATTTTATGTCCAGGTAGTTTTAGGTTTTCTTTTACTCACAAAAAAAGGAAACACATCACTTATTTCTGTTGTAGTTCATCTTCAGCTGAGGCAGGGAGGAAAGGACCAAAATAAAAACAGTAGTTTATTTTCTAAATGTGATGGAGAAATTGGCAGAGACTGTCCTGCTGGCAGTAACATCAGTAAGATGTGTCGCGATCAACAGTAGTTGTCAAGGTTTGTACTCATCTAAGGAGGGATTTTAGGGCACTTTCATTGTACAGAAACTTTCTAAAACCTTGCTCCACTACTGGTTTCTTAGTTGCTGCTTAAGCCTCCTCCAAAGATTTTCTGTAAGCTTGCAGTCTGGAGACATCATGGCTTTCTTTTCTTAATAATGTGTTTTAAACCATTGTCATGTTTAAAATATATATTCAGAAGTCCAGCTGATGAAAAAATGGGTCATATCATGTATTTGGTACTTGGCCCTTTTTATTTGTTTCTGAAGATTATCAATTTGATGATCAATTTGTGCATCAAGAAAGCAAATAAATCATATTACCACCTCTGTCCATAACAGAAGGATTTATCGAGAAGTGCTCAGCTTGCACCATACTGCATTTTGCACCATATTTATCAATTTATTTGCAATGCACTGAACCTTCCATATCAATGCCTTTTGCACCAATATTTTTAAACTGTGTTTCTTTTCTCCTTCACTGCTTACATTCTGATCACTGCTGCATTTTATAAACGGTAATGTTCATTTCACTGTTCTAGGCTGCTCATTCACTGTTGAAAAGCTGTATGCATCATAATTTTGTTTTGTATACACTCTGTGTAAACAAGATGACAATAAAGTCTGTGTAAATCTAAGTTTTTTTATATTTCCTCAGAGTGCACCTGGTCTAGCTAGTGCCAAAAGTTTGATTTTGGAAGCCGCACTTTCTTCCAAACCTTTCTTGTTTTATTTAGATGTTCACTAGCAAACTTACAGAGGGGCTAAAAGTCTTCCATCAATTACCGTGTCTGGGTGGTTGTGGTCCCAACTGCCTTCAGGTCATTAGCAAACTGTGAATGTGAAGTAGTGGTCTGATCCCTAACCTCTCTCGTTATAATCCCAGCTCACTAAGGCATGATTCTGCATTAAGTTTAAAGACTGAGGAAGATTGATTGTTACAATAGAAGTTTTCTACCAGATGCTTACTTGGGTCTGAGAAAACTCTCTCCACTGTTAACTTTTGCTGTTAGATGTTTGACTGTTTGAGGGATTTTCAGTATTTACGGCTCATTTCCTGTCACCCCACATCACATCATCTTAACATTATGTAAAACGAAAAATGAGTTTTTGACATAAAACATGATGTATATGATGGAAAAACAATGATATCTAACTAAAAATACAGACACATTTCAAGTTCGCAGACTTGTTGCTGGTCTTATAGCCCAATCGTATGGAAGTAGATTTTGACTTCGAAAAAAAAAAAAATCTAAACTGGATTTTTTTATTTGCTAAATACATAAATTAATTTAAAAGATGAAAAAAAAGATGTTTCATTTTCAAAAGATCTTCCAGCAAAGTCACTTTGAAAATTAAAATGTATTAACAGAAATGGGTTTTCATTTAAGGGCAATAAAATAGAATAAAAGATAATCTAAACTGCATTTTCCTCTTTACGACTGCTCATCCTGTTACTTAATAAAATGATTAGGAAACTTATTTTTAACATTTAATCTCCAAAACATATCCCAACACAAAGTTTTTCTAAATTAATTTTGAGATGTCAAATTTGCACATTAGAAATGCATTAGCAGAAATACTTTTTCATTTCAAAGTTAAAGCTGAATTTTGTTTGGCTCATTCATAGAATTAACAATAGAAAATCCAAACTGCATTTTCATTTTCTTCCCCAAGTCTGCTAATTTTGTTACCATATTAAATTATAACTAAATCAAAAATGATTAACATGTGAGACTTCTTCGGGTAAATAAGAGGAGAAATTAAAATCTTACAAACACCCAAATGTCTTCAAGAGTGATTTTAAAGATTCTTCAGGCTAGTTTTCTCCTTACTGCTCTGCAGAGTGCAGAGTGCCAACATTCAGATGGCCTTCTCTAATTCTTGTTTTAAAAACATGACATTATTGGAAAGCTTAGACTACATCTTTTCAGTATCAGAAAAATAACTCAGAATGGTTTTGCCATAGCCTGTTATTTAGCAAAACAATATGGAATGGAGCTAAATTGATTAGCAGCATCCATGGCTTAATTAGCTGTGTTAGTGTCTCTATGTCCAGCTTAAAACATGACAGTCCTATAGTATGTACCCCAGAGAGAAGACAGAGGAAGAGGAGTGGAGAGAGAGGAAGAGGGGAACTACAAATAATGTGAGGCTGTTCGATAAGGCAGCCACATACACACCGACAGACACACTGAATTCCTCGGGTCTAATTTTATTTTGTGTGATTTCCCAGGAGTGCATAAGGAAGAGCCAGAGTCTGTACCCTAGCAATGACACCTCCCTGCATGTTTCTCTTTGTGTGCATCTTTCAATCACATCCACCTGCCTAAAGCAGAGGCTTATACAAAACCTACTCTTAACACAGGAAGGATGAGCTCAGCCTTGTTTCTGAAGGCTGGAACACAATCAATGGCTGTTTAGTTTATTAATAGCACAGACCAACTATAACTTTTCCACTGCTTTATCCTTAACATGCTGATTTACAGTGAAGGCATGTCTCTTCTTGCTCACAGAGTCTTTGGAAGGTTTCAGAGAATCTAAATTAGCAAGTTAACATTCAAAGTCAAAAGATCTCTGAGGGCAGGTGAGCGCATTGCAGTAGGACCAATTAAAACAACATGTGTATTTCTCTACTGAGATTTTTTTTTCATGTTTATAATTTCATTTTGCACAGTATCATTTAGGTGAAGCAAAAATTCTTCTGGTTGGCCGTAGCATAAAAATGTCTGCTTCCATACATGCATACCTGCTCCTATGTAATTACAAATAGCAGTTTCAAAGGCAATGCAAGCATAAAGATAAAGACTTCTAGTGAGAACATGTTCATAAATAATCTACTTATGTATAATATATTACATTTCTGTCAGCAAATTCCAGGAATTATTACACACTGTAGCTTTTAGCAATACTGCAGCTCTAATAGTGGCTGTAAAAGTGCAATGGTTAGTGTGTATGGCCCATGTACACAGGCCCTAGTCCTCGACTCAGAGACCCAGGTTCGAATCCAGCATGTGGTACTTGGCTGCATGTCTCTCCCCCTGTCTTTTACCCCTTTACTGTCAGCTTTTTTTTTTCCAATAACGAGCCACTAGTGCTGCAAGAACCTAAAAAAATAATAAAATTCTGTATTTTCTCAAACATTTTGTAAGGCCTGGTCTAGGCCAAAAGGGTGTTACTCACCCAAAAATGTATTTTTAATATATATAAACAGTCTAAACGGTGTCTATATTACAGCCATGGTTCTGAACCCTGGTTGTTAGGGACCCCTGACCTGCATGTTTTAGATAAGTCTCTGTTTGTTGAAGACATAAAAACCTGGATGACTCTTAACTTTCTGCTCCTGAATGCAGACAAACCAGAAGTTATAGTCTTTGGACCAGAGTCTCTGAAAAAGAAACTGATTAGCCAGTCACTTCATTTGGATGGGATTAAACTGATCTCAGATAATAAAGTAAAAAATCTTGGTGTTATTTTTGATCAGGACCTGTCATTTAAATTCCACATCAAAGAGGTTTCTAGAATTTCCTTCTTTCATCTGAGGAACATTGCAAAAATTAGAAATATCCTGTCCAGGGGTGATGCTGAGAAACTAGTCCATGCATTTGTTACTTCAAGGCTGGACTATTGTAATTCTTTACTATCAGGAAGTCCACAAACTGTAGTTAAAAGCCTTCAGCTGATCCAAAATGCTGCAGCCAGAGTTCTAATGAAAATTAAAAAGAGAGATCATATCTCGCCTATCCTGGCTTCTCTTCATTGGCTTCCTGTTAAATCAAGAATAGAATTTAAAATCCTCCTTCTCACATATAAAGCCTTAAATGGCCAAGCTCCATCTTATATCAGAGATCTGATTGTTCCTTATGTTCCTAACAGAGCACTTCGCTCTCAATCTGCAGGTTTACTAATGGTTCCTAGAATTTCTAAAAGTAGAATGGGAGGCAGATCTTTTAGTTATCAGGCTCCTCTCCTGTGGAACCAACTACCAGTTTTAGTCCGTGAGGCAGACACCCTGTCTACTTTTAAGGCTAGGCTTAAAACTTTCCTTTTTGATAAAGCTTATAGTTAGGGTGGCTCAGGTTGTCCTGAGCTATCTCTATAGTTATGCTGCTATAGGCTTAGACTTTTGGAGGACATAGGGACCCCCATTTCATCATTCTGCTTCATTCTCTCTCTGTTCTCCTATTCTGCAGAATCTGTTAGTTCAATCTCTAACCTTCTGCTCTCTCTGCTTTTCCTCAGAGTAGCTTTGCCTCGTCTGTTCCTGTTTGGCTGTGACGTCATCCTGGAAAGAAACATCAGCTGTGCTGCTTCTATCAACACCCTTGTTTATAGATGTTGGAGATCGGCCTGTTTTCCAGTGTGGTCCTGTTTCTCTGACCGTGACTGAGTGGATGTGCTCTCTTCATCCTCTGTCTTGGGAGCTGCCTTGGAGCTCGTCTGCCTGGCTTTGTGTTTCCTGGACGGGGCCGCCTTTTACAGCTGCTTTTTGTATCTCTGCTTCTGTCTCCTTGAACCCCAGTCGGCCTCGGCAGATGGCCGCTCACACTGAGCCTGGTTCTGCTGGAGGTTTCTTCCTGTTAAAAGGGAGTTTTTCCTCTCCACTGTGGCTACAAGCATGCTTAGTGTGGGGGATTGTATTTGAGTCAATGAGTCAATGCAATCAACTGGTTTTCCTTAGATAGAAAACTTTGTATCAATTTGACTGTATGATCTGGTTGAACTGTAAAGTGCCTTGAGATGACATGTGTTGTGAATTTGGCGCTATATAAATAAACTGAATTGAATTGAATTGTTTCTGCACATCTTATTCAAATTAGGGCTCCTTTGAAAAAGGTGCTACAGAAGCTTGTTAATCATCACTTCTTTTCTAGTGTGATGCGACAAGGAAACACAACCTGCGAGAGAGGCCTTCAGGAACAGGGTTGGGAATCACTGTATTTTAGGCTTTCTATGGATGATTTACATTACATGCAAGTTTGATTAGTTCTGCTGTATTTACTGGACTCCATGAGAGGCTAGAAATATTTCACTCACTATTGGCCACCAGAATAAAATACAAAAATTAAATAATTGTGAAGCACACTGTGTTACCCACTAGGGGTTCTAGACCTTTGGGTTAGATCAAAGCATATTTATGTCCTTTAACAGCCTGGTCAAGAGTGCATAGTAAAGAAATTAAGAAAATAAATCTATGTTCACAGATGCTGGTAAAGATTCTCAGTCATCTAGGTCATAGTCATTTAAAAAAAAAACTTAACAGTGTCTATTGGATTATATTATAGTCAGTTAACTATTATGGTATGTTCACAGATATTCTACACTATGTCTGTGCTTGGGCCATTTTGCAAAAAAGAATCAGACTCAGTCTTAAAGGAATTGTACACCCAAAACATGATTAGCCTTCATTTTCTACTCACCCCCATGCTGAACAACACTCTGGAGTACTTTTTTGATATCTCAAATGCATTTGGAGATCTGGGAGGCTTCTTGCTGTCTGCTGACATTCAAATAATGGAGGTCCATGGCGCCCGAGGCAGAAAGGTCCATAAAAGTCCACAAAAACGTGTCAATATTCCTCCATACTGCTCGTCCAATGTATTCCAAGTGTCCTGAGTGGGTAGCATCCAGAATTTACTCGAAACGAAGTCATTTAGAATGTTTTTAGAGCATAAACAGTAGTGTATAAGATTTCCTGAAAGCGCGTTCACGACGCTACGGAAACCGCGGCAGACCAAACCAGGCGAAAGTGCGCATTCAGCTCAGCAAAGAACTCATGCTCTTCCTCAACACTGAAGTCCTCAGACATTTTTCTTTCGTTGTTTCTTTCTTTGCACAGGTAAACAGCACATTTGTTCTTCGACCCTTGCATTATTGGCAGAGCAGACGCTGAATGCGCACTTTCATCTGGTTTGGTCTGCCGGCTTCCGTAGAGTCGTGAACGTGCAGGTGCGCGCTTTCAGGAAAAAAATAAATTAAATTAGTAAATTATGGACGCTACCCACTCAGGACACTTGGAATACATTGGACGAGCAGTATGGAGGAATATTGACACGTTTTTTGTGGACTTTTATGGACCTTTCTGTCTCGGGCACCATAGACCTCCATTATTTGAATGTCAGCAAACAGCAAGAAGCCTCCCAGATCTCCAGATGCATTTGAGATATCAAAAAAGTACTCCAGGGTATTGTTCAGCATGGGGGTGAGTAGAAAATGAAGGCTAATCATGTTTTGGGTGTACTATTCCTTTAAAAACCATTTGGAGTTTCTAAATCTGCAAAGCTCGGACACAGTTTACCTTTAAAGCAACTGTTGTTGCTTCTATAAGGCTACAAGGGCTTTCAATCCTGAGGTTGTGAGTTCGATCCCCCACTCCCACAGACTGCCACTCTGGGTCCCTGAGCAAGACCCTTAACCTCAAACTGCTCCCCGGGCGCCTCACAATGGCAGCCCACTGCTCCCCAAGGGGATGGGTTAAATCCAGAGAAGTAATTTCCCTCTGGGATTATTAGAGTATATATAAAAAAAAGAAAATAAAAAAAAGGTACAAATTGGGGTGGGGTGGGTATGACTTTAGACTTGATATGCAAACATGTAGGGCAATTATTTACATTCAATATATAATTTACCATTGTTCAAGAAAAAAAATATGCAAGAGGACTTGACTTTATTTGCTTGAGATTTGATGTGGGATTTGAGGATAAAGACTTAAGAGTAGTGAAACGACTCAATAATAAATATGGTTTATGGTTGTAATGTAACCAATGTTTAAGGCATATTAATTCGTGCAAGACATCGTAAATGAAACCAAAATACTTGAAATTATAATTCTGGTCAAAGCAGCAGTGCCTTGAAACAAGTCCTACAAATAGCAGCGCACATAGGCAGCTAGTGTGTGTCTCCAAATGTTTGCAATGGAGTTAAGATTTAATAAGAAAAGAAAAAAAATCAACATTCAGCTGCCTATATTTAATTAAATGGGGGGGGGGAATGTTAGGACTTTTAATTACAGTTGATTATAAAACAGCCCAGTTCATGTAGGTGTGCATTTGTGAGACAGATTCTCCCAAGGCAAAATAAATTAAATATGGCAATCAACTCCATTCCGTCCACGTCTCCTTCTGCATATCTCTGTCTATCCCTCCTCCCCACCTTAAGAAATAAAAAAACTCTTCTGATTCATTTAACCAAATCCCATTTCCTATTTTTATACATACAGATTATAATCTGTGCATTTTCACATTTTATTTACGACTCTCCATCATGCCATTTCTTCTTCTCATTCCATCCAGCTGTCCTGCTGTACCCCCCCACCCCCTCAATGATTTCTTTAAACCAAAGCGCCACGCTGGATTGGTCTTTCATTTGAGAGTCTGGCCCCAAGTCTAAATAAACCCTCATGAGCCTCAGCACTGCAACACTGACTTCTGAACAAACACATGCAGGCACACATCCGCAGTATGCCAAGAGCTAATTAGCACACACATGTCGCAGGCCACAGGATGAGTAAGGAAGAATGTGTGTGAATGTGTAAGTTATTTAATATTTCATACTGCCTGAATGCTTGTGTGTGCTTTAGCATCATGTCTGGCGGATTGACTTTCACTCTCGCCAACGATGCCTACCCCTTCCCCATCTGCTCTCCTCTATCTGCGATAGGCAGCGTGCCACCTTCCTGAACCTCGGTCCACTCTGACACACGGAGGCACTGGGTGCAGAGGAGTGGCCGCCAGGGCAGAAGGAGGGATCCTCCACTGTAAACAGAGTCCAGACAGAAGGCTTTTTGGCAGCCTCCCCTTTAAAGCCAGAGCCAGCCGGCCGCTTGCACATTACGCTGGATAAACACACACCTAGTCCAGGCAGAGGCACAGCTTGGACCATTGCCTCTGCCTTGTACCTGATGTAAGTGGCTGTTTACTTTGTACTAAGTCCTTGGAAATGTGAAAGCTCTCACTGACTGCTACAATATGCGTGTGTATGCGGCCCTGTTTAAATCTTGTTTAAATGTCTTTCAGGTCAGGTATTTATTACTAACTTCGCTCAAGTTGAGGTGTTAAAGTTTTTTTTAAGCATCCCTGTCCTCAAAATTGCCTGTCAGCTTGAGTTGTGGTGAGCCGTTCTCTTTCCTGAAGTAATTGGTAACTATAAAACTCAGCAGCAGACTGAGCTCTGGTCTGAATGCAAAGGAGAGCAAAGGAGTTCTTCAAACGAGGCGTAACATATCTGACTGAACAGACACAAAGTTCGAGAGATCTCTATCCAAGTTTTTTTTCAATTAATAATAAAATAGATTAATTCAATAATGAACTACAAATTTACTATAAATACTTCCAGTAATGGATGGATGAATGAATGAATGAATGAATGAATGAATGAATGAATGAATGAATGAATGAATGAATGAATAAAACGATGATGGATGGATCATGGATGGATGAATGGGTGATGGATGGATGGATGGTCAGTTGATGACAATCTGGCAATATTTGATTTGATTCTGTTTTTGATTGATGCTGCAGTCAATGTATCAAAGTATATTTTTAGAAATCCTAGATATTCAGCTATATTTTATCACAAACCTTGTAATCTTAGGGCATTTAAATGTGTCTTTGTGTACATCTATATACAGTGGGGCAAAAAAGTATTTAGTCAGTCACCAATAGTGCAAGTTCTCCCACTTAAAAAGATGAAAGAGGCCGGTAATTTTCATCATAGATATACCTCAACTATGAGAGACAAAATGAGAAAAAAAAATCCAGAAAATCACATTGTCTGATTTTTAAAGAATTTATTTGCAAAATATGGTGGAAAATAAGTATTTGGTCAATAACAAAAGTTCACCTCAATACTTTGTTATATACCCTTTGTTGGCAATGACAGAGATCAAACATTTTCTGTAAGTCTTCACAAGGTTTTCACACACTGTTGCTGGTATTTTGGCCCATTCCTCCATGCAGATCTCCTCTAGAGCAGTGATGTTCTGGGGCTGTCGCTGGGCAACACGGACTTTCAACTCCCTCCAAAGATTTTCTATGGGGTTGAGATCTTGAGACTGGCTAGGCCACTCCAGGACCTTGAAATGCTTCTTACGAAGCCACTCCTTCGTAACCCGGGCGGTGTGTTTGGCATCATTATCATGCTGAAAGACCCAGCCACGTTTCATCTTCAATGCCCTTGCTGATGGAAGGAGGTTTTCATTCAAAATTTGACGATACATGGCCCCATTCATTCTTTCCTTCACACGGATCAGTCATCCTGGTCCCTTAGCAGAAAAACAGCCCCAAAGCATGATGTTTCCACCCCCATGCTTCACTGTAGGTATGGTGTTCTTTGGATGCAACTCAGCATTCTCTCTCCTCCAAACACGACGAGTAGAGTTTTTACCAAAAAGTTCTATTTTGGTTTCATCTGACCATTTGATATTCTCCCAGTCATCGTCTGGATCATCCAAATGCTCTCCGGCAAACTTGAGACGGGCCTTGACATGTACTGGCTTAAGCAGGGGGACACGTCTGGCACTGCAGGATTTGAGTCCCTGGCGGCATAGTGTGTTACTGATGGTAGCCTTTGTTACTTTGGTCCCAGCTCTCTGCAGGTCATTCACTAGGTCCCCCCGTGTGGTTCTGGGATTTTTACTCACCGTTCTTGTGATCATTTTGACCCCACGGGGTGAGATCTTGCGTGGAGCCCCAGATCGAGGAAGATTATCAGTGGTCTTGTATGTTTTCCATTTTCTAATAATTGATCCCACAGTTGATTTCTTCACACCAAGCTGTTTACCTATTGCAGATTCAGACTTCCCAGCCTGGTGCAGGTCTATAATTTTGTTTCGGGTGTCCTTTGACAGCTCTCTAGTTTTGGCCATGGTGGAGTTTAGAGTGTGACTGTTTGAGGTTGTGGACAGGTGTCTTTTATACTGATAACGGGTTCAAACAGGTGCCATTAATGAAGGTAACGAGTAGAGGACAGAGGAGCCTCTTACAGAAGAAGTTACAGGTCTGTGAGAGCCAGAAATCTTGCTTGTTTGTAACTGACCAAATTCTTATTTTCCACCATATTTTGCAAATAAATTCTTTAAAAATCAGACAATGTGATTTTCTGGATTTTTTTTCTCATTTTGTCTCTCATAGTTGAGGTATATCTATGATGAAAATTACCGGCCTCTCTCATCTTTTTAAGTGGGAGAACTTGCACTATTGGTGGCTGACTAAATACTTTTTTGCCCCACTGTATATTTCTATGCAGTTTGGGGGGACATCCATGTTGCTCACAGGCTGTAATCTGCACATGCTCCTTGGAGCTCTCATGGGCTTTGCACTTTATTAGACCTGAGTGGAGGAGACATGATGTAAGTTAGGAGGGCGGAGACATTTTCAGGTCAGTGAGATGGAGTTGGACAAATGGTAAATTAGGGATGATGTTGAAGTTGGTGGGGAGTGGGAGGTTCATAGGGTCGGAAGTAGGATCCCCTTTAAGGTACTACTGACCCTGCCTCTGGATGATTGGGATCAAGCATCATCAGGGGACGCGGTCTGGGTAGGAGGTCAGGGTTTCGGGGGATGGTTCTGAGTGTATGGGTATGAAGGTGGGTTTATGGGTATATTTTTCTTTATAAAGTTGGATTTCGGCTGCTCTTCTCCTGGATCATTGTTTTCTCTTTTTATTTTTAATTTAATGTGCAATTAGTTTTATATAACCCCAAAATATAGTTCAGTAAAGGTATTGGCATCATATTTAAGCATATACTGTAGCCAAAATGGTAAGTGGTAAATCTGTTGTTTTTCTCCTCTGCACTAAGAAAAGTGAATGCGACACGGCTGATTAGGACACTGGGAGAAAAAAAAAAAGAATTAATTTAGATATTGTGTCATATTCAAAAGTTTTACTTTTCCAGACTGTCTAAGAACAGTGAATAAAGTATATCACAATATGTTTTTTAACTTGAATTTGTCTTAGTCTGCAAATTCTTTCCTGGTTCTCCTCATTAGTGAAGGATTTGCTCTCATATTTTCAGAAATATACATCAACTGCATATTGCATGAACAAAGAGCCTTCTTGTGGATGGAACTACTCTGCTTCTCTTTTATGAATCACAATACAACAGTATGCAACTTGTAACTTTGTTGGGCTCAAGGTGAATTTGGAAGTTTTAGTTGGCTTAAAAACACAGTGGCTCAGAATGAACACAAAGCTGGTTGTTGGATATTTTTCAGCCGTCTGGCAGCCACTCTCCTATTTGATTAAATAAGGCACAAAGAGAAGCTGGAAGACAAAGATAAAATAAAGCAGTGAATACTACATTAATGTAGCAGCAGAGGGTGAGAAAGAATTAGCAATAATCCTGGCAGTGAAACAAAAACCTGCGAAGGAAATGAACTTTCCCAAAACAGTTTCATGTAGTTTTTGGAAAATATGAAAGATCTTTCCTTGTAATGAGATTAAAAGTCTAACTGAGTTAAGGCTGGAAACTGGATCTCTGCCAGAGGTTCAGACATTTAGCTGCTGATGTTTTCATGTGTAGAATAAATTAATGTATTATCAACAAACTGTGGCCAAAGATATGTTTATATAATAGTTGCTGATTCTTAATATCTACATTTAATGTTGTAATGTGGTGTTTATAGGCATTTTTCTGTATCTGGCAGAAGAACTTGCATGCACGCACCTTTTGTTGGTGCTACTTTTAAATGAAGTAATTTTAATTAAATGTATGCATAAAGCGCCAATTCACGACTCATGTAATCTCAATGCACTTTACAATATAACCTTAAAAAGTAGGCATCTGAGTAAAAAGAGAAAAGTACGAGGAAAGAAAACATTTTTTTAAATAATAATTTAAATAATATGTTATTTAAAAGGATGTAATAAGGACGGAACTAAACGTAAAGTTGAGAGGCATTGTTTATGTTAGACTATGGTAAAATATTAAAAGGAACAAAACAATTCAATTGAAAAATAAGAAATCCAGGCAGAACGAGGACTTTGGTAAACCATTTTTTTGACATAAAACTCATGAAACCACTGACAATATTTACTTCTACTGTATATCAGCTACTTTGAAAGTTATCATCCCATTAAATGCCCCTTATTAGCGGTTATTAGCCCCATAGAATGGCTTCAGATTGTGCCTCCTACCTACCAGTACTGTGGGCTCAATTGGTTTTTATCACCGAATGAGTCCAAATCCTAAGGGAATTCCTTTTTTACCTGCAGAATTAATAATGTATTTATGTGAAATGTAAACATAATTTGAGTAGTTCCTCATCTGTTAAAAAAAAAAAAAAAGTTGATACGCATGTCGCTCATATCAAAAAAACCCTCCCAAACAAAAAACTCACATCCTGTCAACTGAGTTGTTTTTAAACACCACATTGAATCTGTGTGACTTTAAAATGTAGAATAAAGTAGAGCTTTAAAACATTTTTTTTTTAAAAGAAGTCTTTAAATAAAGTTGATAAAAGGTATAATGTAGGTTAATAGAAAGTGAAACTTCAGGTTTACGAGAAGGTGGAAGAGGCACAGTCTGAAGCCATTGTATAGGACTAATAACTGCTAATAAGGGCCATTTAATGCTTGATCACATCTGAAGAGTAAGGTAAGAGTAAAATATTTCTTTAAGATATTACTGAAGTAAAAGTAAAAAGTATGGTGCAGTAAAACTACTCCTAAAAGTATATTTTGTCAAAAAGATGCTAATGTAAATGTAACTCAGAAAATGTAACTAGTTACTACCACCTCTGCTTATCACACTTTAATCCCCACATAGAACCCAACCCTTCCGTAGCTTTCTTTGTCCCAACAGGAGAGAATAATATTATTTTGCATTTCTTAATAAAATAATTTTTGGCTTATTTCCCTTTTGTGGGAAAGTGGGATTGTGAGAAAAATAGATAAACACAACCCTACCCACAGAAATTTCATTGTTAGTTTGATAATTCAATATGCTTTAGAGGAAAAGTGTGGTAACATTCAGAATACAAACTTCTGAAAGTATTTTAATTATGAAATGATTACATACTTTTCAATAAATGATAGGTTTTCTTCATTAAGAGTAATTTCATTTGAATTTGCTTTACTGGAATCTGTTGTTAAAGAACACTACTGCCACTGTGACATCACAGTGCTGCATCGGCTGTTTAGCAAGTCCTAGTGCTGTATCTGGTGTTTGTCACAACTCTCTATTATCCATGATGGCGACAACCATTGCACTATGTGAAGCAGAGAGTAACGGATTTATGATGTGTTTTTTTCTCTGGCCAGAAGTTCATATGATCAAGAGGTTCAAGATGGCAAATCCTCTATCTTCAAGTTGGCAATCCAACAACAAACCCGTGGAGGGTCATGAATGGGAAAGGGGAAATAACTAATTTGTTTTCACTTTTACCTGATGTATTGCAACATCCAACTGCCATGCACACAGGCATTGACAGTTTTACTATAGCTCTTGCGCATTTCAATGGCGAAGTCCTCTCGAAATCTTAAATAATTGTTGATTGCAGATGTGTCTAGTATTCCCATTGATTTTGCTTGTAAAGCGGGGAGGATGTCACAAGGCCTACTGCACCGCAATGTCACTGCCGGAAGATGTCAGGAGTGAGGTCACAATATTTGAGCAAAAATGGCCCGTCTCAGACTCAGTGATCGCAACAAAAAAGATTGTTTTTATTTTTTTTACAGATTAAAAGCTTAATTTATTAAATCAACACGAAATTATTTGTTTTAGGTATAAATAATGACCCATTGGTTATTCCTTGTGGACCAGACCTTTCTTTTAAAGTCAATGACTTGTGGGATTTGATGTCTGGTTTAAGCCTTGTAGATGCATTTTTCAGTGTTTAACCCCAATAAAATCCACATGGCGTCTGGAACCTTCCTAGTGTATCTCCAGACACAGATTCCCATTTATATAGTTATTTGGTGGAGATTAATGTAGGAGAGGGTCTTCAATTGATAGTAAAGTGGTGCAGAGATGGTTTCATATTTACGGGCAGGTTTGGTGATGGATTGGCATCAAATAACACTGAGGTTCTGCCAGAGAGTAGATTGCTTTATCAGATGCAATTGCTATCATATCAAGTTGAGGATATGATGCAATCAAACTGTTCTCTGTCCTATACAAATGATAACTTGATCAAGGCAATGGTAATACAAAGATTGATGTTTAAAAAGGGAATCTTAGGGGACCAGCCAAGGATAGGGGCCCATCAAGAAAAGTGGGGAAATTTTGAATGGTTACTACTGTATGTGTCTGAAAGTCGGCCTTACGTAAACGTATCACCAGAATGATTGAATATTAGGAGGACCACTGGTTTAGATAATCAACCCGGAAATAAAAGATCGTCCTCTATACCTTTAAATGTCATTTTACCATGACACCACAAATGATTACCAGAACATTATGTTTGCTTCTTGAAGAGTGCTTGGGTATATGTGAGTAAAGTGAAAATGTGGCTTCTGTGGCATTTATTTAGCTTAATTCATTTCTAGAGATAGTGTTTCATATGATACAAATCTGTTCAAAGACTTACTTTTACTTATTATTTACGTAGCACCCACATCATATATGCCTTTGGCAGAAGTTAAATGAGTCCTTTTAATCTAGATTAATTCAAAGATTACAGTGAGATTAATCCAGATTAAAAAAATTATCTATGCTCACCACTATTGATTATCTGAACACTTTTCATTGTAACACATGTGAAACAGAGCATGCCAGTTATTTTTATAGAAGCCTCAAAAAAAAAAAAAATGAAGAAAAATAAAACAAATGACAAAAGTCCAAACTACTTTCATGTAATTTCTTTTAATGTCCAAGATAGTTTCCCCATATGAGTGCAAAGCCTTTATCAACAGTGCTTCCATTTATGTATGATTAGTAGTGCTGTTTCCAAAGAATACCAGAACTCACTGGTGATTCTGCTTCAAACAAGTATATTCTCTTTGGCTTCCCTATTTAAAAGAAAAACAAAAATTCTATGGAGCAGTCCAAAATTTGTCCTTGAAAACATAAAAACTTAAAAGTCAGTCATGTACAAAAAAAACCTACCCTTTCTCCGCAATAAGGATGCGGCAGGAAAAACCCAATGGAAAGAAAATGTTCATTAACTATTTAGAAGGCCTTGATAGAGAGATTGTCAATTTAAATGAAGCCAAATCATTTTGGTTCATAATGAAATGATAACCAACCCTCTGCAGTATAAGCACTGCAAGAATACTCTTTACTCCCCATACTCTGTACATGTTACCTGGAAGGGAAAAAAATCTACTTCACTATTTGAATAATTAATTGATTTAATCTGCAAATCTCAGCACAAAATCTAATTTTTTAGTGGGACAATTGGGAAATGCATGACTTTATCAAAAACTCCCATATTCTTAATAGTCTACATTACTTGGTTGAAATGTGTTTTTTTAACATGCTTTATAGTGTAGAAATTGAAGAGATGTTTTTCAGAATTAATTTTAAAACCCAATGAGCCTTTTATTCTATTGTTGAAACCACAACCTGGAGAGACTCATAAAGAAAGCCCGCAATTAGAAAGATTTTTATGGACATAAATTAAATAATTTTTTGGCGCCAGTACCATGGCAGAATACTTTGATGCTGTAAATTTACATGAGCTCGGATGAACAGTTAAAGCAAAAAATTCTAGTGGTTTCCTCCTCAGTGCAAAGACTACCAAGGTGGAATGGCCTCAGTGAGGAAGGCCACATGATGGAGGTGGGTGGTGCATTCCTGATGTCAATTAAGTGGAACTTAGAGCGTAGCACAGGTGAGCCACTGAGGCTGAGTAGAGTCTTCCAGGTTGAGGTTGTGCTGTTGAGGTTGTGCAGAGCAAAATAAACACCAAGCAGTCCAAAGTGCTGTTCAGAGTCAAAATGACTTTTTTTTTTTTTAAATAATGCAAGAACACTCCAATATTTGGAAAGATCAACTCTAAACTAATATCAAACTCCTCCAAAAAGTGATCGGGAGTGGCTGCCTAGTGGTTGGGGTATAGAACTTGGAATCCTGAGGTTGTGTGTTTGAAACCCACTCCCACAGACTGCCACTCTGGGTCCCTGAGCAAAAAGACCCTTAACCCCACACTGCTCCGCGGGAGCTGCAAATGGCAGCCCGCTGCTCCCGAAGGGGATTCAGAGAGTGAATTTCATTGTGCTATACTTGTGACATTGTATTGAAAATAAAATGCTGGAAAAAAGAGTCAGCAGTGGTACAGCGCTGCCATTTTTACTACTAGCCCTGGAAATGCATAGGAACTTTGTTAAATCAGCTGAATTTGTAAAAATATTTTCTCATTCTTATATTAAAAGAAAATGGTAGGCAATTAAAAGTTTTAATTTGATTTGCCTTCGGTGTCATGACATTTCTTCATTTTATGCATATAATCTTTAGGTCAAAAGCTGAAGAATCACTATCATTGTTTGGTTGCGCTCTCCACTACCTGTGAGCAGCACTGCTCTGTTAGAAAGCTACAGTTTGGTGGTAAAAACTCACAAAAGAATATATATACTTTAAATACTAACAGTTAAAAAGGACAAAAACCTCACGTACTTTACAGAACAACAGGGACTTATGTGGACATAAACTAGCAAAGAAAATAGCACAACCCTTAAGCAGCACCCTAAAGCTCTCTGTGTGGATATTTCAACCTGGAGAGAAATAGGGAAAGCAATAGGGCTATGGTGACCAAAGGTCCCTGATTTCTGTGAGGGATTTGGCTGTATCTGATTTTAGTACTTAATGATTGAGGAAACGTGCTGTGCAGCTGTCACTGTAACTGATCTCGTTGATCAAATAGAAGAGCACGGTTGATCCTTGCTGTGATCAAGTCAACAATGGTTCGAACTGATTGGTGATGTTTAGTGTATATTTTCAAAGTTAGTTATTAGTTTAGGTAATTTATTATTTTGAATTGTGAACACAGAGTTTCAGAATTTGGAGTGTTGTTTACTCAGTTTGGACATAAAAAAGTTCCTCATTAAAAATAAAGAGTCAGAGGGAGGCAAACCAAATGAGCAAAGAACTGCGTAAACTGTGAATGATGAGGAGGAAGAGCTAAGCAGCTGCTTTTCTTTTTTTTAGTGTAGACTTTCTGTACTAAATCTCAACCAAAAAACATTTGCAAATGAAATGACTAAACTGTGACTAAAACTAATGACAATTTTCATCAAAAGATTAAAATACTGACCAAAACTAGAATGCCTAGTAAAAATTACACATACATTGGATTTATCTTATTATCTTTATAAGGTTAGATAAAGATTTAAATCATTTGGGACATGCAAGTTCAAAAAAACAACAAAAACAAACCAAAAATAAACTGGAAACAACCAAATACTTTTTCACAGCACTGTACACACACACTTTTATTTTATATCATAATCAGGAAGAAAAAGATGTTAATTATTTGGATACACTATAATTTAGTGGAAATGAAAAGTTACGCTAACCAATGCATCAAATGCACAAGAGTTAGTCTGAAGTCCATCAATATGGTTATCTGCTGTCATCTGGTTATTTTCACTGAAATGCTTTATCCTAACTACTTTAATTGAGGGAACCACACAGCCGCAGATCAAAACATGCCTTTGAAATTTCTAACTCCTGTTCCACCTAATTTCTGTCCACACCTTATTAATAACTCCCTCAAACGTCTTAGTTCCACTCACTGAATCCTGATGATTTTTCCACTCAGAAACCTAGCCTGCTTACGTGACACATGAGACCAATAAAGGCAAGGGCAATGATAAAAAAAAGAAAGAAAGATGGTAGAGGTTTTAACAGTAATGAACATTAATGTGTTTATAAGGATTTTAACACCCCCTCTACAGACTTAGAAAACATTTCCCTAACTTCTGCCCTGCACACTTTGCAGCTCTGTGACTTGTAATCAACACAGTGCCTAAATCCCAGGCTTGCACCCTCAATCACATTAGAAAATGGACACAAATAGGAGGGAGGGGGTTTACCGGTTGTCCAAATGCCGCTGCAACATCATCCTCATGAAACCCAAAAGGAGTATACAGAGCAAGAAAAAAAAACAATGGCTTTCCATTGAAACCCTGAGCCTTTTGCTTTTATTCAGAAAGATCATCTTTTCTATACAAGAAAAAACAAAGAGGGGGGTTTAAATGGGGTGCTGGTGGTGTAAAGTATGTTACTAAGTATGTTTACTGAACATCTCCCAGTGTGGTCTGAGATGGTACAGGACAGGCGGAACAGAGAAGGCACAAAAAAAGGAAAGCATACTGTAGTTAGGTAAAGGTGAGATGACAGTAGGAATAGAGGAGGGGATAGAATAATCTATCTGTTTAATCAACCACATACAGTAGCTCCATGAATTCTCTCCTTCCCTCAATCTCATCTCTACGCCTGCTGTTTGCACACAAAAGGAAGGTATTTCTAAATATACATGTAGAAAACCACTTGGTCCACATTCCTGACTAGAGGTGACTGGGTGGATGGGAACCTTGTCGTTTTCTGTGTGTTTGTATGTGAGCAGCCTCACATTGCAATCCCATTAGGTGGATGGATCTCTATACAAATGGCTATTATACTAATTAGCACTAATTACATCGGCTTCTATTTAACCACACGACCGTCTGTGACTTCTTTCTTTGTCTTTCCATCTTACTCTCATTCTTGTTACCTCGATCTAAGAGATAAAAACTGATTATTTTAGAACGGATAATCCTGACTCTTGAAATTACAAATAATCATTCTGTTTTTCTGCTTCTTCAAAGCTTTTGAACCAAAATTAAAGATGCTATTTCCTGGGTGGGAATTTTTACCCTGCTTTAAAAAGACGGTCTTTACTCTGTGAATTTATCTGATAGAAAAATACCCTAAGAAGGTTGTTTTTGCAACAGCATTTCAAAGGTCATGGTCATTTTGCCCCCTCCAGTCCAGTTACCAGTTAGACTAGTTTAAGAGGTCATAGGAGTGTGATTCTGCATTCTACATCTGACAAATGGCTTACAAACCATGGTTAGGGGGTTAATATAAAGGCAAACCCTCTTTTGCAAACCAAAGCAAGAGCTGTGTCTGCATTTTGGCACAGAATCTCACTTTTTCCCAGAGGGGTTTGAACTCCATCAAGACTGCCGCTTGTCTTTGATCCTTTTAGTATAGCTCTCAAGGGTTACTCATGAAGAACAAGGTGTTTAGTTTAAAAATCTTATGATTGCTTATTTGAGGTTCTGTTGGTGTCCTTAATCCATTACATTTACAGTGGACTGATGGGTCCACAGCTGCCAGCCTGAGATTCAGTTTCTCTAATTACTGTATGGTATAAGG
Organism: Cyprinodon tularosa; assembly: GCF_016077235.1. Classification (NCBI taxonomy): domain Eukaryota; kingdom Metazoa; phylum Chordata; class Actinopteri; order Cyprinodontiformes; family Cyprinodontidae; genus Cyprinodon; species Cyprinodon tularosa. The sequence goes on along the minus strand of NW_024038778.1, from coordinate 988,965 downwards.
CCATGGTGTTTAACTGGAAAAAGTGAACCGCTCCCTCCAAAGTGGGAGTCAGTCTCTATTTCAAGCTTAGGTGCTCAACTATTCTAGGGCCCTGTTCATAAATGGTAGAAAAGAACAGGAGATGGACAGATGGTTACGGGTCTTATCTGCAGTAAATCAAGTGTAACTGGGCTTTGTGGTGGTAAAGAAAGAGCTGAGCAAGCTTATAGCGATACAACTCTTACATGGATTATGACTGGCATGGATACAAGTAACTCTTTAATGGGAAAATATCTGGCAATTTTAGATCATATTTAGGACATATACTGTGAGATTAAACATAGAATTGAAAATATTTATTTTTTGGCATTCCTGCTATGGTGCTGCTTTGGTGGTATGGCTAGCATTACTAATAAAGCTATCATCAATGTTTATTAAACAAAATATAGATCTGTGCATTATATCAGTCTTTTAAAAAAGCTACAAACATTTTACAAATCTAATGTTCTATAGTTTTGTTTTCCTGTTACCTGCTCTAAGTTTTACTCTCGTAGAGTGATCTGCAAACATGTATAGAACATCAGATACATACTTTACTCTAAAAAGACATCTGTTATATATATCTGTGCTTTTTATGACTTTATTTCAAAAATCTAAAGATATCAAAAACAGCAACCTTTGAGTCTTCACTCAGTACCAACTTCCCCACTAAAGATCAAGCTGATCATTCCGGCCAACCGCAGATTTCTCTATGAATTTCCAGAAGCATATAAAATAAGCTTCATCTACAGGGTCACTGGGTTTCTATGTTTTTCTGTAAGCTGAGCATAGAGCCACTCTTCATCAAAAGGATCCAGTTCTGGTGGTTTGGCATCACATCAAAAGGCACCTGGGTTCCTCCTTTCAAGAACCGCTATGACCAGAATAAATGAGCAAGAGACAATGGATAAATCCTAACTTTCTGGGGATCATTAAAGATCCTTTCAAACATAGATTTAGTTTAAGCTATCTGCAGGTGAATCAAACTTGACTTATATTAGATGTTCTTTTTCTTCAGTCAGTGACTAGAAATAAATTACCCCCATTAAAAGGCAGTGATAAATCTCTCATTCCCAACAGAATTAACTAGGGGATAGCTATGATCATAAGCTAAGAAAGGCTCGAGATACTTTATTAGAAAAATAACAAAATCCAAGACAATACATATGAAATAATTTGATTTAACTTTAGACACGACCAACCTCTACTCAAGAAAACAGATGGTTAACATGCTGGGAATAAAGTTAGCTAACTTCAAAGCACATGTGTGCTTGTAAATAGGTTTTAACAGGATCACAGTGGCACTTTCTAAGAACATGGTTCCATATTGGCTCTGAAAGGTAAAGCAATTACTTTTTTGAACCTCTAAAGGTCAATAGTAACAGAACTGAGTAAATGGGCCTAATAGTCCTGCTTGATTATCAACACTGAAACAAGCTCCCAGTAATAGCATCTGCTCTAACACAATTTTTTTTTTTACTAATACAGTCGTTACCATGGTGGCACAAATCAATTTATGCTAAAATAATAAAAAAAATTCAGCTTGCAGCCAAAAGCATCTTAATTTATATTATCCTGCTAGAAATCAAATAGGCGCCTGCTCTCCTCTACTACCAAACATTATGCCTGCAGCTACATTGTCAGTGAATGCCTCACTTACACTGACCAAGAACTTTTGAAACTATAAAGAGCAGCAGATCGCGGGGATAAAGAAACTGTGAAAACCTTTCAGAACGCAAAGCATAGAAACATGGTTTAAACCCTGAAACAACTAGCTGAAAAATACTAGAACACTGTGGAGTACCTCTGAAAGTGTGTATTTCAACCAGAACCTGATAATACCTCTGCAGAAACCCTTATTTTCTATTTCTATTGAAAACGCACAACATGAAATCTCTTCTACAAACCCAAAAAGGGGCACAAATGAAAGTGTATCAACTGCATCACCTGTATGTATTCTTCTCGCTTTCATGCAAAAAGAAGTAGAAAATGTGTTAAGCTAGTTGTTATAAATCAAGTCCTTCAATTTTTTCATATTTTTTTTTCTTTACAGTAAACAGGATTTTTACCCTCAAATATCTACATACATAGTACCCTACAATCACAAAGTACAAAAAAGGTTTTAAAAAGAATGTGAAAGCTCTTTTATCCAGGGTTTTGTAAGTATTTACACCTACTTTGTGAGCTAATTACAACTTCTTGACTGTGCCTCCACCAGTTACAGCTACATACAAACTTTTTAGGGGGAAATCATCTCCCATTCTGCTCTTTATATCCTCTCCAGCTCAATTACATTGAGCGACATCAGCAGACAGCCAATTTTAGGTCTTTCCAGAGATGACATTAGTCTTGCCTCTGGCTGGGCCACTCAAGGACATTCACAAAAGTCCCTCCTTTAATATCTTGGCTGTGTGTTCATGTTATAATGCTGGGAGATAAATTATTACCTTAGTTTGAAAGCGTTCTGGAACATATTAAAAGCAGAATCTCTATAATTTACAGCTGGTGTTTTTGTCCAGTTCCTGCTCCCAGAAAAAAAAAATCCTCAAAACATGATGCTGCCACAGACATGCTGGTGGTTACAAACTCTTTCCGTTCAAGCAAACAATGGAGACTAGAGTAACTTTTCATTCTGGTATCCTTCCACAGCTCTGTGACTCTGCTAACTCCAGGTTTAGAGCGTTCACCCATTCACGCGCACACTCACACACTGATGGTGGAAGCTACATTGTAGCCACAGCTGCCCTGGGGCTCACTGACAGAAGCGGGGCTGCTGTACACTGGCGCCACCAGTCCCTCTGACCACCATCAGTAGACAATGCCCAAGGACACAACGACACTGAAAGTCAGAGTCAGGGCTTGAACCGTCAACCTACATCCAACTCCTACATCAAACACCACTGTCGCCCCTGAATACACAAATACAGAAATCTGCTCTATTGAAAGTTGGGTTCCATCAACTCACTAATGATGGGACTCAAAAAAATCTGCAGAATCATCTCCACTATTTTACCGAAAATGATTCATTTGAAATTAATTGATCAGGATACTTGTGCTTGTACTTGTGCTTATGTGCTTTTTTTTTTAAATCACGAAACAAAATTGCATTAAAAAATGTTTCTGCTTTGCCATTATGGACTATTTTGTGCCCTTTGGAATAGAATCCATTAAAAAAAAGTCTAATAAAGTCTAGTCTAGTAATAAAACAACACAAATGAGTGTTGGGGTGTGAATACTTTCTGGTGACACTGTGTGAAATCAGACCCTGCACCAGTATAAAAACAGTTTTCTTAGTGCTAAATATTCCCCCAAGAGGTGCAAATTCAAAACAAGGACAACTGACATAAGACACTAAATTCCAGTTTTTCAAAGTACATTATGACCATAGCAGAAAATTCAGCTTTGGGTGTGATCAATGTGTGTGAACCTGTTTGTGATGATTGAGTGATGGAATAGGTATTTATAATTTTATACTTTGATCATCTGATGAGAGCTGGTAAAAGAGGGGAGGCAGAGCCTGTAGCATAGCCCTGCAGTCAAAAACCAGCTTTTCCAGACAAAATGACAAAAAAAGGGAGATTGTCTTCAATAAAAACAAAGGGCTTTAGGTTATATTAAACATTTATAATATTCTTGCTTGACATAACCTCCTGAAATAAGCCCCCAAAAAGTTCTCAGTGAAAACGTTGAAAAAAGCAAGAGTATAATTTCCCAAGAGCGAAAATCCAGCATTTGTCTGTAAGAGACGGTAAACCTGTGACCTTCTGTTTATTGATCCAGCTCTCTGATCTCAGCCATGCAATCGTTTGGCTCTGATATTAACCAGTCAATCAGCATTATGTTCTTTTTATCCTGGTATCTAGGGGATCCTTGGCTTAGCTCTGTAAATATAAAGATATACTGTAGGTACAATGCAGAAAATGACAAACACGAACGGAGATAAGCTCTTAAAAGGCCCATTTAAGGGGGTAAAGTGTACTTGCAATTCATTTTGCAAATCCTTAATCCATGTATTGACTTATTCCAGAGTGCTGTCTGTCCCAACTGTCGTATTCACCTGCAAGCCTCTAACGAAGTGTCAAAACCCACTCATTGTGAATCACTCCTAGGCGCAGTGTGCAGTCTTTCACCACCCAACACTTATTCTTGCCTTTGCTTTCACTCCCTCTTTTTTATCAATAGGTTAAGAACTCTTCGCAAAGACAGATGAGTGTGTGAGTATAAGTGTGTGAGTAGAGAGGGAGTGTGGTCGGTGATGGATGTCTGTTTGGCAGGTAATTAAAAGTGTGATTAGTGTATAATTAAAAGAGGCCTTTGTCTTTAGAATATTTAACGACTTTAGACAGAACACACTAATATATACACACGCACACAAAAGCTGGAGGGGTAAAGTATGTTAGCTTGGACTGTAATAGGAGGAACAATGACTGCTGAGATAACGTGAGATGTGGACAAGAAGAAACAAGTCCGGGAGGAAAGAGAAGAGCAACAGGACAAAGATGGAGAGCAGTGTTTCATATGAGAACCTAACATAATGCAGCTTTCACAGATGAAAACATCTTTCTGTCTGTATCTGAATGATATTTTCAAACAGAGCAAAATCCTGCTGACAGACATTAGTGGATGGCCAAATTATCCCTGAACTTAGAACATGCTGTCCATCAAATAACATGTTTAAAATGAATTAAAACCTATTTGACTTATCTATTTAAAAATGATATCTGCACAAAATTCAACTAAATTTAAGTATTATAATAACAGCAGCTTGTGTTTTCATATTGGAATGCTGCTAAACCCAGTAGTTGCTCATTTTCAAACTATTTTTGACAAATGCAGTTTTCACAACAACCAAACACGTGGTGATAATCATCAATATCAGTTTTAAGATACATGCACTTGAATCAAAAAATTGTTTTAATGAGTTCAAACCAGTTATAAGCTCAAAAACATGATCTTTTCTTGTCTAGTTTTGCTCATTTACCAGCTTTTTTTTTCAGACAGCTCGGGCAGCTACTTGCTAAAGAATAAACAAATACATCAGAGCTTTTTTCTTTTTTGTGGTACTTGTAATTTTAGCTTTAAAAGTGAAAAGACATAAAAAAGAGGTTTGGAGAGAAATAAGGCTTGCAGGTAAGATGTCTCTGAGTCGGGACCCAAAAAAAATAGGCCTCTGTTCATTGCTCATGTGATTTACCTCTGTGACTGGAGCTGAACCCAACATGCAGCATATCAACTACTTTATCTGATGGTAAGACTTAAAGTTTTGATAATAAAATACACTTTTTATGGTTTCCTCCTGTATTTTTTTTCATAACTTCCTAAGTAAGTGAGATTCAAGAATTTGAGGTTGTAAGACCTTACCATACTTACTGTAACTGAAAGGTGAGAAGTAATAAAGACTTCTGTACAAGTTAAAAATATTTTCAGAAAACCTGAACTAAGTTGAACCTGCCTCTTATGTGTGTGGTTGTCATGATACTGATGAATGAGAATTGGAAAGGCAGATTTTCTCTGGTGCAGGGGTCACCAACGCGGTGCCCGCGGGCACCAAGGGGCCCTCAAGGACCACATGGGGTCTTCTGAAAACAGAAGAACTCACTCAGTGGGTTAAATTTAATTTTTTTTTATTCTGTTGCTCTTCTTTTTAATCATTTATGAATGATTTCATCATGTTATCTATTTCATCATATTTCAGTGGTTTTAAAATGACAATATTAAAAAGAAAATTAGAAATGAATAAAAGAATAAAATAAGAATAAAAATGAGTTTTTATGGATGAGATTTACTGTAGGTGAAGACTGATCCCTCCAGTTCATAGGTCAGTATTGGTAGCCCTTCCTATGACTCGGTAGCCATGAAGTAGCCCTCAGCCTTAAAAAGGTTGGTGACCCCTGCTCTAGTGTTTTCCGAACAGTTGGTTCTGCTTAAATCAGGGATATGAATAATAATGTTGGACACAACTCTAAGTAATAAAAAAAGTGTTTTTTTTATTATATTTTTATATTTTATATATTTATGTACCTACTTGCGATATAAGATTGGTTGGACCCTGCTTCCTGTGGAAAATTCTGATCCTCTTAGGTTTTTCTTTTTTTTTTTTTTTTTTCTTAGGTTTTTCTAATACATCTATATTACTCTCCGTGGGGAAGAATACAACACCTGGACATGTTTTAGTCAACTTCTATTGTGCACATACTTTTCTATTGAAGTGACAAACCTGTTATCTGTTCAAAACAAGGGTCCCTTTCCCTTTATTCTTCCTCTACTTGTTGTTTGACAAACAATATTTTTGTCCGTTGTGTGTTTGATGAAAGCTTCTAAATTGTTGCATTCTCGTTGCAGTTAAAGTGCAGAGTTGTATGGAAAGAATTGTGCATACAGCTTTAGAAAACACAATTTTGTATATTTTTTAATGTTTTTTTCAAGGATCCTTTCACAAATTAAATCATTGAAATGCTATTTGTAGCAACTAAAGTCTCCCTTTTGTAAAAAATAATTGAAAAGTAGCTTTTTGTCATGCTTTATATATTCAAAGTAGTCATTTTTAGCATGAGAGTTAAAACAATTCTAGCAGCGCTGCTTAAGTCATTAAAACTTTTTTTCCCCGCTAACTACACACAGTGGTATATTTACAGCACAATGGAAAATGATCTTCACCTGCTTCTGAAAAACAGAACCATCAAACTACAGTGTAAGTGGATTCAAAAACATTCAGAGGAGGAATTAGTGCTTTTAGATTTTTGGATACTGAAACTTTTATCATCTTTGATTTCCAACTTTATTGGAGGTTGGGCGATAATAATTTATCTGAAGGGCCAGATGTTACCACTGGACCGTAAAATGCACAGGTCTGAACTAAATGAAATATTTAGGATGATGTAGGTAAAAGAAAAAAAAAGATAAAAACCTTAGCAACCGTCAGACAATCACAAACTATGACCTTTTTGGTGTTTTTGCACATGAATTTTTATTCAGAAACAACAAAATTCTGACTAAAAGAAACAGAATTATCTTTATAAAAGAAAAGTCTGTGAGCAAACATTTAATTAAATAATTATCTAAAAGTAACACACCTATTGTGCCTAATTGTTTTTAGACTTGTGCTATCAGAAACAACTACAAAAGAAAAAAGTCTAATCAACCCTGTTTTATCAAAGAAAGTAACGAGGGCTAGGGCTGAACAAAATTAAAAAATGATGCTATGGTAATAATAATGATTAATATTATCAATTTTGATATGTGCCTATTTTCTTCTTTCAGCTATTTCTCAACTGTGCTCCCTTCAGTCTGCGACCTTTACAGCAATGTCATGTGCGTCTGCTGTAAGCATCTGCTACAAAATTTCATTAGTAAGTAAAATTCAAGTTCATAGCAGTTGGAATATATTAACCAACAATCATTAACAAGGATCAAGCACTTTAAACAGTCCTTTGCAATATGAATAGATCACAGGACTTAATTCACTTCATTTATATACTGTAGAGCCTAAGTCTAATCAAATCAGACAGATTTGTTTAGAAATATAGTCTCAAGGAAACTTATTAGGTTGCATTACTTAGCAGGAATACAGCAATGGTTATATATTTGCAATACAGTATATTGTCCAGCCCTGGGTCTGAATTCACATCCCTGCTGGTTTTTTTCCGTCAGGAAGTCTGTGTGTTCTGCCTCTGGATGAATACCATCTGAAATCCTGCATATTAGAGACTTCTTAATAGTTTTTGAATGTAAGTGTGTGTGTTGTCATTTGTCCGGCGTGTCCCTGTGGTAGACAGACAACTTGTCCAAAGTTGGCCCTGCCTCACGCTCAGTCACTGCTTGAGATGGTCCCCACCTGCAGCAGCCCTGCTGCCCATCCCAATGCACCAAAACTAGCAAGTATGGAAAACCGATGGATGGATTGATGTTGGTTAATGGGTTCAGAGACTGAAGAACAGTGTTTGGAAAATTACTTTTAAAAAGTAACTAGTTGTCATTACTAGATACTTCCAAAAAAAAAGTACCTCCAAGTAACAGTTACTTCACAGTAAAAAGTGACTCGTTACTGGTCAAAGTAACAATGCAGTTACTTTTTATTACTTAAAATATCTAAGAATTTCAATAAATATCCTGTTAGCCGAATTTTAAATACAAGAACAACAGCTGAGTGTAATATAAGAGGTTTGATTTTAAAGAAGCATGATAGCCTAGTCTAGCCCCACCCGCCAGTGGCCAAAATTATTTTTGCCTACGAGTGGTCTAGCCTCGATCAATGCCCCAGGCCCTAGAACTGGCTGGCCAATCACAACGCAGAAATGTATTTTAAGTTTCTGAATGCAAAGTGGGCGGGGTTTTGAGGGTGGGACGACAAAGCTGCTGAGGAAAGCAAAACAAGGAAGATGGCAACAACTACTGAACAGTTCTTGTTTGACTCAGCTTTGGAATCAGTTTTGGAAGGAGTAGACTTGGGGATTTCGTTGAAACGTGAGCAGGAAGAGGCTCTACGCTCATTCATTTTTAAGAAGGAAGTATTCGCCGTTTTACTGACAGGCTGTTTGTTTACACTCCCCCATCAGCTTTCTGTCGCGTCTCCTACGTCACAGTCAGTTGTGCTCATTGGTCAGAGCGTTGACCAATAGGCACAGAAAGCAGTTTGAAAACAAATGCGTTGTTCTCATCAACAATCCTCCGATGTCTCATTCATCGGGGCCAGACTAAATTACACATTTAATCTCACATTTTGTCTGGTTTATCAGGCGAGAAGCATGATGGAGTTTTCTAATGGTGCTGCCACCTATGGCCAAAACACAGAACTGCAGCAATGTTCTGCTCGTTCTTGTGGCTCATGTTTTGCACTTGACAGAGTCTTTTTTTTTTTTTTTTTGCTTTCTTGGAGTTGCTCAATGTCGGCCGCTTCTGAGTATCCAAAAAAATCCATCTTGAATGTTTCGATTGTTTGCTAGATTGAAATAAGTGTGAAATAATAATGCTTTTCAAGTCACATATCAAAAACAAAATACACCTTACAAAAGAATTAAACAGACAAAATCACAGGAATTTTTTGCCTTAACCTGTAAAAGTTTATGTTCTAGGCTGAATGCTCTGTTCATGTCAGGTACAAAGCAGGCTTTCATTTGAATGAACAAATGAAATTAGTGAAGCTTTTAAGCATAAATGTTCAGCAATTCTTCAGAAAAAGTAAAGATGACCGAGTCAACTAAAAGATACTGATTATTTTAGAACAAGGATATATTTGCAATTTTGGGACAAAAAAAAACCTAAATCATGTATATCAATATTCTGTGTCTCTATTTTCAGTCATACTTTGGCACATTTTTAAGCTCTTATTCTTGCTTTCCACCTCCTATTGATTATCCTCCAATTGCGTGCAGCAGAAAAAGCCTTTACTTTTGGTATCATTAAGCACAGCCTCACAGTTAATGTTCTTTTTTTTTCTACTGTCAGAAATTTTTTTATTACCTTTGTTGTTAAAGAAAATTGACCAGATGAAAACAACAAATCTGTGAGGTAGCTATAGATGGGGACCTGATGCAGGGATATGTGAGAAGGGTTTCTGCATCCTTTAATACATTCAGTTAATAATGTTTCCAGTGAACATCGATGGGATATGACAGCTTTTTGGATTTAGAAAATGATGCCCCTATTGACTTAAAAATGAATGCAGTGAAGAAAGTGCATCATTAGAAACATGATGTTTCACCATGTGACATGTTTGGGACTTCTTAGCGCCTAAAGACTTTAATAACAAAACAGTTTTAAACAAAATCAAAACAAATTGTATCTGGCAGATTAAACAATGAATATTCATAGCGTGACAGCAGGCCCTAAAGTGTTGTTCTTCCTAATGCAATTGTTTTTGACTGCACCTTGACAATGACTAATATTACCGGAAAAAGCAATTCAATTAAAGCAGGTCCTTGCTCCTCGTCTCCCATGACCACACATGATGCTCTTCGATCCCCATGAAGTTCAGTGATAAAATATTCAGAGGCTGATATGATTTTGTTACTGCTAAATTCATGCATAATAATGTGGAGGCAGAACAAATCGCCTCCAGACATTCTCTAAGATTTAAATATTTTGCATTGCAGGCAAAACTTAAAGAAACTGGATCTAAATCCAACAAAGGAGATTGAAATAAGAAGCAAGGGGTCCAATTTAAATAGCTTTTTAAATATTTTTTACAACGCTTATTGCAAACACATTGATACCTAGTCACTACAGTCAATTGTGAAAAACATTGTCTTTTTTTTAAGGTTTAAATTGCTTTTATAAGCAAAAGAAACCATTACTAAAATAAACACCAGGGCTACAACCAAAGAAGACTATAATGTTCAGTGGCGTAATAATATAATAATCTGTTTCCTTGGGCCTGTTGACCTCATTTTATTGTGATTTTATATTATTGACATCTTATCTGTTTGTGTCCACTCTGTTCTCTCCTGTAGAGTCTTGTTTAATGTTCACTCTTTTTACCTACCTCAAGACAGTGGATGCAAATTAGTTCTTGTGCTAATTCTGACATATTTACATTGATGCTTTAAGCTGACAAGTTAATAAATGTGCATTGTCCTAATTAAAATAAATAAATACATTGGTTCACTGTATTTGGAAAAAAAAAAAATAGCATCCTTATAACAGAGAATTGGGAGAAGTTCTGAACTTTACCCACAGTATGTATAAATAGTATCTAAAGTATGCCATGCATTTGCTTTTAAAGGAGTTCATATTTTCTAAAGCCGCCTTTCACTGCAATTACTGCAGCAAATTTCAGATTTAGGTTTAGGTTTGGATCTAAAGTAATGTATTGATGCTCTGATTTTAAAGAATTGCAGTAAAGGTATAAAAGTCTGGAAACCAACGGCAACAACTCTTGTCTGAAATTTCCATTTTTAAAACATCTGAACACTCCATCCTCGTCTTTCCACGTTGATTTTTATGCACCACTGTTGTTTATCACAAAAAAATTAAGCAAAAGACGTTAGTGATAGTAATTTGCGACCAATTAGACTTTGAGTACTTACGTAAAGTAATAAAAAACATTTTGGCACAAATGCCAAGTAAAATGGAAAGAAAATCAGATGCATTTTTCTTTTGTATTAATCTGCAGGGAATTTGACATTGGTTCAGTTTTCAGGCCTATTCTAGCCGTCACAGATAAAAGCTGACACAAACGGATCTGTTCTGTGCAATTATCTCCAAATCAATTCAGAATCTCAACTAGCCCATTAATATAAACCCTGACATGACCCATAATTAAATACGGACTCTGGGCTTCTACTAGGGGGCGAGGACAATTGAACTCAGGGTGCAGACAGAAAGAGGTAATAAAGAAATAACAAAAATAAATGGGAACACTGGGAAAAATGCAGATTCAGGAGGCAGGAAGCGCGTTCATGTTTATGGATTATGTTCACTTCCATTTCATTCCCTCCAGACTATTTGCACAACGGAGCAGAACGCTGCAACTCTCTAAACTTTTGTCTGCACTTTTCCGCCATGCACCATCTGGACATCCACTAATGACTTAAATGACTTATTTTGTCCAGAAAAAAACAACAAAAAGGTGCATCAAAGAGGAGGACTAAGTCTTTAACTCCTAGTGTGTGAATGAAGGTCATATTGGTGCACAATATTTGACAGAATTCAATAAAGATTCTTATCATTTCTGTCCATGAAGTCGTGCATCTCAAAGTCTTTCATGTTGGAGCTAACCCTGGGTGTAGTAAAGGATTGGGTAATGAGATACACATGGGATCCTAAGAACAATGACTGAGATTGCTTTAACAGCTACACGCTACATTGATATTCCAGAGAAGGTCGTCCTGTCCACAGAGGGGAAAATAAGTATTCAATCCCCTGCTAGTTTTGTGGCTTCCTCATTTAAAAAGATTTTTGCTTTTTCTTTCACATGAAAAAACAGAGGATCCTCCAAAATCCAGAGCGAATTGAACTTCTTTAAATCTTAAATACAGATTTTTTTTAAGTGGAGTAAGTAATTATTCACACAGACAAAACAGAATTACTATTAATTACAAAACCCTTTGATAGTATGAACCTCAATAGAACATTTCTTTTAGAGAGTCACCAGTTTTACAAACCTCTCACGAGGGACTCAGCCACTCTTCTCTTTACTAAAGCTTGTTTAGTCCTCCAGGCTTCCTTCCTGTCAATGGGCGACTTGAGGCTACAGCTCTCTCCATCGTTTTTCAATAGGACAAATGTCTGGCGACAAGCCAGAACACTCTACGACCTTCATGTGGCTCTTTCCAAGCTTCTCCTATCTCCTCTTTCTTAACTGGAGAATCTCTAGTGAAGATTTACAGCATTTCCAAAATCTTACAGCACATGTTCTGTGGTTATGCTATTCTAGGCCAATGCAGAAAAGAAATCCCAAACCAGAGTTTATTCCTTGTTTGTGCCTGACCGCAGCCTGAAATGACCAAAATCCGATTTTTTTCCCCCATATGCGACCTGGATCTGATCTTTTCATGGCAGTCTGAACAACACATATCCGATTTTTTCCAATCCGACCCAGGACACTTGGCTATGTGGTCCTGAATCCGATACGAATCTGATCTTTTCAAAATTGACCTGTGTCTGAACGGCCAGGTCGCATTCATCCGACCTGAACGGCATTAGTAACCAACATAGGTCACTATTCTGCTTCTTGCTACACAGAAGTGGCAAGAAAACAAACACCATAGCAGACGATGATGCGGAGAGCAGTATTTTTTTTTAACCATCTTGAAAAGATTGAGTTTTTAAGGTTTAGAAAGATCGCTAGATGCGCTCCAGCACTACAACCATGTTTACTTCTGTAAACCGAAGCACACTGGCTTGTGATGCCATTGTGTCCTCTACTGCACATGAGGGACACTTAAGCTGTATGAATGCAGTTTACACAGGAGATCACATACAAGTTGCATATATTCGGAAATGTGAACGGCAACGCAAAAAAAATCTGATTTCACGAAAGAATCGAAATTGAGCATCAAGGCCTGCAGTGTGAACGTAGTCTAAGTGAATCACGTCTTTCAGCCATGCAAAGATCTGAGAGATTAAAATCTCAATTAAGGTTTTATCTGACCATAGTGAACCTCCTCTGTATTACTTATAGCTTCTTAGAAAAGTATTCCCCACTTACAAATTTCTTCAGTTTTTACTTTTTCATAAGGTTTAAATTTCTCAGATAGTGAAAATTTTTCACGTTAGAGATCCTAAACTAAACAGTGCAGAGTTTTTAAACTCATCATTCCGGCTTTCAGTATTTACTCTTTTATGTATGTCTGACATTGAAGTTTGTTTTTAAATCTGAAACATTGCAGTGGGGGGCCGCACACTGGCAGCAAGAAGATTTCGGTTTTGATTCCCGGCCCGCGCTCTTTCTGCATGTATGGGTTCTCTCCGGGTACTCCGGCTTCCTCCCACAGCCCAAAAACATGACTGTTAGGTTAATTGGCTTCTCTAAATTCTCCTTAGGTGTGAGTGCTTGGTTGTTTTTCCTGCTTGCCTCTGTTTTGCCCTGCAATGGACTGGCCACCTGTTCTGGTTGTACCCCGCATCTCGCCCATAGACAGATGGAGATAGGCACCAGAACCCCTCGCAACCCCAGCAGGGATAAGCACGACGGAAAATGGATGGATGGATAGATGGATGGACAAAGACGAACAGCAGACAAAATCTGTGGTGGAGAAAGGCCTCACCATGGTACCATAGATGGGTCACTGACACAGTCAGACTCCAAGGTTTGGATCCATAACTATTTATAATCCAACTTCTTACAGTTAGCACCCTCTCCCCAAGCTTCCTCCCAATGGAATCGCTGCCATCTCCAGCCTTTAACATCTTGTTCCAGACAACCTTTGACAGCTTGCTGCTCTACGTTGACTCAGGTGAGCATTTCAGCTCAGTGCAGAGTGAACCTTGTAGTTTTTTTCGTTTCAACAGCAGTTTTGGGCCACCTTTCTTTCTCCACTTTATCTACATGATTCACCTTAATGTTTCAAAACAAGAAACTTTAGTGACAGCCAGGAGTTCTCTCTATGCTATGTTTTGGTGTCATAGTTTAAAGTTGCACTACAGAACTTTGCATTTTGAGCTTAGTTACACAAAAAACTATGGCAAATTATGCATAGCTAATACTAAGAGTGTTTTCAGTAATATTCATCCAATTTCTGTTAAACATTGTCTGAGATGTTTATTGCAGCCGGTGAAAGTTGCAAATTCTTCAGCACACACATAAAGTATCACAAAAGAATTGGTAAGGAGTAAATTTAAGCACAGAGCTTTGCTACAGTCCTTCTTGTTTTAAACAGCCAAGGTTAGAAGAGGAGGAATATCTATATTAGAATTTCAGCTTTGAGCTGGCATCAGGGATCACTGAGGCTGCCAGCAAAAAAAAAAAAACACAAACAAGGGGAGCTAAAAGAGGAAACAAAAGAAAAAACAACAAACCAGTATCAGCTCCAAAGGAAAAAAAAAAGTCAAGATAACAAAAAAGAAAATTTGAAGAGTCTACAGTGGAGAATTTCCACTCTGCTATTTGCCGCCACATTATGGGACCAAAAGGAGCAATTCAATTATAGAATGGGAGAAAAAGGGATAGTGGGAGTGAATGGGCAGTGAGGGTAAATTGGAAAATATTAAATTCCACCAGACACAACAAAAAAAAAGCCTGTTGCTTTATGTTCTCCCTAAAATTAATAAATGCCAAACTAAAATAAAATGTGGTTGAAAACTAATTACTGTAGCTCCTTAAATAAACAAATTTATATTTCAACCAATCTATCCTATTGCCTTATTGAATATTAGAGCAAATTGTAGCCGATGTAAGGGTGATGTACTCCACATTTTAAGAGAGTCAGGAAACAAGTCGTACTCCTGATGAGGCTTACTAAATATGAGACGGACGGCTATTTGATTATTGAAAGTGTGCAGCAATGTGTTTCCCAAGGGTAAACTAAACCACACAACTTCAATGAATGTAATAATGATAATTGAAATAATAATTCTGAAAGGACATCTCCCTGATAAATGGCACTAATACATAGTAATCAAATGAAGGTTGAAATTACACAACAAATCAGGGCACACAGGGACATTTTTAAATGAAATAACATTTTTTTGCAGCCGTTTGTCAAGACGATTACCCTATGAGATTGAGAATGTAGAGCATAATACAATCGTTAAACTACTGTCAGAACATAGCTAAAGCAGATTAGTATAAGGCAGAGTCCAAAGAAAAACCCAGAGGACATATTTGACCCTGGACTGATATGGTTTGCCTCCCAAACACAATCCCAGAACGGTACAAATCTTGCCTGCCAGCACAGATGGTTGATGCAGACTAAGAATATGAATTTACACTACTTTCTTTTTTAACTTTTACACTTAAATGTCCACCCCTGTATGTGGACATTTAATATATACACGGATGGACCTACACATATATTAACATATATATATTAGGGATGTAACGGTTTCTGAAAACCGTCCGAACCGTTCGGTTCGACTGTGTGTTTCGTTCGGTTCATGCGCTGCTCCTTTTTCTCATAGGCGAAGCGTTTACACTCCAGGGCAGAAGGTGGCAGTACTGCGACCAAAGCCAACCACCAGTAGTAAACAAGAAGAAGAAGCGAAGCAGCGTAGCCGGGTGTAGCAGAAAAAAATCAGTTGTTGTGGAGAATTGTGTGGGTATGGGGAGTGGGAAAGAACAGGAGTTGGGAGACGCGCCAGCACTTTATAGGTCTGCTGTATGGGACCGCTTTGCATTTAGAGTGACCTACGATGACGGCGGGAAGAAAGTTGTGGATAAAGAAACATTTAAATATCGTCAATTATTTAGTTAAATTTTTATTCTTTCTGATGTATATGACCTATTCTTAATAGTAGGCATAGGATAAATGTTATTTTAAATTGTAACCTTCTAAATTTAACCAAATCTAGAGATTATCAACAATAGTTTTTAACCTGTATTTTTTTCCAGCCCCAGAGCGACTGAATAGAGAATATACAGATATCCTATATATATTCTTAGTACAGAATACCTTCTATATCCCATGTAGATTTTAGTTGTTTTTACTTGCCTTGCCCCATTTTTTCTGTCTGCTTCTAAACACATGAGTAGAAGGTTTAGTCATTTCATGTTTCAAACCACCTGATTATGATTTCTGGAGCATGTTGCTGATTTGTAAACGTGCATACATTTTTTGGAAAGTTTTAACGTGCATCTGTCCACAAGTTTGGATTTATGTTTCTATCATTATCATGGTGACTGATAATTAAAATAAATCCACCTTAAATCTGACAATCTGACTAGGTTTGTGCAGCGAACCGTGAGAAAAGCTTCAACAGGAAATCTGAAGACGGAGGTTACAGCTGGCAGCATGTGGTGGAGCAGATAAAGATTTGGCACATGGCTCGTCACAGGGCAGCCATATGTTTTAAAATCCAACATCCCCGGGTGTTTTTGTAATCCCAAAAGTAACTAAATCATATCATTAAGAAGAAAGTCACATACAGTATCTAAGCCTCTAGCGGCTTCCCAGATTAAGCTCTAGACACAATGGATTGAGATGAGCTTAAACTCTTTCCTGCATACTCATTTCCTGTAAGTTTTTCTCCTTTATGCCTTCTTCTCCTCTGCTCTCTGTCGCTTTGATCCTCCCCTTTGGCTACCGTGAGAAACAAAGTCATTATGAGCTGCTGCTCTGCTGCTGCTGTAGATGGAAGATCTTTGCATTTCCAGCATGTGGCGGGATCTAAGCTCCCATATTCTCTGACTAACCATCCAAATGATGCTTCTTTTCTCTTAACATCGCCGTCTAACACACAGAAGTGTATGTGAGCTCATCCCCACTCACACAGGCACACACAACATCTGCTCGCCAAGTTCAGACACCGAGAAAGTTCCTTCTGTTCAGACCTCTGCTGCGCGAGTGATGGGGAGAGGAAAAAAATAATGAATCGTTCCCTCTGTTAAAGTGGCGTTTGACAAATTAAAGTAAATGAATGTTGTAAAGCACAAATATCTCCATGGCATATGGAAGCGTGGGGCTGATCCTAGAAAAAACAACAAAAAAAGCATTTCCCAGAGGTCCCTGCTGCAACTCTGAAAGCTAGTAAGATCAGGGCTCTTCACACCACTCAGCTCCTCAGCAAGAAGAAACTGAAATATTCACTGTCTGTCCTGTCACTCCTCTCTACACAGATCACTGCTTCTGTTTGATCAATCTGGGCTTCATGTGGCCCTGACAGTGGAAGAAAGGAGATTTGTAATTCCCCTCATCCCTCCTGTCCTCTTGAAGCTGCTGGCCATCACAGCCGATCCACGTCCATCTGCCACGGGCCTCGGAGCTAATTAGAAGCGGCAGCTCGCATTTCTCAGCCTGGGCATAGGGTCACAGCTAAAATACATATCAGTGTCTGTGGTGCTGAGGTGTCACGCCTGTGCCAAACGCAAAGGAAAACAGACTCACCTTGTTTAATTTTCAGAGCTCATGTGAAATACTAAGAAGAGCAGGAAAAACATGCTTGGGTGGAAGGAGAAGAGGTCAGGACAGAAGGTATGGGTACCTGTATGGGTATGGAAAACCTTAAAGTATAAGAATAGTTTGTTCTAGTGAAAACGCATCACTGTAGACAATTTGGTCATTTGGCTCCTGGATGAGTCTCTCTTTGGTGGTTCTACATTGTTCCCCAATGGAGGAACCATCTATCCTCTCTGTCCTGGTGACACCTTAGAAACTCTTAAATAAGCTGTAGAATATTTCTGGGTTGTATCACCCATATGATAAAGTGGAAGCCAACAAATGGATGAATATATGGATGACGTAATTGCATTTGTTGATTTATTTTCTAAATGTCATACACGTTAGGGGTTCACAAAATCCACGGTTCGGTTCGGTTCACGGTTTCGTGGTCACGGTTTTCGGTTCGGTTCGGTATATGTTTATTGTTACACTGAAAAATAAAAAATTTATAAAAATTCTAAAAATTAATGAAAACATTTTTTAAATGAAATTAATGAAAAAATCCCAAAAAATTTATGAATTGTAATTATTTTTAATGATTCGTGGAAACCCTGGATCATTTCCGCATGTTTTGCTGCTTTGAATTGAATCATCTCGCGCATGCCCTCTACGATCTCCAAGGAACTCAGAGCGGTGCGGACGGGAGCCTCAGTGTAGGCTGTAGCAGCGGGGCGGAGCGCTCACGGAGTATGTGGGATTTCGGGGTTAGCCTGACATGTTGGTCATGTTGCTGTTAGCATAAACAAAACGTGTTGCACAATGCTTGCACACTGTTGCACTTTTATCCACAACTTTCTTTTCGCCGTCATCGTAGGTCACTCTAAATGCAAAGTGGTCCCATACAGCAGACCTATAAAGTGCTGCTGGCGCGTCTTCCAACTCCTGTTCTTTCCCACTCCCCATACCCACACAATTCTCCACAACAACTGCTGTTTTTCTGCTACACCCGGCTACGCTGCTTCGCTGCTGCTTCGCTGCTGCTTCTTCTTCTTCCTCCTCTTCTTCTTCTTCTTCTTCTTGTTTACTACTGGTGGTTGGCTTTGGTCGCAGTACCGCCACCTTCTGCTCTGGAGTGTAAACGCTTCCCCTATGAGAAAAAGGAGCAGCGCATGAACCGAACGCAACACACGTGAACCGAACCAAGACAGTCGAACCGAACGGTTCGGACAGTTTTCATAAACCGTTCCATCCCTAATACAAGTACAAAAAAAAGGAAAAAAAATGACATGCCTACAAGCTTATTTTATTAAATCTAAATATCAAACTGTAATTTTATATATCTTGGCATTTTAGTTTAAAGTAAAAAACAAAAAAATATTATCTAGACCCGTTACACATAGAGTGATACATTTCAAGTGTTAAGATTGTTCATGTGGGTAGTTATAGCTGAAAATGTGAATATCAATTGATAAGTACGAAAAAAAATACTTTTTGCTTAAGGAATTTCTGGCCCAATTAAAAGTATATCGATGCACTATATACATTCAAACAGTGGGTCTGGACTCCTTTTTGCATGAATCCTTGCATTAAAGCAGCCCTGCATGAGATCAGCCTGTCTCAGCTGAAGCCTTAAGCTCATCTCCATTGTTTGTTTTGATGTTTCTGTTAAAGTGATTAATTCGACTTTGTTTTTAAGTGAATAAAATTATCATTTTTGTAAATGAGGTTTAATTATAGTAACCTTCTTTTAACCAATTGACCAGTGGTCCAGTTAGTAGCCGAGGGGCATGCTGCAGACAGAAAACACAGATCCCACCAGCACATGATCTAGCATCTAAAACTAAAGCGTCAGTGTGGTGGGAAGTTTTAGCAAGTTGGAAACAGTAACTTCTTAAACTCTTGTATATCTTAATAACATCAACTGGGCTGTGTCTGTGGAGCAGATAAAAGAGAAAAAGACTTAGATTAGATCTAAGTAAGTGAGAAGAAAGTACTTTTGCTGACCAGTTTGAGGGATGGAGAATCAGAGAGCCTCACCGACCTGCAGGATGTGTGCGAGAACAGGCAGGGTGGAGATGCATTTCGTGACTAATACTGTGAGTGTGCTGGCTATGCAGGGCTGTATTAAAGGCAGGCAAGTTGACATAAATCCAAAACAGTGGGACAGAGGCAGGAAGACTTACAGCGAGACAGGGCCGTGGACCCTGAGAGCTGTGCAAATCAGATCAATAAACTTCATAAACGACATCATCAGCTTGGTCACCACAAAGACAGCCAAACGCCAGCCACCATCTGGCCATGTCTCAGCGGACCGCGGGTTTGGCCAGCTTAACCTTGCGCGTGAACACTAACGCATCCAGACACAGTCACACACAGTGAACTGTGCAAATATTCTCTGCACTCTGCTCTGCCATGCATCAGCGCGCGCAGAGATGCCTGAGCCAGGTAGACGCAACTCAGATCAGTCTGCAGAGACAGATTAAGTTTTGTGTGCACGTTTGCATGCATACGCCATTGCAGTTAGGCAGTTTATTCAGGAGCAGAAGGCTATGGCTTCTGAGTAACTCTGAATCTTGTTGCAAGATGAAAAACTACTGAAACAAAAGACAGAGTGAGAAGCGAAGGGCCACTAAAAGAACAAAGCAACATAAAGAATAATTTAGAGGTAGAAGAGAGTGAGTTAAGAGATGCAGCTTAAGCGGAGGTGGGGGGCACATTTCTTGCTGAGACAAGAGAAGAGCTGTGAAAAAACCTGCAAATTAGTCTTTTCTATGCGGATTTAAAGCAAGTATTGAGCATGAATCACAGTGTCTGTCTGTGGGCTGCAAGCAATTCAGAATAAGAACATTTCATTTCACACCACAGAGATGAACGTCTACATCCTGATCACATTAACACTTGAGAGGGAAAATTAGATATACAGCTCTATATCCGTCTTCTACCACTTACCTAAGACTAGGTCTTTGGGGCAGCAGCTTAAGCAGAGATACCCAGTCCTCCCCGTATTGTGCTACTGTACTTTGTGGAACTCATCTGAGGCAAATATGAGGCATTCAGGGGCCAGCTGTCATTTGTAATCTCTCAAGTAGGTCTGGGTCTGCTGTAAAGCTTCCTCTCAGAGGGACAATTTCAAAATGACTGCACAGGAGAACATCCAAACTGGGTCTTATTAGCTGTTCAAACCAGCCAGGAGCAGCTCTGCCTGAACAGTGGAGGTCTTTACCCTGTCCTTAAGGATTTGGGCACAAGCAGGAATTTCATTTTGTGTGTTTATATTCACAATCTAATTTCTTCCTTTTTATTCACAGTTCCAGATTATAGCTGAGTGTTTGATTGTCAACAGGTAAGCTGAAAGTTTATGTTTGGCTCAGCCCTCTCTTTACTTTCATAAACAGCTACAGTGTGGTTCATCACTCTGGCGGCTGCAACAATCAATCCATCATTTTGTTTGAACTCGTCTGTATGAGGGGGAGATGTAAATTTCATGTGAAGGTGACAATCGCTGTCCATGTAGATGTTGGCCATTCAAATTTGGTTTTGAGATGGGAAATCCAAAATCAGAAACAAACATTGCTTAATTTCATCTGAAAAAAAGAAAACTTTGGAAACTCCTGATTGGGAATCCCTTTTTTCAATTCCAAAACTAAAAAGGAAAAATAAAAAACTAATCTAGATGTCCTCCTCTTTTGGCTCATTAAAGCTGCTTACTCATAACTTTTTATTCACTGTTTGATACAAAAGTGTATTTCACCTTATACGCAGGTATACGACGTTGAACATCTTTGTGTAAAACGACCTAAAATATGCAAAGATTGCACTGATAAAGCCCCAAGATTAGTATCCATTTTTACAAACCATTAGGCTGTTTTAGTTAGCACGTGCTCTCCTGGTCCATCTTTTCATGGCTTATCAGTTCCCTCTGTGTCTTGTGAATGTAATTTCATTAGGGATGACAATGAACATCACGTTGAGCTCCAGCAAACTAAGAATGTACTAAGATCTTTGGCAGCAAATGAGTCCTTTCCCATTTCCTCCGGTATAGAATAGCAGGTGATGGAGTACAAATAACCACAACACAACAAATGAGAAAACAGCCATGAACACCAATGTAATGATCAATATAAAAGATAAGTGTCACAAATCAGTGGTGATGTCAGGGCTTTGTTGAAGCAAAACAGCCTTGGTAACATTTTACCCTCCGGGATTTATGAAGGCTTCATGAGGAAATCAGGAGAGGAGATTTGGAGCTTCTAGAGGAGCATTTTGCCATCCTAACCACAAGGAAACCTGAATGTAGGGGGACTTTTTTCTTAGCTTTTATAGTGGCTATGTAAACAGAGCCGAATAGATTGGTTGAGCCGTCTGTCCATCCTTCCCTCCCTCCAACCAACCCTCGATCCATCCATCTATCCATCCATCCATCATTACCAGTTATCAATACAGGGTTGCTGGGCGGCTCATGTGTATTTCTAGCCGTCAATAGCTGAAAAGCTGGAGATACCTTGAACAAATATATCTCATATTTTGCAAACTTAAAACTACACATTGGTATTTATAATCACACCAGTGTGAAGTAAGGTAAATTAACTCACTTTTACTTTTCTCACTTGAATTTCCCTGGCTTTTTATAACAAAAAAGATCTACAAGTATTTTTTGTGGACTTTCGTAGCCAATACATATTTTATGTCACTGATCTCCACTGAGTAGATTTATTTGATAAAAGGTATTTAAATGGTGGATAAAAGGAATGTTGTTTTTTGTTATATCAAGTGTTGTCCTCTATATCTAAACTTTTTAGGGGCCTTAGGTTGTTTTTTGTATCTTCTTAGAAAAAGTATTTTTATTATAAAAACAAAGGCCTTATTACAATCAAAAATCAACACCATATACTGTTTGGATGGAAATATACTGGATGGTCACAGTATACCCACCTTGAAAAACTAGGCATCAGCACTATTAATTTTTTTATTTTATTTATTCAAATCATAAAACTTAGGGGAAATATTATGCCAAACATGTCTGAAACAACTAAAAATAAAAGGGGTAAAAGTCACATAAGCCCTTAAACACAAAATGTGAGCTTTCATTTTACCATGGAGATGAAACAATGATTTCCTCTGAATCTACTGCCTTAACATACTCCACATATTCAATGTCTGGATTCTCATGAGGGGTTTTCTTTTCCTGCATGGCTAACAGCGCATAGCTAAGCAGAAGGGGGCTAATAAAGTGTACTGGTCATGCTCTGGTAGTAAACACCTTTTCAATACAGACAGACTTTTTGAGCGGCAACATAATTGCACTCCACAAATGCAAAGCTCTGCGTCAGCTCATTAAGGTGACAGAGGGGAAAATATTTTTTTTATCCATATGTGATACCAAAGTCAGCCTGACTCAGGCATTTGTTTAACTTAACTGAACATAGCCTTAAATGTTTTGTCAAAATTACTTCAACTATTGATTTGTCTTGTTATGTATGCTTAAGGTAAAAAAAAAAAAAAAAACAGAAAAATTTAAATGAAACTGTTTCAACAAACTTTCCCACATGGATGATCTAATAAATTTACACATTCCAAAACTAAACGCTGCTAGTCAGAAAAAATACAATTTCCTGCCTTTTTCTGTTTTAAATACCCCTATTATTATTAAAACACTGTGATTTTTATTCTTTATTCTATTCTGTGTATCTACAGCAACTAAGAAATATGCAAATTGGAGGCATTTCAAAAGGAGCCCGACAATGGCATTAAACATAAAGGCTGTGAAATATATCTACAGGAGACATCTAAGGACCCCCTCACATTTCTGTTCTACACATTTATACAAAAGAACATCTTCCCTGCAACAAATCTGTTTAATAGGCTTCTAGATTTGCTTCATAGAGATTTTAGTTTTATCTTCTATTAATAATTTCCTTGGTCAGTTATAATTAAAACGGTCAGTTATCTAAACAGCTTATTATTCATGACAACTGCCATCCCACGACTTAGAAGAACTTTTGTGCTTCCAGAGTGCACTAATTAATACACGGCTGAGGGAGGGGAAACGTTAAATTCTGATGTTATCTTAAGCTGTGTCTTGTTAGATACAAAAAGCCCTTGAAATGCATGCAGCACAAAACCACTATGCGATCAGAGAAAAGAGAGAGAGCAAAGAGAGGGTGGGAAAAAAAAGCCAACATACATTCTGTTACTGGGGATGATCTTGTGTCCATCTTTGTACCATGTGACCACGGGTTTAGGAAAAGAAGCTAAAGGAGGCAAGCTGATGATGACTGCTTGGCCCTGAGTTGCCGTCTTTCTCTGCTCTCCAGAAGTGAAGTTTCCCAGAACTTGGAAGAAAAAAGGGAGACGAGAGAGAAATAAATTTAGCATCAGTAAAGACTCAACAAACACATATTTGGACAATATCTGATCAGATTGTTACGAAAACCTATCAACAAAGCAGGTGGAGGTTAGTGGTGCTGGCGTCCCAACAACAGATTTTAAGCACACAGAGGAGAACTGTAACAGTGTGATAAACACGGAATACCTACAGATTTGTGAACGTGAGAATAATGCTAAAATATTTTTTACAATTTCACAGCATGAACATTTCATTTAATTCCAAGCTCATGTCAAATCCTTTGCAACATTATCTGTTCTAATGCAAATAAGACCCATTTGTCAAAGTGATCCACCTGCGAACTACAATTTACTGCAAAATATCTATAATTGAGCGGGTCCGGCCCCCTCCGAGCACTTTTTGAACAGTCAGGATCGGAGCTCATGACTAAACTCTACAGCTTATCCTTTTAAATGGTTTGCCGTCTGAGATTTCACTTCATTTTATGGTGTTAAATCTTTCCCTACTGATGGCAAACTGAAAAGAAAAATGAAAGCCTTGAATCTGTACTTGGAGTTTTCAAAGTTTTATTAGCACCAAATGTGAAATTAACATGCATAACCCCAAATTGTTTTATTTTTACTTAAATCTATTAAACTGGTGTGTAGCTGTAATTGCAGAGCTGATCTATGTGACAGTAAGTATATATACTTACAGGCAACATGCACCTCTGTTCTCCTGTGTATTACAGCTCCCATCCTGTTTCTCACCATGCACTGATACAGGCCAGCATCAGTTCTCCTCAGAGACGCCATAGACAACCTAGAGGATGACACAAATAGAGAACAGAGCTCTGAGAATCAGTGCACTTTTTCCCAGAATAATGGAAAATAGACACAAAAACAGGGCTTAACAAGAGAGTCATAAAAGAAGATGGAGGGTCCTTTTGGCCATACGCATCCATAACCTTGATAAAGAAAATAGATCATCTATGCTGCTGGGTTTCATCTGTGTACCGTTTGTGTACAAACTTATGTCTAGCCCTGATTATTTTGAGGGTTTTTTTCCCCAGTTTTTTTTAACTGCATCCATGTATTTGGTCCCGAGAAGGACTGTTAATGGGGTTTTAATGCACAGTGCTTCACTAATGGGAGAGTTGGCATCAGATGTAGGTTGGTGCCATGCTGGACAAACACACAGAGACACACATAGACGTACGCACACACTCAGGCATATACACAGGAACTGGATAGACACAGTCAAACTGGACATCGCTTTGGGGCTCATTATGAATACCAGAGCAGCCAAGTACTTAACTCCCAGGCTGTTGGTGTATACTGCCAACATACACAAACACCAACGCACGCACAGACAAGCAGACACACATGTACATCAAAGGCGCACAGACAGCTCTGTTTGAATCAGGAATGACACATTACGCAGCAACTCTAATCCAGAAACAGATTTTCATGTTGGAAGCTGTCTAATGCTGAATCTCTCTATCTCTGTCAGCCTGCCATCACATTTCTAACAGACATTTCAAATGTTTTTTTTCACTACACAAAATTCAGTTCTGTCTTAAAATAGAACTTATTCATTAGAAATGTTTTGCAAAAGTATTCATACCCCCTATAATTTCTTTGAACATTTTGTCAAATAAAACCAAAAACTTGAAAGTATTTTTCTAATGGTTTTACACAGACTAACAATAAGTAGGCTTCTGCGATGTACATACAGTGCATTTTGTATCCAATTCTAATGTAAAAGGAACATGATACAATGCATTCAAAAGATGTCACACATAAAATCTTGTTGTGCTAAATTGAATCCACCAACAGATTCTGTAGTCATCTGGTCCATCTACTTTAATACAACCTCAGTATAAATGCAGCTGTTCTGCAGAAGCCTCTGAGGTTTCCTGGAAAATATTAATGAATAAACATCATCCTGAAGATATAGGAAAACATCAGACAGGTCAGGGATGAGGTTGTTGGTGAGTAAAAACCAGAGTGAGGTTATAAAAGAATTTCCCACGCTTTACATACCTTATGGAGCACTGTTCAGCTGTTTATCTTACAATAAAAAGAGTAAAGCACACATCTAAACCTCCCAACTAAAGGCTGTTGAACTAATAAGATAACCACTGAAAGACAGCTTAAAAAAGCTTTGACTCGAGGAGGAAACTCTGTGCCAGACATTTAATAAATATGGTGAATCCATCTCTTGAGAAAAATCCATCTGTTCTTCTATTGTGGTTTATATCATTTTATTTCAGAGCTAAGCATTAAGTAGAGTGTGTCTGTTAACCCTTTGTAGGATAATCAGTGAAATAGTTTGAAATTCAAACTTTCAAGTCAGGGGTGTAATTGGATGGGAAAACAAAACCTCATTAGTATTGTAACATAAAAAAAAAAATAGTATTTTCATGGCAAAAATCAAGGACAATGTAATTACTGAACAAGCCACTTGATTTAAATATAATATAAATAAAGAGGGTTTCTTTAAAGAGACTTAATGGAACAACATCTTTAAAATAGCCTTTTTAGACTTACTTAGACTTAGACAGACTTTATTGTCATTTTGTACACACACAGTGTTTACAAAATTACATTTCATTCAGTATGGCTCTCAAGACATTTCCATTTTTAAAGTGCAGCAGTGATAAAATGTAAACACAAGACTGGTATATTATTTAAAGTTCCAACATTCAGCACTTTTTTTTTCTTCTTAAAGGAGAATTCCGGTTTTTAACACTTTTAGCCCATTTTCTGTAGTGTCCAGGATGAAATCGAATGATCGACACCAAAATTTTGACAATTGCTCCTGTCTCTGCTTTTTGGCTCATGCAGAATCCCCCCCTGGCTGCTTCAGAATGGCTTCCATAGTGCATGTCCGATAATGTCCTTAAAACAACCTTAAACGTTCTTTTTTTTAAATATGCTACTCACCGGGTCGTCAGCGCTGTTCAATGACGTTCCAAAAAAAGTTTCGTGAAGAAAAAACGTTCCTGTAGTGTTTTATTTAGCATTTTGTAAATCCCATTGAGTTCTGTTGGAATAGTCAATATCCCTCCGCCACCGGAAACGGAAATGGGGAAAACACTACACTTAGTTGTAGTCTTTTCGCTTCACTCTGTGTACTCCGACGTCGAGGTGCTAACGTCTCTGTTAAACACTTTAAAAAACTCTGAAAATGGAATACGAAAGGTGGATTCTTAATGAGGACATATTGGACTTTGAGTTTGACGGTAGAGGATACCGTTTTGAACCGGAATATACTGAGGAGGAGTATATAGAGACATTGTCGCCAACTAGTGGTCTGGAGTGTGCAACGCTTCAGATTCGAACGGGAAGCGGAAGTTTATAAGCGGTTGTGATGTATCGGAAAAAATAGCTCTGGGATTTACAAAATGCTAAATAAAACAAGACTGGAACGGTTTTTCTTCACGAAACTTTTTTTGGAACGTCATTGAACAGCGCTGACGATCCGGTGAGTAGCATATTTTAAAAAAAGAACGTTTAAGGTTGTTTTAAGGACATTATCGGACATGCACTATGGAAGCCATTCTGTAGCAGCCAGGGGGGGATTCTGCATGAGCCAAAAAGCAGAGACAGGACCAATTGTCAAAATTTTGGTGTCGATCATTCGATTTCATCCTGGACACTACAGAAAATGGGCTAAAAGTGTTAAAAACCGGAATTCTCCTTTAAAACCCCATTTTATACAACAGTCTAATGGCAGTGGGGAAGAAGCTGTTCTGGAATCTGCTGGACCTGCATCCAATGCTTCAAAGTCTCTCCCCAGAAGGCAGCAGAGAGAACAGTCCATGGTGGGGGTGTGAGGGGTCATTTATAATGGTAAGGGTTTGGGACACGCAGTGCTGGGATGACATGTCTTTAATGAAGGGAAGAGGAACCCAATGATCTTCTCTGCTGTTTTCACTACTCTCCTCACCTTCTTCCAGTCTGAGGCGCTGCAGCCTCCACACCACACAGTGAAACGGCTGGATCCATCTTAGGTCCTCCACCAACCCTAGCATGGTAAGTCATGGTAGGTAGCCGGTAGGTCAGCAAGTCTTATTCGTGATTTCCTTTGAGAGTTTGATGTTGGTGATATCTGGTGTTTCTTGCATCCCACTAACAGAGAATACCAATTCTTTTTACGAGTCCACCACACATATTCCAGAATGGATTACTTTATGTTGATGGTCAACTTCTTTAATTGGTTCACTAACTTATTGCAATTTCTGACCGTGCCCCTCTTATATTGTCTATGTCCTTCCCTGGACTTACCCGTGGAAACAGGCAATAGTAATTCAATTCCACACTCTTATCTGATGCAATAGGTAATGTAGAGGATTTTCTAGAACTTTTTAAAAGATCCGCACATTCTCAACCCTGTACCAGCTCCCGAGGATTCGGGATATCTCTGCCTCTTCTAAGGCCTATCTTTTCTTCTGATACACTTTTCTCTTACGAATCTCGGGCATTTTCAAAGAACCGTGGTGAGAAAGATGAGGTTTAATGACTGTCTTAAACTGTAGCACACCACACACACATCTGAAAGTGTGCATGCGAGGAAAAAGATAGCTGACTTGGGGGTGAGCATGTAGGACAGCCTTGCATAAACGTTATATTTCCTACAGTGCTTGCATGAAACATGAATCAAATAGGCAGCGAAAAGACCTAATTCACCCAACTGGACTTGATAGACAGTGCACTCAAAATAAATACTCAGATCTACATAGGAAACAAGTAGAGTTGAAAACTAGATTTGATTTGCTCACACCCCATTCATAGACTGCTTTTGAGAGATAAAGTTTTATATACATAGTTGCAAGACTTACAAACTATCATCCACCAACTTAAAGGTTTTAGAGCAAACTGTATGAGAGTGGATAAAATACAGCAATAGCACCCCTTGTGGCTCAAGGAAATAAACACGTATAGGTGTGGGAGGGGGATTTAAACTTTCAGAACTGCAAAATCTTTTCAACAAAATATATTCTTCACCAATGTCTGGTGAAGAATATAGCATCAAAGTAAAGGGAAGTGATTAGCAGAGGTTTTGTCCACTGTGGTGAATGCACTAAAAATTCTCAAGTTATTAATTAGATATCTTTTTCATCTTTTGATGTTTTCTTATTTAGCATCTGGTCCTAGGGTAAATTTTTTTCGATCCAAAAACGAGACAAGTAGTAAAAATGTTCCCGAGCAAACAACATTACCTCCTGAACAACTACAACAAGAATCCTAACAAAGAAATAAGCCTGATATCATGTAGTAAAAAAAAAACAAACAAACCAATTCAACATGAGGTTGAGCAAAAACTGTAAATATACAGGCTATAAAGTGGTTACAGGTGTATAGTGTCTGTATGTGGCCTCCACACTCATGTTCACAATGCCTTGCCAATTTAGTATAGGTCTGACTCACCCATCTGAAGTGGCCAGAAGGCTGAGAATAGTCCAGTGCTAAACAATGCCTCCTAGCTTAGACAATTGTCTGCTTACAAAATGCTGGCTCAACCGCTGCCTTCCTCAGTGTGTATGTGTTCCCAAGATTCCTTCTGTTTCTGAATGATGTGGAAGACAATTTTGTTTCACAGCTGCAGTTGTGCCGAAAGGCTTAGATTTTACCTTCAATTCACACAGGGACATGAAGAAAGAGGCAGCGGAGAGCGGGTGTACAAAAAGCAAAGACTTGGCTCTGAAGTATCGATTGATGCTACTCCTCTTTTCCCAATGCATATACATATGTATGGGATTAATGCAACTCTATTAACCTCTCTTTGACTTTACTGTTTAAAAGCTTTGACCTTCTCTAACTATACTGTAACTATTATATTCAGAATGAGAAAACTCTGTAGAAAATAAATAGAGAGAAAGTAAGTGACAACCAACCTGTACTGAGGTGTCCATTCTGTGATGTTAGTGTTGTTCAGAGTCCAGCTGTACTGCAGAGGCCAGCTGCCTCCGGCTGGACAGGTCAGCACCAGCCTGTTTCCCTCCATCACCACCTGCTGCCCCCGTTCTCCTCCTTGCAAGTAGGGAGCCACTTCTGATTGACACAGAAACACAAGTGAAGGAAACTAGTTACCTGGCTGTAAAGTTATACATTGATTATGTAGGAAAACATGGTATTCATACTGCATTCATTAATAAGAAGATTAAATAAAAGTAAAATAAACTGAGTGTTGAACAACTGGCATAACTGATGATAGTGTGGGAAAGTTCAGTAACGTATGATGATACCTGTACTTGTAATTGTACTAATGAAAAAAAATAATCAGAGACAACAAATGCATAAAAACCAGCTCATATAGATGTTTAAAATATTATTTCTATTACTTCTGAAATAGTAGCCCAGTGTTAAGAGAGCCTGGTGTTTGTATTGCTGGTTCAAACCTCATAGTTTCCCTATGAGCCGCAGAGGAAGAACCCCTGATCCCAGAATGCTCCCCTTTAACTACTCAGTGTGGCAGCACTCTGCTTCCAAAGGGATTGTTTAAACACTAGGGCAAATGTCCCTGCTGTGGAATTATAAAGGATTATATTCTTTCCTGAAGAAAATAATAAACCTACAGAATTTTTTTTCAATTGCACTTGTTCCTAACCATAATTAAGCAAGGAAAATAGTTAAAGGTATGCAATTCTTATATAGAGCAATGCTGAACAATTTGATTGTGAGTTTAATTCAAAACTCTTTTTACAATTGTATTATAATTATTAACATCATTACTGGTTGCAATAGCAGCCTTTGTTCACTTGGATCTTTTCTCTTTCACATGTTTATCACATAACTGAGGTCATATAGTTACCTGCTGTTATGGTGTGTAATAATGCTTTATAACAACAGAGTAAATATGAATTGCTTTGATACAATCAAATAAATAATATACAAAGCCTCTGACCAAGACTGTTTTCATAACATACCAATGTCAGCTTTCTTTTTTAAATATTTTAGCTTGATGTTTCCACCTGGAATCTGCACAGTTCATAACAATGTTTTGAGGTGATATTTGGCTAATGTCAAACCAGATAAGAAAACTAATTTAAAGGCTTCAAAAAGGACTCTAGGCATCAAAGGAGCAATAAAGCGATGTCCCCATATCTGTATATACATATTTCTTTGTATTTCTTTCCACCCTGGTCTTTATTGTTCATGGTGTAAATGCACCCTAAGATTAATAGATACAATGAAATTAACAAACTTGAAAGAGCCTAAAAAGTATATATATATATATATATATATATATATATATATATATATATATATATATATATATATATATATATATATATATATATATATATATTTAAATGTGTAAATGTATTTAAATGTGTGTGTGTGTGTTTTTACTTTAATTTGAAACATAAAGTCTGAGCAGAATGAGATTGCATAACATTCCACAGTGAGATTTTCAAATTAGATTACCAGATTACCTGTTTTTTATTTGGATAAAACATATTAAGATTCAAAGATTTTTTTCCCCCCCCTTTCTCTTTGGTGAATGAAAATATAATATTTTATTCAAACAGCTGATTTTACCTTTATTATAAATGAGAGAAATACAGAGTATCAGGCAGCTCTGTAATCAATTGCTAGTACTAGATCCAAATAGGGGAAACTTTGTAGACTCCCCTTATATCCTGACTTCAAACTAGAGAAGATCTTTTTAAATTTCAACCTATTAAAAACATATAAAAAACATTGTTCATGGAAGTATAAACTGCAGCCTCCTCCTCAGCTGTGAAAAAAAAATCAAACCAAAAACACTTCATAGTGTTGTGTTCATGCAGTCTCTAATGGCCCCTAAGTGGAATCTTCTGATTAGCATGTAGAAATCAACTTGGCCAGCCTTGCAAGGTACAACTGCAAAATGGCTCAGCTGCAGCTGCTGTCTAAACAATGTGATCAAGTCTTTAACTCTTGGCTCAGGTACTGAGAGCTGGCTTTTCATCACACGGCGCACTGGCATCAAGGCCAAAGTGCTTGTGCACAGCACCAAGGTACTGGACCTCTCACCATGTAACCAGGCCAGGATCAACTGGAAAATCGGCAGCCACTGACTATGTGGTTCTGTTATCCACACATAATGCTGGACAAAAGTAGCAAGCTTAACTGCTATAGCATGTATGAACAGTGGGACAACTTAAGATAACAGGTTCCATTTCTCTATTTTTTTGATAATTTGAGCTTACTTTGACATAAATTTCCCTTTAGCATCTCTTTTGTCTTTAACATATATAGTTTAGGACCAAGAAATTGTAAAGATAATGTTTGAGACCATACAGTGAAATATAGTTGACATACAGAAGAAAATAAATTAAAAAAAACCAACACATTCCTCTATATTTTCATAATAGACCTTAATAATTCCGACAAGGATGATTACAGCCATCATCCATAGTAATAATACCTGTTGTACTGTCTGTCTGTCTATTTATCAATCGATAAATAGATCCATCCATCCATCCATCCATCCATCCATCAGGAGTGCAATGATTTACTGGCCAGCTGTTAAATCGACGTTGATTTTCCTAATAATGAAAGATTAGTGCACGCTTTGTAGAAAAATGTTGATCCGCTAGATTACGTGACACCATTGAGCGAAACGTACTGATGTCAACACACCATGCTAGCCAAGACAGATCTAACAAGCTGAAACAACTCTGTTTACTGTACATTCGATATACACTATATTGCCAAAAGTATTTGCTCACCCATCCAAATTATTGGAATCAGGTGTTCCAATCACTTCCATGGCCACAGGTGTATAAATTCAAGCACCTAGGCATGCAGACTGTTTTTACAAACATTTGTGAAAGAATGGGTCGCTCTCAGGAGCTCAGTGAATTCCAGCGTGGAACTGTGATAGGATGCCACCTGTGCAACAAATCCAGTCGTGAAATTTCCTCGCTCCTAAATATTCCACAGTCAACTGTCAGCTGTATTATAAGAAAATGGAAGTGTTTGGGAATGACAGCAACTCAGCCACGAAGTGGTAGGCCACGTAAACTGACGGAGCGGGGTCAGCGGATGCTGACGCGCATAGTGCGAAGAGGTCGCCAACTTTCTGCAGAGACAATCACTACAGACCTCCAAACTTCATGTAGCTCAAGAACAGTGCGCAGAGAGCTTCATGGAATGGGTTTCCATGGGCGAGCAGCTGCATCCAAGCCATACATCACCAAGTGCAATGCAAAGCGTCGGATGCGGTGGTGTAAAGCACGCCGCCACTGGACTCTAGAGCAGTGGAGACGCGTTCTCTGGAGTGACGAATCGCGCTTCTCCATCTGGCAATCTGATGGACGGGTCTGGGTTTGGCGGTTGCCAGGAGAACGGTACTTGTCTGACTGCATTGTGCCAAGTGTAAAGTTTGGTGGAGGGGGGATTATGGTGTGGGGTTGTTTTTCAGGAGCTGGGCTTGGCCCTTAGTTCCAGTGAAAGGAACTCTGAATGCTTCAGCATACCAAGACATTTTGGACAATTCCATGCTCCCAACTTTGTGGGAACAGTTTGGAGCTGGCCCCTTCCTCTTCCAACATGACTGTGCACCAGTGCACAAAGCAAGGTCCATAAAGACATGGATGACAGAGTCTGGTGTGGATGAACTTGACTGGCCTGCACAGAGTCCTGACCTCAACCCGATAGAACACCTTTGGGATGAATTAGAGCGGAGACTGAGAGCCAGGCCTTCTCGTCCAACATCAGTGTGCGACCTCACAAATGCGCTTCTGGAAGAATGGTCAAAAATTCCCATAAACACACTCCTAAACCTTGTGGACAGCCTTCCCAGAAGAGTTGAAGCTGTTCTAGCTGCAAAGGGTGGACCGACGTCATATTGAACCCTATGGATTAGGAACGGGATGTCACTTAAGCTCATATGTGAGTCAAGGCAGGTGAGCAAATACTTTTGGCAATATAGTGTACATGGAGCAGCTCTGGTGGGAGGGATTAGGAGGGACGAAAGAGAGAAACAATAAAGTACACTTATTATGCCCCAACTTCCTTACATGTTTCTCTCCATTATTTACTTTCTTGATTTCTGTAGCATGGATAATATCATTGAGGCTAACTCATCATGATGGTGTTAACAGACACGCAGCTGCGGGGGGACAGAGGCCCCACATTTTGCCAGCGGGGGGGTTAAACCCGTCTTCTTTTTGCAAGAGGAAGGGGAGCCAAATGCCGATTGTTAGCAGGTCGAGCCATGTTTAAAAACATGCGTTAACTCACTAATTTCATCAGGAAAGAGGCTTAAAATGGTGTCAAGTGTGCCATCTGGTGTCAACCAGATAAGGAGAACAAAAGCAACTGTATCTTAAACCCTTGTCATACCATCACAATTTAGACCAGCCTATGTATGATGTACGAAAAATCTGGCAAAAAAGCTGGCATAAATACTAAGGTTGGCTAAGTTATGGGTACGTTTTGTATGAGCTTTTTGTAAGTTATGAGCACGCTGAAACATGTAGAGACATTTTTTCACGAGCTGTCTGTGAAGCTCTTGTAAACTCCTTACAAATCAGGGTTTGGACATTTTCACTTACAGGTTTTACACAATATTTAGATATACTGTATTAGTGAAATATTTGTTTCTGATCAGCGGGCATTGTACCTTAATGGGCGTATGCAATTATAAAAAGTCTATTTGGCAACCAAAGAGTTTGACTCTAGTATTGCAGGTCCAGGAGTGTATTTTTAACAGTCTGATCAAAGAATTGCCAATGTCAAGAAGGGAAACTGAAATGCTGTAGTTTTAAGTAATGTAAAAACGAAATGCTTTCTCAGAGGGTCTTAGTGTGTGCAGCTTAGGAATGGCAGGTGCCAGAACCTCTGAAAAAGGAGGATCACAACGATCTTTAATGAAAGGAAATGAAAATTAAACCAATGCAAGTTGATTGCCAGCCCAGAAAATGCCCTCAAGTGAGACGTTTAATTATTCTCACTCGTGTCATGGAGACTGTAAAATTTTCAATTAAGTAATGCGAATTTATTCAATTCAAATAATACAATTCCAGTAATCCTGAACTTTTTTTTAAAGACTACAAGACATTTCCCATATAAACATTTTAGTGCAACTTTGGCAATCCTCTTGTCCTTACTGTGAGATTTTCTCAGGTTATACATTCATCCCAATAGATGTCTTACAGCCTCTGATTTGTCTCTCTGTTTCACCACAACCCTTCTGTTTTAAGAAAAATAGGTACTTTCTCTGTTTCTAAGAGCGACGTGTTCAATGAGAAACAGATTTATATGAGACTTTGTTTTCGTGGGTGTATGCATGAGGTTGTGTACAGTATGTGAGCATGTGGATGGATGAAGGGGAGAAACATTTGTTGGTTGCGCTTGTCCCCATAACGGTTTATCTATAATACTTGATTTCTATAGAAAATGGCTGTCAATAAAGACTTTGGTGTCCAACATTATACTTGAATCCAGTGTTCCTGTGTTTGTTTGTGAAAGATTTTAAATTTTCTGCAACTTGCAGAATCTTCTGCAACTTAGAATTTTAAGTTCTTTGAGTTTCTATTCAAATTTTTTTTTTATTTATGTTAAATTTGAATAATCTACCACGTGCAATTTTTTTTCAAATTTGCATTTATTTTTAAAAGCAATAGAACTATGTAGTAGAAATGAATAATTTGATGATAAGAGAAATTTAGTTTTATTCACCAAAAATACCAATGTCCAAAGTTTAGCCAGTGGGACTTAGAAGTTGTTCTATCTGCATCTGTGATTCCGTTTTTGCTTTCTTTAGATTTTGCAATTTATTCTAAGTTTTGTACTTGTCTTGAGTATATTTGTATGAAATTTTGATCTTATTCATTTCATTAGCCGTAATGCAGCTCACTCTCACATCTGTACAGAATGTGGAAAGAGACAAACAGTCTGTGTCTGTTAATATGAGATGAGTGAAATGAATTAATTGTGCACACTTTCTAAATAAAGTCTTTGTTAAACTTTAGATTTTAAGTAAAATATTAAATAAAAAATCAAGCCTATTCAAAATCCATTCAACGTATTTTGTTAAAGTCTAAATCAAGTCACAAGTCTCCAAACATAAGTTGAGTCTAAAGTCTACTTTAGTCCAAGTTATGTGACCACCATTTCACACAATCTTCCTTGATCTCTGAATTTAATGTCAAGAGGTAAAACCTTTCTTTATTTTTTACTTTCTCTTTGGTTAATGTGATATTTCAAAATCAGAGATGATGCTAACATTTCATGCATAATTGTTTTCATATTAGTATCATGTGGTAAACAAGTATTTTTTTCCAACTTAACTTTTTGCCTGCTTTCTTTACTTGTAATGCAATTGATCAGCACCTGACCAATCAGCAATCTTCATTTGTCAAATACTTAAAAACTTTGTTCCCCTGTAGAAGTGCACTACAAAGATGTTACACTAGGAAGGCTTAGAGGACTTGACAATTTAGATAAAAAAATATATAACAAAAAGGCAAAGATTTTTCAGTTGAGATCATGCAGATTTCAGTAGCCAAGGTATTTAGAGACTGGAACAAAGTTAATTCTATTTCCAAACCAAAAGAGAATCTTGGAAAATGTGGAAGATGAACGAAAGCCTGCAGCAGACAGCATGGAGGCAGAGCTACCGCTTGCTTGTCTGTACAAAGGTAGCAAACAAAACTCATAGTGGCATTGTTTGCTCACATTTAGCTTGTGTTTCTTGATAAATTGTAAAGAGGTGTGGTAATGTCAAAGAAAACGTGCTGGCATGGGTTTTTGAATATTTGTAGAGTCTAATTATATATGTGATAAAAAACATGCATAATCTTCCCCCTCCTCTCATTTATTTACTAGATTCACTCACAGCTAACATCAATGTCCATTAATTCTCCTCTGTCTGTTATAATGTGGGCTTTAAGGTTGATTCAGTCTGTTACTGACTTAAAGTAATTTTACTGACTTAATGTGGCAATCAAATTCCCCTGTTGCCTTTGCATTACTGTTTGTTAATCAGGCAAAAGCCTCATTAAATGTCTCAGGTAATGTGATTCACCGTGTAGCAATTGAAACTATACTGAGTTTGCTGCCGCTTTGTTTTCATTGGCTTGCATTTCCACTTAGGCGAAGCGATATTTCAATTGGCATTGCGTCAATTCCGTCAGTATATTTAGAAACAACAGTATACCTGCAGGTCGAAATGCACTTGTAGGAACATAAACTTATTTCTTTGTTTAGGTTGCTTAACGTTTGGTGTTGACCAAGTTGACATAAATACAAATATAACTGCTTCTGTTGAATATTTAGGAATGTCAAGTACTTTCTGAAAATATAAGCCAATATTGATCTCATTCTAATCTGTTCTAGACAATGGGTGAATGAGACGTTTTCATTAACATTTTAATTGAAGCTGCAATATTTTACACTAGATTGAAGCTTCTCTGTATTCTCCAGGACCTACAAGACAATATGAACATTTCTGGAATCTTGTTAATCTGGAAAACCTAATATAAGTGTCAAGGCAATAATGGTGCTAATGTGCCCTTTGTTATCACTATGAACTACATAGTTCCTTCCCTGGAGCTTTCCTGGCCGTCCTTCCACAATGTAACCGTTACTGAAATTACATCTGAATAAGGACAACAGGGTCTTAACATTATTTGTAAAATGTTTCTGCATTGACACCATCGGTTTCTGTCTAACACCACTAAGACATCGCCTTAACTCCATTACAGATACATTTGATATTTAAACAGCCTGAACAGCTTGTAGCTTTCTCTGGTTAAGAAGGCTATATGCAATTTTGAAGCAGGCTTTTCTTGTCTCACGGCTGGGAGCTCTATTCAAATGGAAGCTAAATACATACTTTTCATGCAGTGAAAGGATTCTAATTATGACACAGCATCATTTGCAGAGAAGACCATAAAGTTGTTTGTTTCAATTTTTTGCTGAGGTTTATTTTAGTAGAAGCCAGAACAGTGGGCGAATATATTAGAGCACGACCTATGCTATTAAGAAAGATACCTTAATTTACTTGGAGTTAAATTAGTCCATATTGGTGTAATTTTGTTAGTTTGTCTACCCACACTGGTGCCTGGACATATAGCACATATAGTAGGAACTTAATGTGTTGCCATAAAGAAAATAAACTACATTAGTTTTGCTCAAGTCAGAACAGCCTGATAAATATTTTGCTCCATCCCCATATAATAGGCAGCAAGCTCACTATATGCACCCCTTAACATCTCTTATATTTATACTCTGCAATGAGGACAGTGTTTTGATTATTTTAAGAAGGTAAGAAGTACAGTAACATACCAAGATATATCAATGTCAGTTGTGATCTAGATAACCAGTAACAAAATAAAGTAAAGGTCCACAGAAGTAATGTAACTTTAGTTTACGTTAATGGAGTCAGGAAATGTTAGGATTATCCCTGTCATAGTGCCCCGCAAAATAAATCAACCATAACTTGCATCAATGATTACAGTGCTGTTGCTCTAACCCCTGTCAAGAAGGGAAGATCGAGAGGATCTTCCTAAAGTACATCAAGGGCACAATCCCTGCATGTCTCGACAGCCTGCATCTCATTTAAAGGGAGAACCACCACACAGATGATGCTGTACTTCTTACCTTGCACTTCACATGGCTGCGATACCTGTAAGGTTGCTATTAGTGGACTTCAGTATGGCCTTCAACATCGTCCTTTCTGATAGTCTGGCTCTTAGACTTTGCAATTCTGGTTTAACTCCATCACATTGCACCTGGATTGGTGACTTCCTGACCGATAAGGACCATCGGCCCATCCAATACTCGGGGTTGTGCTCTCAGATCTGCCCTCTTAAATTTTCGTTGCACATAACTGTCTTTTATCCATCCCACAAACAAGGTTGTTAAGTTTACGGATAATACCACTGTGGTGGGTCTGATTTGTAACAGTGATGAGACCCACTATAGAGAGGAAGTCCACAATCTGACACAGTGGTGCACCAGGAAAAACCTCATTTTGAAAGGCAGTAACACCAAGCGGACTACAACAAGTCCAGGAGAACTGCACATACTCCTCTCTGCATGCACTGGGAGGTAGTGAAGTGTATGGACAGCATGCTGCTCCTGGCCATTCACATTTCCTCTGACCTCTCCTGGACTTAGAGCTTCTACCACCAGGTGAAGAAGACAGAGCAGCAAGTTGGCTTTTTCTTTTGTTTATTTTGTTTTTTACGAAGTAGAAATGGACTAGACCTTCTATTCTGGTGCTCACAAACTACTTAAGGCCACAAATAAGAGCATTGTATGTCTCCCAAGGAATCAACCCACCCAAGCAATGCTGTGTTTGTCCCACTCCAATGCTTAAAAGACAAATGGCATCAGGTGAAAGTTTCTTCTCCAAAGCAGTGAGGGCAGTCAGTAAACATCCCAGCTGAAAATTTATTTCAGCACAAGATGCAATTCAATACTACATTTCACATTCTATTAAAATACAGCATTATTTAAACATTCAAACATTACCCTCTAAGTGTGCTTGTACTTTTTCACCTATGTGCATTGTGAGCTTGTATCTCAGAAAAAAAAAGGTTATTATGGTGACAAATGTCGATCATGATTCTTGATTAAAGAATAGTATTTGCAGATCCATGTGGAAATGCTGCCCTCTGCCCTCTTTGACTGCCATCTACCACCCCTGTTGTCTCAGTATGGCCAGAAACATCCTGAGGAATAACACCCACCCCGGGTTCCATCTCTTCAACCTGTTGCCCTCAGGCAGGCGCTTCAGGTCAATACGGACCAGAACAAACAGACTCAGGGATAGCTTCTTTCCTAAAGCTGTCACCATACTGATCCTACGTTCGGACTTGCACTAATGTATTGTATACGTATGTATGTGTTATTTATGTGTGCACTTTTACGGAGCTGCTCTCCAAATCTCATTGTATTGTGTACAATGACAATAAAGGCTTTCAATTCAATTCAATTCAAAACATACAAGCTCCATTTAGAATAACCTTAGCTTAGGATATGAAGCCAGGACTGTTATGCCACAAGATGACACCCCAGCGTCCATCCCCCACAGGTGACCTATTAAGGGATAACATTTATTTTAATGGAATGCAATGACATCAGGAACTAGGATTAAACGCAGAATTGAGTAAGATAATTTTATTTTGAAAATTATTATATAAATAATTTGTCTCGTGTGAGAGGAAGAGACAAACTATAAAAATGGCCTGCCAGAACAACAAGTGTCTTACCCTCTCCCACACCATCCCCCTCACTGCTCTTAAGCCATGCTGTCTGATTTAAAGACTCCCTACGAGGAACAATAGATAGTGAGAACCAGAAATGAAAAGGCAACGGGTCACTGAACAGCAACCATCAGATGCTGTCTGCTCTTACTCATTGTCTCAGTCACTCAAGTATAAAATAGTCACTCTCTTCCAAACAATACTCAGGTTTTCTAGCCGGCCTTTCTCTAAATCTGCTGTTTTCAACAACCGGTCTGTCTAGAACCATCCCTGTTGCCCCTCGGATAATCTCTGTCAGAATATGCAGGGGTTCAAGGTCTGTTCCCTCTGCAGCCTTAGGAGTAAGGTTGCCTAACAGACAGCTTGGCCTTCAAAATGTCACAGGAGAGTCAAGAGGCGAACATGCACTATTACAGACTCAAATACACACTTCTTCTCCTGCCACATCATATGCCTGTCTCCTC
This sequence comes from Cyprinodon tularosa, assembly GCF_016077235.1. Classification (NCBI taxonomy): domain Eukaryota; kingdom Metazoa; phylum Chordata; class Actinopteri; order Cyprinodontiformes; family Cyprinodontidae; genus Cyprinodon; species Cyprinodon tularosa. Next base: position 948,468 of record NW_024038778.1, on the reverse strand, counting down.
TCTTAAACTGATCTTAAGAAGCTTTTTAGGCAGATTCTGGGAAGGAATTCAATTTGCCGAGGAGATGGGCGCTATGATAGAGGGGAGAGGGAGGGATGAAAGGATGAGAGGAGGAGCAGGGTTACATCTCTAGGGCTGATAGTCCTCCCAGATCCAACCTCCCTACTTTCCTCTTTGTCCCTCTGCACTTTCACAGTGAGTATATAAGTGGGGGAAAACTAGGCTAGATGACACGTCTTCTACTAATGGGACACAAAATCATTATTTGTATTCTGTGCTGTATTAAGTATAAAAATTAATCAGAACGTTTACCGCAGCAGCTGTGGTAAGATAGGAGCTTCTTTGTCTATGCTCAACATGTGGTCAAGATACTGACAAACAAAATGAATAAAATTGTTGATTTCTTTTCCCGAGTAGCAAATTTGAAATGTGGTAAGAAAGGCTTAAAGGTGGTCCAGTTTGCATTCAAACATGTAGAGGGACCCCCATGGTGTAAATGCATTACAGAAGGCTGAAATAATAGCAGGGAAAATGTGGCAGAGATATGAGAAACGATTGAGTTGTTGATTTCACTCCTGCTTGTTTAATTATTGGGCCAGTGTGTATTTTGGCCCCGTACAACTTGCTTGTGTTTGTTTAAGTCAGGTCATAAACAGGGTCACTTGTTACAGAAAAATCACTTTATCTTCATAGAACTGAATCCCTGCTGTGAGAAAGGGCTGATAAGGCTGGCAATAGACTATGAATACTGATTTAGTGGGTCGGCTGTCTCGCTCACCGTCTCACTGCCAAACTCGCACAGAGTCGCACTTCACCCCGTCTTTCTGACGTGTGCGTTTGAAGGGGAGCAAATAAATAAATAAGTCCCTTTGTGATGGTCTGAGCAGTCAAAGGAAGATCAGGCACAGGTTTAGATCCAAAAAGTCTTCTTTTTATTGAACCCAAAACAAAGAACTTGGGTCAACAAAAAACAAATCACAAAGTTGGGCCCATAAAAGAGGTCAAAGTAACAGAATTTAACTCAGGCTAACAAAAGACCTACTGAAACAAACAGACCTGCTACATGAGACAAAGGGAAAACTTAAATACTGGCTGATCAGGCCACATAGAAGATACAAAGGGGGAAACACACAAAAACCTAACTGAAATTAACAGAGGAAAATCCCATTCCCCCCCTCTTGCTGATGAGAAGTGGTGTAAACCAATTTGCAGCTTCAATGGGCTGGCTCCACCCCTTCTCCACCTCTGTTCTCCTGAAGGACTGGAGCAGCCAGCACTGAGGTGACTCAAAAAAAACAAACAAAGATTAAATCAAGCAGAACATAAAAGTGTAAACTAAAATGTGCGCACTTATTCTAGAATACAGTGTTATGACTTACAAAAATTCTGTAAATTAAATCCTAAATGTAAAGAAATCCCAATATAAATGAAATGAGACTTTCTGACTTAGTGTGTGTTGTGATTGAATGTTACCACATTTGGGTGGCTGTAGTTGCAGCCATCACACACTCCCCCTCTTCAAATCTCTTGCTGGGACAGCGAGAGAGACAATCCGCAATGCAGTTGTCCTTGCCAGGGATATGGTGGATGGTGAATCGAAACGGCTGGATTGCAAGGTACCAGCGTGTAATCCTTCCATTTGTATCTTTCATCTTCTCCATCCATTGCAGAGCTTTGTGGTCAGTTTCTAAGTTGAACTCTCTCCCAAGAAGGTAGTACCGGAAGGAATCCAGGGCCCATTTTATGGCCAGTGCCTCTTTTTCAATGGTTGAATATCGCACTTCCCTTGGAAAGAGTTTGCGGCTAATAAAAGCCACTGGATGGCGATCTCCAGGTGGTCCCTGTAACAGAACGGCACCCAAACCTCTCTCAGAGGCATCAGTCTGAAGAATAAAATTTCCTTCAAAATCAGGGCTGTGCAGGACTGGACTCTTACTGAGAGATTGTCGCAGATCCTGGAAAGCCGTCTTGGCCTCCTCCGTCCAGATGATCTTATGGGGGCTTCGGGAACCAGTGAGGTCTGTTAGTAGAGCGGCCCTGGCTGAGAAATGAGGGATAAAACGATGGTAGAATCCTGCCATACCCAAAAAGGATCTTAACTGCTTTCTAGTCTCAGGCAGAGGACAAGACTCTATAGCTGCAATTTTATTTATTTGAGGCTTTATCACTCCATTTCCGATCACGAACCCAAGGTACTCAGTTTCAGCCTTGGCAATTGCACACTTGGCTGGATTAATAGTCAACCCCGCAGATTGGAGGCGCTCCAACACCCTCTCCAGGTGTTTCAGGTGGTCTTCCCAGGTAGAACTGAAAATGACTGTCATCAAGATAGGCCGCAGCAAAATTAGACATGTCAGACAGTACCTGATCCATCAGTCTCTGGAATGTTGCCGGGGCACCATGTAATCCGAATGGCATGACTTTAAACTGGAACAGGCCCCAGGGGGTCCGGAAAGCAGTCAGTTCTTTTGAACGTTCCGTCAGGGGTACCTGCCAATAACCCTTGCAGAGATCTATGGTTGTTAAATATCTGGCTTTCCCAAGCCGCTCAACCATGTCATCAATGCGGGGAGTTGGATATGAATCAAAATGTGTTATTCCATTCAGATACCTGAAATCAATGCAGAAACGTATGCTGCCGTCCTTCTTTGGCACCAGAACCACTGGGTGGCACCACTCACTCCTTGATGGTTCAATAATTCCAAGTGACAGCATCAGGTTGACTTCTTCTTTTAGGGAAACCAACAGGCGCTCAGGTATTCTGTAACTCAGTCTTCTCACAGAGGCTCCATTTTTTAATACAATGTCATGTTGGACAAGTTCTGTTTTACCAGGATTTCCCTGGAACATGTTTGGTTTACAAAGATCTCTCACCTGAGCTTGCTTTTCCTCAGAGAGGTGATTCAGGTCTAGAAACTGAGGTGAGGGTTTTGGCAGATATTGAGTATCCTCTTCCTCCTCCTCTAGAACCTCCTGAATAAGAAAAACATCTGCCTTTGGTCTCTCCACCCATTCTTTAAGCAGGTTGACATGAAGTACTCTGGTGGAGCGGGGCTGATCTGGAATGGCAATCTTGTAGGTTGTTTGTCCCAGTCTGCTCTGGATTTCATACGGGCCTTGCCATTTTGCCAGCAGCTTACTGTCAGCACTTGGAAGGAGCACCAGCACTTTCTGGCCAGGCCTGAAGGACCTGTGGCGAGCTGACTGGTCATACCAGTTTTTCTGATGTTTCTGCGCTTCCTCCTTGTGAGCTTGGGCCAATGCAGTCATCCTTTCCAGCCGTTCCCGCATCTGGACAACATAAGAGACAACATTTACAGCTTGAGAGCTTTCTTTGTCACCTTCCCATGTCTCCCTTAGGAGAGATAGAGGACCTCGTACATCATAACCATATAGCAATTCAAATGGTGAAAAACCAGTGGAGGCCTGTGGCACTTCTCGATATGCAAAGAGAAGGTAAGGCAGCCACTGGTCCCAGTCTGTACCGGTTTCATTGACAAACTTTCTTAACATCTGTTTCAAAGTCTGATTGAAGCGCTCTGTAAGGCCATCTGTCTGAGGATGGTATGGAGTGGTCTTCAGGCTCCTAATGCCGAGGAGTTGGTACACCTGCTTCAACAGAGTGGACAGAAAGTTAGTTCCACAGTCAGTAAGAATCTCAGCAGGAAACCCCACTCGTGAGAAGAGCTGTATGAGACAGAAGGCAACTGCTTTAGCTTTTATTGATTTCAAAGGAAACACCTCTGGATATTTTGTAGCATAATCCAGAATCACAAGCATATAACGATTGCCTGATTTACTTTTTTCCAGGGGACCAACAATGTCCATTCCCAGCCGTTCAAATGGCGTGTTGATGATTGGTAATGACTGAAGAGGAGGTCTGGAGGGGATTTTTAGAGAAGACTTTTGGCACTGAGGGCAGCCTTTGCAGAAGAGAGCCACGTCAGATTGTATTCCAGGCCAGTAAAAATATTTTCTGATGCGGGCCATTGTCTTGTGCTTTCCAAGATGGCCAGCCCATGGAATGGAATGTCCTAAGGACAGCACCACCTTCTGGACTGGTCTGGGAACCACCAACTGCAACACTGACCCCTGTTGACGGTACAGGATGCCATCTTTCAAAAAAAATTCCTCCAGCTTCTTTGAACCTTGTTCAGGTTGTTGGTTTCCCTCTGCTTTCTGAAATAAAGGTGTTAGAGCTGGATCACTATGTTGCATTTCGATTATGTTAGCAGGGATTTTAAACCCCAAAAGGTAACTCAGGCTTAGAGCTAGAAGATAGTTCTACAACAGAGTGTTGAAATTTCTCTTGCCGTCGCTGTCTGCGGGACTTGCGAGACTTCCCGGGCGTGGTCTCCAGGTCCGCATCATAAAAAGGTAAGGCACAGAGTGGTTGCAGAAACTCCTCCCTCTTACTAGCCTGAGATCTGGTTAATACTGCATTGCACATATTGTTAGAGTTCAATAAATCACACAACACCGGCAGATCTTGACCCAACACTACTGGAAATGGCAAGTTTTCAGCCACACCAATATTTAAAAGGTAGAGTTGGCCTTGTACTTTAATATACAGCTCTGCTGTTGGATATAATAACTCATGTCCGTGAACACAGCGGACAGGGATTGTTTCCACATTAACTTTATTTGCTGGAACAAAGTCTCTGTGCACCAGGGTTTGTGTACTTCCTGAATCAATGAGGGCCTTTAATTGCTTACCCTCAACTTCAATTGAGGTCGTCCTCAAGCCAAACGGCACTTTAGAGTCCACACTTTTTCTGGGCACAAAACACATTTGTGTTATATTTGTAGAGTTTTGCGGGCACATTGGTTTTGTGTGCCCTTCCATCCCACACAGATAACAGATTACTGTCTTGGTTGGGGCTCTTGATGGTGCATTCAATGGCTGGGTCTTTAGAGTTTTACTCACCCCTGCCTTTTGGTAGTGGGGAACAGGCTTTGAAACCTCCCTCCTTTTCCATGCTGTTTGACTCCATGGTTGTCCCTTTCTCCGTGCGGCCACAAACACATCAGCTAACTGCGCAGCTTCTGCAGCAGACTTTGGGTTATGTTCTTTAATCCATATCTGCAACTCAGGAGACAACATTCTTAAGTATTGTTCCAAAATGATTATTTCACTGACCTCATGCACAGTTTTTTGTTTTGGCATCACCCACTTTCCGTACAACTCTTTCAGTCTTGCATACAGTTCTTTTGGATTCTCATCTGGTTTTACTTCCAGTGATCGAAATCTCAATCTGTATGTCTCAGGATTGATGTCATACTTTTGAAGAACAGCTTCTTTAACTTTATCATAATCCAGAGAGTCATCCATATCCATATGAACATACGCACCTCTTGCTTTACCAGTGAGTAGTGGAATCAGATGGAAAACCCAATCCGCTCTTTTCCACCGGCAAACTAGAGCCATGCGTTCAAATGTTGTCAGGAAATGTTCAATATCATCCTCATCTGTCAGTTTTTCAAGTCTGGGTTCATGAAAGTGAAACTGACCTGAGGGAGCATCCCTTAGCTCATTACTGCCATGTGGAGGATCATCATCATCATCATCATCACCTGCATCTGATTGTGATTCATCCATTTGAGGCTCAGGAGCAGGGGTGGTACGAGCTTGCACTTCCACCTGTAATAGCTGAAATTGGTGTTGTAGTGCTCTGAAGCGCTGTTCCTGCCGATCAAACTCCTCCCTTCGTCTTGCTTCCTGGGCTTCCTGCTGGCCCATATGAGCACGAAGAATGGAAATTACTTCAGATATTGTTGGCTCCTTACCCTCATTACTTTCCACCCCTCCAGAGGCTCCACTTTCTTCTCCAACTTGCTCCTCCATTCCAACAGGCTGGTTTTGAGGATCTCCTTTGGATCCTTTGGCACTCCTTCCTTGTCTGTGCATGGCTTGATAACAGGGGAAGGACTAATCAAAAAAGAAAAAATAAACCTGTACCTCTGACTGCAAAAATCCCACTTCTGACACCAATTGTGATGGTCTGAGCAGTCAAAGGACGATCAGGCACAGGTTTAGATCCAAAAAGTCTTCTTTTTATTGAACCCAAAACAAAGAACTTGGGTCAACAAAAAACAAATCACAAAGTTGGGCCCATAAAAGAGGTCAAAGTAACAGAATTTAACTCAGGCTAACAAAAGACCTACTGAAACAAACAGACCTGCTACATGAGACAAAGGGAAAACTTAAATACTGGCTGATCAGGCCACATAGAAGATACAAAGGGGGAAACACACAAAAACCTAACTGAAATTAACAGAGGAAAATCCCATTCCCCCCCTCTTGCTGATGAGAAGTGGTGTAAACCAATTTGCAGCTTCAATGGGCTGGCTCCACCCCTTCTCCACCTCTGTTCTCCTGAAGGACTGGAGCAGCCAGCACTGAGGTGACTCAAAAAAAACAAACAAAGATTAAATCAAGCAGAACATAAAAGTGTAAACTAAAATGTGCGCACTTATTCTAGAATACAGTGTTATGACTTACAAAAATTCTGTAAATTAAATCCTAAATGTAAAGAAATCCCAATATAAATGAAATGAGACTTTCTGACTTAGTATGTGTTGTGATTGAATGTTACCACATTTGGGTGGCTGTAGTTGCAGCCATCACACCCTTCATAAAACATTTTGCCATGAATAAGTGACAGCAAGTTGCAATGCTAAGCATTTCTTTGCCCCAACGCTAACAATCTTTTTCATTATCTGGGTGCAAATTAGTTCTATTCCTTTTTAATCTAATAAGTCTGCCTGCACTTGTTTCAACAGGCATTTAAAATGTCTTCATTGAACTGACAGTGTGTGAGGTGAGAGGAGGAATCATCAGTTTATTTTCTGGCACGTTCCTACCGGTCAGAAATAAAGAGTGGGAAAATAAGTGCTAAATCAAATTAGCAACGCGTAGTTTATGTGTAAAGATATGTGAATTTATTTATCCTGCGGAAGAATTCAGACATTTCAGGAAGTGGTACTGGGTACTCCGGCTTCTTCCCACAGACTAAAAACATGACTGTTAGGGTAACTGACTTCTCTAAGTTCTCCTTAGGTGTGAGTGTGCGTGAATGGTTGTTTGTCCTGTTTGTCTCTGTTGCCCTGCGATGGCCTGATGACCTGTCCAGGGTGTACCCCGCCTATCGCCCTTAGACAGCTGGAGATAGGCACCAGCACCCCTCGCAACCTCAGCAGGGATAAGTAGGACGGAAAATGGAATGTAAACAAATATTGTCTTATCATCAATGGTTGATTAATGCTTTATTAGATTGTGTGTTTCATCTGCTTCATTGATAACGTTCACTGAATTTCTGTGTTACAATGTTACTGCCACCCACTTAAGGGCACTGCTGTTTATTCATAATTGGAGCATTATCAGTATTTGCAAGAAAAGTAATCCCAGAGTCTAGGCATGCTAGACCAGCAACAATAATTGATTGGATCATTTATGCTCTTTAATGGCAACAAGAATGCAGAATGTATTTAAACTATTAGAATAATTCTTAATTTATAACCTAAACAGTGCTAGATAGAAATGACAAGCTAGGCATAAGCACTGTGAATGTGGAAGGCTTTAATGTGTTAATGCACATCATGGAGCCAACTTTAAAATTCCTCTGAGAGCAACTAGAAACAGTCATTAAAAGCATTTCTGGCAGAGCAAAATCCCATGTCTACATTGGAGACCATTAGTATTTCAAATATTCTATTAATTTGATTTATTAAATTTCCTGCTAGGTTCTTTTTTGTTAAACCACATACATATGTTTTGTTGTATTTTAAAAATAAGTTTAACAACGTGTAAAAAAAATTTTTTTTGTTCATTTAGTCAGTATATATTACAACTGGTCTGATAAATGTTGGTATTTTTCCCCCACTCAGAATATTGTAAAAAAAATATGTAACCCTTGATGTAATGGAAAGATCCATTTAAATACAAGACAAAATTCAGGATTGGTTTTTAAGACACTGCCTACTTATAAATTAATGGTCTGTAGATAGATGAGAACAATCAATTTTAGATTAATTAGTGAGTCGATAACTTGAACCCCTATTAGCAATAGATAAGTTATGAGTCTTACAGGTCTTATTCCATCACCTTTAGCATTGTCAATAGTCCACTATTGTGGGTAGGAAAGGAACTCTGGACAGCTGTTTTTACTGTTTACATCCTTTAGTCTTCTGGACATTGACAGAAACCCACATGGATGATGACCCACAAAAATAGTTACACTAATGTAACAAACGGCTTATGTTCTCCTTTAAAAACCCAAATCATATGAAGGTGTGACACACAGCACAAGTGAATAATTTTTTTTGTTCAACTGTGAGGTGGGATGTGCCCATATGTACTGTCACACAGAAGAAATTGTGGGAATCAGTATAGCCTCTAAGCATTAGGTATGAAACTCCTTCCTTACTGCAGCACTATTCAGACGGCACTTACAGTCTGATGGTGACTGCTGACGCACTAAGCCTTCTACTCACATTTGCTCCTAAAAATAGATTTGTGCGAATAAGAAAAAAAACAACAGGAGCATGCATGGGAGCACAGATTTCACATATGGGTCCTTAAATAAGTCAGGCTTGATTTAAGTAAGATATCTTCACGTCTTTTATGAAAAGATAAGAGGAAAAAACAAAAAACAAAATGTCAAATGTAAAATTTATATGCAGACAATATTTAGGGAACCAGAGTCAATGTTGACTTACAGATTTCAGGCAGAGACACCTAACGCAGCACAATAAAGTGCACATATTTACCTCTTTATTTGCTCATAAACCTGAGAGAAGCTGTGAGAACGTGAACCCTGGCTTCACTAAGCTCACAGAAGCAGGTGAACACACTGCAGAACCGAAGGCAGAAAAGAAAAAGCTCCATCCTCGACGCTGCTGGTTATGTTAAAAGTTTTAAAAATAAATTGGAAGTATGTCAGTACCCTGACTTTTAATTAGCATAATGGCTGCGGAAAAGATGCTTACACTGTTACCTCCTTATAGGCACATAAACAGGAGGGAAACACTGTGAGAATGTGAACCCTACATCCAGTAGGAATATGTCATATTAATTGCTTAAATAACTTAAGTGACTTATAATTTCTGTATCTTGTACTAACCTTAAAGAATTAAGGCAGAGCGATCTCAAATTCACAAATTCTGACAGGGATAGCTACCTTGGCCCGACACCGGACTGCCAGCATCAGCTCATCGAGGCAGGTGAGCGCAGTGTTGCCAAACGCAGCGACGTTGTCACTACATTTAATGAATTTTTTATTTTTTTTTAAAGGCGACAAAATCTAGGGACTATTTTCTGTCTTTTTGGAGACTTTGGTGACAACATAGCTCTGAGTTTATTGTCGTCAGCTAGTAGTAGATGAGCAAGCCCCTCCCTCCTCCAAAACACTGCAGCCCCTTTCTGCAACCAGAGGGAAAGGAGTGGCTCTCCTCTGTTTCCTTATTAAACATGAGCCACACGTGTGTAAAGCTTCCACAGGTCCTCCCTGAATTACAAAGACATGATGCAAATATAATATTTTCTTTTTTTCCCTTTGAACCTGTTATACTACAATAGATCATCCCTGCATTTTATTCATAAACAACTTCATCCACCGTGTGCCTCTGTGAACTGTCTTTAAGTTAACATTTATTTAGTTTAAGTTAAGGTTAAAATAACTTTCTGGAAGTTTATCTTGAGTTTTAAAGTATTTGGAGTATTTTTAATCACTTTCTGTCTCGCTAATGATGATGTACCTATAATATGCAAAGCATGTGATTCCATCAGTGATGCTCCATAAACTATTTCTGAATAATAATTTGTTTGAGGCTGGTGAGATTATCCTTCTGCTAGAGGCATCAAGAAATACAGTTTTGATGAAAGAGCAAACACTCCCTGTAGGGGAGGACATTTATCTTATTGTTTGTTGTTAAAGTGATACATTTCTGCTCATGATCATTTTACTGTTTCATCTAACCAAGACATTTGAATTAGCAATGATTAAAAAAAGAACTCAAAAAGTGGGTGAATTGTAATTTTTTAATATTTTAATTATTTTTCTTTATCTTTTTGCTTTAGGCCATTGGCACATTAGAAGAATATGATAAATACTGTTAAAATATCTAATGATAATAATCACGTTTAGTAATAACACACCTATTTTTGCAGCTGGTGTTTTGTGGAAACCTATTTTAAATTTTATTTGTTTTTTTTTTTCAGAGCAGTATTTGTAATTGTGACTTATAGCCTGAATTCATACAAATTAGTGCAACATATCAGGTCAAGCCAACAAGACATGAGCACATTTTGCACCAGTAGATGTTTTTGTGGTACAAAAGCTTAGATACACTATATTGCCAAAAGTATTTGCTCACCCATCCAAATTATTGGAATCAGGTGTTCCAATCACTTCCATGGCCACAGGTGTATAAATTCAAGCACCTAGGCATGCAGACTGTTTTTACAAACATTTGTGAAAGAATGGGTCGCTCTCAGGAGCTCAGTGAATTCCAGCGTGGAACTGTGATAGGATGCCACCTGTGCAACAAATCCAGTCGTGAAATTTCCTCGCTCCTAAATATTCCACAGTCAACTGTCAGCTGTATTATAAGAAAATGGAAGTGTTTGGGAACGACAGCAACTCAGCCACGAAGTGGTAGGCCACGTAAACTGACGGAGCGGGGTCAGCGGATGCTGACGCGCATAGTGCGAAGAGGTCGCCAACTTTCTGCAGAGTCAATCACTACAGACCTCCAAACTTCATGTAGCTCAAGAACAGTGCGCAGAGAGCTTCATGGAATGGGTTTCCATGGGCGAGCAGCTGCATCCAAGCCATACATCACCAAGTGCAATGCAAAGCGTCGGATGCGGTGGTGTAAAGCACGCCGCCACTGGACTCTAGAGCAGTGGAGACGCGTTCTCTGGAGTGACGAATCGCGCTTCTCCATCTGGCAATCTGATGGACGGGTCTGGGTTTGGCGGTTGCCAGGAGAACGGTACTTGTCTGACTGCATTGTGCCAAGTGTAAAGTTTGTTGGAGGGGGGATTATGGTGTGGGGTTGTTTTTCAGGAGCTGGGCTTGGCCCCTTAGTTCCAGTGAAAGGAACTCTGAATGCTTCAGCATACCAAGACATTTTGGACAATTCCATGCTCCCAACTTTGTGGGAACAGTTTGGAGCTGGCCCCTTCCTCTTCCAACATGACTGTGCACCAGTGCACAAAGCAAGGTCCATAAAGACATGGATGACAGAGTCTGGTGTGGATGAACTTGACTGGCCTGCACAGAGTCCTGTCCTCAACCCGATAGAACACCTTTGGGATGAATTAGAGCGGAGACTGAGAGCCAGGCCTTCTCGTCCAACATCAGTGTGCGACCTCACAAATGCGCTTCTGGAAGAATGGTCAAAAATTCCCATAAACACACTCCTAAACCTTGTGGACAGCCTTCCCAGAAGAGTTGAAGCTGTTCTAGCTGCAAAGGGTGGACCGACGTCATATTGAACCCTATGGATTAGGAACGGGATGTCACTTAAGCTCATATGTGAGTCAAGGCAGGTGAGCAAATACTTTTGGCAATATAGTGTATCATTAGTCATTCTTTTAATACACTGCAGATTTTTAAACCTATAAGCAAAACATCAATGGACTAGTGAATAGACTAAGATGCATCACATGTTGCAGACAGCTCAAGGTGAGTGAACCTCAAAGGAGGGAGGTGAATATTGGGTGTGCTCTGGCTCTGACCTGAAATCTAACAGAAAACATCTTTTTAACATTCACCCAGCTATGTTAATAGCCTTGATTCTAGATGTAAAAATCAAACATATTTAAAGTAGATTTAATGAGAGCGGCATGCAGAGGCTGGATCAAACAAAATAAAAAAATAAAACCATTAGACTCATTAAACACTGCACACTGTAGGATTTATCACGTAAATGTCAACACCAGCTGCTCCAGTTTTTCTTGGTTTGATCGGTCATGGTGTCTTAATCAGGCCAGGGATCAGCCCCAGGGTCAGGACAACTCCCCTCCGCCTCCTCATTGTCTTTACTTTACACTCATGTCTACCAGGGAAGAAGACAAGAGACTCTTCTTACCAGAGAGGACAAGCAGATCAATGGTGGAAAAACCTGCTTCTTTTGATAATGATGATGAAATAGAAGCAGCTGAAGCCTCCTCTAATTTTTAGGAGGTCGTTACTGAACTATATGAACGTTAAACTGCAGAAATACAAAGTACCATGCAGTGGAAAAAAATCAAAATTCAGATAAGTCATCTTTTGCTTAAAATATGTGCATTTGTTCTTGGACTTTCATTTGTTCATGGACTTTCACTTAAAGTAAGAAAACACAATTGCATTTTCTTATTTCAAGTGCATTTTATCTAATTATCTTATTTCAAGAGTAAAAATACTAATTCCATTGACAAACAATCTCATTTTGTGACGATCTCGGCACTGGTGCTGGCTTAATCTCCAACTCCTCACACCTGCTCACTCCACCCTGCCTGCAATTATCTCTAATTGGTCCCACTTCTATATATAGCTCATTTGGATCTGTTCCCAGTGCCAGATCGTCTCAAACCATCTTTTGAGTACCTTCCAGCTCTTCTACTGTTTGCCTGCCTACCTGTTACCTGACCTGTTTTTGCCCTTTTTCTCTCCGAGCCTGCCAAACCCCTTATCTGATTCTGACTGCCTGCTCTGAACCCAAACCAGTAAACGGACCCTCGAACGGACCTGGACCTCTCTTTTGGATTGCCCCTCTGTACCTTCGCTTGGACCCCGTCTCTGAATCCACAAACGAACTGCCTCTGGAGCTCATCGGCCTAAGCCCTCAGCTGACCATCCGCCGCTCAACGGCCACCGTTTCCACAAGCCCCTTCATCGATCGGACTCCTGCCCCGGACTCTAAGCGGTGCTAATCGCCCACCCTGCGACCCAGTAACAGGTTAGTGATCCAGCCTCAGTTCCTCTCTAGCTCTCTGATTGCTGATCACTAACCTGTTGTCTCCGCCACAGGGGGTTTCCTGACCGAGAGCCGCCTGTACGCTCCCCTCGCCTTCCATTATAAATAAAGACTGTTGCATTCTGCTTACCGTTCTGAGTTGTTTCCTGGGTCCAAAATCCTGTACGTTATAGTACGATCTGGCCAAACATGGACCCATCACCAGACGGTCAGTGGCGGGCCGGCGTGGAAAAATCCATTTCAGACTTAGAATCCGGCGTGAACGAAATTTTACTCCATCTTCGTAACCAGGCTCCCCCAGCCCCACCACTTCCGCAAACAGTTCCTGATTCCGCGTCACGTGCTGTGACGTCATTTCCTGAACCGCGTCTGACTCCGCCAGAGCTCTTTAGGGGCGATCCCGAGCATTGTCGGGCTTTTCTCACCCAATGTGAGATTCATTTTGAACTGCAACCCTCCTCCTACCCCACTGAGCGTTCAAGAGTTGCTTATGTTATTTCCCTTCTCACTGGTAAAGCGAGACTGTGGGGAACCTCTGAGTGGCAGAACGACTCCCCATTATGCCACTCGTATTATGAGTTCTCCAGGGAGTTAATTAGAGTGTTCAGCCCAATATTGCCCAGCAGGGAGTCCACTAGGGGGCTTTTGTCTCTGAGACAAGGAGACAGGCCAGTTTCTGAATACATCATTAACTTTCACCTTTTAGCGGCCGAAAGCCCGTGGAACGAGCCCGCCCTCATGGATGTCTTTATCACTGGGTTGAACGATAGAATTAAAGATGAGCTCGCTACCAGAGATTACCCTAGAACCCTGAAGCAACTAGAGGACTTAGCTACCCGCATCGATCTCCGTCTTATGGAACGGCGGAGGGAACGCCGCTCAACTTTTTCCCGACCATCTTCGTCCTCCCCTAATCAGGCAGCGCTGCCGCCCCCTCAGGTTCTGGCAGACCCTGAGCCTATGCAGTTAGGGAGAACTAGACTCACTATTGAAGAGCGGCGCCGCAGGTTCCAACACAACCTCTGTCTCTACTGTGGAGGAGAGGGACACCGAGCCAACACCTGTCCGTTAAAAGGGCAGACTCAGTAGGGGGGGGGAGATCCCTACTGAGTCATACCAGGGTCTACGTCTCCTCCGATTCTCTGCTACCTGCTACTATTTCTGTCTCTGCCAGAACTCATGACCTGTCTGTCTTTATTGATTCTGGGGCCGATACCGAGTTTATGGATGAAGGACTGGCCAAGAGACTTAACATCCAGCTTCTTCCAGACCGGTCTCCTCACAGCATCCTAGCACTGGACGGCCATAAGTTGCATCACTCTCATCTGGTCTCCGAACCTGTCGGGCTTCTGATTGGAGGTAATCACAGCGAAGTCATCACATTTATGATCATTAACTCTCCTCAGGTCCCCATTGTCTTGGGCAGCACCTGGCTCAAGAAACACAACCCTCTTATAGACTGGCGGAGGGGGGAGGTTACTGGCTGGGCTTCTTCCTGTTCTGCCTCCTGTTTGAGGTCGGCCCAACCTCTCCAGTCACCCGTGAGTAAGCCTGAGGAGGCCTACCCTGACCTTTCCCGGGTTCCCTCTGAGTATCACGACCTTAAGGAGGTGTTTAATAAAGCCAAAGCCACTAGTTTGCCTCCTCACCGCCCTTATGACTGTTGCATCGACCTGCTCCCCGGAACCACTCCCCCTAGGGGCCGCCTTTTTTCTCTTTCTCCCCCTGAGTCTGAGGCCATGCAGAAGTATATTGAGGATGCTCTGAGGGCAGGTATTATCCGCCCCTCCTCCTCGCCTGCTGGCGCGGGGTTTTTTTTTGTGGGGAAGAAGGATGGTTCACTCCGTCCCTGCATTGACTACAGGGGGCTGAATGACATCTCGGTTAAGAACCGATACCCCATTCCTCTGATGAACACGGCATTCGATCAGGTCAGGGGGGCTAAATTGTTCACTAAGTTGGATCTTAGAAACGCCTATCACCTGGTCCGGATAAGGGAGGGGGATGAGTGGAAGACAGCTTTTAACACTCCCACGGGTCATTATGAGTACCTGGTAATGCCCTTTGGTCTCACAAATGCACCCGCTGTCTTCCAGAACCTTGTGAATGAAGTCCTCAGGGATATGATTGGGAGGTTCGTCTTTGTTTACCTTGACGACATCCTGATCTACTCAACAGACCCCATTTCCCATAGACAACACGTTCGCTCTGTTCTGCTTCGACTTTTACAGAATCAGTTATATGTCAAAGCGGAGAAGTGTGAGTTTCATGTGACTACCACTGCCTTTTTGGGTTTTGTCCTGTCCCCTGGCCGGATGGCCATGGATCCTGCCAAGGTCCGGTCAGTCACAGAATGGCCCACACCAACCGACCGCAAGCAGCTTCAGCGGTTTCTTGGCTTCGCCAACTTTTACAGAAGGTTTATTCGGAATTATAGCCGAGTCGCTGCCCCTCTCCATGCCCTGACCTCAGTTAAAGCGAGGTTCAACTGGAATGAAAAGGCAGACCAGGCTTTTCACAAACTAAAGCTCCTGTTTACCTCTGCCCCGGTTTTGGTATCCCCTGACCCGGAAAGGCAGTTCATTGTTGAGGTTGATGCCTCCAGTGTGGGTGTTGGGGCAGTCCTCAGCCAGAGGACAGAAGAAGGCAGAGTTCACCCATGTGCCTTCTTTTCCAGGAAGCTGTCTCCAGCTGAGAAGAACTATGATGTGGGCGACCGGGAGCTCTTGGCAGTCAAGCTGGCATTGGAGGAGTGGCGGCACTGGCTGGAGGGATCTAAACTGCCTTTTCTTGTGTGGACAGACCATCGGAATCTGGAGTATCTCAGGACGGCCAAGAGGCTCAACCCCCGACAAGCCAGGTGGACCCTTTTTTTTAGTCGGTTTCACTTCACTCTCTCTTACAGGCCTGGTTCCAGAAATGTCAAGCCTGATGCCCTCTCTCGAATTTTCGAGTTGGAAGAGGACGATGATCGGGCACAGGACTATATTCTTCCTGACTCGGTTCGATGTGGTGTTACTCGGCTCGGTCTGGAACAAGAGGTTAGAGACTCCCTGGTTGGGGTGAATATTCCTGAGGCCTGCCCCGAAAACAGACTTTTTGTTCCTGATCTCTTACGGGGTAAGGTCCTCGAGTTCTGTCACTGCTCCCGGCTGTTTTGCCACCCTGGCATTATCAAGTCCTTAAATATTGTTCGCTCCCGTTTTTGGTGGCCCACCCTGACCCGGGATGTCAAGGACTTTGTCTCGGCCTGCACCCGTTGTTGCCAAGCCAAAGTCTCACGTCGTCCCCCGTCAGGCCTTCTCCGGCCTCTGCCTGTTCCCTCCCGGCCCTGGTCTAGTTTGTCAATGGACTTTGTCACTGGCCTCCCTGTTTCTAAGGGCAATTCCGTAATCCTTACCATTGTGGACCGCTTTTCTAAGATGGTCCACTTGGTCCCCTTAGCTAAACTCCCCTCTGCTAAGGAGATGGGCTTCATCCTGGCGAGGGAGGTTTTCCGGCTGCATGGCCTCCCCTCCGACATTGTCTCAGACAGGGGTCCTCAGTTTGTGGCCCGTTACTGGCAGGAATTCTGCTCTTTACTGGGGATCTCAGTCAACCTCTCCTCTGGTTTTCACCCCCAGACCGACGGTCAAACGGAGAGACTCAATCAGGAGGTCGAAGCTAAACTTCGCCTTCTATGTGATTCTGACCCCACTACTTGGTCCCAAAATCTGCCTTGGGTGGAGCATGCCATCAACTCCACACCCTCCAGTTCCACCGGGCTCTCTCCCTTCTTTGTTGTGTACGGCTTCCAGCCGCCGGTGTTTTCCGTCATGGAGAGGGAGACCAGGGTCCCGTCTGCCCGCCTTTCTGCACTAAGGTGCCAACGTGCCTGGAGAAGGGCTAGGAGGGCTATACTTACCTCCTTACATTCTCAGGTACGAGCAGCCAATCGCCGACGGATTCCGGCCCCTCTGTATCAGCCTGGGGATAGAGTTTGGCTTTCCACCAGGGATCTTCCCCTCAAGGTAGAGAGCAGGAAGCTGGCTCCTCGGTTCATCGGCCCCTTCCCCGTCTCCAAGGTCATCAACCCGGTGGCGGTCCGTCTGCGCCTTCCCCCGTCAATGAGGATTCACCCTACGTTCCATGTGTCCCGGGTTAAGCCCGTCAAGACCTCCTGCCTTGTGCCCACCTCCAGGCCCCCGCCTCCCGCCCGTCTGGTTGATGGTTCCCCAGCCTACACGGTGAGGCGCATTCTTAGGTCCAGGAAGTGGGGGAAGGGTCTTCAGTATCTCATTGACTGGGAGGGCTATGGTCCGGAGGAGCGGCAGTGGGTACCTTCCCGGTACATCCTGGACAAATCTCTCGTCAGGGATTTCCACAGTACCCACCCTGACCAGCCTGGGGCGTCTGGTATCCGCCCTTGAGGGGGGGGCTCTGTGACGATCTCGGCACTGGTGCTGGCTTAATCTCCAACTCCTCACACCTGCTCACTCCACCCTGCCTGCAATTATCTCTAATTGGTCCCACTTCTATATATAGCTCATTTGGATCTGTTCCCAGTGCCAGATCGTCTCAAACCATCTTTTGAGTACCTTCCAGCTCTTCTACTGTTTGCCTGCCTACCTGTTACCTGACCTGTTTTTGCCCTTTTTCTCTCCGAGCCTGCCAAACCCCTTATCTGATTCTGACTGCCTGCTCTGAACCCAAACCAGTAAACGGACCCTCGAACGGACCTGGACCTCTCTTTTGGATTGCCCCTCTGTACCTTCGCTTGGACCCCGTCTCTGAATCCACAAACGAACTGCCTCTGGAGCTCATCGGCCTAAGCCCTCAGCTGACCATCCGCCGCTCAACGGCCACCGTTTCCACAAGCCCCTTCATCGATCGGACTCCTGCCCCGGACTCTAAGCGGTGCTAATCGCCCACCCTGCGACCCAGTAACAGGTTAGTGATCCAGCCTCAGTTCCTCTCTAGCTCTCTGATTGCTGATCACTAACCTGTTGTCTCCGCCACAGGGGGTTTCCTGACCGAGAGCCGCCTGTACGCTCCCCTCGCCTTCCATTATAAATAAAGACTGTTGCATTCTGCTTACCGTTCTGAGTTGTTTCCTGGGTCCAAAATCCTGTACGTTATACATTTACCTACTCAAATTAAGGTTAAATACACTTAATATAAGCATTTTTTTCTTATTTATAGTTTGTTATTCCAGTGTGGGGTAGAAATATAACTTCTGACAATAAAACATAAAGCAAGACTAAGGGGAAAGTTGTTAGATTCAGCATACAGATGTAAGATGAGTACTTAACTTTGATCAAGAGTTTAACTTTTCAAGTTTCAATTGAGGAGAACACTACCTTCTCCTTGCTGAGCGGAAAACAAGCCCCTGACCTCTCTTCCTGCTGCGAGAGCCAATCACAGCTTTGGACCCCCCCCAGCCCATTCCCTGCCTGCTCCAATCACGCTTACCTAAAGCTCTGACTGATGGCTGTCTGTGAAGAGCTGGCAGATGATTGACTGATCCTGATGTGCTGATTGGCACATGTCAGATAAGGAGACATGTTGCCAACAGCCTCAGACACACACAAGCACACACACCGACGCAAAAAGAAGCATACAGAAACTGAACAGTCAAACCTTGAATAGAGAATTCAAAGTCAGTGGCTTGACTTTGCCTCTGAGTTTGTGCTTCTATTTTTGAGGTTCGAAGCAGATTTGGAAACCAAATGTGTCAATGACAAAGTCATTTAGCACACACGCTGAGTGGTTTTCTGTCAGGTTGCACTTTAAAATCATCATGTACATGATGAAAGTGCAGCAGCACTTGTAAAGAAAACAAATATGTTAAGCAAACAGTATTGGCTTTGGCCTACTTCCAGTCCGACCTTAGTTCGTCTAGTGATTGGCCAGCACTCCATTCTCTTTAATATTAGCAAGACTGATTTTAATCAAAACTGTGATTGGGAATTTAAAATGTCACTTTGCCAGTTCCATTGGCATTTCATAATGTCAGCTAAATGATATGAGTATACAGGATGTCTGGCTGGAAATGTCGGGTTTCAAATTTAAATAGTTTTTCATTTCCAAGATGTAAGATAAAACAGTATTTCTTCAGCTCTACTCACAACTACATGTGGTGTGGTTAGAAAGGCCTTATGGCACTGGAACAGGACTATTAAAAGCTTTACGAGGACTTTTCCTTTAACCATTTTCATGCTTACAGACCTTAGTCTGGTTTTGATACCCTTGGCCATATTTTCTAATTTATAGCAAACTATTTAATTTTTTAGCTTAGCTCTCCTCCTGTTGCACATCTTTACATAGGAAGATCATTTAAATATGTCAGACTGGTTACAAAAAAAAAGGTTTGGTGTAAATGCACCTTTAGCCCAAGTACTGATATTAACTTACCAATAAAGGAAAGCCCTAATCTGTTGTTTGAAGATGTTAGAGGATGACAAAAAAATGTCCAGAATTTAATTAAACAAAAACCCTAAATCTAATATTATGTAAGGTAATTAAGAGACATTACAGCATTTTCTATTGATACTGCTGCCTGAGGCCAAAACACATTACAGCCGCCCTCTTCTGCTCGTTCTCATAGCTCTTGCTTGTAGTTGACAGGTTGTTTTTATTATGCTTTTTACAATTTGAAGGAAATTGCCATAGATGTCTGAGTTTAACTGGATGACAGTCACTTGTGAGTATACAAAAAAATCTATTTTGAATGTAACCTTTTGATTGTTTTCTAGACTGTTATCTGACCCATTTAACATAGGTGTACTTGACCCAACAATTTCCATAATAGATTCAGGAAAATAGACTATAGGATTATAGATGCAACTGTGCTGAACTACTGAAGTATCACTCTACTCATCAAAGGATCTTTTATTCACAAAGTGTAAAAAAAGGGCTATTGTAAAGATATTTTTCAGTAAAACTATACACAATGTCTCTTTAAAGACCTTAAATTCCCTTGGCTATTTGATTTGTTAAAAAGCTGCAATTTAGTTTATTTATTAATTAAGTAATCTGTTCTAAGCAACAGGGTTTTCAGTTATGATTAGGCATCTTTAGACTAGATCCCGATGAGTGTTAAAATGTCTCCGTGAAACTTTTATGAGGCATGCATCTATCTACATCAGTGTTCTTTACATGAGTGGTTCAGAATGTTTGATACAAAATTATGTTAAAGGGTATTTAGCAATTAATGTCTTTATTTAGTACATTTTTGCAGTAAATATGTGAAAAACAAAAACAGTTTAGGTAAATATTCTTTACAAATATCAAGCTGTACAGAACTTTTGTTGACTGTTTTTTTTTTATTTTATTTTAAATGCACTATATTGATCTCCACAAGATAAAGAATGAGATGTGTCATCAAAATATTAATGTGCTCAATATCAGAATGCAAAGGACTGCTTGGATGCAATATCTGGCTGGCTGGAACTTTTTTTACCTGTCAATGCGGTTACCCTCTGCATTTCATTAGTCTATTTGGCCATCTTAACAGACTTGCTGTTCTTTGTGTGCAAACCTGCTATTGATATTTGTGACCGTAAACAGAGAAGCTCATTAAGATTGACAAAAAAGAGTGGAGAGTAAGGAAGGAATCAATGGTATTTTATATTAACCTTAAGATATTGCAGTTGCATATTTCCATAGTTTAATGCTTTGTTTTTGCTTAGTAAACACATCTGACTTGTGCATTTCAACTTACATGAGGCAGGGCGCAGTGTGGGGATTAACTGTGGGGGTTTGGCAGGGGTGTGGTCAGGACGAAAACAAGTTGCAACTAGCCTAGCTTAGCCTTATTGAAGCACAGAGAGTAATTGGAGGGATGCTAGTAGTCACCACATGCACAGATGTTTTGAGGTAGTGGATGTTTGATCAGCGATGAAAGCCTAAACTGATGCAAGAATGAACTAGTATGAACCTTTTGAACTAATAGGAAAATTAAACTTCATTAGCAACTGCTTAACCAATTATGGCAGCAATAAGACAGTTTTTATACAAACTGGTTGATTTTGGGGTGAGTTACACTTTAAAGTGGCCTTTTACATAAATATGAAGGAATAAATAAGACTTCATGGAAGTGTGTATTGTAGATGAATATTCTCTGGAAAGTGTAGATCATGTATGTAGGGAAAAAGGGGGGTGTCAAATGGGGCAGAATAAGAGGTGCATCACAGGAGTGGGAGGTTTGGAGGTGGGATGGTGGTGCTGGATGTAGTCGGGGTAATCAGGTGGAAGAATCTGTGATCAGTGACATTTAAGAGGTGGGCAACGCCACAGGGCACATCTGCCTGGACGCACACAGAGCTGTCAGCCTCTATCCCCTAATAAGCAAACAGGAGGGGCATGAATCTGAATGGGAGCATTGGGTGAGTGAAATAAATACTTCCCACAGAAACGGAACCTTGAAGAAAGTTGAGAATGCTACCCCCAAAAAAACAAAACAAAAAAACCCTCAATACTTCAGAGTGAGAAAAACAAGCACAGATTATTCATCTGTTTTCTTATTCTAAAGTCTCCAGCTCCTCTTATCTTTCATACCATACTTTACATCCGCTCATTAAAACTTGAAATCCCTCTGCAGGTATAAACAAACCTTTGTTGTAGAACATAAATAATCCATCCCATTCAGATATATTGATGAGTCTGGACAACCTCTGACGGCAAACGTGCCAAATGCACCTCCTTGTATAAGTAAGCGGTGGGCAACCACACTAACCTACTGGACATATTCACTGGAACACCTTCACATCAAAGCCACTGAGCTTGAAATACACACAAACAAACCCGACCCAAATCCATCCAGTCTGATACTGAGATTTCACAAACAGGAATTCATAAAAATGTAATAATCTGACAACACAACTCAATGCTCCACCTTTTTCAACACAATCCTATACACACTCACACATATATAAATATATATATATATATATAGATATATATGTCAATGTCTTAATCTCCCGTTGTCATTGTCTCTCGTCTCTCTTGTCAATACCTCTTTCCAGTTTTCCGTTTTCTGTTTCAGTTATTTTGCTCAGCTGAGGTTTTCCCTAATCCCTGTTCACCCAGCCCTTAGAGCCGTCTGTAAAGTCTCTGCGTGACTCCCCACACCTGCCTCTACGAGCCATCAGCCCTCTCTGACAGCTGCCACTGTCCTGACCTTGGGCCGTGTGGGCTGCATTGGTTTTGAAGTGACTGACGAATTGTATCCTTTCATTCATTATTGAAGGCAGAGATCAAAACCACTGCACTCGGGTATCACTGTGACAGGCATGCAGACCAGACAGAGAGGTAAGGAGGAGAGGAGGCAGGTGGTGGAGACGGGGGGAGAGGTCATCGGAGCAAAGACGTGGAGGTGAGAAGTACTAAAGGAGTTGGGAAGGGGAAACGTTAAGCATGCTAAGCAGTAGCACTGAATGAACGGCCCTTTTTAATGCATCAGTTTATAAGCCTTTCAGTTTAAAGGAGTAATTAATGATTAATAGCACTAATTACTCTTGATAATACAAAATAACTCTCTGAAGCAAACAGATACGCATCTCCTTCCTTACAGATTTCTTCACATTTAAACCTTTCAGATCTTAAAAAATAATTTATAACCTCACAAGCAGAAGCTGAGTACATTTTGAACAGGTTTATTAGGGCAAAACGTAAAACTTAAGAAACCATTAACTGGGTAATAACAGACAGATAAAAAACATGAATCAACGAAATTTAGGCATATATGTTCTATGACTGATTTTCTTTCTAACAGCTGATTTATAATCCAGTTCAAATGGTTTTGCAGCCATCGGTTTGAACTGAAGTTGAACCCTCCAGGTGAAACAGTGGGAGAAAGTCAAAAGAGGAAAACAATTGCATCAAGCTAAAAGGTGTGGACTGTGCGCTTTTAAAATGGAAATGTTGGGGGGGTCTTCCTCGCATGACCAGAAATATAGCAACTCTAAGAATCTGACAAGCCTTTGAAATCTAATGAGAAAAGTGTTTAATAAACTACCGGATAGCAATATTTTGCAGATAACAAAAAGCCTCTATGAAAACCTGCTTTTTTAAAGGAAATTTATCTGGTTCTGCCCAGTGGGACAAAAGAAAAAAGACTCTTTAACAACACCACATTTTGTTGTGCCTCAATGTTTTCACAATGATTTACCTTCCAGCATTTCCCAGCTTTGATTGCTTTCCTACTTTAACATCCAAGTTTTCTCCTGCAAGATTTCCAAAACCTTCTTTCTGAAGAGTTTCATCGAGCCACATAATTTGCTCAGACATTTGACATTAAATAAAGTATATTGCTTCAGGTGAAGTCTATTTAATAATCTGTTCAGAAAATGAAGCAAAGATTTAAAGATGTTAAATAAAAAATGTCCCTAAAAATTAAAATTCAATAAGGATTGAACTCAATGAGAGTGACAACATATAATATTTAAACCCCTGCGGGCCATTTAAGTCCCTTTTGGGTCTTTATGAATACATACGACTTGTTAAGGTGAGGAAACACATTCTTTAATTATCTCTTACTTATATGGAATCCTGAGCAGAGAGCCTAAATTATAAAGGATACTCGCAATGTCATCCACATCTTCTGAATTTAATTTGTGCGACTCTATCGACTCCCACATTAATGCTTTACAATGTCCATGAGTCATACTTTGTCTCAACAACAATGAGGTAATATTATGGAATAAATTAGATTCAATCATTTAAAAGAATAATCAGTTCTGTGAACAGAGGTATGCTAAAATTAGACCTCCAGGAACGCACATTCATCCTGAAATGAAGTACAACGTATGAATGCTTGTGTCGATGTAAAATGTATGAAGCTGGATCTTTCAAACACATTATTGATTTGAAATAGCCAATATTTTCATCAGACTTGACAAGCCCATCATTAAAGGCTCTCTGACGTCACTCTAAAAAGGAATATATATTATCTCTTAGGACTGTAAATTAAACTCAACAGAGAAACACTGACGTCAGAACTTGTGATGACTAATCTGTTCTTGTTTTATTTCCTCTAGTGTAGCAACAAAAACAAAAAAGCCATGAGAAGAAACATGTCTCTGGATTACACGCTAGCCACACACACACACACTGTACGTTGGCCATAATTCATTGCCATTTTATCTACTTTTCAGTCTTTTATTAAATATTCCTTCATTATCCCCTGACAATATTACCTTATGCTTACCTCTATCATCCTTTTATCTTTGCCCTGTAGCATTGATTTGGAGCTGGTCTGAAGCAAAGTCTGGCTAAAAAAAGGATTGTCTGTGAAGTCCTCTGGTGGAGTCAACTGTGTGGGCATGAAGAACTCCAGAATAGCCACTCTATTTATCTCATCTGCTATTTTCTGGATCTGATGAGTTCTTAGAGGGGTGATGCAGGAAGGTTTTAAAAGCATCATGTTTATAAGCAAAGTATAAGACATCTCTTTTTGTAAACAAGTATATTACCTTAAAGAATTAATACAGGAAAACGAGGCGGCGTTAAACAGTGTTTTAATTATGAAAGAACTACTGGTCAACTATTTCCTATTACGGTAACAACTTTCTGGTATGGTTACTGGTAGCATTGCATATCTATAGTTTTGTTGAAATTAATAAATTTTTGTTATATGAATCTCAAAAAATTTCTATCATACATTTTTTCACCTTTACATCCCTTCTAGAAGCAAGATTTATAACAACAACAGGATAATCTGTCGTAGGCCAGATTAAAGTAGTACATGCTTGTAAGGTTAACTTAAAATCTTTTCATTTTTTTTATAAGCGTCTGCAACCCACTCATTCAACATGCTGATATTCAAGCTGCAAAGGGTTTCCCCTATAAGCCTTATTACAGGTACTCTTAAAGCTGACCTTTTCTTCTTTAAAATGCTTTAAGCATTTAGACAGAGAGCATGTATGATCATCAATCCTCAAGATCTTGGGGAAAAATCTAGGAATATTCAGTCCAGCTCATTCCAACACAAAAACATGCTAAAGCTGTAACTTTTAGTCACAAGTCTCCATCCAAGTCAGTAGTCTCTGGTGGCCTCTGGTTTTCTTTCAGGATTCCCCATACTGATATTCCCATCAGCTCTGATAAGACTTCCCTCATCATGAAGCTGCCATGACTAAGTTTCACACTCTGGTTGGTTTAGTGGGTTTCATTGTTATATCCCACATAGGTTTTTGAATGTTAGTGAAAAATGTCAACTTTTGTAACACCTGACCAGGGCGCCGATAATCTAAACATTCACTGTGTTATTATGAGGCAAAATTTCCAAGGATATACATTTTTTGTTTTCCTCCAATGATTCAACAATCTGGAAACTTTTTGGAAAAGGTGAGTCTGTGGAGGCCAGTTCTGATTGTCCTGAGCCCTGTAGCCTCTCCGAGTTAACAAGGGGCTCTTGACTTACTGTATTCTATGAGCAATGCTCTCCCTGTCCAAACAACCAGCTTTATCTAGACCAGACTCCTCAATTCCAGTCCTTAAGGTCTGCTGTCCTGTCTCTTTCACATGTGTCTCTGATTAAACACACCTGAGTTAAATAATCAGATCGTAGGTAGGACTCTGGAGAACCTGACTGCATAACAAGAAGTTATTGATTCAGGTGTATGGAATCAAAGATATATGTAAAAGGTGCTGGACAATGGACCTCGAGGAGCATAATTGAAGAAACCGGACCTAGACCACCATGTAGCTTATCAATCTCTCCATGTTTAAATGATAGATTGAAAAGTGGTTATTTAAAGCTACAGCGTGTAATAATTACAGGGATATACCGTACAGTCAGAAATGTAATATATTATATATAATTATGTTATTTATCATCATCTACGAGCTCAGCCTCTTAACCTTAATATTTGCATTGCCTTAGAATTCGTTATTTATAATTACATAGGAGCGGGTCTCGCAGCCATCGAGGCAGACATCTTTGCACTACGGCAGCGCAGAGCCAACAAACTAGTGATTGCGAGATCGCCAAAATGTCACAACGATGTAGAAAAAATAACGGGTATATTTATTATCTTAAGTCTACATGAAATCTATACCCTACACAGACTAATGAAATACTATCTGTAAAATTATCTCTGTAAACAAACCTCATCACTTGAGAAGGTAGGTGATGCGGACGTCGTGGAAGACATTTTGTCCCGTAACGCTTTGTTGGGGGGGAGAAGCGGCGGGGGGGAGATGTTCATGTTGCTGCAGTCTGCAGTCTGACCGCTAGATGTCGCTAAAAGTTACACACTGTAGCTTTAATGACTTTATCCTGGTTTTAACTTTCAAACAATTTTGTTTCTGACCTTTCTCGTGTGTTTCCTCATCCTAATGATGCTGCATTATAATTCTATTAAGCAATCTCTAAGGCTTCCAAAGAAAAACCCTATTTATATTGAAGACAAATTTTACAGGCGTTTATACACAATTCAGCAGACTTACAGTGTAAATAGTTGCTACAGATTTTTTTGTAGAGATAAAGACCTGAATTATGTTATTACCATTTTTTCTGATATTATTTAACAGATTTTAAAACAATTAATTTTCTTACATTTTACAGTGATGATACCCTGTGCTGATCCATCATTTAATATGAAAATAAAATACATTTTGTTGCAATGAGACAACATATAAAAAGGTTTGAGGTAAGCTTTAACAAGATGCTGTTAAAAAAAAAAAAACTGAATTCTGACTGATTGCACATTCAGTGAATGTTGATGTGTACCATCTCGCTAAGCGCTGAAAACATCTGCCACCGATCTTAAAACACACTGCATTTTTTCCGTCTGGATCATTTTCTCAGCTTCCCTCCTTTCCCTTTTAAGACAAGGGCAGCTCAGTGACACATCATTTGAAGGGCAGTCTCCGTCTACGTAAACACACTTCTTCCAGTCTCCCAGTCTCAAATTAATTCAATATCTCTGACATATGTCCTGTTGGGAAACAAGCTGATTTTTTGTCTGTCTGTTTACTTGCCCCTAAATGCAGAGACGTACGCACAACTTGATGTGAACGTACGATACACACAAAGGCAGATATACCTTTCCCAGTTAAGAGATTTCTACTGATGCACAGACTAAAGACTAATTAAAACATCTTTTTCACTGAATGATTACCTGCCTTATAAACTCAACATGCCATGCTTTGTGGACAGCTGGAATTGTTCTCGTATACCAGGGAACATTTTGAACTTCGGCTTTGTCTAGTGATATAGACAAAGGGTTTTGGAAGTATGATCAGAAGTGAGCATATGTGGAAGGAAATCCATTTTATGACACAAAAAATAGAAACTTCTTATCCTGTGAAAATAATAAATATATCTCCATCATGCACTAAACCAATCTATGACAATTAAAGCAGCAGGAAAAAGCAAGGTTAAAACACCAACCTGCCACACTACCCTGAATGACATATTCATCAAAAATGTTGAGTTCAAAAGGTCGATTGGTCTTAGGTGAGCAAAGAAACAAAAAAATGTTATCTGCATCTTAACAGAAAGACAAAACAGACACTTGGACATAATGCAACCTGACGGACATTAATGTACTCTGCATAACCTGGCTTAATGTGAAACACCTGCTTGTGTTTTTGCAACCAAGTCTATCACTGAAGTAAAACCTCAAGATGGCATATATAAAACTTAATATAAAACTATAACTCACTGTTTTATTCTCTACTTCTAAATTTTTCATTTGTATATATATATATATATTTTTTTTTTTTTTTTTTTTTTTTTACAAAATAGCATGTCTAAAATAATCAAAGACAGGATTTTAATTCAACAGAATTTAAAAACAAAAACAGGTAAGAATTTAAAATAGAAATCACTGAAAGGGCTTCCCAGTTCTCACATTCATTCAAAATATTTGTACTAAGTGATATATAACAGAATAACCAATGGCACTTATAAATAATTTAGGTAGAAAAAGAAAGCCATAGTGGTATTTTATCATTGGAGCTCCTGCTTTTATTGGAAATGCCCCAAGTCTGACCCATCGAGTCAGCAATACAATGTTTGAGGTGAAAAGTTGAAGCTTTTAGCAGAGCAGTAAATAATACATTTAATTTGGAATCGAACAGGAAAGAAATGGTTTTTGTTATTTTTTTTTCATATAACGTGTGCTTTTCATGAAGAATAGCACCTGTTATATGTATAAAAAAAATTTAGAACATACGATAATGTGGAAAACTGCAATGCATAACACACTCAAACACAAATAAGAGTTTGTGTTGTATAATAAATGGGTAAGAGTTATTTTATAGTGGCTGTTATAAGAGAGCTTTTGAAGAGGAATTTTTTTTCCCTTAAAGTCCAATTACTAACTTTTTTTAATGGCAGAAAACGACAGGTATCACACCAGCTCTCTCTGGCATGCATCAGGGTGAGATGCTAAAAAAACTTCAAAGGAAGTCAGGATTGGAAAGTTCAGAGTTTCATCTCGGCTAGTCTTCTCCCAATTTGTAAGTCAATGTGGTGTGGGTGTGTGAGGTTATTCACACATATGTGGAAACACTAGACACAGCACTGTCTAACATGCAGGTATCCACTACTGTAGTCTACACTGATGTTTTCAAATATTTAACCTTTAAAAATATCTTTCTAACAATGATTATCTGACACGAGTTTGAATAGTACAGAAACCAAAAAAGAAAATGTCTTTGAGACAATTAGACCGAAATTCTACAACTTATTTTGGCAGAAATGTGTGAACCTTCTATCAACTGTAAACCTTTAGTAATCTAAAAGCTTCTTAGAGCTGCTGATCCATTATTGGGGTGATTGCAAAAACATTAGTTTGTAGATTTCTCCACATGCTTCTGTTTCAAGTCGTAGCGCGACCCTTCTGCTGAATTGGGGTCAGTTCTTTGAGTTTGGTCATTCCAAAACATTAACTCTCTTTTTTTCCTAATCCTTCTCTGGTTGAATGGCTTCTGACCTTTAAGTCACCACCAAGCTGCGTGACCTACTCCCCTTCGATACACTGTTCACAGACTCACTGCTATGAATCAGAACGAAAAATGACATCAAAGATGACAAGGTCCCCTGCCCTAGATACAGAAAATCAGGTGTTACCCAAGACTTGAATGTTTAATTCCATACAGATGGGTTGAATGTGTTATATAAGACAGCATGCATTGTTTTTTTTTTGTACTAGCTTAATGTAATTTACATCGCTACACGTTTACATATTCTGCATTTTCAGAATATAGAGTCAAAACCTATTATCTAAACTTAATTCAAATACATCTTAGGAAGGAAGGAAGGAAGGAAGGAAGGAAGGAAGGAAGGAAGGAAGGAAGGAAGGAAGGAAGGAAGGAAGGAAGGAAGGAAGGAAGGAAGGAAGGAAGGAAGGAAGGAAGGAAGGAAGGAAGGAAGGAAGGAAATGTGTTTTGGAGGTTGTGTGTTTTCTGGTCCCTGTCACATAGCCATGCCTTTAGCACTTCCACAGACAGAGTGATAGTGACATTCCTACTGTGTAAAGCACCGTCTGCTGAAAAGATCCCCGGAGACAGGTTGGTTTCACTAAAACTTAGAGCAATGCACCGGTGCTTTGACTCCACATCAGGTTGTTTTTTGTCAGTGGAGATACAACTGCAATGACATTGCCCTAAATGTGTTTTTTCACTTTTCATTTCATGTCCCTAACAGGGTGTTTCATGTATAAACTGTTTTCTGAGGTCATGCATGACCTCTGCGGAGGGAAAAAAAAAAAAAAAGAACTCCACTGCAACACATGAAATCTTCTATCTGCTGGAGGTTCAGTTCAAGGTTAGGCAGGGATATATTGCTTTCAGTTTTTGTCAGACGCCTGCTCCTTTAACATATTACAGCTTACACACATCAAGTATATCAAACCGCCCCTCAACTGTCCATCACAATGCATTTTAACAACTCAACCTCATGAGATTAATTCAGCATACTGAACATTCTGCCTTGAGTTCCTTTCAGCATCAAACAACCTCAGTGTATAAAAGGGACTTTTTTTCTTATTGTATTGCTTGAGGAATTTTTGTTTCTTTTTAGTTTTTATCACTCAGCTTTACATACTTCTTACATACATCTCTTAAATTATACCTTAAATTGATTAAAGAATCATTTGTGCCTGTGTTGTAAAAATACTGTTGCAGTTGGGTATAGACCAGTTATCAATATCAGGGTGTACCAGGGTTTTAAAATGTCTCATTCCCCTTTTACACATGTAATATATAATAGAAATGTTCTGTAGAATTGTTGCAGAAAAACTAGGATTCAGCGGACTGTCTATCAGTTTGCCACCACGGTCTCGAAAGTGTAAAGTTTCAATTTGGTTATGATAGCTACACATTTGCTTTGAGGTTCGCAGCTAAGATGCTGTAAATTTGGGAAAAGGAAGATTCAATTATTGTTGTTTGGTAATATTTATGTTCAGGGATATATAATGTGTATATATATATATATATATATATATATATATATTTAACTCTTTGTGATTTTGAAGTCCCAACTATAACCCAGAGGATATCAGGATTATGGCTTTTGGATATTTGGATTTATATATATATATATATATATATATATATATTGGATTTATATATATATATATATATATATATATATATATAAAACTATAAATATATATCAAACAAACAAGAAAAGATGAGGAACAAAAATTGGAAAACAAATGCTGATTAAATGCTTTTTTCAGATGAAAAAGCATTGACGTGCACAGCGGTGGTGCAGGGGTTAAGAACATGACCCATGCTCAGAGGGTTTGGGTCTGGACAGGGCCATTGCTGGTTACAGTCCCTGTTGACCTTTGCCGCATTTCTTCCCCCTCTCTCTAATGCCATTTCCTGACTTCCTACTTTCAAAAATAATAAAATAAAGGCCACTATAGCCTCTTTGAAAACCACATTGAGATACCTTAAACAAACCTAGACACAGTAAAAGAACGAACAGAGGAGGAGTGAATAAATGCCAGACGCAGGTGGTAAATATTGGATGCAGTTGGTTAAAAAGTAGGGAACTGAGGAAAATTGAGGATATAAAAAAGGAAAAACATAAGTGATGGTGTTTTAATGGTTGAGACCTGGATCTGCCCGTCTCAGTTGTTGTGACTTTGGACAAGACACTTCACCTTCCTTATAGTTAGAGGGCCTGATGTCACCGATTGTATGTCAGCCTTTGATATTCCCCCAGAGCCACTGTGGCTACAATGTAGCTTACCATCATCAATGTGTGAATGAATGAAGGAATAACTGTAGTCTTTGGACTTCATAAAGCATTATACAAGAACAGAATATTTTCTAAACAGGGTATTACCAAATCAGAGGCCGGTCAGATATATAGGGGAGTGGAAGTCTAGTGGTTATAGCTTGTGTTCTGAGAAGATTGTATGTACCTGGTACCTGACTAAGTGTTAAATACAAAAGACACATTTTTCATGAAAGTACAAAATAGATAAATCATTATTAGATATACTGTACACACCTATAAATATATATACTTCCATTGAGGGGGAGTGTTAGTCTAGTGATTAGAGCAGTGCGCTTGTGCTCTGAGAGGCTTGTAAGTACCTGGCTGTATCCCCATAGCCTGCACTATGGGTCCCTGAGCAAGACCCTTAACCCCACACTGCTTTCCGGGCACCGCAAAATGGCAGCCCACCAATCCCCAAGGGAATAGGTTAAATGCAGAGGTAAATTTCTCCAATTTGAGATAAATAAAGTTCAATTATTATTATACAATTCTAAATAACATTTGAGAATAGTTGTACTAAAAATGGGAAGAAAGTAAAATATAAAAAATTGAGATAAATAAGGATTTAAAATCTTCAATGCAGCAAAGAATAGAAACTAATATAAAACATTAAACCGAAGTATCAACACAGCTTTCTGTTCAGGCTCTCCCCAGCCAGATACTGTAACTGATTTACTAACTATTATAAGCTTGTTATTTGCAAAAACAAAACATGAAAAACAGAACCTGAAAGACACTAGTATGTGTAAAAGAAAACAAAAAAAAATGTATGAATATGAATAATGTTTAGGATTTCTGTAGAAGTCTATATATCAAAAGAAAGATGACAAATAAATGTAACAGATTACATTTAGAATAGGCTAAATGTTTAAGATTTTAGCAACTACAAGTTTTAGATCATGTTATATGTGCTTTTGCAAACTTTTAAAAGTATTTCTATTTAGGATTGCCATTTGTAAAATATCTCATTGGCTTATCTGTTATCTTTTAAATATAGTATGCTTGTCAAAAGCAGCACTAATGATACAGTATAAATGGGGTGTCTAATTTTTGGGTGGGGATTTTCAAATCAACATTTGCCGGTTCTTCCTAAGAAATCTTCTGATTAGTATAGATACAAATATGATGAGTATATAAATATTTGGGTCCCTGTTCTTAAGATTTTTGCAGAGTTATTTAGGGAGTTATAAGCATAAATGTTTGCGAACCCCTGCAGTTTAAGACAACCTCTAGAACTAATGATGTGTGGGAACTGACATTTTTATCACAGATCCAGTCATGAGACAAACGTAGCAGGAAACCCATTGTCCTACTTCATTAGCATTCAGGTTGCATTTAAAAATAGGGTTAGCAGTTCAGGTCCATCCGTTTTCAGTTTGTTAAATAAACTATTTTTTCTAAACTATTTTTCTAAATGTATTATTTCCTTAGCATCTTGTCAGAATTGCGTAAAAGCTGTTTTGTTTTTTACTGTTGATCCTCCAGAGCTGAGCATGATCACAAAAAAATGAGCTAAGACCACAGAGATAAAAAACCTTTTGTGAGAATGTCTTACAACAACTAAAAATTAATCATTAAGGCATTTAAATGCCACATTTGACATAAGTTACCATGGCAGCAACTAAAGCTGTTTAGCATTTAGGTCAGAGCTGGCCATGTATTAATTTTGATTTATTTCATTAGCCTGCGTTGAACTATTTTAGGGATCCACGTCAGATGTTTTCACCATGACCCTTTTGTGGTAGAAGTTAAAGACCAACATTGTCAAAAGTTTCTTAGGATTGCTGTAAAGGGTAAAAGGCTCCCAGAATGCACCATACATCCCTGAAGTAAAGCAAAAATAAGGGGTTTTTCTTGTAGCTTTTTATGATAATAGTCTGAACACAAGGAAACCCTGTAGGGGTTGTCTTTTTGTGAATAGCGGGGGGATATAGCTGTGGGGCTTTCTGTATTTTAAACTAAATTGAGACATTTAAAATGTGATGGCTTTCGGTGTTATATAATGTTTTGTCATACTAAAAATAAATACATGCACTAAAGTTAGGTATGGTTCTTCTGGT
This sequence comes from Cyprinodon tularosa, assembly GCF_016077235.1. Taxonomy (NCBI): domain Eukaryota; kingdom Metazoa; phylum Chordata; class Actinopteri; order Cyprinodontiformes; family Cyprinodontidae; genus Cyprinodon; species Cyprinodon tularosa. The sequence goes on along the minus strand of NW_024038778.1, from coordinate 915,213 downwards.
TCTTAGTTTCTTTCTTCACCTTAGTTAGGACAGCTGGTAGGACCTGTAAGAGCTGAATAGATTATTTTCATCTTTGGAAGTGGTTGTGGCAAATACAAATCTCAATTATTTTCATACTTCAGTTACTGGATTACTGTTGGTTATAAGGTTTTTCAGTGAAATAACACCCTAATAGAAAATGTAAAACAAACCAGCCGTCAAGGCAGCAGATGATGAACAACAAGGTTTGTCTAATGACAACATCCCTTGTAAAAGATCTAACAGTACCTCACAGACCTCAACTCAAACAAAGAGCATGATTAGGAATTGTTTCTTTCAATAAATAGGGCCTTAATTTATTGTAAGATAAACAAAACAAATTGCCCCAAAGACTGCAGAAGAAAGGCACCAGCCCCAGTATGACCCTGACATATAGATAGTAAAAGATGGATGGATAGATAGAAACACCTGTAATTAATACATATTCCTTGGGATGCCTTGAGGCAGCTTGGGATGCCAAGGGGCGGCTTTCTGCGGCCGCTTGTGGTGCTCTCGGGGGGTTCCGCAGCAACGGTAGTGGGTTACTGGCCTGGTAACTGTTCTGCCATGGGGTGGGTCCGGGTTGGGTCCAGGGATCTGAGGTCAGGAGTTCGGGTTCTGTGGGGTATGCCGCTTGGTGTCATGGCAGCTGTACGCCCAAATGTCTGAAACTACCGGGTCCTCTGGTGTGCGGGTGTGGATGTTTAGAGGGCTCCGTGTCCAGCCCCCTAACTCAGTCCTGGTCCATGCCATCTCCAGGTGCGGGATTCATCCGGGGTAGGGGGTTCTGCATGGTTTGTGCGGGCTGGCTAACCAGGGTTTTTTTTTTTTTTTCCGTCTTCCGGGGCAGCCAGGAGGCTTGGTGGCCGGTTGAGGCTCACGAGCCCTGCCACCTTTCCCTGACCCCTCTCTTAGCACATGATGAAGCAGGCAGAAGACGTTTTATCATTGTTTTCCTTTTATCTCCTCTTTCTTTCATCTTTTCGCCTTTTTCTTGTTTTTCCTTTCCTGTTCTACTTTCCCATTGCAGTGTCAATTTAATCAGAAATATTCCTTGCATGAATTATAATAAAGCTATTTACATGCCTAAATAAAGCGGAACACTATGGCGATAGCCGGAGTGCTCCACTTGTGAAAGTAAAATCTGTTGGGCTCTTTTTGACATCAAGACAATTGTTCCTATTGCCACATTGCCAGACAGGACACTGTTAAAAAAAAAAAAAAGTAATGACAATATACTACATATTACAATTTTAAATTCAAACCATGATGCGTTTAAAGGCCCCATTTTTTATTCTCCCTTTTGTGGGGTATTTTGCAAATTCCATGATAACGACTAATCATTTTTTCTGTATGTCCACCGGTGTGTATGCTCCTCACTACTGTTGCATATCCCTAAACAATTTTAGTATGAAAGGTTCAGAATGTCATCAAATACAAACCATTTCTGTATTGCTTTCCTAGGGTGCCTCCATTTACTAGCTGTCTGCTATCGCATTCTGTAAAATGTGTATGACAGTGTGCCTATGCAATACGAGCTCAAGAAGGTTCTATTTCATGGTATACAGACTTGAAAAGGCTATAATGAAGCTCATTGCTAATGATGCTTTTAATGTTAACTAAGCATGTTTCATTTTTAAGGTGGGAAAAAGGTTTCTGAATTGTAGATGCTTTGGTATCAGTCTGATGTGAAGTAGTGTTCTTCCCCTGACCTTGTCTCCATTTCTCAAATGAATTTTTGCTGACATCCTTGCTGTTTCTAAGAAAAGCAATAAAAGGTCTGTGATGTCTAAAAGCTATAACCTTTTTTTTTTTGTTTTTTTGTCCCTGGATGAGTCATTAAAGCCCTTCATGTATTAATTGTTTCAAATGAGGAATAAAGGTGTTTTTCATACATGTAGTGCTTAGGCTCATTTCTTGGAGTGCAGATATCTAGTAAATACTCTGGAGCTGTAGTATCTTCTCACTAAGTGATTGTTGCAGAGCTCTTGTGACTGAGAGAAGCTGCAGAGCAGAGAGGACTTGCTGCCAGGCCCCCTGCTGATTTGCTTGATTAATAAGACCCAGACTTTATCAAAGTGGTATTTGGCATTTGTATTCAAAGAGGCCGCCAGTCATAGTAACAGTATTTTTGCTTGATATCAATGTGTTTGCATCTCTATCACTGATGAATAAACACAAACTGTGTTTATTTATCTCTCACTAATTCCCTGTATTATACATCATTATCCAAGCTGTTTATAAACATGAAAATACTGTTTAACTGATAACATATATCTATATTTCAGACACGGGTCAAGTGGGGCACCATCACCCTCCAACTTCTACTTCCAGTCTTCTTCTTCATCATTTTTTAAGGTAGTAACTTCCAGTTGCAGATCATGTGACTTGTGTGTTGCGAAAAAGGTGTTTCTATTCTAGTTTGTCGAAAGATAAAAATTTCGATACAATCCACAAACCACCTTATTGAAGTTTGAAAGTTTTCACCGAAAAAGATTAGTTTTTCAAAATAGTTTCTATTTAGCTAATTTATTTCCTTAATCACAATTTAGGCTTTAGTTATAGATTTGCTGTTTGTAGTTCTAGTTACCGCTAACCAAAACCTTTACCAAGTGAGAGGGAGCTCTATGCATTGAATAGTTTAACCTTTAGGATGATTTTCTGGAAACTTCCATGACATTTTTGATGTGGTGTTTTTATTTGTTAAATCTTTTTCCTATTGTATTGTATTTGATATTTCTGCATTTTTTTCACTATCAAAATGTGGACTTGGAAAGGGCTTTATAATCCTCCCCACACTGATGTAAAAAAAAAAACACCTCTCAATAATTGTCTCTCCACTCCAGCTTAGTGTTAAGGCAGACTTGTATGCTCTAGACCAGGGTTTCCTAGACATTAGTCTTTGACCCCCTCAAAAAAACAGTGATAAAAGCCTGGTGACCCACTATAAAAAAAGAGATAGTAAGTAAAAAATGTTATAAGTACTTATTTCATGGTACATTCATCAATTTAATGGGAGATTACCATGTATCTCTTCCATAATATCTTTTGGCCCTCTTTTTACATTTCTCTCTCTCTCTCTCTCTCTCTCTCTCTATATATATATATATATATATATATATATATATATATATATATAGATAGATAGATAGATAGATAGATAGATAGATAGATAGATAGATAGATAGATAGATAGATAGATAGATAGATAGATAGATAGATAGATAGATAGATATTAAATATGATTGTGAAAATCATCTTGGGATAGGAGTTTCAGACTCCCACTGTAATAACCCCTGCTCAAGACCAAGATCCTAACAGAACCTCTGCTTATATACAGATTGTAAACCCCTTTATTAATATGTTCCTTTGCTCAGCTAATTTCAACTTATCAGCTTCTCCCAGAACTTCATGTCTTACACTGAAAATATGCTTCTTTCCTTTTTACCTGCTGCAGTCATATTTAATAAGATTAACAAGATCAAAAGTAACACCTCTGAGATTTTTTTTTTTTTTTTTTAGAAAACCTTTCATATTTGGGTTCTCTTTTTATTGTTGCCACAACTGCAGGAGCTCCTTCTTGTCCTTACAAGCCAGGAGATTTTAACTTGCATTAGATGCACACCTCAGAGAGCATGCAGAATGTGAGGAAACTGTTTTATGTATGTTTGCTATTGTGCATGCCAGTAATCTTTCCAAACAGACTGGCAGATGGGCTGCATGTGAAATTACCTTTTTCTTTTGCTTTCCAATAACTTTGTATAACATCTTCCATTCCTCTTCTGTTTTTCTTATACATTTACAGATTGTTTCTCATTCATGCTCGTGCACACACACACTCTCATTTACTCTTTCTCCCAGGCACATATTGCTTTACTCTCTCACCCTTTATGTTCAATCAATCTCCCTGGTCTCTCCCCACCGCTAGCCACTAGCAGAGGCGATGGTGTAAAGACTATTTTCTCTGTATCAGAGCGTTGTTGTGTCTCTCCCATTAGCTATTCAAGAGCTCTCCTGGCCTAAGTCTGTAACTGGATTGGTGCGTTCAAGGGATGCAGTGGCAAGCCGAATGTGGATTAACGAGAGTGTCACTTTTAATACGAGGCGGTGATGTCACAGGAAGAGAGGGAGAGGCAGTGGGAGAGAGATAGGATGATTGTTTATCTCATCAATGGACTGAAGGAAAAGCAGGTTCCATCCTGCAGCAATTTGTTGTCTGCAGCTGAAACAAAAAATAAATTAGTTAGGTCTGTGGGCCAGATTTTAACATTTGCTGCACAGAGAGCATGCTCAGTTATTCCTTTGCCATAATTCCCCATAAAGCAGACATAAATAATACAAGAAGAGAAATCTAGAGAGACTGAAAGATTGAAATAAATGAATAAATGTGCTGAATACGTAGGGGGATGGAGTGGTGATAGGATGCTCCATCATAGCCTGTGATGCTAAGTGGCAGTATGTGAGGCAAAGAATGGGGCAGAAGGGGAAGGCAGTGGGTGAGGGTGCATGGCTGCAAGCATAGGTGCAGAAGAAATTGGAGGTGGGGGACTTATGGAGGAGGAAGAATCGAAGAGAAATGAGTGGATGCTCGATGAAGTGAGAAGGAAAGGAGGTGTGCTATGGAGGTGAGAGGTGGTGTTTGCTCCCACCTGAGTTCACTTGTCCTTTTTTCTTCACCTCCAATAAGCAGAACCAGAGACTGTCCAGATGACTGCATGCCCTGCCTTTGAAAGGCACGTTTTTTCATTCTTTTTTTTTTTAAACATTTTTCCTGAAGGTTTTGTAACACCTAATGCTTACCTAAGAAATCTTTAGAAATGTAAGATAATTTTTTAAAAAGAGCAGATGGCTGATGTGGAGCTTAAATGGTAGATTGCTCTTGACCCAAACCGTTATCAGCTTCTGTAGTACCGCAATCAGAGGCTAACTTTGTAGTAATGTGCCTCTGTGCTGTGTGTATCGGATGTTTTAACGGAAAGTTCAGAGATAATTTATGGTGTTTTTTTTTATAGAGGTGGTGGTTTCGCATTATTTTTGTACTGAAAACAGGCAGATCTGACAACCCTGGCAATGAAGGATGGTTGGAGTTGCTAGCAACACTTTATGTCAAAGAACAACATGAAGCTCAGACTTCTTTTTTCCTTATCACTAACAGTTTATGTCTCCGGTGACTTGGGCAGGGAACCAACAGCCAGACCATATTATAGTACTATATTATTTTCACTTTTGTATTATCTTTCGAACATCAGTTAAGGTCTGCCGATTGGATTTGGAAGAGGAAATAAAGTTTCAAAATGTACTCCTATGCTAACCAAGAGTGATGGTGTCAGCTGTGACTTTTTTGCCTCCGTTTCTAGACTAAATAAAGAAGAGTGTTAAACTACAACTGATTTCTGATTGTGTCATTTCTGCCATCCAGCTGGTGCGGAGTGAACTAAAAATACTTTTTGTTGTTGATGCAAGAGAAAAAAAAGCCGTCAGTTGAACAACAATAAAGTTTAACTGGAGTGACAGTCTGTGTTCTGTGGGCTAACATTTTGAAAGCTACGTTTACTGCAGTTTAGTTTTGCCCTCATAAGTAAAAAAAAAAAAAAATGGTTGTGTGAAGAAAAGTGAGGTTTGTGCTATTAATCCTGGCTCACAAATCTGAAAAATAAACTAGATTATTTGGATGACGCATATATTAAGATTATCTTAAGCACTGCTTTTAGTGCAAAATACAGTAACAAAGGAAAAGTAAAGTTGAGCTGCGTAGTGGTGCCACGTCTGTAGACTTTCAATTACATTTTGTGTCTTTTTTTGTTAGAGAATATTTTCTAACACTTGGGTTAATTAAAGACAAAGAGCTTGCTGCAGAGCACTTTTAAAAGCCTAGTTTTTTTAAATCTCAAACCTATGAAAAGATTTCTTCATACTTACTGCTTCTAATTAAATATATATTGCCATACAAATCTTAATTTGATTCATTTAATTTAGGACTGCAGAGTTGCGAATAAGGCTTCTATATGGGTAGCTATTCTGGTCAAAACTGATTCTGAAGTTAAGTGCAAATTAAAGTAATATTTTTTTTAGCAGCTTCTGATTGAATTATGGGATGACATATTTCTTTTTCTTTTCTTGTTTAAATTGAAAAAAGATAATAAAATCTCCGGTTTTAGGCATCAAGAATGTTTTGTCCTCTTTTTGTCTTTAACGCCATTATTGTGGAAATTGAATAAAGTTATACTACGTACGTTGCTTCAGCTCATTGAGGTTTGCAGATATTTACCTTAGAATGGCTTTCTTGAGGTCCCATGGCTGCATTTTAATCAGGGTAAAGTATGGACTTTCCACGGGCCATTGCAACACCTTAGCCTCTTTCACACCCCACTTCTCAAGCCAGTGTGCTTTGGTGTCTCATGTAAAATACCGAGGCAGAATGGAGGGTTTTAAGTTAATCCACCCCTGATGTGCCTCTGAGCCACCTCTGTTTGGCATGTGTGACCTACCAAAAAGGAAAAGAGCTGCCTTCACACAAATGTCCCTTTTGAGTTTATACATGGCACAACAAAAAAAATCGGTGTTTTTTTGGATGTTTTAAAATGTAGTTGTTCTGGTTCAGATTTCGCTGGATATTTGCTGCTGTTTATGGAAATATTATCTTCATATAATGACCGCCAGGGCACGGCAGTCTCTCTTCTTTCAGTGATAGAAGAGAATGTAGAAAGTAGCTGCCTATCATCAGTGTGTGAGTGTGTGGGTGAATGACTGAATGTACTGAAAGGTTTGGCTAAGTCTTCTGACTTAAAAAAGTGTTATACAGTACAGACTATTAACCATTTATATATATTTTGGTTCTCAAATTGCAGGCAAGCTTTAACTGCAACAAAGATGACCCCATGTTCAACTTTACAATATTTTAACATATATGCTTTCCTGAGTGCGTATCAGAGTGCACATTAAAGCTGATATATTATAATTTTACTAAAGGTGGCATGATTTAATAAATACTGCATGGAAGCCGAGAGCGGTCATACTCGACTTTTTTTTCTCCTTTGTCTTCTTGAGAAAATGACATAACTATCTCGTTATCACGGTTAAACCATTCATTGTTTTCTCGAGATAACAAGAGAATTTTCTCGTTATGACGACAAAACAGTTATAGATTTCTTGAGATAACGAGATGATTAACCTGTATAAGAAATGAATGAGGCTGGCCAACAACCCTGGATTCCCAGTCCATCCATGCCTGCGGTGCCCGTAGTTGTGCAGTCGCTGTACCGCGTGTGCGAAAATAATTGGTTTATTAGTTTCCTTTTTGAAGTAAATGATTGGATCGCCTGGATACAGCAGAAACAAATCTGATTTTTTTTTTTTTCTATGAAAATCTTTTATCTGGACTCTTTTGGGGGGTTAATGCATCTTATACCTGTTACAGGCGACACACCGGAGCTGTTCAGAAAACTGGTGTAAAAAGGTGTAATTGCTTATGAATCAGAAGTGGAAGCCAATCATCAAACCAACATTTCATTTCATTACCTAAAAGTTAAACACAGGATTATTTACAGAATCACACATAGGAGGCGTTACATAGGTTGTGGTATCGAAGAATGTAATAAGTTTTAACACACACACACCAATCGTATCATTATCACGGGAAAACAGCTTTAGAGAAAGCTAAAGAGAAACAGCTTTCTCTTTAGATAATGAGGAAATTAACTTGTTTTCTTGAGAAAACCACTGTGAAAAAGTGTAGGAGGGACACAACAGCTCTCGACTTCCATAAATACATACGGTCTTAATGAAACCTTTTTAATTTTTAGTTTTTAAAATGTAGCTTTCTTAGAAAACAGTAAGTAGAAAAAGGCTCAGAGCTTAAGTCAAGTAAAGCATGTAGAGTCAATCCTAATTTAAATGCAACTGATAAAGCGACACAATGTAACTAAATAAATGGCTGAATGCAAATGGGAAGGAAGGTGCTTTTATTTTGTTGTCTAAGTTGATTAGTTTACTTAGTATTAATTAGCATGTACACAGATCAATGCTTCATTACCAGGAGTGAGATATGTACCTATCAGTTCCAAGCTGCTAATTCTAATTTTGACATTTTTTTCTCCCCCCTGACTGTTAAGCATAAAAGAGAAAAAAATGTGCTGCTGATTCTTTGTTGGAGATAGGACTTTTGAATCAAATAGATAGTGAAGGAGTGAAGATTTATGCATAAGAGCATTATGCCCCTAACCTTAATCTGATTTCTCCTTAAGGTCCATCAAACTACAGGCTGTTGGATATAGATAAGAAATGGAGGTTGGGACAGAAGTGCTTAGCTTTGATTGCCTAGAGAGTTTTAGTTCTGACATTTAATTAGGGGGGGGGGACAATTAGAATCTGAAGTATCTGGTCTACTGTACTATGGTCCTTTTGTGAAGCCAAAAAACACAGAAAATGTATATATTTGTATTGATAGTTAGAATAAGTAATCCAACTTAAGTAATCAAACTTGAACAGGATATCAAGTGAACTTCAGATATCTTGAAACGGCTCTGAAATAGACTGAGTTTTTCAGCAATTGGAAGCTACAATTTGTTGGCAACTTTTACAAGCTTACTAATCATGCTTCCTTTGTATGGTACATTTGGTACATCGAGAGGATATAAAAAAAGCTCTAACAAGTGAATGATTCAAACACAGTAGGGGCTTCTTTATAATTGCATTAACAAGATGTCACATGGTTGACCAGAACTCTATTCTTTTCATTTCTTGCACCTTGTGCAACAAGACATTTATACAGTCCTATTTATTCTTAGGTACTATAGAATTTCCTTGAGTCAGAGGTTAAGTATATGACTGATACTGTATTTCTGAACATGACAGTATCCAAAGTGTTTCTGTCACTTTTGGATGTAACATTTTATAAAGACTGATCACCTTTATTGTCTTCTTTTTTTCCTTTAATTGAGTGTTTTTGATGCTGTTAACATTTTAACATTTAAATACTGCTTGGAGTTAGGTAGGGGAAAGAGGGTGTATCTAAACTCTTAAACAGATCAATGTTTTTAATTTTTGTCAATGCTTAACTCAAGATGTAAAAACTGAATAAAAACTGTTTAAAAAATGTTACTAAATGCTCTGTTGAATTAGGTTCCTTTGAGCTACACTTTGTTTTAGAAAAAAACTAATCTAATACAAATTTTTCATACATTTATGCAATAATTCCCAACACTACTTTAAAATAATTTTGCTGGATCCTTGATAGGAAGAGCATTTTTTTAAACATTGCATTTGTTTGTTTTTTTTGCTAGAAAGGTTAAAATTCAGACTTTATCAAAAGCACACATCCTATTTTGGAGGTTTTGCTTCAGTGACTTTGTATAACTGAGTTACAACAGTTTTCTGAGACAAAATGAGTGAAGACAAAATGAAGACAGACATTTTATTGCTAAGTTAGTTTTCGATAAGTGGGCATGAGCTGAGTCAGAGCTTTGCACAGTTCAGGGACGCTGTATTCAACAAAGCTGTAGATTGCCCCAAAGCAGACAGCTTTAAAGCAAAAAGGCAATGAATGGGTTTACAAGTCAGTGACTGTGTAATCTGTAGAAAGTGTTTAATAACGGCTGAGGTGGCAGATATTATCCAGTGGGTGGGTTAGCGTATGGATATAATTTAAAGATGATTGCAGGTTAAACAGTTGTCTCTACTTGTGTGTTTTCTGGTTGCACAACTTAAACCTTAAGATGTCTACATTCTACTCCAAAATCCTCTATCTCCACCTTCCAACAGTGTAGAAATAAAAAAGCAATAATCACTTTGGTGAGATTTTAACAACTATTTAAAGTTATATCTTCCAATAAATATGTATTAATAATAATGTTAAGACTTTAATTACTTATTTGTTTTGCAAACAAGACATATAGATTTACATCATATTTTTACCAAAGAAAAAAAAGGAAAATTTGGAGCAAAGAAATATTAGGAAATAAGGAAAAGAGGAAAATGATAAGACACTTACTGTATAAACTTGTATGGTTTTAAAAAATTAGAAAATAAGAGAATCAATGGCGATAACCAATATCTATGCCCATTTTACAGCAATGTTGTGTCTCTCCCTCTGTTTCCAGTTTGCATTTTAGAAAGTTTTGCTTCGATATTAAACAGCTTGCTTCCCATTTCAGAGTATATAAACAATCGTGATCCTCTCATTAAATTCATTTAAGGTTCATTTTTTGCTGTGTCTGTTTCAAGACAAAATTGCATAGAAGATAATGTGTTGTGTTCTTTTTCATGTATAAAACGCTAATGGTAAAATTATGTTCGAATGCACATTATTAACAATTAATTAAGTCTTTATCATGTCAGATTTCCAAAAGCTGTTTACCTCGGGTGACAACAAGAACAAGGCTATTGATAAAAGTTCTTTTTATTTTTTACTTTAATGATCTTTACCTGTAAAGCTCTCAAGATAAGCCCGGAATATTAAGATAAAACAAAAACATTTCCTCATAATAGATCAGCTAATTGTAAATCAATAAACCATTTGGGTTTATATGTTCTGCACTTATTCATCATTAATCTTTGCTGATCTTTAAAATCTTCTCATCATTCCTTTTATTCACACAGTCCAGGAGAAAATCCACTCAACAAACCTATTTGAAGCATTGGCATATCATCAGGAGTAACTGAAGGTTCAATGTCTATCCTGGGGGCAATTTGGAACGTGGGCAAGGGATTGAGCCAAACCGCTGTTAGGGGACAAATGCTCTTTCACCCGAAAACACTTAGTAATGCCTGATAAACAGAGGCCCCAGATCGTGCCCTTTTTTTTTGCACATTTATCCCAGAGCACATTTAAAAACAGCGGTGGACAAATTTGCTCATAGCATTACGGCTAATTAAAATAGAGCTTAATTTCCCCAGTAAAGCCATTCAGTTAAAGGCAAGCGTAAAATGTAAACCTGCATACTTTTAGACAAGATGCAGTAAACCGACCAAGGTAGGAAAAGAAATTTGTAAAAAAAAAAAAAAAAAACTTACTTTTAATGTGCAAGAATACCTACGGCTTGAAGTACGGTGTTACAAACTAACATCTGATATTGACAGTAAACAGTTTTAGGTCAGAAACCTATCGCCTTTATACTTTACTGCTTTCTGTTTAGTTATGCAACAACTTGTATAAAACATTGTCTTAAGCAAACAAGCAAAAAAGCAGGAGTATTTAATAACAAGGTTATTAAAGATAGTTTTAATGGTAAACTTATTTTAAAACAGTAATAGTCTCTATGTTAACATACTAGCACTATGCTTATCTGATGAACCAGGTAATGTAGGAATACAATCCTTTTCTCTAAATTCATCTTTAAATATTTTTTAGGAGAAAATGCAAATAAACAGGCTTATTCTGACGCTCTTTCCATGCTCTTTTTCTTTTTTTTGAAAGGCTATTTCCATGCAGTAGAAATGGTCTCTTGTGTGTACACTGCAAAAAATTGAAATCTAAGTCATTTTTTTCTTGAAATTAGTGCATTTTCTCTGAATTGATAAGATAAGTGAGAAACTTTGCCAATGGAACAAGACAATTTACATTCGAAATGAGAATAAAATAAATGAATTATCTTAATGCAAGACTATATTATCAAAGTATCTTATAATAACCGCAAAGATACTCATTCCATTGGCAACTCATCCTATTTATCTGCTCAAATTAAGGGTAGATACAGTTCATTTCTATATCATTTTTGCAGTGTGGTTATGTGTGCTACATTTAATATATGTAATGTCATTTTGCCAACATTAACAGTTTGCCATTTTTTGTTTACCCATGCTTCCCCATCTGTAACACAATAGGTTAAAAGTTTGCAAGCAGCATTAACTGCACCTCAGGTGAGTCCCTGATAGCTGGAATTATGGTGAAAGAACTGCATAGTGATATTAGTACCCTTTCACGAATGGAGGACCAAACACATGCTCTGTAGAATGCGTGCCCTTGTGTTCTTTTCTGGTTTTAGACAAAAGTGATGATGAAAAAAAACAAAAAAACAACCCACTTTCATACTCCTGATTGTCTAGCAGGTTTTTACTTGGACCCAACACCAAAACATTTTAACATGAAAAAGTAGGATTTCCAACTAATGACAACTTTAAAACCAATAAAGGGTGAAAATGAAGCCTATGCTTCTAAACTAGAGCATAGGGCGTCTTTGCAAGCAATCTGCCTCACATACTGTTCCACAATTCCTTTGCTTTGCCAGTTGAACATTCTCATTTTCAATAATTTAACAACCTCATATCATTCAACCTGCATCTACACTATTACTCATCATGATTCCTAATCATATGGAAACAATAAAGCATATAGCTTACATGGACTCATTACACCTAATCCAACTCTAAATGCAATTTTAACTAAAACATACCATATGTGATATGTGAAACTGCTTTAACTTCATCAAAACCTTACAGGCTTGAATTAAATGGCCACAGCTACCAGATTTATAAACACAAAGAGTCAGTGAGTAACACAACACTGTACTTGCTGCTCAAACAGGCTCAAGTAAAATCCCCATTTTATTTCTGCAATCAGAATTTATGTAATGTTAATAACGCAATTCAATCATTTTAGTTTGTATTTTCCCCAAAGCAGATACATTTTACCTTGCTGCCCTGTCTCATTTCCCGTCTGACTCATTACCTTCCTGCAAATTGCTGCATAGGTCCAACCAAAACAAACCTTTGATCCATCTTGGTCAAACAAATCATAAGAGGGCCAACATTGCTGTGACCTCTACACTGCAGCTACACTCCAGCCCACCCCACTTTCCCTTTGGGACAGTCCAGCAGGGACAGGTAATAAGCAACCATTTTACTGCAAATGCTGGAGTCGAGGTAAGACAGAGATGTATGGCATGGTAGAAATGCATCTTGCAAACAGGAGCATATACTGCACAACAAGTTACCTTCACAAGACACACAAAGAAACACTTGGCAAGAGCTGTGCTGGAAGGATATTGCTTAGTGCAGCCTAATTAGAACATTCACTATTGTTGCACAGAATTACTCTATTGTCCCTGATCCTTTTGTCCTCTTAAGGCCACTGTGTGAGAGTGTTTGTTAGGTTTTTTCATGCAAAGGATCTACAGCCAAAACCTCAGTAATAAAAAAAAAACGTATGTTTTATGACACAACTCTTAACTTTGACCTTTTAGATTGTGTTCAATGGGGTCATCACGATCCTGACTACTTGACAGACCGTGCACTTATCAGTGTCTTTCTCTCCTTGTTAAACACACACATACACAAACTTAAACACACACTAAGTGACAGGTTCAGTCACCAGCTGAAAGGGTTTTATATCAGCCACGACATCCAGCCGCCCACACCCTCCATCACTCCCCTGCTGACCCTACCATCAGCCCATGATGAGAGATGGACCAGTCTGCTGTGTGACAGCTCCACTCACACAATAATATTCTGCTGACAAACACTCACTGAACTGAACATACAGACATACTAAAATCAGCAATAATCAACATGTCCGTCTAAGAAAAGCTGATACATGATACACGAATGATGCAACATAAAACCTTGCTGATTTCTTACTTAATATGCTAGTGACTGAAAGAAAAAAAAATCAGCAGCAAATTTTAACACATTGACGGAAACATGCACCAAATGTTCCCTTTCTGATAAGAAAATCTTTTAAGGTGATACAATGTGTATGATATTTTTCAATTATGGTCCATCTATAGCTATACATCAAAAATAAATGCTAAAATGAAATGAAATTCATGTCTAGAAATTAACCCCTGACCAAGCAACTGCTTCCTACAGGATTCCAAGGTGTTCATCCACTGAGTTCTGGATCAGCTCCAGAATCCCATTCTAATTAGAAGGGCCACAAAAAAGATAAGTGTGGTTCAGTCTTCAAGCCAATATCCATGTGCACTTGGGTACTACACCAACTCTGTTCTCCTAAAAGAAAGTGTAGAAGGACCTGTATGAAGTTCTATTCCCAGTTGCTTCACATTTGGTTGTTATTTATGCCGTGTCTGTGACTATTTCTTCAGATTCTATCACTGAAATCCACCAAAACAATATGTGACAAGGTTCCTGGCTAATCCTAACATTTTGAACTATAGAATTATTTAACACCACATCAAAATAAAGAGAGAAGATGGACCACCAAGTCCACTGGTTTAACCACCTAAAGACAGAGATCACCAAAACACCATCCTCAGCAACACTGTGTTGACTGTGGATCACTTCTGGTTCCAAGGAACCATCCTCTGTAGGGATTAATGGGGGTTCGGTCCTTCTAAATCTAAATTTACACTGCAGCTCACTGCACCATGCTCCGCTGTGCTGCTCACATTTCCATCCACCTAATTTACACTGCCTCCACTGGTGTGAAACCAAGAGCAGCTCCAAAGAGGATGCAGATATTCTGCAATGAAAGCCGGTGATAATTGCAAAACTCAGAGCCAAAAAAAGCCATTTTACCGAGTCCATGTTTATACTGCTTTTCTTTAGGTTTTTTAAGCATCCAGATATTTTCCTTGCAAAGTTATATTCCAAAGCTATATTTGTTGTAAATTTGGGGAAATTTATTGTTTTATTGTTTTGTTTTGAATACTTAATTTAAAATTTAATATATGCAGCCCAGTAATTGATTAAATGTGTGGAATTGCTAATATACAGAAAAGTATCCAAACATGTTTGTGTTAGCTAAGGGCAGCTGAGCAGGGACGGACACATTGAAAATTGGAGGTTACGCCTGGCACTTTTTGGAGGAGGGTGTAGTAAAGACTGAGGCTGTGTCTGGACGTCCGCCCTAACCCCAAAACCCCCAATAACTATATAGAGCAGGGAATATATAGTGGACTTTATAGTGAACTCAGTTAACTGACCTTTCGGACAGATGATCACAACTTTCCGCTCCCAGTTGGTCGCTTAACTCCTATGATGCTTTGCCAGGAGAACTCTCAAAAAGCATTTTGGGATATATATGCTTGCCTAGTGACCATTACTACTACTTTTAAAGTTGCATTGTGGGAAATTTTGAGTCCACCACTTTTTCACCACTCTTGTCTTTTTTTAGCATATCCATCTTTGTCTGGTTTGGCTAATTGTGAAAGCAATCCTCCCCATGCAGGCAGACACTAAACATCACAGCTAAAAACCAAAGAAACCCCCAGCCACTGCATAGACTGTTTCAGCACAAACTGCCCTTTATATAAATATTACATTTCGTAAAATCATTTTCTTGTTCTTTAAATTTTAATACTTCTCTAAAGAACCTTGTTCTTTTTTTCTAAAAGTGATTTTAAATTATACCTGTGTATTATTTGTGAAACACTGGGGAGCGGTGTGAAGCACAACTGTCTAAGAACATCCACAGCGTTTGAGATTTGAGGTCCAACGAAGGCGCTCTGATGGGGTGGAGCATTGCAGCTGCATTAGGTTACCTATTCTGATTCTGTGCATTACAACATATTTACTTTCCGTGCCAAGAATTAATACACTAGCCTCATAGATTTCCAAGTACCAAACTATAATACTTATAAACATTGAAATTTATATTTTATGTTCTTGCAACAACATATCTTAAATAAAGTATAACGCTAGTTATTTTTCTTCATTATATATTTTGAATTAAAGAATTAGATAGAACATGACAGTTGTCAGAGTTAACTATAATTAGTTAACTATTATATATCTTAAAAGATTTGTAATACTCTTTAGATATCTGCTAGGCCTAGTGTGCTATTTAAAAAGTACAAACTAATAGAACCCTCACTTTTTTCTGTATTTTTGCAGCCCCTTCTCGTTCATCCCCAAATGTGCTACTATATACATAAATGGCTACAAAGCAATTTCCCTTTGCCCTTTCCCTATGCCACAAAAACAATTAAGACATCCTATATACTGTATAGAAAAGGCAGGATGGACAATGTAGGGAATGTTAAGGGGTTAAGTAGGATTCAGCCAAATTGATAGGGGTTTGTCTTTACTTAATGCAAGCACTTTTCCTTCTATTGCAAAGATTTGTACTTCAGTGTTCTTAGTGTGTGTGGCAGCTTCTTAACTGAAGGCTTTGTAACACTCTTGTTCATCATAACTGTGATGTTCTAGCCCGAGGGCCCGGCAGCATAAAGCAATTTCCCTCTCGTTACGCCAGGCGTATATTAACCCCCCAGTAACCATCCAACCCACAAATTCTGACTGTGATACACATACACACACACATACTGCTTCCTTGCAATTTATCTATCATGTCAAGTGTAGCAGGGGCTATTCTCTTGAATATCTTCTTCATACTGTAGTTACATACTCCTCATCAGTGTGCTGTGTGGTTAAGGTTGAATATTGGCTTAATGCAAAGTCAGACAGAAATTAAAAGCAGTTTAAGAAAGATCACTACACTTGTTAATAAAGTAATTTATGGTAATGCTGCATTGTTTATCAAGGAATAATTATCTTAAGTCTTTAACAGTATGTAGAGCAGATAGGTTTAAAGAAGAGCTGTAAAGATAAGCTGGCAATAATGTATTCTGTAATTCCATTGAAATTTAGAGCAACAAGCAGCAACTTCGTTAAACAAGTGTTTTACTTTTTATCCTTAAATTAAATGTCTCTGCTTTTGGTATACCCTACTTGAACTGCCACCTAAACGTGTTGGAGGGAGCACAGTGCTGATGCATGGGCGAAAACAATTGCCAGGAATCTCTGGAGGGAAAAGCAGTTCTTTCCTAACTGTTTTCACTGGGGGTTGCTGACCTTGAAAGGGCACATCGTTGGACGGTGAAAGGAATACTTTCTCGGGTGACATGGCTTCCACGGTAGAAGAGGAGACGGGGGGCTTGGGGACCAATTCTTCCATTACCATGCCTGAAGTCAATGAGATGGTCAAAAAACTCCACGGTGGCAAGGCTTTGGTGGTGTACAAGTCTGCCCTGAGTACCTTAGGGCTCTGGATGTTGTCAAGCTGTTGTGGCCGACATGCCCCTTCAACATCGTGTGGATGTTGGGGACAGTGCCGATGGATTGGCAGACTGAGGTGGTGGTTTCCCTGCATAAAAACGGGAGGTGGAAGGTGTGTTCCAACTACAGGGACATCACACTTCTTAACCTCTATGTGAAGGTACATGCAAGGCTGCTAGAAAAGAGTTTCCAGCTGATTATCAAACCTCAGCTTCCGGAGGAACAATGTTGTTTTTTTTTTTTTTTCTGGCAATGGAACACTGGATATACACTCTCTGCAGGATACTTGAATTTTCATGGAATTTTGCCCAACAAGTCCACATGTGCTTTATGGACTTGGAGAAGACATTCGACTGTGGCTGCAGCTAATGATTATTTTGCTAATTGATTAATCTGACAATTATTTTTCAATTGATTGATTAATCATCAGATAGCAAAAGGTTCCTTAATCAAGATTTTTTTACAGAATAAATCCAGGTGGAACAGTGACAGACAAAAAACATTTTTTTTTATTTGCAGTAAGCAAAACATATATATATTTTTACAATATTGGTGTAGTTACTGCTTTAACCTCTGAAAACCCACCCGATTGCCGGCAACAGTTTTTATAGCGTTTACAACTAATAACTGAGATTGCATGAAAATTACAACGGTAACATTTTTACCAATATAGACATGTTAGACACCATTGGAAAGCTTAGATTCTCCACAATTCAACCACCAAGTTTATTTTATGAACCCCAAAGCACAATTAACACTGATATAGCAGCATGCCAAAATGTAAACATTACAAATCAGCTACAACAACATACATTTGAAGGCATCCAGAAGCTGTTTTATAAATCCAGTCTTCAATTGTTTATACTCCATTCGTCCATAAGGGTCTACAGATTAAAAGTAATCCAGAATATACATAATAATAATATTCCATGATGAGAAAATCGCCACATAACGTCCTGTTTTTGACATCAGAAAAGTTAGCTGGTCATAGCTAATGCTTAGGTTTTTCCTAATATTTAACTCCTAATACTTATTTCCTCACTTTCTAGCCCGCAATGTTTGGCATGTTTTTTTTACATCGTCTTCTTACCTACATGACAAAAGTATCCACATCTTTGTATGACTTGATTGGAGTCAGGGACAGCCGATGAAGTATCACAAGCGCTTGTTGCCTTTCAGCCAGTGAGGCACAGAGTAGAGCGATATTACGCAACATAGAGTCCTGCTGTTATTGGTTAAGTCCATGTGGGATATTTGGCTTTGTAGCCAACAAAATAGGGTGTCAAACAAGGGTAGACATGGCTGGGTTGAATAAAGCAGAGCTGTGTTACCAGCTTGCATGAGAGTGAAATACATTGCTGAAACTGGATCAGTGCGGACAGTTCGAAGCTCACTACCAACAATGCTCCGATATTTTTGAAGTTTTGGACACTGATTTTGTTTTATAATAATGCCTTAGGCCTGAAAAAACAAAACAAAATAATGATAAGAAAAGGCACTGGAGCTTATTTTAGCTTGAAAAGCAGCAGTTTCACTATTTTTTTTAACAGATTTTTATGTTATTTTAGGTTTATAAATGATACATTTTTTTAAATATACAGATGGTGAAAAAAGTGGAAAAATACTTGCTTGTCTTTATTACTGCTGTTCAAAGAAATATCTATTATTTTTAAGAATAAAAAAATAACTTTGAGTCATGTTTGAACTTATGCAGCTTAGGCTGTATTTTATTCACCCAATTTTTATTTGTATTTTTTTATACATATAATATAATTTGGGCTTACAGTTCCTCAGTTATTTGCTTTTCCATTTTGGTATGCAAAATAGGAGAGGATTACGAGGATTAATAGTGGTGGCTCTGTCAGCTAAATGCATGTTTTAGAGTCTCTATACACAAGTTAATGATCAATCGATTACTAAATTAGTTGATGATTACTTTGATAATCAATTAATCATGATTAATCCGATTAATTGTTTCAGCCCTACATTCGACCATATCCCTCGTGGTGCCCTGTGGGAGGCGCTTATGGAGTAGGGAGTTCGAGGTGAGCGGGTCTCTGTGCAAGTGGAGGAAGAACAGGCAATTCCACCTTATATCTTTAGGGACAAATTGGCCAACATTGTTACCTTCGTCTCTTTTAAGTGACAAGGATAATCAGTGTTTTCTTAAACCAATACAAAGCTGGTCATATTTCTTACAGAGCTGCTTTTTATTAATATTTGATCCTGTTTGCCACTCATTATAAATAAACTTTGCCAGTATCACTTGTATGTAACAAGCTAGTACAATAGCCAAACAAAATAAGAATATATAGTATTACAAAAAGATCTGTGGAAACAGAGCAGTGGACATATTTTCTGACTTGGCATAACTAAATCGGTGCTGTGTTTTAAAGGTTTCCTCCAGCACTTTTTACTGTGCTCCTACAGCAGTTACAGCCCCTATTATCTGCTGAGTGTTTAAACATTATTTCTGAGTTTTTAAAGCCTGTCCATCTTTTTACCTAGAAGCCTTTTGTTTGAAGGTGATGGGAATTAAGTTTTTGACAGATACTGGAACATGTGTTTCCGGAGAAAGAATTAGTGTTTCTGAAGTGTCTCTGATTAACCTTATTGCAGCAAAATGCCCTTTCTAGCCTCCCATCAAAGGTGTCTCAAATCAAGGCAGTGCTGGTTTACCTACCTTAAAATGTACATTGTACGAAATACTGCAGGATGACGTAAAGACAAGGCACTGGGAGGAGCTGGAATCTGGACGATCCAGAGAGATTGTACCGTATAAATACAGATGGTCAAAGATCCCTTGTAATGTCTGCTCCTGGATTGTGAAATGGTGTAATAACAGGCTGAGTGCTTGGCCACTAGCAAAAAGGAAGCCAATAAAAATGGACATCTACATATGTTTTTGTTTTTTTTCTTTTGTCAAAATCTGAGAGTAAGCTGGAGAATTTATCACCAACTGTTCATGTTAATGACTGGAATAAAAAAAAAGTAGAAGGAGCTTTATGCATTATTATGGGAACAAGATGAGGCATGAATCAACCTGTGTTCTTCTGTCACTGTCATATTGGAAGCAAAACATCATCTTAGATCTATCTGTTGCGCCTGGAATGCCCCCCTATTGCATCTACAAATACACTGAAACCCCACCATGTTTCCCCTACCATCCAACTATCTGAAGTCTGTGACAAAACACACTTCAAGGATCAACAACCAAACTCTCTACTGGAGGATTTTATTCAGAAAACACTGTGACCTTTTCTTAGTTTACCTTCCCGTTCAACCCACCCCCAACTTTCTTCTCTTATCTGATCCATTCATCATGCTGACAAGCAGTGTGTTTTAACTTGCGTCACTGAAGCATGCTATTTGATTGGGAGAGAGGGTAAATTATGAAGAAAGGGATCAGGATGGTAAAGGGCAAAAGCCAAGTAAAAACAGGGTGGCATGAGTGGTCACACAACAAAAATGAAGAGAGAAGTAAAAATTAAACAGCATCTTTTAGATCAATAAATGTCTTCCTGTGTCATCCTTTGAACTGATACCCTGTTCAGCACAACATTTTGCCTCATTAGTTTAGTTTTCAACATAATGTTTCCTGTAAAGAAAAAAAGCCTGTTTAGTTTCCTTTAAGTTTTTTAAGCAAAAAGTTGAAAATACTACCCACATAATGAGTTAATAGAAATTTTAAAACAAAATTAGCTTTCATTGAATGAATCGTATAATTTAAACTGTTTTGAAAATATGTCAGATTGTTTTCTTCAGCTGTGCTGGTTAAATGCACATAACTGTGCCCATCAATTTCTATCCATCTTCTACCTTTTAGAATGTCAGTATTGTGGGACAATAAAGGGTTTTTCTATTCTATTCTATTAGTCCTTGTAAGGGTCGCGGTGGGGCCGGTGCTTATCTCCAGCTGTCTATGGGGGAGAGGCAGGATACACCCTGGAAGGTCAGCAGTCTGTCGCAGGGCAACACAGAGACACGGAGAGACATGCAACCATGCAGACACTCCCACCTAAGGACAATTTAGATAAGCAATTAACCTAACAGTTATGTTTTTGGGCAGTGGGAGGAAGCCGGAGTACCCAGAGAGAACCCTCAAATGCATGGGAAGAACATGCTAACTCCAAGCAGAAAGATCCTGGGCCGGGAATTAAACCCGGAAACATTTTGCTGCAAGGCAGCAGGAACTTCACTGATGAAGTTTAACTCAAACATGAAGTAACGCACTCTGACAGAGTTAGCAGAATTACAAAGCTTTAACATGAATTCATCAACAACTGGTGTAAGAGGCAAGATGCATGAAAAGAAACTGACAACCTTCAAAGACTTCCAGTGATGAAGGCTAAATTGGATCATGTTCACACACACATAACATACCAACATACAAAGCATGTGGAAACATTGTGACACCAGTTTTTTTTTCATAGTGCATAAAAAGAAAGGTCATATTTTCTATAAGGCACTTAAGGAGAAAATGAGAAATAAATTATAACCGACTGTGTTGTACTTCAAAGCTAAAGTACTGTATAAAAGTGGAATATTTACCATTTATCCAATCAAATGCCTATTTTTGGTGCAAATATGTGTTTGTGATGTCTGAGTGTGAGGGTGCCAGTTTGCTATTGTATCTGACAGAACATCCCTAATTCCCACAAAAGGCAGAGTAGCAGGTAGGAGGGAATTACTACTGTTACATAGCCGCCAAGCTGATTAGCTATCGACTGATCTAAAACCCTGGAAAGCTTTGCCCGCTTTTTCTCATTCCCTCTGTGTCTTTGTGGGTTGGGTTTGTCTTCAAACAAATATCACTGAAAGACACAGGGAATTCTGAGATGATCTAATTCTTCCTGCATAGAGCTGGCCCTCTTTCATAAACAAATACTCACATGAACAAAATGTTGCCACTAAGGAAAATACTTGATTGTTAAGGTAGGCAGCTTCACATCCAGAAGGATCAATTGAAAGATGAGGGGATGACACCACTGGGTGAAAGAAACCTATCAGCAGCTCAGGTGGGACTCTTGAACAAGGCTGAGTTATAAAACAATTTCACATTATATAGGAATAGGGTGTGCCGATGTTTGATATAATTTTTTTTCCACTTAATCCATCGAGTAAAGAGCTTATCCCTCATACCAAACAAAAAGGTAGTAGCACTGCATTCATTCATGTTTGCAAATCAGTCTTTCAGGTTTCCAAAGGAATGAGGAGAGAGTGGAAACAGGAGACAAAAGACGTGGAAAACAAGCTGAAATAAAACCATGTAAATGTTGATATTTAATAGTTTAAAGCTTCTACACTTTGTTTAGGAACCTTCCAGTGTTACATTTCCAATGCTCTCGGTTATAAGGAGTTTTCACAGCAAAAAGAAAGAAAAAAAATTACTGAAGCTTGATTGATGGAGCATCCAATAAAAAGTTGTGTAAATATTTTCTGTTTGCTGTACTCCTCAATAAAAAATATTATGATCAAATTCTAGAATCAGATTGTTAGGTATTATACTGTGCATTGTGGATATAGAGATTATGATGCTTATCATTACTGTTCAGTATTATTAAGGATTGTACTGTGATAGTGAGGGTTATCATTGATATTGAAAACGTTTTATTGTGATTTATAAAAGAAAGTAAATTATCATTAAGTATTACTGATAAACAAAATATTTTAATTGTGACTCAATTTTATTTTTTATAATGTATTGTGTCAAGAATGTTTCACAGTGAATGGGTTATTTAAATTCTGTCTGTCTAAAGGGTTTTGAACCAAACCATCAAGTTTCCCTAACTTCTTCCCCAAACTATTTTTTAAGTATAATGGTTTTATTTTTATTATTACTGATGCCATTATTATTATTTATCCATCCATCCATTTTCTGTCACGCTTATCCCTGCTGGGTTTGTGAGGGGTGCTGGTGCCCATCTCCAGCTGTCTAATGGCGAGAGGCGGGGTCCACCCTGGACAGGTCGCCAGTCCATCGCAGGGCAACACAGAGACACGGTGAGACATACAACCATGCAGACACTCTCACCTAAGGACAATTTAGATAAGCAATTAACCTAACTGTCATGTTCTCAGACAGTGGGAGGAAGCCCGAGTACCCAGAGAGAACCCATGCATACTCAGGGAGAAGATGATTCCTGGGGCGGGATTCGAACCAGGATATATATATCATAGCCCCATATTAGCCAATAGCACAATATTAATATTTATGAGATTATGATTTAATTTACACTTGAAATAAAGATGAAGAAAAAAAAAACAAAGAAAGAGTTCCAGTTCAGTCCAATATTTCCTTAGGATAGATTTCTTTGTTATGGCCTCTTAACCCACATCACTCATCTTTTAAATGATGAAGTACACTTAGTACTACTAACAGAGAGTTTTTAAAAATAAAAACAGACTTGCAACTGTCATAAAGTCTAATCAGTTATCATGCAATTATGAGATGCAAACCTCTAGAGAAATAAATTGAACTGTAAATATATATACATAGATGCAAATGGTGGTAGGTGAATACATGCTGGGAAACATTCTCTTGTTTCTCATTGGCGACTGAACTTTAAAGGAGCCAACTTTTGGACTTGTTGAACTGTGACCTTTGGGTAGAGAATAAGCAGATGCAAAGCAATGACAACATGTGGATGTTTAGATTAATGAGGACCGATGAGTTCAAATTAGCATCTCCTCCTACCTCTGCCTCCTCTGTTTGTTGCACACGTACACATATTCAGGTCCTGTCTACCAAACAGCGAGGTTAACGCACCAGCTGAGGATAAAACACATTTTCTTTCACCTAAAGTTGTTTGGAGGTGTGGAAAGATATTCACAAAACCATTTTGAAAGATTCAGTTAATTAGCCTTTGCTTTATTTGTTTGGTTTATGTTTCCCAAAATGCTGTTTTCTCCACTGCTCACTCTCACTCATAGCATAAAGGAGATGTTTCAAGGTTTGCTGATAAATGCTCTTTTATACATTTCGATTCACACAAAGTTCCACTGATTAATATAACATTTTAATTAACTCTGTTTTATTAGTGGAGATTCTGTTAAACAAGCGTTGAAGTTTTTAATTTATGCCCTTTAACCCTTTGCCAAGTTGTACCTCCTTGTTCCTATAGTAACCAATTGTTTAATTTAAAGCAAGAAATGTTCATACTGTTTACATGTGTTCCAGTTACTGTAGCTTTTGATACATATTTTGGAAGTGAATTAATTCATATGTCATTTTACAGTCTATAATGTTAGATGATAAAAACAGACATAAAGGTTTAGCTTTTAGAGCAACTAAAACCAGGGATGTCCCAAAATCTCTGGCATTTGTAAAACTTAATATTGGGCTTCAACTCCTGATACTTTTTCTGGTTGTAAAATTTTAAGGTTTATATGTTAGCAAACAAAGCCATATTTTGTGAGGCTATGTTTTAAAAATATCACAATCTTTTATTATGAGCAAAACATCATTATAAGCTCTCAAAAGTATGCAATTTAGTAGGGTTGTCCCAAAACAGCTTTATCATTTCTGATACCATACTGATATTGCAGCTTTAAGAATCGACTGATGTTGATATTGACTCGATAGGATATTTAAATGAAAAGATTTATGCTTTTATTACTTATTTTGTACCATAGTATGCAGGGAAAGGCTTGATCGAGTGTTAAAACTGAAAGAACAATAACCAACTACAATAGTTATGAAAAGAACTGTCCCATGTAATACTGACAAATCAGTTACAGACATTTAAAGAGAAGCAGAGTTTCTGTCAGCATGCCTATATCGGAGATTTTAGATACAGACCATCATCATCATCATTATTATTTGTAGAGCTCTTTAAAACAGCTACACCTGAACTCAAAGTCCTGAGGATAGCTAAAAATGATAAAATACAATAAAAGAATAAAATACAGAATAAAAATATAAAACAAGGCAATAATATGAATTTGTTTAAGCCAAATAAACAACGTCGCAAAAACGTACCAATGTTAAAAGCCAGCGATTAAAAGCACAGTTTGAGCCGAGTTTTAAAATTTGTCAGGGAAGGAGCCTCCTTAATGTAAGCTTGGCTTTTATCGGATTGATATCTAATATTAATATGGGATCAGGACACTCCTATATTCAGCACAGTTAAGTTTTCTCTCAGTGTTTTGTAGACTTATAGTAGAGTAGAGACTGTATAGGCAGGTGCATTGGATAAAAACAATGGCTATAAAAAAAGCACCTGCCAGTACAGTCTATATTCTACCACCACTTTTTTGTTTCAAATGATTTTTTGAATAAACATTGGAGGAGCTTATTCAACAGGTAATTTGGTGCTAAAGCAACATTTTAAGATAGTTATCCCGAAACCTCTCTTTCTCACTATTAGGATAATCAGGTATGAACGTAAGCTAGTGTCGGACTTGACTATCTTGTTTAAGGACAAATAAAATGTTGATCAGGACATCATCAAATTAAACAGATTTATACCACCCATTATAAAGACAACCTGACAAAAAGATGGGAATTTTACTGCAGAATTAGCATTTGGTAATATATGGGCCTATAAATCACGATAAGAGGGAAAAACACCTGAACAGAGGCCAAGCAGACAACTTGATCCTTGACACAAGTGTAAGGCAGAGGAGGATGCAGAGAGTGCACGCTAAGGGTGCAAGACAAGCAATCATGGAGCTTTTAAAAAGGTTAAAAAAGTAAACCTTTCATTTTCAAGTCGTTTCCAACTTAGACGCAGTTGTGTCCGAGTAGAGACACGAACGCGTGGGTCCACTCACTGTTAAAAAAGTAAATGGCAATTGTTGTTCTAACACA
The DNA here is from genome assembly GCF_016077235.1 of Cyprinodon tularosa. Classification (NCBI taxonomy): domain Eukaryota; kingdom Metazoa; phylum Chordata; class Actinopteri; order Cyprinodontiformes; family Cyprinodontidae; genus Cyprinodon; species Cyprinodon tularosa. The sequence goes on along the minus strand of NW_024038778.1, from coordinate 889,430 downwards.
CAATTGTATTGTAATCCGACTCAGAAATATAAATTTGACATCTAACAAATAAATACACGTTTGCCCAACTCAAATTCTCAGAAGTTGGTTTAACAAGGAGTTTTAAATCGCCTATACAAGATTTTTTGAGTTCCCTCAACTGTAAACTCATGGGCATGCGCACTGCTTATGTTCATGGACACGCCCACTACGGTACGGGGTTTCCTATCCCTTTCTTCAAGTGCACAGCCTTTTTCCCTCGTGTTTGAGAAGATTGGCGGACATTGTGATTTTATGCATCTGGAGAACCACGGAGGAACGACCCTGGGACCTACCAGTTTTCTGAATCTTTTCTTTTCCCGGTGAGTGCTGCAAAGTACAGACAGTTAGCGGTTAGCTCCGTGAGTTAGCATTCCCTTGGGGTGTATTGCCACCGAGTTGAAGCATGAGTTTGCCTGTTATTTTCATTGTACAAATGAAAAGAGACATTAAGTTGAGTGTAATAACTTATGAAATTTCTAAATTGTTTTATGTAGTGCAGTGTTGTTGCACTCAGGCACAGAATATTACAAGACTACATTATTTTACTTTCTTAATCCGATGTGGGTATTTACTGTTATTTACATTATTTGCATGTGGATTTTTTGCTTTCATGATTTTATTTGCTTTACAAGAAAAACAGTGACATTAACATTTTATATGTTAACCCTGTAATGCAGCAGTTAATTCGTAATGAGTTAGAAAAGTTACATTACACACTGAAATTTATCATACTTGGAGAGATATAAACTGTACAGTTAAGAACAAGAAGTGAATGGATTTAACTAAGCCCTGTTGTGCTATGCAGGCAGGGTTTTTTGGATACCCTGGATTCTGGATTCTCTCCTTAAATGGAGATGGCGAGCCAACCGTGCGAACATCTGGATTTGGACTGAAGAGAAGGATTTGGACTGAAGAGGACTTTCTTTTTTTGCATTCATTGTCCTGTCGGAGTGGTAGGACTAAAAAGAAAAACTCAGAGATAAAAAGGGAAAACCTTTTTCTTTTTCCGTTGGGAAACAAGACATTTTATTTCATTTTATTTTTTTTAAAGGATGCACCCAATTTAAAGAGACTACAATTGAAAAAAACAAACTGAAGGCCGTCCAAATTTGTAAAACTGTTATTTTTTCATATATGTTAATACACTTACTTCACAAAAAATTACCTGTGTGTTTTCCTCTTACTAAATCGGGGTCTTACTGTTTTTTTTTCCTCATCATCACTCCCTCTTACGACTCTAGAACATTCTGGTCCAGTGTCAGGTTACTTTGATCTGTGCAGTTAAGATTATGTTGTTGAACATGGTTTTATACTGTATCTATTGATGCAATGTTTGGCTTGAAGCAATAAAAATGTTGTATTAACATAATTTTTTGTGTGTTGAATGATTGGTAGTGAAGACGATTGGTAGGACTAAAAAAACTGAGTTGATAGAACTCAACTTGCAGATAACACTACAAAATCTGAGTTTGTAGAACTCAAAATCTATATGTCAAACTCATAAAACAAAGTTGATAGAACTCAGAACTTAAAGGTGAAATTCAAAAACCTGAGTTGGTAGAACTCAAAATTTCTATGTAACACTCCAAAAACCTAAGTTGGCAGAACTCAAAAATCTTTGTAAACTCAACCACAGTGAATTTAAGTAAGGAAAACTCAAAAAACCAAATGCATCACGTTGCCTAGAAAATTTAAGTTCTGTCAACCTCTATTTTTTTTTCAGTGCTGGATTCAATCACAGCAGCTGCCATTCCACTGGGAATGTGCAATGAATCATGGGATTGATGATGCGCCCTTGCAAGGGGACAAGTAATTTTTACTGGCCAGGAGATGAGAAGAGGAAGGAACGGATGCAGAGACCAAGTAAGAGACAAAAAAAAAGGGGGTAAGGGAGACTTAACAGAATGTGTTAAATTATCTGGGGAGGCCTGGAGTCTGCCCTTCTCTCCTCGCTTCTACTAACAGTCTTTTTGACCAGCTAGCAAAGAACAGGACCCATACTGGTGGGGCAGACAGGAAATAGGTAGGAAATGTGGATGAGGCTTATATTAGATGAGAGCTCCATACATCATTTAGCCTCGTTCACCAACAGTGCGAGTGTTTTGTAAAGGCGGAGATGTAAAACTCTGTAAAATCGGACCAACTCTGCCTGTCTTTGTTTTGGTGCCAAGTCCTCTCTCTGCAGTTGGTGAGATGAAAATTCAACACCACGCTGTCGAATCCTCATATATTCAGACCAATATCTCCCAATTTCACATGAGTAAAAAGGGTGTGCATGCATGCATGCACAAAGCTGCTCATGTACATGCAAACCGCCTCACACTAACACACGCAAGCTCTGAGAAGGTATTAAACCTTCTTTCTTTCAATCCCAGAAAGCAGACCTGCTCCTTTCTTTGCAGATTAATGTGAGGGAAGGCAGGCCAGAATGATGGGAGCGAATGAATGAAGGACACAGCGTACGAAGATGAGGAAAGGTAATAATTACTACTGGACAAGGATGGGCAAATGGGTAGAGAAAAATTAGAGCATATCAGACAAATGTTTTTTCTTTTTAAATGAATCTAGACTGACCACAGCCTGCTGCTGAGGAGTGATGAGGAGTGATCTCATAAAATGTTGCCATATTAAAACATGTCGATATTTCTTGTCAATGTGAACTCCGACTCATTAAATGTAACCAAGGGTCCAAAGGGTATTTTGAAGTAAGAAAGGATGCAGGATGCAGTTCTTGATATGACGTGTTATATTGTTAACATCACTGTGAAATAAGAAAACTGGCTGTTAGCCTCTAATGACAGCTAAGGTGAAATCTTCTTCAAAGTCCCCTAATTATGGTACACTAATACACTAATTAATACTGAGTAGTGGTGTGGTGCTGGTTTCACATCCAGGATGGAGTTCCATGTATGTTTCTAATGGTGGCAGCGGTGGTGGTCAATTCCCAGTTAGTTGCCCAGTGGTAGGTTCACCCTGTTAGAGGTTTTGAGAGGGTTGTCTTAGGTGGCTGGCAGCTTTATCATCCAGGGTCTGTGTATTCCGAGCTTTCCGTTTTCATTTCAGGAAAAATAATTTTTAAAAACACTGATTTTTCAATGAAAAGATGTTTATAGATCACCTCCCAATAGATTGATGGATTATGTTTTATCAGCATTTATTACATTAGGCATATTTAACTTAGTGAATGTTTCCCCCATCATTGTCCAACTACTGCTGCATTAGAATTCTCCATCAAAGAAACTTCCCTGTTGATTAACTCCATAAAAGTTTGCATCTCTAAATTTCTTTAGAAATCCAGCGGTTTTCAATAGGGATGCATGAGGTTTCAAGGCTAGCTCAGAAAAACTGGTTGTAACAGAATAAGACAAGGCACTGATGGTTAAACAGGACAGCGCAGTTAGGGCTCAAAATCTGCCCTTTTAGAGATGTCGCTTAACTTTCTTCTGTAAGGCTGGAAGAAAAAGACAATCGCCTTTTCTGTGGCGATTAGAGCTACTAATTAGATGTGGCATTTTACATATTTGGTAACTATGATCTGCTGGCTCTGTTCTTTTTCTGTCATACACCTTTCCTCCATGGTGAGTGTATGAATGTTTTACCTCATATCACATCAGCAGAAATGTAAAAGTGTGAAGTCATTAGGATTTCCTCTGGACAGAACCTACACAAGCTTCCAGCAGAGCCCACGGGTCTGTGCTACTGAGACAGGGTTGTTGAGGCTTCTATAATGAAAACATAAGCCTGTTTTATGCTTAACATTCCAGCCTGTTTCTGGAACCTAAACTAGATGCGCTTTTGACTGTTATAATATGGTTCTATGTTTCTATATCCATGTCAAACTTACAGGTCAAAGTTAAACCTCAAACTCCTTCTTTTGATCTCCTGAAAGAACAAACACCACTGATGAAAGTTTTTATTTTTTATTTTGAAGTGAAGTTAGGGGTCATCTGGTTTCATCTCCTCCTTCTTTTCATGCTTTTCTTTTTTAAAACCTCACAAAAATAAACCTTACTGTGATAAATAATAAATTAATTCCTGACTCAGACAACACTAAGCTTTAGTTCCTGGTTGTTTTCTCTTATAATCCTTAATTGAAGATTAAATATTCATTGAACAATTTTCCAGCAAAAAAATGCTTGATTAAATATGAGAATAATTTATTAACCTGTATTAACAATCAGTGTAATTTTTAAATCCTCCTTTCATGATAGATTTAATACAGAGGGAAAAACAAGGGAATCTACATTTTATAAATGCCTTTAATTGAGATTTATCGGCATCTAAATAAATGCAGCAAAATATAGATATTTATTAATATATTTCATATTAATTACGCAATGGCCATTACTACTAGAAGAGCTGTCAGATCCTTCCTAATGGTATTTTCTAAATGTTTAGAATAGCTGAACCTGTTTCTATTCAGGATGAAATGTCTCATATCAGTTAATCATTATCCTACATATTATTTTACCAATACAATGCGCCAAACTTACAAATAGTTCATTTGTTTTGGCTTTAAATGTGATTCAATCCAATTATCTAGTAAAACAAAAAATAATGTCATTGTTCCAGTATGTGCCATTCCGATACCTTTCTATCTAAACACCCACAGACAATATGAACGATAATAATGTAGCAGTGTGTCTTTTCTGGCTCTATCTGTCCAATAAAGTACCTAACCCACACACTCCTCTGTCAAAGTAGTCCGCAATTCACTTCAAAATGCATATTAGCTCATCCGGTGCAATATGCACACTAGCAAACACACACAAGCATCAGCTGTGTCCATGTGAAAAGGCTTTACATGTAACTCATAAAACAAGATCACGTCAGCATATCTACTGCTCTCAGTGAAGGCTGCGATACTTTTCTGCAAACATTTGGCACACTCACAAGCAACTGCAAAAGTCAATACTAATTGGCATTATCATAATGAATGGAAATGAACATTTGGCTGTTTGGGCTGTAATATGCCAGTAAAGCAAAATGCCTTAGGAAAAAAACCTGATAAAACCATGTTGATTGTCTTTTAAAATACCTAATTAGAGATCTAATAACCATTAAAACCACTCAAAATTATTCAAAAACTCTCCTGTTCCTTCTTTTGGGAGGACATAGATGAAGCCCAGAGACTTTTTGGCCATCAGAGTAACGATTCTACAGGCACTCCAGGCAAAGAGTGCTCCAAAACCCACTTTGTCATGCAATGACATCTTGACACAATAATCGGTTAAAACTGAATTCCACACAAGAGCTGCAGCGACACAAATTACACTTGTGCTTCAGCCACATCAGTGCATTTCAGCTGGACAGTTTAGCGACTTGTATTTATTTCCGCCTATATTTTTAATAACCCCACATGCATACAAATCTATCAAAATCACATAAATCATTGCCAGACATCCCTGGACTGGGCAATAACTCAATATTAATGCTGAGTTTCTGCAATAATTGTGCCAAAAATAAATTACATTTATAGAAACGTTGATATAATGTAAACCCCTTCAGTTTAGACAATGCCTTGCTGCTAAGAGGCTGGACTGAGTTTATTCCTAGAACTGCTTGGAGAAAATATGCAAGACTAGACAAAGCAGGCAGAAATTAAGGAAAAAATGCAAAGTCGTTTTTAACAAAGACAAGAGGGACTACATAGTGTTTGTGGTGCAGATGCTATTTTATCTTCACCTGCCTGCAACATTGGATGAAGTATATGAAGATGACTCACTTTGATATAAATATCTTTTAGCTGCCAGAACACAATAGGTTGAATCAGTGCTGCACTTATAGACTATAATTAGATTACATTAAACAATAAATCCTTTTTTTTTATACAAAATACTTATAGGCAAGGCTTTTAAGTCCTTTTTGTGATAAAGTCTATATTGAGAATGACTTAGTGACCAAATTATATATCATAATTTTCTCCTGCTACTCGACTTTCCATATGTGCCTTATATGCAACTGTTAATAACTGTGTTCCTGTTTTCTCTAAGTAAGAAGGGCTTTGTTGCTTAGCTGTGTGCCTTTGCTACATTGAACTATTTAGCTTCTGTTACTGAATAGTTAGCTATTGCTAAAGGCCCTGTAACACCTTGATAATTTAGACAGCGTATGCCTGACGCACGAAAAATCTGGCAAAAATGCTGGAATATGTTGGATAAGTTATGAGCATGCTGAAACACGGCGAAGCACGCTGGCAGACGTCGACATACGGCAAGCACGTCGAGAAATTTTGAGCATTCTCAAAATTTCACAACCTATGCCATTGTATGCAACACGTGGGGCATAATTTACCGGTAAGTTATTTGATCGTTGACACTATGTTAAATGTAAGCTACTCATAAGTCGTGACATCTAGCTTATCCAAAATCTATCAGTAACGTCTGCATAACTTATGCGTAACTTATCAAGAACTTATCTCCATATTTACATGTTCAAAACGTTCACTGAACAGCTACTGTATAATGGCGTATTGGTAGCGTTTTGGTATAAAAGTGGGTTCACAGGAGGAAACCAGTTCTCCTCCAGACTGCATTCATATCATAGGGTGAGCAAGAAGGTGAGTGTGATGGATCCTCCCTGCGTTCACGCCCACAGCCAACAAACTTCATAGCAAACATGATGCTGAATCTACTGCGACTACAAACCCTCTTTCTTTTTTTAGGCAGACAGTAAACAGCAGCTAGGTTAATACCGTGTTGAAAGACATCTTTTTATGCAACCATTCACACACAAACACTCACACCTAAGGAGATTTAGAGAACCCAATTATCCTAACAGTCATGTATTTGGACTGTGGGAGGAAGCTGGAGTACCTGGAAAGAACCCACGAATGCACAGGGAGAACATCCAAACTCCATGCAGAAAGAACAGGAAAAAGGCCAGGAATCAAACCCAGAACCTTCTTGCTGCAAGGCAGCAGTGCTACCCACTGCATCACTGAGCAGCCCACAATGTATTCTATTTTACATAATTAAGTGCAATGATAATCTAATGTAACTAATAGATGGAGAATAGAGAATTATGAAATGTATTCTATTTTACAACATTCCCTAATCTCCATGTATTAGTTACATTAAATTATCGTTGCACTTAATGATATAGACAAGTACACTTGTCCAAATGCTATTGTTTTTAGCTGTGTCACCTTTTTAATCAGAGACACTAACAGAGCTATTGTTCCCACATAATAAACATACTGCTCTTTTACATTATTTAGATAGGCCTATTGGCTATGGATCTATGGAGCTATCACTGCCTTTCCGTCCAAGTCTGTAAAAATCTGTTTTTTTTCTATGTAAGTTGTTCCTATGGTGCATAAATCAGTTACAGTTTTTGCTGCCTTTACCAATATCTTCTCCTGTTATTTTTTTTTTCTCTATAAAAAACTACTTCTGATTCCCTGCTAGTTTCATTGAAAGGTGTCATTTTCCTCTTCAGAACCATTCATGAACTAAATTTGACGGCAATGTACCACATCTCTCACCATTTGAACGCTGGAGATAGACACCAGCCCCCGACTTCAAAGACAAGAGAGTGTAAACGATGTCTGAAAATAACTGGATATCGAAGCTATTTTACCTTTAATAACTACCTTTAATTGTTACTTTTTGTTGTGGACTTGTGCTATACGAACTCCACTATATTGAAAAAGTATTATGTTATATCTGTGTACTATTCTAACAGCAATCTTCATCAAACTTTCCCATTTTATGTAAAATAACTGCTAATCTAACCATTAACTTGACAGGAATATAAATTGTATCATCATGCAGATATAATAGCTTCAGCAGTTTGCAGAGATTAATTCCAAGTTTTGTCTGCACATAAAATTACTGAGCTATGTCAAGACCACCCGCTCCAATCAGTTCTCGTATTCACATGCAAAAAACAAAAACAACAACAAAGAATTAAAAAAATAATACAAATGGTGCACAAAGAGGTGCAGCTGTAGCATGTGTTATCAGCTTCATTTTCAGCTGATGGACAACCCAACAGACTAATGGGGAAGGAAATTACCCGTCACACACTTGAATACACCTAGTCTCCATTACACTTATGAATGATATATTTATTATTCCTTATCTGGTTCCTTCAAGAAGGGCAGGAAAGTCACTGTAATGGATAACAAGAATAATAACAAACTTGTGGGGTTTTGGTAATTGTCAACAAAAAATAAAAACTTTAGAAACATATAAAGCAACTTTTTTTTTTGCCTGTGTAATTCATGGGATGTTTCAAACACCATCAATATAATTGTCAAACTTTAAAAGGGTCAGCTTGTATTTTAGTTTCTAATGTAATTAAGTGTATTTGCATTCAGCTTTTGTTTTAATCGTAAAAAGAAAACCAATAAAAAAGATGACTTGTAACATTTTCCTTTTGTTTTAATCTGTTATCAGTGGGATTTTATATCTACCCACCCCTCCCTGAGTAATTCATTACCGGCTCCAAAGATCCCCCTAGTGCCTCTGCTCTATTTCTCCCAACGGCAACAAACATCCTGCAGATATTAAAGCTCTAAAACGACATCTTCCACAAAACACAAACTAAGCATTTAATTTCTTGGAGAAAACTCCAAAAGACATTTGTATCTACTTCTGTTTTGTTTGAGAGGGCTTCACAATTACGTCTGAACGTCCTGATCGCAATCACCATGCTGATGTTGTTATCACAATTATACATCAAGTTTATGACTCGTGGTTAAGTAGAGGACAGCAACATCTCAGGAAGCAGAAAAAAGCAGGAGGGGAAAAAATAAAAACCCAACTCCATATTTTATAAAAGGACACTGGGGAGCCATGCCAGTTAATGACACAGAAACACCGGCAGAACCAATTTAACTATTCAAATCGATGGTATACGTTTATGGCTGGTAATTTAAAATAAAAGTCTGTTATAGAATTTAAAGACATTGTATACTCTCAGGAGTAAACTAAGAAAAAAAGAGAATTTTCAAGTTTCTAAATTGACATGGACGTTTTTTATTTAAGCTTACCTATAGTCGCAGGTGTGTCCAACCACAGCAGAACATAGAGAAAGGAGACAGGAGAAAAAAACAGAATTAGTATTATTGTATCTATATGCTATGTGAACAGATATAAAGGGGAGCATTGTTTTTTATTTTTGAAGTACAACTAAATCTATACAAAATATATATATATGATGAGAAAAACACTTGCAGCTTTACACAAACATGGCAGTTTTAGTGTAGTCGTCCCCCACTAGTCATACACATAAAGATAACCATAAAGCCTTTGTTGCTGGGTGTTTTATAGCCACAAAAAGTTTTTGCTTGAATGTGTCGCTCATCTGCAGCACACAGGAGAAAGAAGCAGAACAACACTCAATTTCTGACTTTCTTCTATTGTCCCTGCTGTGTTGTTAGGATGGGAGTGTGTGTGTCGCAGAGTTTTTCAGCTCCGACTCTTTCAGTTAGTACAAAGATGAACGATCAAAGTCTGGGTTCCTCACTTATCAGAGCTGCCTATCAGATATTATCCTCCAGCTCACTCAGCTGCGTCTGTCTTTCACTCTCTGGATTCTTTTATAAACAAAAAAAAAGAAGTGAGACAAGATGAAACAGACCAGAGAGGAGTTATGGTACAATCTGTATAATAGGTGTGAGACAGTGTGTGGGCTTTTTCAGTGTGAGTGCATGGACTCTGGACTGAGACTTTTGGTTTTACCATTTAAAGCTTTGTCTGCTAGATCTGAAACCAGGCAATAACAATCTTTTAAGATTATCTAATAATTACCCCACTCCCTTAATTTCAGATCAGTTTTTATTACAAAAAAAAATGACACAACATCAGGAAACTGATCTGATTTCTTGCCAATTTCTGCTTAGATTTTGGTGCCGGCTATGAGAACTTGACTAGGATCAACCTAAATTTCCCCTGAGATAACTTTAATACAAACATGTATTCATATTTAAGCAATATTATGATCAAATCTGAGAAAGGCTGTTGTTTTTATAATAAACCATTCATAAGGGTCGACTGGTTATGTGTGTTTACTGATATCCCTTATTGTACTTTGTGTTTTATGAAGTCGATCATGACAAGGACTTTATAATATATCTAGTTTGGAAGTCTTTTGGTCCCTGCAAAAAATGAACAATTTTTGGGTTGAAATTAGAGCACCTTCTTTTGCAGCTTGCATGCATTGTAATGTTGATTAGCCACAGAAAAAAAAACACATATTTATCTATTTTTTCTTGAACATTTTGGTGGTATTTGGTTCCCCTGACAGCTAATTACACTGCGGAAGCGTTTTACCATTTAGTTTCACTTTTTAAACTTTCTCTTTTCTTTTTTATTGCTTAAAAAAAAATTTATTTAGCTCTCTAATCCCTTCTTCTATCAGTCGGAGATGCAATAATCTATTTAACTTATTCTGCACCTGTATTTGTAATCAGAGATAAACAGAACACACAGCTAATCAAACAACAAAATATCTGTCTAGTTCAAACACCTTCTCAGCAGCTTTTTTGCTTTTGTTTTTACTGAATCTTTCCTCAAGATGGAAAAAGCACATATCGAGCATTGGAGATCCAGAAAACCATAAAGAAAATTTCCATTCTTCCTAAACAACCCTAACCTCCAAGCTTTTACCAATTTGTGTCTTTGGTCTTTTTTAAACAACTATCTGTCTGCAACTCCTCTTCCCTCCAGCAGTGTGAACACACCAAAGTAAAGTGTTAGGAGCAAAAATCCCATCTTTGTTGTAGTCTCACAGACGATTTGGACTTGAAGGCTGTCATGAGTTCTGCTGCACAATGGTCTTTATAGATGTCACAGATATTTAAATACTATCTTTAGGCCTGGAAGGCAAACATCCACACACACAATCACTATAATTGAACCAGAGTGTTGGACTCCTTCAGTTCACATCTGTATAGGGTGTGAGTGTGACAGTGCGGTAATATCCTATTCGTCTCAGGTTAAGTGAGGACAGCAGAGCTAAAATAGCCCATTTTGTGGTTGCGCAGGCTTTAAAAGGTATTATAATGAGACATAACTACATATGGCAGCTCATTCTCTGTACTCTTCTGTAACACACAAGCAGAGTCAAACAAAGCTTTGCTCACACAAGTCTCATAATTCATGTATACAGTTTAAATAAGAAGTAAAAACACTAATCATTGGGACAAATCTTACCTTTAGTTTAATGCCTTTCAATGTTAATATGAACCACACCCGAAATGAATGTGCAACCAAATTCAATGACTTTTATATTTTCGTTGTCTATATGATAAAATATAACAAACAGGCTTAAGTATCTGTTTAAACTTGTTTTAGCATATTGCAGCTTGACCAGCTTTATTTTTAAGCCATTCTGAAGCTTGCGGAATAATTTCCGATGGTTACGTGAGCACCCGTTTTGGCTTCTTACAGTAGGTTCCATTTCAATTGGTTGGTTTCTTGGGACTGAATCAGCTTTTGACTGTAGTATATATATATATATATATATATATATATATATATATATATATATATATATATATATATATATATATATATATATATATATATATATATATATATATATATATATATATATATATATAGTTGATGAAGCAGTGAACATGCTCTGTGTGAGATTTAGATCAGGCACCAGTCTTAGAAACATACTGTAAACGCTCTTTTCACAGAACAACTACATCAGCTCCTAAAACTGTGCCTCCAGCCAACCTACTTCGCTTATGGAGAGGAAATATTATGGGCAGAAACATAGGGGTGCTATAGAATGTCAAATTTCTGCCATTGTTTCCATCCTTTACATCGAGAGGTAGAAAAGAAAGCTTTAGTGTCATATCGACGGACTATACCAAGTCATTGGTTCAGGTATGGTGATGAAAACTGGGCTTAAATAAAATTTCTGCAAGTCCAACATTTCACTTGACACATCAACTCTGTGGATAAATATATAGCGTACTAGAGGATTTAAATAATGGCAGGTTAGCTTTCCTGGACAGTGACATGTCAGTCTCAGATGGAGGATGGTTAAAACAAATATTTACTGCAAAACCACTCACACGGACTGGTATTTCACTCCTATCTCCCATTGGGAGATAATTTAGCATTCATTAGGATGCTGTGTCACAGAGCAGATAATGTTCTCATAAACTCAGGAGCCAGGGAGATGGAGATACCCCCTATAAGGTGGACCCTAGAGGAGCACTGTTATCCTAAATAGCCTGTCCTCAAGGCAGACAAGAAAACAAAACGGGACCCCAGTCAATCATTAAGTAAAGATGATAAACCCAGACCAAAACCAGAAAAGTAGTAATTCTGTATGTTGCACAAATTTCAGAGAAACTGAAGCCTTTGTGTTCTAAGCTTGACACGTCCCAGTGGCACATTAAGACTAGTTCAACTCAAAGATTTGGTCACGGGCATTAACAGAATAACCTTGCATATGCTTCATGAGGACTGTGACCAGGTATACACTGGGGAAATAAAGGAGCCAAAAGGATGAGCTAGTAACAATGAGCAACATCACCAGGCCAGGGTTCACTCTTTTAGGGATGAAGATGTTCTACAGTACAGCTAAAGGTAGAAAGACCCCTTAGATGCTTATAAATGTGAACCCTCACCAGTATCAGCTGTTGCCTGCCAACCATGTTTAACCATCCTTATAGTTAGAAACTCTAACCACGTGAATCAAACATAAACCAGTCTTTAGAGTCCATCTGTCCCCCTCTTACAGTGCTCTTAATGCACACGACTGTCCATTGGAAACAACAAGCAGTCACCAGAGCACTATCAACGGGTCATAAGGCTGTTGGTCCTTGTTTGCATGTGAAGAACCAGTTTCGATTGTCACGACCAAATGGTTGGAAAGGTGCTGCTTATAAGATTGAGTTTTCCAGTAACTTCTTAAACTGAAGACATTTCTTGTGGAGAGCAAACCTTTTAGCAAAGAAGAACCCATCTAGACAATTTAATAAACTTTTTAGGAATTTCTTCATTTTTTAACCTGGATTACTGAGAAGCATTAGGCATTTGTGTACAGCGAAAAAAGCAGGGGGGAGAATACACATCTCTGGGGGCCACAGTATTGGGGGTTCTTGAGGAAAAAAAAGATGCTTCCATGGTTCGCTCCCTGTTGCCAATTAGTCAGGGAGCTGGTGATCCACTGACAGGTGGAGGTCAGCATGGTGAGCTGGGTAAGTATCTTCTTTTTCTACAAATAAATCTGCCAAGAATCTCAAAGCTACTATATCTGTGCCCAACTGAGCACACAAACCTCATCAGAACTGCTGTTTCTTCCATAACCAATCACTCATGTTGAAATAAAGCAGATACATTCGTAAACTCTGTCACAGCCACACCTGTCATAGAAAACAGTGATAACCCCCACAGGGAAACACCATAATAATCTCCATTAGGTCATTTGGCAGGAAAGAATGAATAAAACAGATGGAGCAAGAAGGAGGGATGATGGAAAGAGGTGCAGCGAGCAGAGGAAGGGTTCGCCAGCAACAGGTAAGGACAACAGTGAAATGGAGAACAGTGCTCTCTATCCAAAAGAGGAATAGAAAGACAAAAAATTGAAAGACAGACAGATAAATTCTTAAGAGGACCAGAGGGGAAATTAAGGTTTCGGAGACTGATGGAGGGGCAGAAGGGTGAACAGAAAAAGTGAACAAAGGTAAAATAAAGCATGAGTTTTGGGATGGAGTAGGGGCAAAAGGTGAGGAAGGGCAGAAGCAAAAGAAGATGAGGCCACGGCCTTTAAGGCAGTTAATGAAGACGGTGGAGTCAGCATGTGGGAGGGAGACGCACAATGTGGCAGAATCGCCCATCTGCTGCCTGGCTCAAAGGGATACCACAATCACCTTTGAGACTTCCACTTCTCACTTTTATAACCGTTTAAAACACAGAGGAAGATGAGGAGAGAGATGAAGAACTGATGTAAAAAGGGGCTACCTGATTTCATAAAACATATCTTTAAATTCCTAATATGAGAAAATAACAGTTTATTCAATTATCATGGCTCTAACTAACCTCTGCAAATACTCAAATTAATTCCACTTGTTAAAATCAGAAATATCACAGTTTATCAATTTCTGGCTGGAATATGATCAACAGTGTTAATTTCGTCAACCAGGACGATGACGAAAATATTTCGCCAACGCTCCTTTTTTCCGTGACCATGACGAGACGATGACGCAGAAACATGTTGTCAGAAAAAATTTTTTAAATTTACGAGATAAAAAATGATTTTTGCTAATGAGACTAAGACCAGATGAAATTTACGAGCCACTGACAAATGGACATTAAAAATGTAATTGTTTATAATTAATTTGTAATTGTTAATATAAGTGTTTCTTGAGCTTCATAGAAGATTAAACGTTGTTGCGCTGTTTGTCATACACTGCACCTGTCCCACAGTGCAGTCATTTACTCGGCCTCAGATACCGGTGTACAAAACAGCGCCTGGATGTTTAGAACCATTTCATTTACAACGCAAAGGACAACACCGGAGGAAGGACGGCACCAAAGAGTCTGCAGCTTCAAAATGGCATCATGCTGCCATATGGAAGAAGGTAAGGAACGGGTCGGCCTGTAGTAGTAGGAATGGGTGTCTGTGTGTGTGTGTGTGTGTGTGTGCCTTCCTGTGCCTGTATCTGTCTGTCTCTCTGTCATAGAAGAAAGATGTTCTACTGATACACTGGATATTAATCATTTACATTTCTTCCTCCCAACTAGATTCCTGACACAGTGACACCACAGCCAAATCAGAGGTTGGGGAAGGAAGGGAAGTCTGTTTGAGGATGAAGACTTTGTGGATATGATGAAACAAGCCGACAAAAGGTTCAATGTGTGCAGTGTGATATATGTTAAAAAGAGAATCAATGTGTGAAGAAGTTCTATTCTGCAGTGTTATATAAATAAAACAGAGAATAAGAAAATGGAAAAGTTTTATTCTGTACAGTGTTATATATATGTTAAAAAGAGAAGCAGTGTGTAGAGAAGTTCTATAATTTACAATGTTGACTAAAATGACTAAAATTTGACTAAGACTAAAATTGATTTTCATCATTGTGACTAAGATTAAATTTAAAAAAGCTGACGAAATTAACACTGATTATCAACAAGGAGTATTTACCAGATAATATTATTTCCACAATGTTAATAGTATTAAAAATATTAATTCTTTCCTCTCTTTCATATCTGTGCTTCAAACACTCAGACCTTGAGCCATTTAGGCATCATTATTTGCGTCTATTGTAAACATCTGCTACAGTGAAAGTCTGTTCTTCTGGCTAAACACTACATTACTACGAAAAGATCAGGTTCTAGGACTGCAACCAATGTTTATTTTACCAATCAATTAATCTATTGATGATCTTTTTTTCTAACTGGAATAAAAAGGCACAGAGGTGTTGCGCCCCCTCTCTAGTTTTTTTTATCTTGAATTATTTTCTTTTAGATTTTCCAAGGGCCTAAAAAGCAAACCCATCCCCTCAACTTCAACCACAAAACCTTTTTAAGCTCTATTTTCTTTTAGAGCACCAGTAAAGAGATTATCTTAAATAAGTACCATCCCTCTATATACACTGTACTATCTTAAGTCTTGGTTCCTCGTGCTTCTGTGAAAAAGTTAAACTTCTGTGAGAAAGCTGTTTATAGAAATATGATTATATTATATGATGTTTCAATGAAATATGATTAAGGATCGTTTCTAAGTAGGGCAATATAACAGATAGTAGTTACCTGAATTTTACTGCTGAAAACTTTGTTTACGAAAGTATTTCAGCAAATCTGAAAAATAGCTCTTTATTTTTCCATGAACATTTAAAATTGTTATTTTTATTTTCTTATTTTTTTTCTTTTGTTTTATTTTAAGTTTAAGATAGCAGTATAAGAGATTTGATTTAATGGCTAAAGCATTTACATTCATTTTGACTTTGTACATGTTGGGTTTTTTTACTATTTAAATCAAGACAACGTTTTAACAAACACAAGCAAAATATTTTAGCAGATGGATATACAGCTAATCGTATCTTTTTTTTTCAAGAACCCAGTCCGAATTTTCAAGACATGCTTTAAATCCGTGATATATTATATGCACTGTGTTTATCTGCTATAAAGATACTCTCTTAATAACCTCATATTTTACTGTGAGAAAAAATTCCTGGTGATTAGACAAAGAGCAGAGACCATATTACAGATTTTTCAAAAAATACATTTTTTTTTACGCTTTCCAATAAAATTTCTAACTTACTTTCTAACTTATATTTCAATACAGTATCCCTTTTATCCTACCTGATCTTAGACTGAGATCTGTGATGTTTCTCCAGGTATCTGCTGCATCCTCCTCTCCAGTGTGGGTGCAAGCACTACAGTTGCCATCACCTTCCAGGTTCTTTCTAGCTTTTCCCTATTTCTCTCATTTCTCATGTTCTTTTTTTCCTGATGTTTCCATAATTTGGGATGGCCACATTGATCACTATGGCTGTCCTCTGCTAGTTATTGATGATCATAATGTCCAGTTGGTTGGCAACAAACATGGTGTTTGTACACTATATTGCCAAAAGTATTTGCTCACCTGCCTTGACTCACATATGAGCTTAAGTGACATCCCGTTCCTAATCCATAGGGTTCAATATGACGTCGGTCCACCCTTTGCAGCTAGAACAGCTTCAACTCTTCTGGGAAGGCTGTCCACAAGGTTTAGGAGTGTGTTTATGGGAATTTTTGACCATTCTTCCAGAAGCGCATTTGTGAGGTTGCACACTGATGTTGGACGAGAAGGCCTGGCTCTCAGTCTCCGCTCTAATTCATCCCAAAGGTGTTCTATCGGGTTGAGGTCAGGACTCTGTGCAGGCCAGTCAAGTTCATCCACACCAGACTCTGTCATCCATGTCTTTATGGACCTTGCTTTGTGCACTGGTGCACAGTCATGTTGGAAGAGGAAGGGGCCAGCTCCAAACTGTTCCCACAAAGTTGGGAGCATGGAATTGTCCAAAATGTCTTGGGATGCTGAAGCATTCAGAGTTCCTTTCACTGGAACTAAGGGGCCAAGCCCAGCTCCTGAAAAACAACCCCACACCATAATCCCCCCTCCAACAAACTTTACACTTGGCACAATGCAGTCAGACAAGTACCGTTCTCCTGGCAACCGCCAAACCCAGACCCGTCCATCAGATTGCCAGATGGAGAAGCGCGATTCGTCACTCCAGAGAACGCGTCTCCACTGCTCTAGAGTCCAGTGGCGGCGTGCTTTACACCACCGCATCCGACGCTTTGCATTGCACTTGGTGATGTATGGCTTGGATGCAGCTGCTCGACCATGGAAACCCATTCCATGAAGCTCTCTGCGCACTGTTCTTGAGCTAATCTGAAGGCCACATGAAGTTTGGAGGTCTGTAGTGATTGACTCTGCAGAAAGTTGGCGACCTCTTCGCACTATGCGCGTCAGCATCCGCTGACCCCGCTCCGTCAGTTTACGTGGCCTACCACTTCGTGGCTGAGTTGCTGTCGTTCCCAAACACTTCCATTTTCTTATAATACAGCTGACAGTTGACTGTGGAATATTTAGGAGCGAGGAAATTTCACGACTGGATTTGTTGCACAGGTGGCATCCTATCACAGTTCCACGCTGGAATTCACTGAGCTCCTGAGAGCGACCCATTCTTTCACAAATGTTTGTAAAAACAGTCTGCATGCCTAGGTGCTTGAATTTATACACCTGTGGCCATGGAAGTGATTGGAACACCTGATTCCAATAATTTGGATGGGTGAGCAAATACTTTTGGCAATATAGTGTATCTTGAAGTCCCACAGGATCTTAGCTCTGCCATTCTCCACCACCTTTGAGGGGGGTTCCCATTTTGACCTGTTGGTCAGTTTCTATATTGTACAGATGTTTCTGTGCACTATACAACCCACTTGGTTATGACGGTCCATGTATTCCTTTCCTGACAGTATCTTACACTCTGCTGTGAGATGCTGGATTGCTTCTCTTTGCATTGTCTGCACCTGGCATCTTCCCTGGTATTATATCTGTAGACCTCTATTGCTCTGGTGCTCAATGTCTGCTCCTGTGCTGCCATGATCAAAGCCTCTATGTTGTCCTCCCGTCCTCTCTAGCCATTGTTAGGATTTGGTCATATCGGCCACTTCATCTACTGTATTGTTTGAGACATTCACTGGGGGCAATGTCTCTATGCATGAAAGGTTGAAAGTGAGCACCTGTCTAAATGGTGCAATTAAGTCCTATGGTTCTGTGCTTCAGCTTGTCTAAAATGTAACAATGAACTTTTTCTCAAAATACAGAGCAAATAAACACATGCTTAATTTTACAAACAGGGCCAAAAACTCCAATATGCACAAAATGAATGTTAAAGTTAACTGTAATCTCAACCCATCCCTGTCATAAACTTTTGTTCATTTTGTTCCAACTAGACAGTTCTTTTTACAATCTACACGCAACGAGTCTTCTTCCTCCTGAATGTTTTATCTTATCACCTAAACTCAACTTTTAAATTGAGAGTGTTTTTGTAATTCTTGATTCATTTTAATGTGGTCTTTTTTGTTTGCAAAAACAGAATAAAAAAAATAAAAATAGAACAATTTCCTCTTGAAGGATGTTGAAATCTTTGCAAACCCTCCAAAAAATTTTATATGTGGTGTTCCTTAGTGATATGATTTTCTAAAGTTTAATTCCTGTTTACACGTTATGTTTAATTCAGGATGATGCATCTGTTTGTTGGCCTTGTTGTTAATAATGCTTGCATCTGCAGGGAATGCTAGTTTACCTTAGAATATGCACATCCACAGTTCAGATAAAGTTGTTTTAGAACTATTCTTATCCTTGAATACTAAAATATGATTCTTCTGTGTCAAAAAGCATGATTTAATGTAAAATGTACAGTTTATACCAAGCTGTTTTGTGTTCCCTTTTCCATTTTAATTAGATAAACATGTAAAAATGATTCTTCTATGTTAAACAGCAGTACTTTTTGCAATAAACAACTCATAAAGACTTCATGCCACTTAAAACATTACAATAATGTGCAATATTGGATTAGTTATTGACATTTGTTGTCATGTTTTTTGCAAAAGAAACTGCAAACTGTGATGTTACAGTTCTACCTGAATACATACAGCGTTACAGCGTACAGCATACTCCTTCCATAGGCTAAGAAATGTTATTATGAATAATCTACCAATCTCTGGTTAATGTATTGAGACTAGATAAAATCCAAACATACCAAAAACTGTTTTGTCCCAAGCAGCAAGTCAAATAGCAGAAAAAACATAAACACACATAAGAAGGAAGAGTAAAGAGTATCAGAAAGTATGCAAAAAGTCAGTAAAACAACAGTCCGAGAAAACTACATGAACTTTCCTGCTGTTCTTAGCCAAGACACAAACAAAGACAAGTATCAATCAACACCTCCATGGGGACAGATAACCCTGATGACAGCGGCCTCCTCCAATATGACAATGCAACCCGCCACAAAACAAATAGCCTGAGGCATTGATAGCCTACCAAGTCCCCAGGGCATAAACCGATCAAGAATTCGATAGATGCACTGCAACAAGCAGGATCTACGAAAGCCTTGACGTGCTACACAGAGGAACACAAGGATTTACTTCAAAACATCCCAGAATGAACAAGAAGAGGGGATATCCTGAGGTCTTAAAACTTTAACCTGACAGGTTAGCAGTGTACTAGACGCTCAGGGGAAATCAAGAAATGCAAACTGGTAGATTTAGATCTTTTTTTTTTATGTTGAGGTAAGATTTTAAAAGGCAACTTAGTCTCATTTTACAATAGGTGCAAACCTATGTAATCCAGGAGAAAATAAACAATATTTAGGGACCAGGTGAGAAAGAAAGTAACTGGCATCTATCAATTTGGAAAGAGCAGCAAAGCCAGTTCTAAGGCTGCTGGACTTAAGAATAACCAGAGCAGCAACATGTATCCACAATTGAAAGAATGCTACCAACACTAAGACATGGTAGAATTGTTCAAGAGGTCTCTGCATACAGTACTGCATACTTTGCTTATCTCAATTAAGATAGCCAATATGAATGAAAATTGGAAAAAAAATGGCACTCATGAAGGAGCTTTAAGGTGCAAACCACTGCTGAAAAAAAGACAACTTTTTGGAAGGTCTTTATCCTCACATATACGGTGGAAAACTAAAAACATTATTTCTGAAAACAAACCCTACAAGAAAGAGTAAAAATGGTAGCTGGCAATGTGACGGTTGGGCAGGGGGTGTTCTGTTGCTTTAGGATCTGGACTGCTTGTCAAAATTGATGAAACCACGGTTTCTGCTCTCCAACAGCAAATTGTCAAGGAGAATTTCAATCTGTCTGTTTTAAATCTCAAGCATTAGGATAATAAGTTGATGTAGAAGGCATGGGCCTGTGAGTGGTTTCAAGTTATCCCCTCGCATAAAGATTCACAGTTAAAAAATAAATTTATTGGAATACCAGTCCTGTAGTGTAAGCTGGGAGCAAAAAGGTTGCCCTCCAGTAGGTGCTTTTGGGCAGTGGCAGCCAGTAGCAGTAATACAGCTAATAAGATAGCTCCATTGTAGTAGCTTCTTCTAGCATAATTTGCTAATTAAAAGTT
Source organism: Cyprinodon tularosa (assembly GCF_016077235.1). Classification (NCBI taxonomy): domain Eukaryota; kingdom Metazoa; phylum Chordata; class Actinopteri; order Cyprinodontiformes; family Cyprinodontidae; genus Cyprinodon; species Cyprinodon tularosa. Next base: position 868,802 of record NW_024038778.1, on the reverse strand, counting down.
AAAGTTCATTCTCAGGGACAAGTGAAACAAACACTTCTACCTTGTTACAAAAGCAGACAACTTGGTGGCTGTCCTGGTCACTACTTTCAGCTATTGTAATCCCTTTTGGATCATGCTTTAAGGATTTTGTGCTTTTGAGCACTTTGTAAACACTTGTTAATACTTCTATTTTTATTGCTGTTTTGTGCACATAACCATTTATATATAAAGAATGAAATGCAGACTTAGTATAAGTGACAGCCTGTCGGAGAGAAATTTCAGCTCAACTCATATGATCTAAAAACAGCTTCCACAAACAATTCAAGTTAACTCTTACTATAGGGATAATGTTGAACAACAGCCTGAAATTCAGCAAGCATACCTTTTTTTCTCTTTTACATTTGGGACATTTCAAAAATAGAGCTTAAATCGTGATATAGTTAAACACTGATATTTTTGGTCATCATTATAATTTCATATCAGTCCATGCCCAGATGTAGCAGGACAATAATCTGTGAGTCTACTTGAACTACTGTTACAACAGATTTTGTTGGAATAGTCAAATTGTGTACTCAAATCCAATTTCCATACTGTCAGGATGTTTGTGCATTAAAAAACACTGGCTAAATGACGTTGAATGAAACTATATTTCAAAAGAAGAGTAAGCAGAAAATGTCTTCATTTTAATTGCCAATATGCCTCTAAGTTTTTATTTAAAAACGGAATTTTGTATTCTGTAAAATAAAAACCAAATATGGATCTATTTAGTCATAACTGACTCATATTGTTTCATCTGTGAGGCATGTTAAGTATCCTAATTAAGATGTCTAATTCAATGACATTTTTAGTGATAAAATATTTTCTGACTGTTGTAACAGCTCACAATCACCAACTCCTACAAACGAGAGTTTAAAAAAGAGACTCAAAAAACTTTTTCAATTAAAGAAAACTGTTTAAAAAAATACATTAAAGTAATCACTCAGATGTGAGTTCAGCAAAGAAAGAGATGCATTTGAACAACCATGTACTTTGTCAGCTACTTAACAACTTCAAAATGTTTTTTGATGGGAAGTGACAATGTGAAATAGGGCTTCCAATTAAATTCTGCATTTTGGATCTATGCTGATTTAAAAATGTCAAGAAGCTAAAAGGAGAAAGACCTGGACAAAGGTCTACAACAGTGGTCAGAATTTGTCTTTCACTATCACATAAAACAAGTGGTTATGAACATTCGGGGCAGAGCTTAAAAACATACAGTCTGTAAGAGAGGCTAAAAATATCTGAGAACTTAAGGTGAAGGAGTCTGGGAATTTTCCAAGATCAAAAAAGAAAGACGTCAGTGACATCTGCCAAATGGAATAAAATGTAGTTTCTGAACTTCAAAGATTTAAGAAAAAAAAAATCATATATGATTTAAAAATGTCTGCTAGAGCTATCCAGATCCCTCGGGCAGAGATACCTATATTTTAAAAGCAACAGCAATATGCAGTGCTTTGCAAATGGAATCATGCCCTTTGAACTTAGTGTTTGTCACACTACACACATGGACCTTAATCACTCCTAATTAGGATTCTTACTAATTGACTAAATAAAAAGTAGTGCGGTAGTTTGGCAGGAAATATAAAGTTAAGAAAAAAACGTGTTAAATAATCAAACAGAAAAGTTTAGACTACAAAGGTACCCAGATATTCAATACTCTTTAGTACTGATATATTTGATATTAGGATTTTCTCAAATGGATTTGAACATCAAGAAGCATAAATGTTGTCATTTCTTCCTTACAAAATACCTCAATTTCAAACACATTGGCTTTAAGGTGTATTTAGACTCCACATTTTGATTTCCTGCCATAGTTTTGCAATTAGATTTGGGTCAGGACAAGAGTCGCACAGTTTACAGCTTCACAGTTGTCAATATAACATTAATTGTATTGACAACTGTGATAGCATTGGCAAATGAAATATTGCCAATGCTAAGGACTGGATATGTTGATCAAGAAAATGTCGTTTATTGTAATCTTTTTCAAAACTTATTATTTTCTAGGTAATGCAGCCTTAGTGGAAAAAAAGCAGTATTGGTGTTGGAAAATGTCTTATACCCAATGGATGACATTATTGTAGAATTGAGGAGCTCTTTTAGTGACAGACCTATGTATCCAAGGTACACAACGAAAAGTCCTTCTAGCAACTGTTAGCCTTTATAAACATCACTGCTTCCAACAAAACCAAAAGTTTTAATCCCTGCTTTATTTGCTTAGCCTGTTTCATCTACTGAGAACATCTTGGCAAACTGAATAAGTTACAATCACAGAAAATAGAGGGAAGGTCCAATCTAGGGTACAAGCAACCAAAAAGGCAACGGAAATGTGCTTCAATCAAAAAAAATACACCAAAATCAGGAAAAGTCAAAAACAACAGAAATTTGCAGAAAAAAGTGACATGGAAAATACATCGTATTTGCCTTGCCTTGCCTCTCAATTTAGGTCGACACCCGTGTCTTGCCATTCTCCTTCCATCTTCAGAATATTAATTGAACTGTGAAATATGTAAACCTCAAACTTCCATAAACGTATCCACACCGTCGAACTGTCTAAACCATTTGCTGTGTTATTCTTACAACCCCTGTCAGATCTTTCTATTCTGAATTGTTGAAAAAACGACAACGTGCAAGAAATTTCCATAAAATTATGCTTTTCTTTCTTAGTCACATAAAATTGATATAAAATTATACTGAGGATCGTAAATGTAATGTGAGGAATTCAGAAAAGCTTGATCAATATGAACATTTTTGAAAACTCTACAACCTACAAGTTCAGAAAATCTCACAAAGGAAAAAAGATGCAGGTCGACTATATAGATAAAGGATCATTATCTCACAAAAAAAAGTTCAAAGCTTCTGGGGATCAATATGAGACAGGTTTGGATTCACTCTTACTTTAACATCAATTTTATTCGATACAGATGCACGGCAAAGCACACAGTAAGGCAGTAACAAGGACACACATATTACCAAGCTTCAACAAAGCCTAAAATTTCAAAAAATGGCATTGCAAAGCAGCTTCTCTGAACAACCCCCTCACCACCAACCACATAACACACAAAGACAAATAACACAATCTATCGCTTCAGCACCAGAAGATGTAACATAATGAATAGCATAGTCATTAAAACACTGTTTATCTGCTGAACAAACTAAGTAGTACTGGACACAGTAAAAAAGCTCTTCACTGACATCATTCGTCAGTTTTCCCTGTCTGCCTTTCTCGCTCTCTCTAATGAGGCATAGAGTGAAAAACTTTCTGTACTATCACAGAAGTAAACACATATTTTCAACTTCTTGCACTACAGCATGGAGTGAACAGAAAAAACACCCTGTGCAACATCTTTTCTCCTAGAATGTCCCCTTTTCCTATTATATTTTGCATCACAGCTTTAATCAGTGACTGTAACAGCTCAGACAAAGAGTGACACTCTCATCAGGCAGTCTAAGGTCTCAGCGTTATGTCATAATTTTTTCATGCAGTACATCACATACTTATCCAGCAAGCCCTAATCAACCAGCTCGGAAAACTCCTAAAACCACAGGTTTTTTTAAACCCAAGGAACAATTCCCAAAAGAAGAGCTACTGGTTGGTTTGTTAGTACATGTATGTGTGTTGTGTTTAGTTTTACAGCTTGTGTGAGAAAAACACAAGGGAAGACTGCTGAATGCAACAAGGGGTAACCTAAAAAACACATTTGACATTCAGCTCCCAAAACCGCCGAAGAGTCAAAGAAAAGGCTCAGGCAACATGAGCTAAAATACATCTACTGAGACTCGGGGAGAGACGGAAAAAAAAACAGTACAAAACTGAATCCGATGGGTGAGGCTGAAGAAGTGGAGGAGGGTGAGGGTATGAAAGTATGAAATGAAAGAGTTTGTTAGAGAAAGTGCATCGCTGTCACCAATGCAAATGCAAATACCATACACACCAATCATGCTATACCAACCATGAGGAAACAACAAATGGTTGTGCATTTACACAGATGTTTGTGTTTGTGTGCACATGAGTGTTTTGGCATCAGTGAAAGTCTGGGACTGTGCACTGCAATAATTTAATGCCTTTCTTTGTAGATGTTGCTGACTTGAAGCTATTAAGAAGTTTCACACATTCAGAGCTTTGCAGCTCTACTTCTACAACTCAATATGTGGTCTATACCCTCCTATTGTCTGGTCCTCCATGTTTGTGTGGAAGAAATTCATACAGTGTGTGTGACAATCAAGTCAGAGTATAAGATGGAAAATTAGGTGTATAGTAGGACATAATGAAGAACAGCTGAGGAGGATATAGGCATTAATAAAAAAGGGAAGGTGGCACAGCAAGATGATGGAGAGAAATAATTGAGTACAGTGGTGTAATTCTTACCACAGATTTCTACCGGAAGCCATTAGAGTTGATGTAATGTGATGTGAAAGGAAAGCATGCCAGAGAGGTTACCCAGCAATGAAAAATTCAGTAGATCAGCATCACGTTGGCCACAGAGACAGACAGATAACATCCATGAGTGTTTACCTCTCTATTTGTACCTGTGTAAAATTTCAGGATTAATCCCCACTGGGGTTTTTAAAAAGGTATTTTAGAGAGAATTAAAATCTCCACTGGAAAAGTAGGCATCAATTGTTGTTTTTTGGGTGGGGAAACAAAAGGAGTAAGTCTTGAGGCTTAAGCATTATGTGTCCTACTTTTAAAAAGATGCAGATTTAAAGAGCCTTCAGCAAAATGCACATCCCTTGTTTCATCCATCACTAAGTATTCCTGATCACACAACCATTACATCATTGCTTAAGGTGCTTTAAAGGACTATGTCAAAATAAAATAAGAAAGGAAGCGTAGAGAATTAGATTAGAGGATTATCAGGGTACTGGAGGGGGGTAGCCACTCTATGACAAAGTCAGTAGATCTTATTTGAGATTATTGATGTTAAAATTGATGATATTTTGTTTGTCTTCAGGTTTGAAATTGTGATCATATTGTTCATTTGTGTAATAACAGCAATGGATGTAGGTGGTTGATGAAACAGGGTGGCATGTTTAGATGTTATTGCAGTCTAATATAATGCCCGTAAACTAGAACATGGTCCCCTGTTGTTCCATGTCCCGGCCTGCAGGTTTCATGGCCCCTGTGTGTGTCCTGAAACTGATTTCAAGCCAAGCATACAACCCTGGGATGTTTGTTTCTTTGGATTTTGAATTTTACCTTTTCAAAACGTTGCAGAATGCTCTTCTGCTATAGCTGCACAACTGATACTTCTGTCGCAAGGAAGCCAACTTTTTCATTTTGTCAACTTCTTCTGCAGGAGGCTGCTTCATTGGCCCCGTACTGGATACCACTACTTCTTATGACAAGTCCTTGATTCTCAACCAGATCACAGACTCTGGAACTTTGCAAAGCCAGCCGCATTAGTTATGTGGTAGATGGTCTGACACAGACATATTTTTAGAGCAATATTGGTTTGCTAATATCTAGACTGATTTATAGCAAATGTGTAAACTTTTTATTTAATCTTCACTTGCATGGTCATCAGTTTAATTCTTGGCAACACTGTGAAGAAATCTTAAGCATATAACCAGTCTCTTACTAAAACTGAAAGTACAAAAGAAGACGTCACATTTGTTTTTGTTTTGCAGATGAAGCCTACAGTGACTCACAAGAAGAAAGTCTGCTTTACAGCACCTTTTAGAGGAACTAAACACAGTGAATTTAAAAAGGTGCATTGAACTTGTCAGAACCAATTACCTTATGTACTGATTTAAAGAAAGTGGATGTTCTAAAGGGAAAAAGTGCCAATGAAATAGAGAAGAGAGGCTTGTTGTGGTATTGAATCTTTCTTTGGGTAACAGCACTCGGAAGGACTGATGGAGTTTGTATGCAGGGATTTTTTTTGAGGATGCCTTTTCACCTGTGTGGAGGCATGCTCTTCTTCCCTTTGCTATGAATCATTAAGGTTAGAGGTCATTACTGAGACATGGGAAAGATTCCACCAAGTGCTAAATGTCCACCCTAAGAACAACTTTTTGAATCTAGAGGAACTGACCTAGGATCACAATGTGTTAAAATGACCACAGATGACATGTCTTTCTAGCAGCTTCTAATGTACATTTAATAAGAGTTCTACTAAAAATATACCAGTTTGAATAAGGTGGTGACAGGTGTGATCCCAGGTAACTATTTTGGTGTGACAGAAGCACTTCAGCTCTCAGTTCACCAAAAACTAAAAACATAAAAAGCATAAAAGCTATGGAATATAGGGAGTATGAAGAAAGAGGCCTCTAAAAAGCAGTCGAAAGGATAAAAGGAACCCATTCAGTTCAGTTAAATAAGTGAAAATGAGCACATCTCTTTTCAGTGGGAAATAGAGAGCTTCAAACTGCTGTCAGTGATTTCATCAAATGGCGAAGCCTAAATATGCTTCTCTGAGAGCAAATAAAAGAACAGGTACTGCAGCTGATTGAAGAGCACTGATGGTGGCCTCTTTAAAAATGCAGACATATTTTCTTCTTAAGTGCTCTTCAGGTGCAAACAAACTCAGCAAAGTCACTCTAAGATGCTTCAATTAGGATATAAGAGAACAGACACAGACAGGTGGGTTGTTTACAATAATTGGTCGTCTCTGGAGCTAATTATGGCCACAAATAATGATGGAGATCTGGTTATATAATGTGATGCATCTTAATCATATGATGAAGTTGTGTCTATCTTTCAGGGATAGTGTACACAGATACCTTTTTTTAAAGCTGGTTTTATCAAATGTCCAAATACAGGAAATATGTAGTTCTTGTTTGCTAGACCTACTGAACTCTCCTCACCTTTTGGCACCTCTGGTAAAAATGCAAATCAAGATTTAAAATCTGTTTATTTGATAATGTACCAACACAATTTTACACAGCTAAAAACATATTTGTCATTGCTTACTGATGTCACAAAAGCATCTTAAAGCATTTCCTCGGCTCACCTATGGCTGTGAAAAAAGGAATAAAACAATCTCTGCCTTTTAAAATGCTCCTTTTGACAAAATTATCACTGCTTGAGGCCTCTGCATTCTAACATGTTTTTTTGTTGTTTTTTTTTTTACCAAATTCTTCCAAACTATAACAGACCTTTTCTCAAACAAGGGGATTTTAAAGATCTGCATTAAATTTCAGTGCTACATAAAACCGCGTTGAATTTGTGAGCTTGAATGCTTGCTAAAGTGAAAAGATCTTTCAGGGGAGGTGGCAGTTTTATTCCAATCGAAGCTGTGCAGAGCTTTGGCTGAAAACTAAATGTTAAGTAGAAATTTAACTAACAGAACATTTTATTTCTTTCCACCCATTATCTCCTAAGTGCGCTCTTAGCACCTCCTTGTTTCATACACTAAAGAAAATTACTTAAAGAGGAGACATTGTGAAAAATCTTACTGTTTCTGTGTCTCGGCGTGTATTTTGGGGGAGCTAATTAGGGGATTATTCTCATGTATAAGCCCTAAAAAAGCCTTGTTATATTACAGATATGATGTACCCTATGATCCTAGTAGAACACTCTGCTCACAATCTGCAGGTTTACCAGGGGTTGTTAGAATCTCTAGGAGTAGAATGGGATGCATTTAGTTATCAGGCTCCTCTCTTGTATGAAACCAACTACCAGTTTTAATCCAAGCAGACACCCTGTCATTTTTTTTTAGACTAAGCTTAAAAGTATACTTTCTGATTATGGTTTTATTTATAGTGGCATACATTCTGTGAGCTACTGTATCTCTGTAGTTATGCTGCTACAGGATCAAGCTGCTGGAGGACATATGGATCCCTTTTCCTCAATCTGCTACATTCTGTTATTATTTTAGTTCAACTTCAAACTTTTTATTAGTCTGCTATTCCTAGTTCTAGATGTCGTTGCTACATCTGGTAGCCTGGTTCTGTTTAGCCATGACACCATCAAGGGAGGCATCAGCTGTGCAGGTGCCCTAAACAAATTCAAACATAGAGGATGATTTTTTAAGTTTTTGGTTCAGTTTCTCTCAACATAGCTACTCTTTCATTCTCTTGATCTGAAAACCAGCTCAGAAGTTTTATACTTCCATTTTTTAAGGCATTGTAATAATATTATATACTATATAATATCCAAATTAGTTTTCTATATATGTTTTCAGTACAACTGTGTATGAAATCAGTACCATAATACAAATATGCCTAATATGAATAGGAATGGTTGAGTAAGAAGCTTCAATACAGTCACATAATAAGTGTACATTTTCAGTTCATTAACCTGTAGTAATCTATCGTGCATAGCTTTAAAAAAAAAAAAGGGATTCTAAAGTATCCAAGCAAAAAGCCCTGAAAGGCTGAAACCCAATCCAATCGACTACCAACAATCTACTTGCAACTCAAATTCAAATTTTGTGTTTTGTCATCGTAAACCACTACATTTAAAATTCAGTTAAAGTTTAAACCTTCTCTTCCCTATTAGAAAATATGAATAAAGAGCAGAGAAAAAAAGAGTGCCACTGAATGAGTAAAATAAGTACTGTCCTCTTATACAGTATGATAATACATGCTAATCTTCATTCATGCTCTTAATCTTCTAATAGCTATAATTGATAGAAAAGGAGGGTTGAAGTTTGCCTGATGTGGTAGATGTCAGATGCCTGGCTCTCATCATGCCTAAGGCATGAATTATAAATATTTTGTGTATGTTTTGTTATGCACACAAAAAGTACTGCAGAAATGGTTTAAAAACAAGGGGAAAAAATGAAGTGCATTAACATATGCACATGTAAGCTTGATTATGCTGTCATGTTGCTATTAAACTAGACAAAAACAATGTATTCACTGCTGCAGGGTAATACAATGATGTGGATAATAGGAAGCAAATACATACCACCCTTTAACAGGCAAAATCCATTACTGTGCATTTTCAAAAAAAAATAAAAAAAAATACACTCTCCATCCACATTTTAACACAAAGATTTACCCTTTTCTATTCCTCTCAATCAGGAACTTCTTATCGTGAGCTTTCAGGTCAGGATTTGTATGGGGAGGCATTGGTTTGTGAAGAAAGGGTGCAAAAGTGACACAGAAAGAAGTAAACACATGCAGATTGAGGGTTTTTTCCATATCATTTGATGAGACAGAGGCTGTTATTGTACTCCACTATCATTTTGACTTAGGGGCTAGATCTCTTTGTTGGAAGACTTTGAAGTACACACACATGCATGTTACCATACACACACACACAGTAGAAACCCACAGCACATCTCTCAAGGTTCCAGATTTTCAAAACGGGATTGGATGCAGTGAGATAAAAACATTAGCATATATTTAAAACACAATGCATGCACAGACTAGAGAAGAACAACATTGGCAGTGGCTGTGCTCTGCATCACCCCTAAAGCAAAACCTGTAGAGGATGAATATACAAATACAACAAACACACTGATTGTACCATCTTTTACAAAGAAAGACGAAAAACAAGACTTCCCATGACCTGGTTATCTCCTTGTTTTTCTGAATCTTCACACTTCCACAACCCCATCTATTTCCCTAAAAAAGTGAGAAATGCTCCCACATCTAGGAACTCAGAAACCCTAAAATTATAGATGTAGCTTCACTGCAACCAGGAAACTGAAAAGATTTAAACTGACAAACAGCATCTTGCATAATTACTCACACCTCTTGAATTTTTTTCATTTATGTTGCACAGATGCACTTTTCTACATTTCAGTTGGATTATTTTGTACTGCAGAGCACCAGAATAGACATATTTGTAGAGTGGGGGAATTAATTATTGCTTAAAAATTAATTTTACAACCTTGCCACTAGGGATGGAACGGTTTATGAAAACCGTTCGAACCGTTCGGTTCGACTGTCTTGGTTCGATTCACGTGTGTTGAGTTCGGTTCACTCCAGAGCAGAAGGTGGCGGTACTGCGACCAAAGCCAACCACCAGTAGTAAACAAGAAGAAGAAGCAAAGCAGCGTAGCCGGGTGTAGCAGAAAAAATCAGTTGTTGTGGAGAATTGTGTGGGTATGGCAAGTGGGAAAGAACAGGAGTTAGAAGACGCGCCAGCAGCACTTTATAGGTCTGCTGTATGGGACCACTTTGCATTTAGAGTGACCTACGATGACGCCGGAAAGACAGTTGTGGATAAAAGTACAACAGTGTGCAAGCATTGTGCAACACGTGTTGTACTATACAAGACATAATAGATTTTCCTAACAATCAACATATACCGAACCGAACCAAAAACTGTGACCACGAACCCATGAACCGAACTGAACCGTGGATTTTGTGAACCGTTCCAACCCTACTTGCCACACATTCGTGGTTTCATTCGAAGGTCTTGCCTTCGACTGAGTTATGTAGACCAAAAGATGTAGACCAAAAAGTCCTCATCTGACCAGAGAACCTTCTTCTACATGCCTGCCGTGTCCCACATATAAAGAAATAATAATAACTGAACTTTATTGATCTCACATTGGAGAAATTCACTCTGCATTTAACCCATCTCCTTTGAGAGCGGTTGGCTGCCATTGTGCGTCGACTGGGGAGCAGTGTGGGTTTGAGGGTTTAACTCAGGAACTTAGAGTGGAGGCTCTGGGGATCGACCTGGATACTTGCAACCTTTTCAGGGCACAAGCGCACTGCTCTAACCCACTAGGCCAACACTCCCCCCAAATCCCTCAATCTGTGATTGCGGTGTCAACTGGTCAACATTGAGATCAACATTTATATGCCTTTTGTCAGTTCCTTCTTTTGTGTAAAATGTATCATTTTTCATTTTTGTCAATTAAACATAGGAAGAAAAAGCATAATCTGCTCTAAGAAACAGCCCAAAAGTATCAGCAGCATATATCAGGGATTATTTAAACTGCTGCCGAAATAATCACTATCGGCATAAGCGCTACGAAAAACAGTGCCGGTCACTCTCTATTTCTGACATGTTTGACATGTGATTATCCTCTAAAGAAAGTCTTCCACAGGGGCGAGGAATCCTTGCAGCTTAAATATGTGCCTCTCGTTCAATGTCACGGACTATTGGCTGCTTCTTTGATTAACGCTTCCCCTGCCAGTCAGTCAGCTTAGGTTGACAGCCATGTCTCAATAAGTAGGCAGTATTGCCATGATCTTTTGGTTTTTGAACTATGAATAAAACAATTCTCTTTTAGAAACGAGGTAAATCATAACAGTCCTTTAAGTAGCCTGACCTATATGCTGTATTCTTTGGTTTTCATGACGCTGTTTGTCAATCAACTCTGAGGCCAGAAACAGAACAGCTGGAATCATACCGTCAGGTGGATTATAGTAGGCTTAATGATCAGATTAAGTCTTAAGGTACTAGATTCAATTAATAATTGACAGAGCAAATGTTTGAACATAAAAAGACAATAGTTATCAGGTGCTTGTAAAATAAAAACTTAGTAAGCACTAAATTATTCACAAATGTATCTTTGATCCGACAAAATGTAAATAAACTAAAGTAAATTTTGTGCTTACAATTGTCCTAAGTATGACACAGTTCAGGACACATAAATAACTTTTATCACGGCTGTTTTTTTTATGCCATACAGAAGTGAAATGGAAGAGGACTTCAAGACACCCGAAAAAGGAGAGAGAGGACCTTGAGGTGAGCGCTGCACCTCTTTCATTTGACCCAACCATTTAACTTCATCCAAATGACCAACTCTCTGTGTATCTGTGTGCGTAAAGCTGACACTGATCCATCTATCCTGTGATGAATCCATCTTGTGCACGTGACTTACCTATTAAATCACCTCAGCGGGGAAACTGATTACCCTTTCTCAGGAAGAGGGCAAGAAATACAGCAAAACAGCTGCACAAACATATTAACACCCACGTACACACATCATCTAGTGCATCTAAAGAGATCAGATGTTGGTCACTGACCTCTCACCTTGACTATCAGTTACGCAGACAAGGTGAAGATTTACCTCCTGTGTGTGTGTGTGAGATTAGGTGGGTTTGTGGGGCTGCTGACGCCAGGTCTGTGTCAGAGCTCTCGCTTTTTTATTCTTACTCATAAATTTCTTGTCAACTGCAGAAGAGATCGAAACCATAGAAAGAGAAGGTAGAGGAAAATGAAAGAAAACATTTTATGCCTCTTTTGAAGCCATAAGAAATATTCATCTTGGAAAACAACTTGGGAGGAGGGTGGGCATAATTAAAGACACAAAATCCATTATGAATGATTAATTGAAGCACCACAGGTAGACATCAGATCAGGTCCCTTGCATACAAACACAAATGGTTTAATAAGAATCACAATTCTGGAATAATTAAACTGCAACAGACCCTAAAAGTGTACGCTTTTTAAATTTGCTTGAGAAAAAGTGCAATGGAAAAAAAATAAAAAAGATGATTTGACAGAATTAATCAGAGCAAAGGGATCTGATCGTGTAGAAAAGAGGCTGTTAGAGGGAGAATTGTTGGTTGGGTTTCATGGCCAGCGTCCCAGGAGGCTGGTTATTCAGCAGAAAAGCAGCTGAAGAGAAGCAGAGGACAGAGTAGCTGAGCATTTGAGATGGAAAGAGGATTAATGTGTCTGACAGTGAAAAGACCAGAGAAAGAATACAAGTCCCAGTATAAGGACCCTCAATAATGCCTGAGATTATTACCAACATAGAACAGCAGATCCACAGGAAATCTGTGCCAACACACACACCCACACACACATTAATGAATGTAGCACCACCGTTCCCGCATAGACATGAGCATTTTAAGCAAAAGCATTGATTCAAAGCCATTACCTCAGAGAGGATAGTATCTGAACATTGTAACCAGCAAACACAAACACCATGTTCCCACTGCTAGTAAATAAAAAAAGGTTTTTGCAATAGTTTTATTACCTCGGCTAAGGAGGTTATGTTTTCATCTATGTTGGTCTGACTGTCTGTCTGTTTTCAAAATATCTAAACAAGTTATGACAGATTTGCTGAAATTTTCAGAGACTGTCACCCAATGATTATATTTTGGTGATGATCCGGATCTCCATCTGAATCCAGAAAATGTTTCTATGAATACAGGTTTTAACTTATGGTAGAAGTCACAATATGCCGTATTTGACAGATGTCTGTTCTCTTCGACTGCTTTCCAGTTTTGCAAGGCTTAAATGTAATGTAATGTAAATATAAGACATAAAACATACATGACGACAATATACATGGATTTAAAAAAAAAACAAAGTTATATAGTGATGCTTTTATTAGTCAAATAAAGATTAAAAAAATTTTTTTTTTTTTTTTTTATTTATTTATTTTTTTTATGGAATGGTGACAAACTGGGGAAATGGTTGTGAATTCATAAACCTAGCCGAACAATGTCATATGTCTACTGAGGACTTTTTCACATTTCATATTTTGGGCTTTAAAAATACTTTTTGGCATTTGGGTATTCATTTTAAGATTTTTTTTCCCTCTTTGACTAAACTGCCTTCCTAAGTTTGCTGTAAAAAAAATCCAAACAATTTATATATTATTCTATTAACCACAAAGGACAGCTATTGGTTGTCACTTCAGTTCAAAGCATTTGTTGCAATACTATCCAACAAATCTATTGTAGCCTGGTGTATGTGGGGGTCAAACCATTTATACCTCAACATCAGCAACATGGTGCACAAGCATTACTATCCTACAGCATTAGGGCTTTCTCCTCTATAGAAATGGAAACTAGATTAATTGATTTAATGCATTTGCCAAAAGAAATTGTAATGCTTTTAAAAACAAAACTCCTCAATATTCTTTAAAATGTACATTTAACGTTCTTCGTTTCACAATTGCTGGTTTAAAATTGAAGTACAGAAAAACTCAAATAAAACATAAAACCTACAGCAACAGACTAAGAAAAAAAAGGATGACAAGTCATTAATATAGAAAAGGCTCATGCAATATGTTAAATTCTTATGATGCTATTAACCAGTCAACATTGACTTTTTTATTTAGAAATAGTTTTACTATATGACATTTTTGCAACATCAGCAGATAGTTACAACGGCCAGAGCAATGCTTGCCAGGATGGATAAAATATTTTATTGCCTTCAACAACTAAAATACATTCAAACAGAATAAAGATCCACTGGCAGCTACTGACAAGAAGAGCTTTGAGACTGCTGACCATCTCCTCTTGGCACACATCCTAGGATATACAGTGCCTCTCCACAGTCTGCAAAGTTACCTCATTCATGTTGTCACACTAATTCAGAGGAGCACTGACTTATAGGCAGAGCTGTTTCTTTTGTTATGAAAAAGACAAAACTTTTTGCATAAAGACATGACGCGGCTGTAAGGGTAATAAAATACATAAATCTCCCTCTCATGCAGTTTGCTCCAGTTTTAATGCCCTTCTACTATGCACAAGCTAAATTTCACCTCCCTTAAGTAATTGGTTCCTACTTAGTGCCAATGGAAGTATGGGAGCTACATTTTTGTAAATATTTAATACTTTCATGGAAAAATTGTTTCAATGGGTAATAAATATAAACAGATTAGCCACAGCAAGTATCCTTATCTTAGTACGTATTCTGGAAATAAGTCATATTAATTGTTACCTATGAAAGGGCCTAAAGCCCTTTGCCTTTAGCTTGCTTCAAGAGCCATAACAGCTGCTGGTAAGTTGCAAAGAAACCAGAAAATCAGATAGAAATGGATTTATCAGAATGCTTCAAAATCAAAGCTGGAACAATTAAGATGGATTCAAAATATCCCCAAGCCCAAAGACAAGACGTATTTGATTAAGACGGTCTTCAATGAAGAACTCACTTGAGAACATTTCTTCAACCTAATTTCTGCTAATTAACATCTGCTCAACTTCCCATCTTCAGCTGATCTGTGCAAAACTGAATGAAAATCAAAACAATTACAGGGTGATTTAAAAACAAACAATAGGAAAATATGCCTTCCAACCATTAACCTTAATTAAGTAAAAGGTATGCATAGTAACAATTGTCTAATTGTAACAACAGGAGACAAGCAAAGTCTGTTTGAACGGAAATAAAACTGCAATAATTATCTGCAACTGATTTACTGCAGTTTTAATTCTTTGAAGACGTAGAATATTACAAAAGAATTAACATTGTAGAAACATGGAAAATGCTGCTATAATAATAGCGGGCTTTAGCTGATTCGCTTTCACAAACTTAGTGAAACATATTAAAGGTATAGTGCCGTCCTAGCTGCTCATCCTCAATTTTACCTAAAATTTCAAATCTTCTTTTGGAAAGTAAGCTTGTATGAGCAATGCAAATGGCGACTTCTAAACAGAGTGTGCACGAGAGGAAATGAATCTGTGCATGCTCTCGCACATATTTAATAGGCATTCCCTCCTGAGAGCAGGTACAGGGTTATACATGTGCTTTTTTTTTGTTTTTTATGTGGAAGGGGCAGGTCTTTAAAAAAAACACAAAAATCGTCCACTATACCTTTAACATGTCAATAATATTCTCATTTTGTGAAATGCACCTGTGACATACAGTAGCAAAATTAAATAAAAAGGAAAAAAACATGAACGTAACCATACAAGACTGAATAAACACCCAAGTTTTCCTACCTCACAGATGACAGGTTGGTTAAAGAGGTTGTTGGATCTTTTTTTTTTTCTTTTCAGTTTGATGCCACTGCAATAAAGTATGTTTTTAAGGCTCTGTATGGATCTTTATTAAAGGTGCTAATAAAGGAGGAGGGAGCATTAAGCTGTGATTTATGAAAGGAGATACATAGGATGTGCAATGACACCCCTGCAGTCACTATTTGTTTCAGCTATTATTACAGTTAATTTAATCTGTTACTTTCAAGGTAATTAAATGTCAGCAAATTTTTCAAAATAAGTAGGTAAGACATTTAGTGCCACAGCTGTAACACAAAATCGATTTCCCACCTGGCACAAACGTTTGGCTGGAAGAGTCTTTGCTTCAAGCTTCAGCCCTTTAGAGTCAGACACACTGATGGAGATGAATAAGAGACCTGGATCTAACACAACTCATACCCTGGTTAGCCCTCAGTTATTAACAGCAGCAGACTGACCTGTAAATTGATCTACAGTTTTACCTGCAGAAGACAAATTATAAGAGTCTATAACACCACTAAGACCTATGGGCTGAAACAGTGTGATTTATGGAGCTGTTATTACTGCCCAGTTGAGCTGCTAATGTTCACTAATGAGGCATAACCTCCAACTCAGCACAAAGGGCTGTATCACAAGAGATTGGAGACAGCAAATGTTGTATCACCGAGAAGCAAAAACGAAAGGCTGAATGAGCCAAACTGCATTCAGTAGCTGATAAAACCCAGGCTTGTTCTATATTTGTATATTGGTCAAAATTAAAAACAGCAGCTTTAATACACCCATTTGCCATTAAGATCGCAAATAATTTAAAGGTATTTTGGAGGATTTTCGCTAAGACCCACCCTCTCCACTTTTAAAGGAAAAATCCAGTCTTATTCAGAATTCAAACTTCTAAAAGTACTTTAAATATGAAATTATTACATATTGTTCAATAAATGATAAGTGTTTTTAATTAAGAGTAATTTAATATGAATGTGCTTTTCCGGAGACGTCCATGTTTGTCAAAGAACACTACTACCACCTACTGCTTTGTGACGTCACGGTGTAGTATCGGCTGTTGATCAAGTCCCAATGCTGTATCTGGAGTTTGTCACAATGCTCTATTATCCAAGTCATTTTGAAAACATTCTTCTTGGAAATGTTGGCTACATATTACGTGTTTTTCTCTGGCCAGAGGATCGGTGGCAAATCCTCCCTCTTCAAGTTGGCAATCTGAAAACGAACCGGTGAAGGATCATGAATCGGAAAGGTGAAATGATTAATTATTTTTTCACTTTTACTTAATGTATTACATCATCCAACTGCCATGCACGTGGGCATTGTCAGTTTAACTATAGCTCTTGCTAATTTCAATAGTGAAGTCCTCTTGAAATCTTCATTAATTGTTGTTGATTGCACACGTGTCTAGTAGTTCCCTTTGACTTTTCTTGTAAAGCGGGGAGAATGGTGCTCGGCTTACCACACCGTGATGTCACTGCTGGAAGATGTCAGGAGTGAAGTGTTACTGTATTAGGGGAAAAATGGCCACTCCCAGACTCAGCGATCACGACGAATAATATTGTTTCTATTTTTTTACTGATCAATGCTAGATTCATTACTCCACCGCAAACGTATTATTTTTAGGTATAGATAATGATCCATCGATTATTCCATGGTGACCGGACTTTTCCTTTAAAGAAAAATGCAGATGCAAATCCCTGCATCTGCTCCTGAGAGGGAACGCCTATTAAACAAGGGCATGCACGAGCCCATTTCTCCTCGTGCGAAGATTTAATATGTTAAATGAAATTGGGGATGAGCACATAGGATGGCCTTACGTTAACATATCACCAGAATGATTGGCAATTAGGAGGACCACTTACTTAGATGATCCACCCAGAAAAAGAAAACATCCTCCTCTATACCTTTAACTTTGCTGCACCATTCAACTGAAGGTTGTGGTTCCAATGATAATAAAACCCAGAGCCATGTCCTCCTGTCTTTATGGTGTTCTCTAAATGTTTTATTGCCAAACAAACCATCGGAGCCATATCATCAAGTAGTATAAGGTTTATTTAAATCCCACCATAACACATTATTACACAAGGATGTTCTCTAGGAAGTACTCTAGGTTGTTTTCAGCCACATCTGGATGTTTAATTTGATGAAAAACGCTTCTCTCTTACTACCCCACTCTAGAAATATAAAGTACACATAATACTGTGGTCACATACAGAACACAAGCTATTTATCGTGAATTCCTCCAGGTCCTCTAATGTAACTTTCAGCCTCTTGGTAGTCTCCCTCAGGAGTTTGTACCTCATCTATGCATGAGACTCCTCCCTGTGGTCTCATATTATTCCTCAATATATTTACTATTAGCCTGGTGTAAATATAATGTTTAGAGTAACGAATTTACTTTAATTCTTTTCAACATCCCTACAAAGACTTTTTTGGAAAATTAGATACACTGTACTTGATTGGAGGAGCGAATGAAAAAGAGAATCACAAAGTGCTTGAAAAGGGTAAGAGTTTAATAATATGGTTAATTTTACAAAAGATTGTAGTTTATTGTATTTTTCTGAAATAAATGACTTTGTTCACCTAAACTGTACAGGATACAGTATATATTACATACATGGAAGTGCTTTAATTAAATTCCTATATTATCATATGTATCTGATGTGTTTTTGTTACACCCAGTCTTGGTAAAGTTTAAGCTTTAACAGTGGGTCAAATTTCTGTTTCTGACTAAAAGACAGTGTCTCTCTGAATATGTTGTGAACCATTAATAGATAGTTTTTATTGATTTTGACATCTTTTTTCACGTTTGAAGCCTTTTTGTTTTTTCCTTTTTACTTGCATTGCTAAAGCTGCAGCCAAAGCTCCTTTATGTCATCTTGATATTTACTAGGAGAATCATTCATATCTTTATGTATTCTGTATGCATACTGAAGAGATGCAATATTAGTTTAGTAGCAGTTGGTGGGTCAACAGGCAGTCTGCAGCATGAATAATCAGTGCTGCATCAAGGTGGCGAGGGACCCAGACTCTCTTCCATTGGGGCCCCTTTTCTGACCTGTTGCACTCCTAATTTGCATTTATCTACTTTCAACCAGTGTCAGGAGTTACCATATTTTTCCTCTGTCCTAATTTCCATGCTGTCTTCTAGAGAATATTAAAGCTATTATTTCCATTTTTCCTGTTTTTGCAAGCAGATAGCAGCATGATATAAACAGAGCAGATAACATAATCCCTTTTAATTGTACATATTTCCTTCTTGTTGCTTCCTTTGGTATGATGTTCTGTTCAGCTGTGACATTGTCCTGAAGTGGGACATTTCCTGAGCTGCTGCCGCTACAACTATTTGTCCTCCTTCTATAGATGACCTGTCTTTGAGTAGTTAACACTCTCTCTCCCTTAGAAAAGGCTATTGGCTGAACTTTTGCTGTATGGGCTCTTTTATCATCTAGGCTTCAATACTGACTCAGAACTCATCCACTTGTGTTTCTCTACTTAACAAAGACACTAAATCAGCTCCTACTACCATTAACCTTTTATTTTTCTCTCACTTATAGAATACTGCTGGATCAGAACTTCTGCGTTTCTTTTTTGCAGTCTGCTTTTCTGTAAAAAAAATCCCAGCATCCGTTGTAACAGATGGTTGTTTGTAATTAGCCTGTTTCTTCTGGAGGTTTCTACTTGTTAGGTTAGTTCTCCTGTCCACCGTTGCTGCATGCATGCTAATTACAGTATGAAGGATTGCTGCAAAGTTAAGCACACAAGCAACTTTCCACTTTCGCTACATGCTAGATCTAATACAAAAAACAGCTGTGGGACAACTAGGATGCTAACGGGGGAGAGACGTTGCTTTGCAGCTGTGCGTCTCTATTGCAACAGGCTTTTACATTGCCACTTTACATCCTATCAAATTCAAAACAGACTTTGTCTAACCTTAGAAAAAACCTCTCTGAGGATCACCTTTCACCGTCCCACCCTGTTATAAAGCCTTCAGCAGTCTATTGTTCTGGTTGCGTTTTCTTTTTCCAGTTTGGTCAAGTTGAGGAGCACTGGCACAGCTCCGTGACAAGAACTGCAGCTTTTGCTTTCTTAACACTTAGGAAAAGCCACCTGTGTGTTTGCTTAACTTTTTTTTCTAATTTGACCCAGTCTACAGTGAGACAGAAGTGAAAAATGTGACACTGTCCCGCACAAATTGGAACATCTGCTCACCCAGCTAAAGTACATGCTCATCCAGGAAGAGTAAATGCTGCAAAGTCAACTTCCCATGACTATACATAGATAGAACATTTTAACCCATCTGTCAACATTTCACTAAAATATATATAAATATATATATATATATAGAGTAGCATAGTTTGTTTAGAGTTTAAACAGTTGTTAGTATAGAGACAGCCAAGCACAAAGCAATGCTTAGGATGCACACACACTGCTGGACTTTGAAACCCATTATTTTCAATGGCATGCAGGAGTACAGTTTGTGAGAGTTTATAGTGTGTCAGACACGTTTTGAGCGAGCATGAATGAGACGATGCAAACCAGTGGCACCATACACTTACATCGGCAACTGTGAGCTGAAGTTGGTGGCACCAAAACACGGCTTTTTACAACAGGCAGCAGTTCTTCCTTCCCAGCACTGGGCAAAGCCGCTAGGTTCAGTGGTTTGCTTTACCAGCTTACTTCAACCCCCATACATAATGTATGTATCTAGTTTAGTCAGGCTAATGTGAGCTTGTGTTAGTAAAAGTAACCTTAAATCCCTCCATTTTTAAAAATCAACCCACATCCAAGCATTAAACCAAATCATAGCTATTGCATACACTCAGGTTAGCCCCCAACTCCTGCTCTAATCAGTTGAGCATAATCTAATAAGATAGCACGGATTGCTACTATTTAATGCAAATATTTAATCCTGTAGTTAGAAAAGGTCCTATTTAATTCAAAGGCTGTTTAGGCGCATGCACATGTTCTCAGCTCGCTATCAGAGACACGTTTCACACCGTTTTCATGTGTGAGCAATGTCACTATACATACCTGTCCACATACGGGACAAATTGGGGGAAATGTTGCCAAAAGGTGAGTGATTTTTATGTCTGAAAAAATATGATGTAACATTTTGTAACAAGTTGCTAATGATTTGTCTGATTTATGATTAATTCTTACCATTAATGATTAAAATTAAACCTCTCCTTCCTGCCATTAACTTCCATTATTTTATATAAGAGCAGAGGTGATGGTTCTAGTGATATAAGACGGAGACAAAATTATGTTCTTTAGCAATATTTGGGATAGCATTGGTATTGATATAAATCAGTGAAAACACTGTCAGATTTCTTGCTTGTGTGCACAAATCTGGCAAAAAGTATTAACTCTGCTAAAAAACTTCAAAGAATGTAAAACACGCTGACAATAATGATGTAACTATAAGGATGCCAGATGGACAGATATAATTTAGAAACCTGAAGACAAGAAAGATCAGAACGAATGAAGCATTAGCAGGAGAAACAGGCATCCAACAGTCCCTCAGGCATCAAAAGATCTGTCTGAATTAATCCTGACCATCAAACTTCTCCTTGTGACACACGCACACCCACACCTCCCCGTCTGTGCCCTGCAGCTACAGATGCTCGCAGACGGAGAGGCTTCCTCCACCTCTCAGTCTTTGGATCTTGCTTCCCCGTGTTCTATTTTTCTGTCTCCTCTATCTTTGTTGTTACTTTCGGCTGCAAGATAAAATGCCAGTCATCCTACGCTTCACTCGTAACCAACAAATGAGGGTGCGACGTGTAAGAGGAGACCACTGGGCAACAGGGTTGAGGCGAGGGGAGAGAAAGGGGGCGCCTAAAAGAGAGAGAAAGGCAGCGGCTATTTGATAGTGTCAGCTGTATGGAGGAGATACAGACAGGCCATTCATCTCAATGGATCAGATAGCAGTCTCCCTGGAGTGCACCAAACCCGCGCACACATGCACAAGCTTCCACGGACACAGCGAGACAGAGTGGGAACACACAGAGGCAAACTCTCTCACGCACATAAACCAATTTTGGATTAATACAAACTAAGAGAAAGCAAGTGGGAAATAATTTCACACTTTAATATTAAAGTCACCTAGACGGTTGAGTAGGTAAGACAAAAATTAAAGGAGGAAAAAAATGGTTTCTTTTTATGAGTGTGTGGCTCTTCTTTCCTTGTCTTCTTAACCTACTCTGCGCCCGGTCAGAGAGAGAGTACAGAAGGGCTAGAGGAGTCTGAAAGCCTTTGTAAGACATTTCACTTTCACATCAGCGGAGGGAAAGGTGTGTGTGCAAAGCAGTCAAAGTTCTCCAAAAGCCTTCAACGTGGAGCCCCCCGTCTGAACCTGGATCACACGCGGAACGAGGCCATTGTAGAAGTGTCAGCCCTAACAGCTGGTCTCCCGCCTCAAGTTTATAATGACTAAGAAGGATGTGGAGGCAGAGTAAAATCAGAGCTGTTCACAGCCAGGATCTAATTAGGTTTGGCCCCCTCCTCACCTCCCCTTACTCTGCCGGGCTGCAATCAATCAGCTGTCCCCTCCACACTCATATCTTCAATTCATCATAAACTTTGTTTTCACCTACTCAGTGGCAGTTACGGACACCTACACACAATAATTACAATATAATTCTACTTTAAATGTAGTATTTATAATAGCAACGTTTTACACCTCACCACCTCCAGTACCAACAACCTGAGAGGAGACAAAACAGCCTTGATGGAGGGTGGATGTACTAGGAAAACAAAAGTATTCAACTAAACTAAACTAAACAGTTTCCTTTAGATCAGAGACCTGGTTTTCACCCACAGCAACCTTTAATAAATTGATTTGCCAATTCAAGTTTTGATAGAGTAGGAAGATAAAGAAAGCCTTTTTAACATGGGACATGTACATCACCACATATATGTCTTGATGAAGATTTAAGCTATAAAACAATTATTGCTAAAGCACAACTTTTTAACAACTGGTAGGCTTAACAGACCACTTTAGTTATATCATAAAAAAAAATCAAAAAAGTAATTAACTTTGTACTCATGTGAACAATAAGGAATTAATTTTTGTAGATGGCAATTTCTTGCCTTTTTTTTCTCAAAAAATATTAAAGCTTAAAAATAAATTTGCTGAAGTGTTACAGCTGCTACAGTAACAGTTAGCCTGGGGAAGTCATTTGTTCTGTGTCATTAAATACTTAGCTGATAAATTAATTATCATATCAAATATTACTGTTTTTCGGGACTAATGGAACATCAAATTCCAATAGGCAAAATACAAGGAAAACTACTGACTGACAGTCTACAAAACCAGAACCCTGCTAAGCTAAAAACTCTTAGTGAGAAGGAAGACATATGAGTATGAGCCGAGAAGCCACTTGCCTTTACAAAGAACAAGTTTCCATGTTCTATAAAGACACCTCTTAAAAACAGAAATACCAATTATTCAAAACTCTGACAAATTCGTTATTAAGTATTTTTGCTTGATTAAAGGTTAATAATCACTTGAGGCATTTTTTTTTTACTTTTGGTTTTAAATTAAAGCAGCACTGTAAGACTTTTAGCCACTAGAGGCACTATACCTCTAGTTTTCAGGATTAGTTCCCCTGAAAGCAGCTGTGCAAAATTAAGCTGTCTCCCCTGGTGTTTTAGAATACAGCAGATTGAGAAGCGATTGAGTTACTTTTCAAGACAAGGTCAAATTTACCTTTCTGGATTAAATGCTACATAAGAGAAAAAAAAATAGGGCTGATCAGGTAAGTCTCATAACTGTTTGGTTGGCTAACAACAACAACGTTTACCTCAGGTAGTTCTCATGTTTAAGGAGTTCTCAAACTGCCATTAAGCAGCGCTCTGGGTCACATGACTAATTCAGTTATGGATCCAACTGTACTAAGGTACAGTATTGACCTGAATATAGGGGTTACTTCTTTTTGATAAAATAATGTGAAAAGGGTGGGTAGCTTTGCAATCATGTTTAACTACTAACACATGCTGATTGCTGATTGGAGTTGCTATAAAACCACAACAGCAGGGGGCAGGGAAACATTAAGGGGAGATAAAAAAAATGAAGAAAACAGAGTTATAATGCCAATTTTAAGATAACGGTGGTTAATATGGCAGATGCATCAAACAGCTATCAGGCTGCCTAGTAGTGTTGCGCCGATGCCATTTTTTGGCCCCGATACCGATACCTGATACCTGGCTGTGCAGTATCGGCCCTATTTGTTGGTACTCTCCGATACCGATACCACCATTTTAGGGCAGTATCGGGGCCCCATCCGATATCCGGTATCGGTGCAACACTACTGCCCAGTAATATGAAGTTATGGAGAGTAAGGTGAAAAAATGGCGAGTCCAAAAAGACCATCTGAAAATCGCAAAACAGTAGAAGAAAAGCTTTTCGCAGTCCTCAAAGTGGCTACTTTCAAGAAACCCTTTTGAGATCTGGACTTCGTAATTAAGAAATGTCATCAGGGCATGCCCATTACTAAAGCAATCGTCCAGCTAAATGCTTTGGACATTACCAAGAAATTAAACATACCCACCACTTAGTTTAAAGCCACCATTGGCTGCTTCAGAAGGATGATCCACCAATATGGCTTAGCATTACTAAGGCAAAACCAACTTAGCCCAGTACCTGCCCAAAGACTTTGAAAAGAAGTTCCTGTCTTTTCAGAGATATGGGATTGGTTTGAGAAAAAAGCACGTATCCCCTTGATCAGAATGGAAATGCAGATAAAATTTCGTCTTTTTTGACAAGCCTACACCAGTGACTGTGCACAAAAAAGGTGAGAACTATTGTTATTAGGTCCACTGGAAATGAGTCGGGTCACCATGATGTTGGCCTGCCAGGCACAGAGGACAAAGCTGCCCTCATATGCATTTATAAAATGCAAAACTGTCCAGAGAGAGGCAATGCCAGCTGGCATCGCTGTATGCGCCAATGTAAAGGGCTCGATGAAGAGGGAACTAAAGGTAAGTTCACTTATGGCGGGGTAATTGTGAACACAAAGTGGGGTTGTCAGAGAAATCAGTTCATGATGGATGCCTTCTCCACACACCTGACTGATTCAGAGAAAACTCAGTAGAGGAAATCAAAGGGCAACTTAGTCATCATACTAGGAAGGATGACAAGCCATCTAAAGTTGTTGGATGTGATGTTTGAGAGACCTTTTAAGTAGGGATGTCCCAATCTGATTTCGATATCGGATCAGTCCGATATGAGACAAAAACAAAACAAAACCTATCAGATAAATTAACTGGTTAATAATAAATTTGTCAGTTGTTCTCATGTGTATTGTTGTTTAATTCTGTTCTCTGATAAACTATTTGATTTCATACCACAAAATAAGCTATGCACACGCATGCAAGCATTAGCCGAGCAGGCTACACAGTGGTGTGTAGTGTTGTAGGAGCTACTGTGTTTGTTGACGCGAAAGTATGGAGGACGGAGAAAAAGAAATTTAACCGCCTCCGCGGTCTTTAAAAGCAACCATTTAGAAACACTTTGGATTTTACCTTCAACCCGGCCCGGGTACGAAAGGGCTTGACATGACTCATGCGATTTGCAGAGATTGCAACGGTGAAGTTAAGTATTTCAGGAGTACTTCATCTCCCCGTTCTCATCGCTAAAGACATCACCCAGAGTTGTTGGTAGAATTTACCTTTTACAATTTAACTTTTACAATTATAAAGTCTATAAATGTACAAATGCCAGCAAACTGGAATAGATCCTTAGAATCGTTTTGAATCGTAAATTAATCGTTTCTGAATCGAATCGTTTGGATTTAAAAGAATCTGAATTTTTTTTTATTGTGACCCCAAGAATCGATTCAAAATCGAATCTTGGGAATCCCAAATTTTCACAGCCCTAATTAGAATGATGTACAATGCATGCTGATATCGTATTAGATCTGTATAGGTATATCTTTAAAAGGTACTACTTTTAAGAATAACCTGTGCAGAGTGGATCCTGTCTGGTGTTCGCACTCACACGGCCTGGAAAAATTCAAAACTCATCTATGAGTAAGCTTTCTGAATAGA
This sequence comes from Cyprinodon tularosa, assembly GCF_016077235.1. Classification (NCBI taxonomy): domain Eukaryota; kingdom Metazoa; phylum Chordata; class Actinopteri; order Cyprinodontiformes; family Cyprinodontidae; genus Cyprinodon; species Cyprinodon tularosa. Next base: position 843,182 of record NW_024038778.1, on the reverse strand, counting down.
TCCTTCAAGCATGGGCTGAAGTGACACCACAGAGCATCATTCCCTGATTTAAAAAGTGCTGTAAATCAAATGCATTGGAAGGCAGCGCAGATGGAGTTCTGTGGGAGGAGACAGGACCGCAGCACAAGAGTGGGAGTGACAGTGAGCTCAGCGAGGCTGAGGATGCCTGTGAGGAAAAAGCTCATGCAGACTGTTGAGACATCTCATAAGTAAAGTTCTGGCAGTCTGCATTTAAAGACTTTTAGATTAAATGTTTAGACTGAGATGACATGTTGTAAAATCGCAGCAATATAAATAAAGTGACTTGAATTTAATTAAATGTTTTATTCCAACTGTGTTTAGGGTATTGTCCAATTTTGTTCATTTCATAGATCTTTAGTGCAATATTGTGTTTTTCTTTATCAAATTGAACTAATATTATGGTTAATGAGTTGTTGGGAATTTTTATTTTGATGTTATGGTTTTTGATTTACCAGTAATTCATTAACCATTAACAAATTAGTTGGTTAATGAATCAAATTCTAATCTGTTGAGTGTTTTTTACTTAGGTAATGCATTTGCAATAAAGATTTAAGTGACTTTATAACCAAAATGAAAGCAGTGTGTAATTATTTAGATTATTTCCCTCAGACTTTTAATAAATATAATTGTTTCTTTCAAAACAACGTTTTGCTTTAGGGCTGCAACTAATGATTATTTTGCAAAACGACTAATCTGTCAATTAATTTTCAAATTTATTTATAAATAATCAGACCTTAAATAATATTTTTTACAGAATTAAACCAGGTGAAACTAAGACTTTTCCACTTGTGGAGTTGTGGATAGAAAATTTTGAGAGGGGAAAAGGGTTTTCTTTATCTCAAATGAGAAATAATTAGATATTTTTTTCACAATTTTGGGTTAGTTATGCTCTAAGTGCAATGCTCTGTCAGATAAAGGCATGTTTTAGAGTCTCTATACTCCATATAATAAATAATCAATTACTGAATTAGTGGATGATTATTTCAATAATCGATTAATCCCGATTAATCAGGATTAATTGTTTCAATGGTAAAAGTTGCACTTTACTGTCAAGTGTGAAGGCTTTTAGAAGAAAACCAAAAAAATTAAGCAGTGGCCTATAAATAACACATGAAAAATTTTACCTTTTCAGGAACAGATGAATGAGATTTACAGTCTTAGCAGTGAGATACAGCACATCCCCCCCCATACAATTATCAGCATCGCTTGTAAAGCTGTGCAGTAAATCTAAAAAAAATATTAACAATTTACTGCAGCAGCATTCAGCGGGTTATGAATTTTTATGTAAGAAATAACAGCTTTTAATTAAAACAACCGATCACTAGCAATCCTAAAAACTCCCATTAAATCATTTTTTTCATTTTGTATTTTTAACTACGTTCAAAGCCGTGAAGTAAATTTTTATTTATTACAACTTCTTTTTTTAAATGAAATATATTTTTCATGTAAGAGAAAAAAAAAAGGCAAATTTTTCAACAGCCAGCCTCCAAAATGTTAAAGACAAAGAAACCAACTAAGTAACTCCTGCATCTTGTATTTATAATCAGAGCCTAATCTGTAATAACATTGGCTTGAAGGACCTTTAACTCTAGAGTAAAATCAAAATGAATAACAATGAATGAATTGAAAACAACTATAGATATAACACAATCTTTAAAATGTATCAACTTGCTCAGCAATTGCAATCTAGAAACGGCTGGAAATAAACATGTTATACTGGTTATGGTATTAATTTCTGATGGTGATGACTTCCAGATTTATAATTTCAAACAGAAAAGGCTGTTTGATTAGAGTTGTCGTTTTCATCTTTTTATACCACGGGTGTCAAAAACTGTGGAGATTACTGTAGTTTTTTGGCTTTTATCTTTATTAAGTAATAACAAGCGAAATGTAGCAGGCTTATTATTCAGAGGGCCTACTTTGATAGTGTCTGTAGTCAGCTACAGAACATATGCTCTCTCAGCTTGCTACCTGTAGTACTACTGCAACTTTGCCATAATTAATGTGATGGGCGGTGCTCCACATCAATTTGGAAATAATCTTAAACTCAATAATGCTTCCAAGCTGTCAGATTTTTAAATTTGGTCAGGGAGCCAATTGATCAGTAGAATACAGCTAAACAGAGTGTGTGTATGTTTGTGTGTTTAACTTATGCCCTATGCAACCAGAAAAAAAAAGACTTTCGTCTCTGATAGTTTCTCCAGCATCAAACCACAAGAGCAGGTTAAAACATATGTTATACACATACAAGAAATGTAGTTTATACATTACTACTAAACACATCTGTTTCTCTGCCACAATCTCCGCCTACTTCTTTCCTTTTGACGTAGTTCATTCTTTAGTCCCAACCCTTAATTATTTATCTGAAATACTGCCTAGGCTTCCTGATGAAAAGCTTTGGCTTGGGTCACAAGGGTCCAGCTTTATTTTTTGGCTTCCACTATTTTTTTTTCTTTTTTCATTTATCTGAACATTCTTTGTCTGTGAGGCACAGCGTATCAATCAACAGTGAACACACCTACCAGGTACTTTCCTAAGGCAGCAGGAGAGTTCAGGTGTTTTTACTGGAGCTACGCCTACAGAATACTTTTTGTGCATTTAACAGATGCCAAGAATCTCCAGAAACAACACACAGAAATAACACATTATGAAAACAAAGGCAAGACAAAAGAGGGGAGCCTCTAATACCTTTAACCAGTTATACCTTTTCAAAATGTTCAGACGCCGTAAAGAAAAAAATAAAAACGGGGGGAAAAACGTTAAGCATTGAAAAAACAAAAAAGAAAAAAAGCAGATAAGAAAAAGATTTGTTTGACTTGCAAACATCATTCTAGCTTTTCTATATTTATCCATCTTTTGTGCTTCATTTTCAGTGTGAGAGTGAGAGCGGCTGTGGATCTACAGCCTTTACTGATCAGGTTTAAAGCTGTGCATAGGAGATAAAGGAAGTCATTAGTGAATTCTGCCTTTTAAGACCCCCTAATACCTTGGACGGGACCCTGGCCAGGGGTTAGGCTGCATCTCTGTGCGTCTGTTTGTGTGTATGTCTGTGCGTGTATAACTAAAATGTTCCCTTTCAGATATGTCACACTGTAAACTCCTGTCCTTTACACAAAAATCATGAACAATTCTTCAGTTTGAATCTGAACCCACTCAAAAACAATGAAAAATAACTACTTATAATTTTATGTTTTATACTACCTGTATTCTTTAATTTATGTTAAGATTGTAAAAATAAGAGTGAAAAGAATCTTTTGATATTTTAGATATCTAGAGCAGACAGACCCGAACTATGAACCTGAAAAAGCGGCTCCAGGACTGGTTGCTGGTTCAGACCAGGTGTTGCTTGATGGAGTGTCTTGATTCAATATTGATAACTGTCCCGTATCAGAAAAAAAAAGTTATAATACTGACCTGCATCTAAAAGCTATAATATTGGGATGAGGATTGAAACTCTTTGCTTCTGTATATAGTTAATGCAACTCATTGGTAAATAATACATGGGTCAGTTTTTCTCTTACTTATTGTTGACTGTTGTTCTCTGTTTGAGTGACGTCACTTTATTAAACCTGTTCAAACATTCCACACAACAATATAAGTAGTAAAGGTTGAAGGATTCATGCTGATAGACATCAATATTGACCTAATACTATGTCAGTTCTAAAAGCAGCAATGTCAGTATCATTTTGGAAATGAAAAAGGACATCCCGAGGAAGCACTGGGCTGTTTAGAACGGGACACATTTTTATTGCTCAAATTAGTACAAATTACATTATGAATTGAATCAGCAGAATTAACTAGTTCTACTTCTTGAAAGTAAAATAATTTGACTCTATAGTGACATCGATCCCAAAGCAGAGCCATGACACCTAAGAGAAAGTGAACACTTAATCTAGGCTGGGCAATAAACCATATTTTTTACCATTACTGTCATTCACTACGATAACCTGCGACAATTTTCCCCATGCTCGTAAAATAAATACACTTAATTCTGCCATTTTTCCTGTGTGCGTTGGTGGTTGGTATTTCCTTCCCCTGTAAGACAGGGCTGTGTGTGTCCAATCAAGTAACTCCACTCCTCATCCAGTCAGATGCGTAAACAAAGAATGGCGGATGAGCCCAGTGAAGAACACAGCTGTGAACAAAATTAAATCAGTAAATCCTGTGGAGTCGAGCAAGAGCAAAGATGAAGCTAAGCAAGCAGAGAAGAAGTTGACAGCGCGTTGTCAGAGTTGAGCGCGTGGCAGACTGGTTTTGAGTGAAGGTGTGCGAGTTTAAACGATGCACATTGTTTTCACTGCAAGCTCAGTTCAATGGCACCAAAATTAGATGTTAAGCAAAAGAAAACGAAACTTTGCCTGAAAACTGTCGGGACTATACAAAGTAACGCATCCAACCTCCACCAACTACAGCCATAATTTTGAGTTCAAAGATGTGCAAAAGGCTCCATTTTCTCTTGTTCAATGAAACATTGTTGAATCTTTAAACCAGAATGGGTACAAAACTTTAATATTTAATTGAAAGTAATGTGCAATTTAATTCATTGAATAAATAAATATTAAATAGATCAGTTGCATTTCCTACACATGCCTTTATTTCTCATAGAGGAGCCACATAATTTATCATGCATTTATCATGATCAAGGTAAAACTGCCCAGTTTATTGTGATATTGATTTGAAGTCATATCGCCCAGGCCTAGCTTGATTAGACCTAAAGTATGTGAAAACATTTGGATTGTATGGCTGCTTTGACTAATGGAGAAAGATTAATAAAATAATGCTTTTCATCTATTTGGTTTAAATAATATCATTTTATTGTTTCACTATATTTTATTAATCAATTTTCTGTATGATGGATCATATACATCATATACACTCTGTTCATTGATTCATCAAATTCTCATTGTTAATTATTGAACCATGTTCAAACGCCACCAATTTAAAAGCCCTCCACTAAACAGCTGACAGACCGAAATGTTGTTCCAAACCTTTATTTAATGGCAAAGAGCAGAACAGGTTTGTGGCTGCTGTCTGGAGGGCCCACCTCCCTCTTTGGAGCTTTTTAGTGTCTTAAGGGGTCACTTTTTTAGTATTTTAGCTTTAAAGGTGACGTCTAATTAAAAAGATTAATATAGGATGGGCATTGGTTTATATCGATCGTAAAAAAGAGTAAAATCTGCAAAATCATTGAATGAAAAAAAATAGGGAAAATTTACATTCTGAATGTTAAAAAACCTTTTCTGCAAAATTAAACTCTTTATAAAGCTTTAGCCGTTATCAACCTTTATTTTTGTGCAGCATTACTTTTTAGATTTTTTTTTTTTTCAAAAGGTTCAGGATTCAGATTCTGTCCAATTTAGAGGAGGGTGTGTGAAGATGGATGATGACAGTAAAAAGATTGATTTGGAAGGTTATGAGCTCATAATGTATCACCGGGCTTTTTTTATCCAACATTTTGCAGGATTAACAGAACTGTAAATCAATATAACTGCTAATAGATGCATTGATCTGCATCTCCCATTATATTCCATTTTCTGGCTCACATACTAAATAAAAGAGAAAGCAGCAAACAGGAGCAACACCTACAGAATGGACATGAAACCACCTGATATGAAAAGCTCTAACAGTCACTATAACAATAGATATGAGACAGTGACTGTCAGTCACATCAGGCAAAGCACTATAACTCTACATGTTGGCATCTATACCACCAATTAGTTTAGTATAAAAGTCCATCCACAGCAGCTGCTCTGACCATAAAGTACTGATAGGGCTAATTAGCCGTATATGTCAGATATGCAGATAGATGTTATATAGTGATTCACAAAAGGATAAATGAAAACACACTGAAAGCACAGCACACTAGGAAACTGACCAGCATTTGTAGACACAGATATAAAAAAAACTAAACACACTCACTGGCTGCAGAATGGTGCTGGACTCTTTAGCGGAGAACAAACAAATACTGCCTGGTTAGAATAAACAAATTAAAATGATTGCAGGTTGGAAAGGGAGTAAATACAACACTTAGCTAATTACTCCGTGTGAGTCTGACTTCAGCTAGACACTCACTGCAACAAAAACACACATTTAAAAAAAACTAAGCAATACACTTAATTTGTTTAAGCAACAGCCGAATAATAAAAAGAGCCCCTTAAAGGCACAAGGCTGCAAAGAATACAACTTATTCCGATTATCGGGGGTTCATGAAAAAGAGAGAGTGCTGGAGAAAAAGGAGTTTCACACAGCCACTTACAGAAACCACTTATAAACACATGACTTCCTTTTAAAGCTGCTTTTTCAGGTCTGGGGGAATGAAACTGGCTGACAGCAATTTGTTTTAGCACGTGACACACAAAAAAAAGGAGAAAAATGCAAGAACACTTCACACAATCCATCTCACACACAGTAAATGTATGGCTCCAAATCACAAAGCTCTTCACTGATTTGATGAAGAGAAAAAGCAATTTATTAAGGATGCCTCTTAGGAGAGGTAGACTCCGGCTTAGCTTCTACACTGGCCTACTTAAGACGCAAGCACACATAAAATAGGTGGAAAACAGTCTTTATTTCTTACCAATACACTAATTTATACTCTCATAGAAATATAGACTGCAGCAAAGGCACACGCAGCTCCCAGAAGACTATCATCAGTAATCTACATGAGTGAATATAGCAACTAATGGAACTTCCATTCCATTATGTGATGTGATCCAAAGTGACACTAACAACTAAACCCTGCACCATAACGCACATACCAGCTGCTTCAAGGGCAGATCTGTTTCTACAACTAAAATGAAAGGCTGCCAACTTCTCATGACGGCCCCTAAACTTTCAACCGACCTCTTCCTTAATTATTTGGTCTTTCTGAAAATCCAAAGGGTATTTTCACAGGCTGGAGCGATTGAAGACAGCCTTGTTAAAATGTAGGCTAGCAATGGGTCTAGTGAAAAGCTCATTGATTTAAGGCTTTTAATTATTATATAGGAACTGGGTGCATGCCTTGCTTTGGTAAGATTTGCTCTATTTTGCACGTTTAATTTGAACTTTACAGGCAAATATATATATATATATATATATATATATATATATATATATATATATATATATATATATATATATATATATATATATATATATATATATATATATATATATGTATGTATAAAATCCGAATACCATTTTTTAGATATACCTTTAATAAGATTGAGAATTTATACTTTTGAATCCATGACCAACTTATAGTATAATTCTGACTGTATATTTGACAGCTCCATTTGGCAGATTTGGTCAATTTTATTTCATTTACCTTAGGACATACATCTCTTTAATTATTTAATAATGCTATTAAATCCAAAAAGTAATTCCAAAAGTAGTTGGAATGTTTGTGTCCTATCAAACCCATGTTTTCCATCATCATAATTACCACCTTAAGTATATTTGTTGTAACATTAGGGCATGGTGCTTGGAATCAAGAGGTTCTAGTTTAAGTCCCACTCCCACAGACTGCCACTCTGGTTCCCTGAGCAAAGACCTTAACCTCCACACTGCTCCCTGGGTGCCGCACAATGGCAGCCCACTGTTCCCAAGGGGATGGGTTAAATAAAGAGAATTAATTCTGCTGCTCTGTCCTTGTGACGATGTAATGACAATAAAAAGAGCTAAAAAACATGCTGTAGAGGACCTGAAATTTCAGCCAGACACAGAGATTCTTTTAAAAGATTTATCATAAAAATAAAGCTAGTGGAAGGACAGTTTAGTGGCTATTAAAGAGTATGAAAATCTGATCAAATGCAGGCGGAGCGCCACTGGTCTGACTCTAGACAGGCCTTCCCTGAGCTACATGCAGTAAAACTCCTCTTAATTCTGGCATGGGAGCTGCCTTGGAGCTCGTCTGCCTGGCTGTGTGTTTCCTGGACGGGGCCGCCTTTTACAGCTGCTTTTTGTATCTCTGCTTCTGTCTCCTTGAACCCCAGTCGGCCTCGGCAGATGGCCGCTCACACTGAGCCTGGTTCTGCTGGAGGTTTCTTCCTGTTAAAAGGGAGTTTTTCCTCTCCACTGTCGCTACAAGCATGCTTAGTGTGGGGGATTGTATTTGAGTCAATGAGTCAATGCAATCAACTGGTTTTCCTTAGATAGAAAACTTTGTATCAATTTGACTGTATGATCTGGTTGAACTGTAAAGTGCCTTGAGATGACATGTGTTGTGAATTTGGCGCTATATAAATAAACTGAATTGAATTGAAAATTGAATTAATTCTCCACAGAGGGGACTGAACTAGAACTTAAGGGTGATGACATCACAACAGGTCATGTAGAAAGAGAGTCTGGGAGAAGATTTTATTCTGTTACTGTTGTCAGACAATCTGTTAGCAAGTTTCAAACTTCAAAGAGCAAAAAGAGAGTCAGGGTCATTTACAAGGAGGCAGACTTTGGATTATGTCTCCATCCAAGAGCAGGGTAAACCTTGTTTGATGAAGTCAGGCAAGCACGAGGCCAGGTAGGGAAATCCAGGACACAGAAACAAGGTCATAAAGATTAGATCAGGCACGAGCAATGAAGAAACTCTGCACATCTACTTACAGGAACTGTCGATAGTCTTGCAGAATCCTAAGGCAAGAAGAGCTATTAAATAGAGCAGCTCACAGGTGAGTGGAAGGAGCCTGACTACAGTAGAGCAAGTAGGCCTGACATACCAGGGAAAAATACTGAGCTTGATGACACGCTAGAAAAAATGTCAGTAACTGTCCAAATATAGAAGGGATGGGAAGCAACATTTTCTAGCTCTGCACCTACAAAAAACTAGCCTTGCAAAATTTCCAGCCACACTGTCGTTTGCATTGGTGATATTGCAATGATGAATGTCATTTGATATATTGTGCAACTCTAATTCATTTCTTCCATATTATGCATGATCCAAAAATGTTTAATAGGGTAGAGGTCAAAGCTTTGGGAAAGCCATTCTGGAAGCTTAATATTAGTCCGCTTTATCCATTCCAAAGCCAGGATGGATGTGTGTTTTTTGGTTCAACTAAGTCAAGTTTTAACCATTTAGTTCTCGATCTAGAGTGAAGATGAAGATTCTGGATAAAACTCTGGTTTTATTTCATCCCTGTTATGCCCCAGAGTTTAAGCTGTAAAGGTACATCTATTTATATAAACATTATCCAGTACAGCCCTGTCAGCACAGTATGCAAGCGTACTGAATGAATACAGCTTTGTTTTATATCAGAACACATGCAGAGGGTTTATATGCTAAACTATGTGCACAATGCAATATTATGAAATTCAACTTTAAAATATAAACACCTAAGTAAGCCAGAGAGCACTCCTAGCTATGCTATTTGTGGATATTGAGGTTTTTTATGAAGCTACATTGGAAAAAGAAAGCTGGGCCAAACCAAAACTAAATGTCCAAAATATTTAAAAGTAATATTGTATGTAGGTCAGTCTAAATTTGAATTACTCACCTTTAAAATATCAGTGGAACTGGATAAAAATTTGCTAAAGTCAAAATGGCTACTGGTAACATCCAATGAGTCCAAAATCCAAATCCATAAATCATATAAAAGTAAGAAAAGTACTGGCTTCATCCATAATGGTGAGGCATTAAATACACTTCTGCTCATGTTAAGAGAATATAAAAATTCTTGGTTCTCCATATACATCTGTGATATGCACAAGCGTATTACATGTAGAGATAAAAACAAGTTCTTATAAAGTAATGTTTAGATTTAAAAAAAAAAAACGATGAGGAATATAAGGTTGGAGAATGACTTAAAAAGTAAAGCAGAGAAAAAAAATGAAATCTAGCCTTATCCTTTAATTATAGATGAAAAGCTGCACAAAACCTCATTAAAACACATGTATACAGATTGGTGTCTGAACACAACAAACTTTTAATAACCACCCATGAAGTCTAATATCATGTTGGATTCATTAGTTGAGTCATGCAACCAGGACAAAAACCCAGCAGCAAGTGATATTTGATCCACAGAGATTACCACAGAAATACATACACTTGTACTGAAAATTAGACACGCACAGACACACAAACAGAGCAACTTCAAAATTCATTCCACTAATACAGTCTCAGTATTTACAACCTGCTTGAGAAAACATGGTCCTGCTTAATTAGATTAAACAACAGTGTGTGTCTGTTGTGTGCGTGCACTCGTTTACATGCACAGAACAACAGGTGAGGCAGGGAGACGACGTAAGACAGCATAAATAGAGGGAGAGGCTGAGAGAGGGAAGGAGGGAAAGACTAGACCTTCATTCTGTATTCAGGGAGGTGGTGTAGATCGTTAGCTAAATAAATTAGAGCCTTGCGGCTGTGGATATCACACCGCCATATGTCAGAGAGAGAAAGCGGGAGGGTGGAGGAGAGGGGAGAGAGGGAAAAGACTGGTGGAGAGGATGAGAGAAAAATCTGTTTGCTGCAGTAAGTGTGAATAAATACATACGGATGGGAACAGAAGCAGATGTGACCTCAGCAAAGAGAAAGCGATGGGACAGAGGCGAAGCAGGGAATCGGCCGACGGGGAGAGGACAGCAGCTAATCCAGCAGATTTCAACTGAGACACAGTTAAGCACATGAGTTGGTGCTCTATGCCCTGGGTCTTCAGAGCTCACAAACACATACATATACACTCTGGGACAGAGAGAGATTAATAAATCAGTAAAGTATTTGGAGAATTATAATGGGCAGAAAAAGATGGCCCAGGGATTGGGTGGCATTACCACAAAGATGGCTAAGTAGAACAGTAATCATAAGAAATATGGCATCCTTAAAAAAAAGCTCATCTGTACAATTATGAATTCTTATAGGTTCAATTTACTTAAGACCGAGAGAACTAAGGCTATGTTCACACTGCAGGAAAAAAAAAAATCAACCAAAATCTTTTTTCTTTTCTTTTTTTTTGGCCAAATGCAGCTCGTATCTGAGTTTTTTGTGGCAATCACATTGGTCCAATCCCAATTAACTCCGATCTGTTCACCAAAGATTCCTATATTTTGCTACTTCCACATGTGGCACTAAATAAGAAACGTATTGTATTGGTCTTAAAGCATCTGCAATCTGAACAGTCATGTCGCATTTCATCCGAGTCTTATATCATCCCGGCTCAGATTATTCATTCATACAGACTCCTCTCTACGTCCCAATTTTTGCATCCTGGAAATCATAGGGCCCTAATACTTTCAGACAGGAGTCTGACAGTGGCTGCATTTAGAAGTAGTCTGAACAATCCATATGGGAAAAAATTGATTTCAGAAAAAAAAACCAACTACTGGAGTTGAACATCACGGACTCCAGTGTAAACATAGCATATCATCAAACACAGTTCAAATGTGATGTTAAACATACTCAGCTATGCTCTTGGTACGCAACAGAAAATAATTTTCTTCCTTTCCTTAAGTTTACTTCAGAGTATTACTGAGACATTTTCCATTTGGACTAGACAGGCTTCTTCAACCGTGGTTCTAGGAACCCATCGACCTGCATGCCTTAGGTCTAACTCTGCCCCAGCAAACCTAAAGCAAATGATTGCTTTACCTCCTCATCAGCCATCAAGAGCTGCAGAGCCTTTTGTCATTGTTTTATCATGCAGGACCGTGGATCTTGATGGCCAGGGTTCAACAGCCTTGGACTAGATTTTTTTACTAATAATGAATGTGGAATTTCATATGGAGCCTTGGCGGAATTTCCACTGATTGCTCTCTACATCCACCTACGACACAGCCAATTAGCTTTGATCCACACCTCAACGAAAGCCAATCGGCATCCAAAGTTCATCTTAAAAGGCCTCCGATCTGCAACTCGTCTGCTATCTAGTGCGCAGGCTTTGGTTGCAGTGTGACTTCATTCAGATGACCCCGTTTCAACCCATCTCCAGCCCCTCCTCCACCATCATAGTTTTATTCCTACCGGACTCTTACTGCATTCTGCGTCTCATTTCAACCGGTCCAGCAGAAGACCCCATGTTGAGCCTGGTTCTGCCAGAGGTTTATTCCCAATGGGGAGTTTTTCCTCTCCACTGTCGCTTCATGCTTGCTCATCATGGACAGGTTCTCTCAACCTGTGTTATCCAAGCTGAACTTCCATCTTCCAGGTCCCTGGGTGATCAGCTCACTCAGTCCACTGGATCTCCCTATAAAGCTCAGCATACCAACTCACTAACCAACAGTCTACAGACTGACCAACTTCATCGATCTCCACTCCACCACCAGTTTCAGGCCTGGGGGGGAAACAGCCCTATTCTTTGCTCCTGTTCATGCATATATATGTCAAAATTCAGCCCTATGTTTCCTGTCGAGGTCTGAGACCCAAAGACTAAGTAATTGTATCAATACATTTTTCTAATTGTCTTAGGGATATTATATGATATCCTCACATGTTTTTAACTCCATGTGTCCTGGCCAAGTTTAGTCTTAAATTAACTAGTTTTTTTAAAGTCACATTGTATTTAGAAAACGTTATGAATGGGGCTCAAAGACTTATCATAATCATAATCAGTTACATTACATATCTCCAAACACACCAAGTTAGATTCATGAGGAACACAAACATAGGATTAAAAACAACCAAAAATGGGCATTTAGTTAAGGTTTTCCAATTTCCCTCAGTTGTGGCACAGCAGTAACATGGATGCACTCACTGTGTCCCTGACAGGGTTTGCTAAAGATCTTGAACTTCATTTGACAGCGGTGTAGAAGATAAACAGAATGTGTTAAGTACCAAAGCACATAAGGCCTCCAGTTACAGCATAGCGTAAACATGTTTCTACAAGCAGTAATGGTCCCATTACTCGCTGAAAATGGCTTACCACCAGATTATACGTCTGCATTTTCTAATAAAATGTGTGCAATGTCAAAACAATATATATTTTTGATGATTTCAACTTTATCCATGAGCATAGAAATGAACAATATGTCAAAGAGATGTTTTCCTCCACAGCTATTTAAGCCTGACTGGTCCTTTCCAACATTTATTTCAGAAACATAGGTTGACTGATGAACATCCATAACCTTTATTGTGAAACATATTTAACTGAGCCTAAACAGAGGGATTGACAGTGATGCTATGTTTAATGGCAAAAAGTAAAGCGTTTTTGTTTTGTTTTTTATTTTACATGCAAAATCTTTAATTAGATCTATATTAAATATGATAATAAAAAGATAATCTCAGTTTATAATCTCATCTGGTTTATCTTTGTTATTAACTGCTCAGTATGTATATGGTTTGTCATTTTATTATAAATATTATTACTTTAACATTATTAAAATTCAGTCATGATCAAAAATATCAAATCAGGGAGTAGGAACTCAACATCAAACTGCAGAGGATTAAGAGGACCATGCAATTACATGAATTGGCTTTTGTGCATAAGATGATATGAAAGCAGTAAAGCACAATATACACCCTGACTGAAACAAATTCTTTGTGTTTTCTCAGGACATTTGCTTGCAAATGAATCACCATGCATGCAAATGCATTCATATGGGCTTTTTGTTGGTTACACAGTCTTTCTTAACTTAAAATCCATTATTTTCCACAGTGTCTGAATTAAACGCAAGCAGCACCACATACACAGAGGCTCCCAGTCATACATAAGACATTATAGCAATGAGGGGGTATTAAAGGTATTACACATTGATTAGACACAACTTAGCTCATGAGGGAATGGAGGATCAGCAGCAGTGGAGGTGGAGGATGAGGAGGAGGCATTTGGTGGTGGGGTTGGAGGGGACTAAAGCATGGGGAGTCTAAAAGCATGTTGGGAGATGAGAGGAAAGGGTACAGAGTGGGGAAAGCAGGCACCCGAGGTGGCAGTGTGTAAATGTCTCCCAACATACCACCTAAAACAGTCAGGAGAGAAAATATCGATGGAAGGGAGTGAAAATGTTGTCTGCAGATACAAATACAGAGATTTTAACACTCTGTTTCTGCAAAAAAAAGTGCAAAGATCTCCACTCTAATAGACGTCTCTCTTTCTATTAATATATAAACAGAAATATATGCACTCACATTCAAACCTCAGCATAGACGTTTTCCCCCCTGACAGTGAAAACCATAACTATAAGAAAAGAGCAGAACAGCACCTGATGCCAGTGATGCACATCCATATCTATTTATGAGGTTCTGCTGATTTCACTGGATTGCAGCATAAAGCATCAGTCCTTTCCTCCTTCTACATCCCTTCAATTCCATCAGGTTTTCTTTAAACTACTCACTTTGTTTCGGATTCTAACTTACCATAAAATGTCTCTGTTGCATAAATAACTGTCCACATTAAATAACCAATTGAATGGCTTATTCTTGTTCTTATGGAGCGAGAAAAAAAAAAGACAAAAAGCTCACTAAAGAAATCTAGAAATATATTTTCTGTGCTAGAATTGACAAAAAGATAAAGAGAAAAGTTTTAGGAGATGCTCTCCTGCTGTTTTTGTTTCTACTTATTCCAAACATTTTTCCTTAAAAAAAAAACTTTTAAAAGCAGAAAGCATAGAAATAACAAGCAGTTTTCTCTTTTGCTGTATACACTTGGCTTATCAAAGCTCTAGCAGAGACGCATCCGCATTTACTGTTTTATTAAGAATATATACAGTGAAATAAATTGAACTTAATAGACCGCAGCTGGAGTTATAGAAAAAAAAACAAGTATCTGTTCACAAGACAGCTTTCATATTTCTACATAAAGAAATAAACATTCCTTCACATGTGATGCCATGACCCAATTTGTTTAGCAATACCTACAGAGATGTAGCTACAAGGTCCCTCATTTACTCCTTCGTGCTTTTAGTTCTTTATCACAGAAAAGACAATTATGGCTAATGTACCTATAATCTGATTATATGACTATATAACTACTGCTGCTAATCTACACTCTCTCTCCTCTTCGTCTTTTCTCTAAGATGATCAGTGATTCATGTCTTTAAAGGGAAGCGTAAGACCAAAAGCAACGGGTGAAACGAACTGTGAGATTAAACTAACCCTCCTACACTACTTTCCCTCCTGTGCTCATCCCCTTCCTCTCTAAATTATCTGAGCTGTAATTAAAAAGTGCACTGCAGCTCTCGCGCCATGCTAACAAGCGGGCTAAATCACGACCACGCGCATGTGCACACACAAGCAGACACAAATCCTGAGTAAATTAAAGATAGTTAAAGCTCAACTAATCATCTGAGTCAGTGCCAAATTGAGTGGTACAGAAGAGCCACGTGTTGTATTGTTATAATTTTTCATCCTGCTGATGTTATTTTAATAAACAAGACGGTGGATGGCTGCTCAGACTAAAATATGGATATGAACACCTGGAAAAGATGAGAATATCAAATAGGAATTTATCAAGGAACTACCCATGTCAACAGAGTATAACGCTTCTAAACTTGCATGTTAAAACTACAAACAGAGTAGGAATTGGGGATTGGAAAAAAAATACATGAAAATAAATGATTTTCAGTATAACAAATATAACATCAAAAGGTTTAGTCTGCATTTCTAATCTTTCCGCTGTACCCCAAGACCCCTCAAAGAAATTTAACAACCCTCAGAAGTCACTTTGGCAAATACTGTAGACCCCCTTGTGTGTCTTTGAATTTGATTATGAATATACAGTAGCTTTTTAGCAAAGGCCATGAAAGAACATCATTGGCATAAGAAGCAGGCAAGATATTTAT
Organism: Cyprinodon tularosa; assembly: GCF_016077235.1. NCBI lineage: Eukaryota > Metazoa > Chordata > Actinopteri > Cyprinodontiformes > Cyprinodontidae > Cyprinodon > Cyprinodon tularosa. The sequence goes on along the minus strand of NW_024038778.1, from coordinate 827,480 downwards.
GAAAGAGCTGCAGAAGTCCATAACACAGGTAGGAGAATCCGTCAACAATAAAACTATTACTTGCCCACTCCACTAATCTTTTACATAGAAATAGGTGAAAGAAAAACACTGATTAATAACAAAAGATATATTCTTTTCCTGTTGGAAATTTCCCAAAAACATTGACTTGAGAACACAGAAAATATGCTTCTCATATATATGTAGACTTCTTCCTAAAACAATCTAAGAAAGGTCCACTGCTCAGATTAGAACAAAAAGTTTTTCTGGCCAAGATGGAGAAACCCGAGTGTTGTGGAAAACAAAATACTTATATCATCCTAAACCTATGTTATCTACCACTGCAGAACAAAGAATTCACAGCATTAAGAGGGCAATCATTTTCTTCTGTATTGACTGGGAATCTGGTTACCAGTACAAAAAAGATGATGGAGCTACTAACAGGGTGAGAAAATATGTTGGAAGCTGCAAGCTGCATCTGAAAGTGGTGTAAGCTCACATTGAACATAAAGCTGTGCAGTTCAGAGCAGGGGTGTCAAACTCAGGTCCTCGAGGACTGCTGTAGTGCAGTTCTTACATATTTCCCTGGTCGAGCACAACTGAAACAAATAGCTAAATTACCTCCAGAGTTGCAGCCAAGTTCTCTAGAGTCCTCATAAGGACCTAATTATTTGATTCAGGTGTGTTAGAGCAGATACACATCTAAAATGTGCAGGACTCTGTTCCTTCAGTGCTGGAAATTGACACCTGTTGCTTAGAGCAGGGTTTCTTTCCTTCATGTTTTACGCTACGTTCACACTGCAATCTGAAGTGACCCAAATCCGATTTTTTTGGGCCCACATGCGACCTGTATCTGATCTTTTTAATGCAGTCTGAAAAACATAGATCTGATTTTTTCCAATCCGACCCAGGCCACTAGGCCATGTGGTCCTGAATCCGATACGAACCTGATCTTTTCAAATTTGACCTGTCTCTGAACGGCCAGGTCGAAGCAGCAAGAAAAACAACAACCATGACAGACGATGATGCGGAGAGCCATATTTATTGCTTAACCATCTTGTAAAGATTGTGTTTTTATGGTTGGGAAAGATCGCTAAATGCGCTCCGGCACTACCATCCATGTTTAGTTCCGTATACACAGTGCTACGATATAATTGCGTCCTCTACTGCGCATGCGCGACACTTGCGTTGTAGGACTGCAGTTCACGCAGGAGATCACATACAAGTCGCATAGATTTGGAAATGTGAACAGCAACGCAAAAAAATCAGATTTCACAGAAAAATCGGAATCGAGCATCAAGACCTGCAGTGTGAACGTAGCCTTAGATGTGTCTCTACTCAAACACACCTAATTTAAATGATTGCAACATGCAGCCTGCATGCCAGCTTATCATGGCCTTTGACAGTTAAAGTCTACAAAAAGGTTAAAATATTTATATAGCTGCAACCAACCTTTTTAAAGGCTTGAAAATGTCCAAGTGGTCTGGCATTACTTTGATAACCCTGGTAAGACAACCCTTAACAATAGCTAAGTAAATCAGGGCATATACTGTGCAATAGTTTCAATCGTTGCACGCGGTTACAGCTCAAACTGTATGATGAAATTGCAGATTTGAATAGTTCATAGCTCACGATGTATCTTCTCACACTGTGCTACCCGACGCTCTGACGCGATCTACCTGCTCACGCTGCACGTCTAAAAACCACCCATCGGACTGAAAACAGAGAGATGGAGCTGGTTGGAATCGTGACTCTGGAAGAAGAAGAACTCCCTTGTTTGCAGAGACACAGTCCTCGAGGTTCTGGTAAATCGGCTCGTAGACGCTCATAGCTCTACTTAAAAGCAGCATTTGTCAACGAACACCTCACAACGGCCGACTGACCTTACGATTTCTGATCAGGGGGCAGTCGTGAGAGGCTAATTGCCTCTTGTTACCCCTGTATACTACACGACGCAGGACGCAAGATCAGGCGGAAACTCAGCCTGATTGAAAAAATTCTTGCACAACTTGAAAATCGGCCAAAAAAGGGTAAAAAAATCGTACAGTCTATGCCTGGCCTAAAAAAACAGACTAAATTAAATTGAGAATATAGGACGACCTAAAAATACTAATGTCAACAGATGTCCTCCATTCTATCCCAGTGAGCCTCATTTACTACACAAAGTATAATGGGTCCAGTCTTTAGATTTGGGAGGCTGATGGAGACTCATACGGGAATGCTGCTGTTACTAAACTGAAAGATAGTTCAGAGAAAGTATTGACTCAGAGGGACAAGGCAAATGCATGTCACATTTTCACATAAATTACAGTATCTTCATTCCAGTTTATCCCTATGTAAATTTTTTTAGGTCTACCAAAGAACAACCTCAGAATTATGTAGATGCCGTTAATGAAAGTATTACAGAATGTAGAAATGTTAAAGAGGTATAAATGCTCATGCAGAACAGTGTAGATTGGTATGTTTTTATTATAAATTAACATTTACAGTACTGCTTAAGTTAAACATGAGCATTCCAGCATAAATCTTTGAAAAAAAAATAAAAAATACTTAGATAGCTTTCTCACATATGATTCTACATAATTATACATTTGATGATTTAAGACTCATCATGTGATTATCTGGTAGTGTAATCACAAAATTAGTTTGTACTGTAGTTCTTTTCACACTGATGAAAACATTGAGACCTGGAAAAGCAACATAACAAGCCAGACACAAAATGAGTGTAGCTGCCTTCGACAATGAAACTGATTGGAGATATCAGGACCCACACTAAACAAGCAAACACAGGAACTTCACTTGGATACAGCTTTGTCAAAAAGTAAATTGACATTTATTCAAAAAGAGAAAGATAAGTAATAATTTAGACAACACAAGTATTTTACCACTAACGCCATACACTAAATAAGGAAACACACTTTTTTATCGACAACAATAGATATGTCAGTCATGTCAATTCTTGCAGGTCCACTCAACTAGTTTTTAATACCTAAGAGCTTTTTCCAGTATAATCCCACAATTACAACCAAGTAAAGAGTTATCACATGGTGTCAGAGGTATTTTCTGGGAAGAAGAAAGCACATCCAAACTGTCTCTAAGCTACTTACGACAAAAGAGAAAAAAAAAAAACAGATCTTTTTGTGAATGCTTGATGCCTATTGTACTAGTCAATTAGTGAGTGCTAAAATATGCCTTTCATACAACAAACAGATTTCATATGGCAGCACTAATTGTAAAGCATCAGAAATGTACAATTAGATGCTATGATCCTGACAGAGAATATCATACTGTGCAACAGAACTGCTAATAACACAAATACCCCAGTGTAACCAAGGAACAAAATGTGCTCTTTGTTAATTCTTAGAAATAACATCTATGAGTTAGCAGGAAAGAAAGTCGACTTATTCATTAAAGAATAAATAAATTCATATGCGAATGACGGCTACTGCCAGGGGAGCTTTAATAGTAGGTTCACATCCAGTGGGAAGAGGGAACAATCAAAAAAGTTGTTCATTTAATGTTACAATAATTTGTTTCTGATAAAATAAAGAATGAGATTAGCTATAATAATAATATGCACACTAGAATCACTGAAAGAAGCCGTCAAAAGAAAAATGGGGGAAAGGTTCTTAGCTCTATACTGTGAAAAGTCTCTCTAAATTGTTGACCATCTTATTTCATAGGAAAAATCTGTCATCAATAAAAATTTCATTACGGAAACTTAATTAACAGAAATTATATTTGTTTACTACTTTACCTTGTGTTAGGATTATGCTATAGTTCACATCCATGCATGAGTATTTAAAAGCAATGATGGAGATGGAGTCATTATTGAATTTGCATTCATTCCTTCAGTGTGTGCAATAATGGGAGAATGGCTGAATCTAGTATAAAGCACTTTGGGGTCCTTGGACTTGATAAAGCTCTATACAAATACGGGCTGTTTACCATTCACTGATTCTGAAGCTAATTTACACTAACTGATATTCTTGTTTTTTTCTGTAAACTCCTTGTTTCTTTTATTCAGACACACTGTGCAGGATAGTTGATTGACAGAAGCAGCCACAGAACTTCTTGGTCTTAAAGAACTGACCCCCAGAACAACCTTTGACAATTTAGTGTGCTTTTTTGGAAATCCTACTTTTCTATCTAAATCTGTCTGTGTGGCGCCCTCCTCGTGTGTAACAATAATACTGCATTTGACTTTGAAATTATTGTTGATAATGCCTTAAAAGCTTTTGTGAAGTCACCAAGTAAAACTAACACCAGCAGCTCTTTCGCTTTAGGCTGTAAAAGTCACTCTGTTTCACACATGCCTCCGTCCATCCATCCATTTTCTTCCACTTATCCGGGGTCGGGTCGCAGAGGCAGCAGTCTAAGCAAATATGCCCAGACCCTCCGATCCACACACACTTCCTGCAGGTGCTCTGGGGGGACCCCGAGGCGACACCAGGCGGGTTCGAATCCAGCCTTTGGTGCTTTGCAGCATGTCTCCCTGTCTCTCTCAAATGTTCAGTTTGGTAATTTGTTAGCTCATCCTTTAATCAGGTTATATAGCATTTCTTAACCTTAACAGCCTACATCCAGCGCCCATATATCGCACATTCCCAGAGCCTCGTTTGAACCCAGTTGAAAAAATTACATGTGGGATGAGAAAGGGTTTGGTGCTGGGATTAGAGGGTCTTTCAAGATTCATGATGTCATCTCATCAGGTACAACCTAATCGAGGTTCTGTATTCTTTTAATCCACCCTCTTCCTGGCCACATTGTTATACTGTGGTGTCTGCTGTGGTGTCTGCTAATTTAGCACCAGATTCTAAAAAAAATTTTGACGATTTGTTTTGTTTGGGACTTTTTATTTTTTTGTCATTTGTTTCCAATGGTCACAAACCCAAGGGCATGTCTACTTTGAAGCTGCTGCTATACTGCAGCTTTTATTAAACTACAGAATGGCACCAGCAAGTAAATATAACATCCGATGAAGGTTTAACGGGATGATATTCTCTCAATGATATTCCTCAATGATATTCCACTCAATGATATTCCATCAGAGTCATAGTCACCCCAATCCACTAAGAGACTAAGGTCCATTAGAGACAATATTAAAAAACTTTTTATAACACAGTAGACACATCTGCAGTGTAGATGGGCATGTGGCAACACCAAGCAGGGCAGCAATAGTCTGAATAAGCTATCATAGAGAGCTTTCTGTTGCTCTACATCTTCTCTATCTATAGATTCTTCAACAAACAGGCAACAAATCATACTAATCTTTCTGGGTCACTGCTATATTCTTATTGCTGGTTAGAGTGACAGCTTGAGTACTACGTGAGTGCTCATAGTGGTTCATCTACCTAAAGCCCAGAGGGGAGACAACTTCATAACCCATATTGTTACTGGGCTGCGAGAGACAACCAGACAACAATAACACATTAGGTGTAATACCCATTGTCGTTCTGACTGTAAACTAAACCTACAACGTAAAAGTTACAATTAGCAACTCATCAAACACTGAAACCGAAGGATCTGCAGTTTAGGTTTTGAGTTTTACCTGGTTTGTAATGGCTTGCCATCTTCTGTTATTTTTTGCTTTTTCTCCTTTGTTTTTTTCCCTGTTCATCCCTGTTTAATCATTTCTCCCTGAGCAACAGCCATCAGATAATTAGTAGATTCTACGCACCTGTGTTTCCTCATTTGCCTATTGTTTGCACTTGTTGTCCCCATTATTTAAGCCTTCAGTTGTTGTCAGTATTCATCAGTCGTCAGTTCTGCTCAACATTTCTGTGTCTGTTTTTCAGTTTTTGTATCAAACCTCCATGTCTGTTTCCTTGTGAACATACTGTCATTTCCTAAAATCATCAAACTTAACATGCTGCTTCCTAGTGTCCCCTTACTCTTTGCCCTAAAACACCACAACAGCCCACAATGAAACACAAGCATGTCAAAGTACAGGAAATGTCAGATCAATACCAAAATAAATTAGATTTTTATTGTATTTTTTTTTCTGGGGCTGCAGATTTGAAAAAGCAGCTAAACACGCTAGAATATGTAACCTGAGTCATTTATATTTATATATGAAAGATGAAGGCCCGACTATCATGATATTACCTCATCTAAGGTGAAAATGAAAAGACTTATTTCAGTTTTGATCCATGCATGCACTGCAAGAAAGAAAGTTTTTTTGTAAATTTAAAAGAGGTAGCTACTGGGAAGTAGCTACTGCTCCCCAAGGGGATGGCTCAAAATGCAGAGAATATATTTCCCCTTTGGGGGACAATACAGGGATTTACAATTTCTTTTTTTTGATTCCTCCCAGCCAGTAGGTGGCTCACTCTCTTACTTGCTCTAGTTCTGACCTTTAATTGCACTGTTTACCAGCCAGTTCCCAGCTTTACTTTGGTTACCATTGGTAAATATTTAATGATAAAAACTCATTCTTATTTCCATCTTACTATTTGTAAATCTCTTTTGAAGTGGATGGGGAGGGGGTAGACCTTGTCATATTTGATTTTTCAGTGCTGAAAGTGAAAATGTAAAATATAAACAAAATAATGATTGTCATCCATTTAATTTTGGATTCTGACCAAATATTCTTAATGCCGTGTCTCAATTTAGTGTAGCTGCTATTTTGTCTAAATAATAATTTCTTTAGTTTATTAATACTGCAAGGTGATTGAGCCGATAGGCTCAAATATACTGTACTATTTTCTATCCAAATGTTTCAGAACATTCAAACCTTACAACAGACTTGCATACAATTGCTTCTTTTCCTCTAATAAGTGCAACTGCATTTCGTATTTAATCCACAAAGGGTATGAATACTTTTTAAATGCTCTGTGCACTAACCATGAATAAATTCAAGGGCCACACTTTAACAACTTATAAAAGATGGAGAGTGGTTTAGCAGCAGAAATGACAGACATCATTTGAACTGATATGGAAACGTCCAGACACTTCAATAATTGTTCTCATAAATAAACTTGATGGTAGCACAGTGAGACCAGTATAGTGCCATTCTTGTATCTTAGTGGTATTCGTGATTGCACCACAGCATGCAAAGCTCCCAAGCTACCTCTGATTGGCTGATTGAAGTAGACTAATGAACGACTGTGCAAAGACCTGGAGACTTATTCTGGTCTGATTAATGTGTTTTCCTCAATGCCAATTAAACACTGATTACACAAATTAACAACGCTGGGCCACCATAATCACTAAGTACTCACACAGAGACTGAGGTTGATGGAATGGGTAACACACACACACACACACACACACACACAATGCTGTAAGGCACCACGCCCCATTTGTCCTTCTATCCTTGCCCACAGCCCCTTCAAACGCTGCCAGGCCCGACAGTTGTTATAACCTAATGCTTTTAGCTGCAACTTGTCCAAGATAGAGTTACCGACCACATTTACCATCCACCCCATTTCGTGGCTCACTCTGCTTCTCACACACACACAAACGCACACACAAGAGAGGGGAAAGAAAGACATCACCCGCAGCCACACAAGAGTACTCATACAATAGGTCTGAGACAGACAGCTGGTGCCAAAGGGTGCAGTTAGTGTATCCCCCCTCTGGGATTGGCCGCCACCAGCTTCCCTCATATCGAACCAGAGGGAGAACAGGGACAACAAGCGGGAAGATTAAAGGGAAGGAAGCAGGCTCAGGAGAGGGAAAGGGGGAGGAAAATGGCAAAGTATGAGAAGAGAGGGAAAAATAAAAAAAAGTTTCTGCACACTGAATGTAATGTGACACCACAGAGAGGAGGGGGGATGGAGTGGGTGACAACATGGAAAGAGAGTCAGTCCAGAAGGTGAGAGAGCATGTGGAAAAATCAGAGACATGGAAAAGTATGTGCAAAAGACTTAACCCTAGAAGGCTTTTTTCTTGGTTTTACTGTTTTTTAACATGGATGTTATTATTTTTCATAACAGAACTGTAGTTACAAGAAATACTAATCTCTAAAAGGGTTGCTAAGGTTTTCCTTTTCAAACAGGAAATGGGAAGGAAGATAGAGGAAATGTTGTATCTAAAAACAGTGTCGCTATTATTATTAATGCTTCCCTTACATTAGAAATGTACTTTTTGCTGCTCAGGAACACATTCAGCTTATTGCATTCAGAGACAGTGACACATAATCCAGAGTTTAAAAAAAAATTACTTCCAAGAAATGGCTGTGTAACACATTATCATTATAATATATAATGGTTTAGAATGCAATATTTATTGTTTGTTTTGTTTTTTTACTCTAATTCACACTTTCCAAGCCAGTAAGATATTCGGCTTTTTGAAAGGTTCCTAGTTATACCAAATGCCAAAAATCTACAGATTACAGTGGCCATGATACCAAAGATCACAAAGAGAGCTGAAAGCTAACATGATAAAGAAAAAATATAGATTCATCTTTGACAACACCAAATAATTGTCAACTATGGTATGTTAATTTGCAAAGAGTATCTCTTTTTTTACTATAAATAATAGAAAAAATACTTGTTAAATCTTTGGGCACATAAATAGTAGATTGTTACAGCCCTACAATTTAGGCTATGTTTAGTGAAATTATTAGAGCGTGTAGGTGTGTGTCTAAGTTTGTGCAGTGAGGACAATGTCAGCAGAAATGTCTTGCAAACAAATTAAAACAATAACTACAGAATAATAATAATAAATACAGTCCTCTTAACACATCAGTGTGTAGGCTGTTTTATATGGTAAGCATTTCAGTCTATAAGAGTTAAATTGTCACTTTATTTTTCTAGACCAGGTATGATTAAGTTCAATTTTGATCTATTGTAATTCTTAACAACCAAAAGGTCCAAAAAATGTAGTTGAAGCCTTTAGCTTAACACTGAAAAAAATATTTCTCCTATATCACTGTCCCTTAATTGCCTTCAAGTTAAAACCAGAGCATAGTTTTAATTCCTCCTTCTCACATATAAAGCCCATAATAATCAAGCTACAAAATATACCAGAGCTCCATACTTCGTATTTCTATAATTGCTTGATAGTTCCACATGACCAATGAAAGAAGAAATGGAGAGAGTGGCTTTTATTAATTCTCTGTGATTAGTGGGAAAATAGTAGATTTAAGATGTTTTTATGCAAGAAAATTTACCTCAAAACACAATCCATGCAGTCAATTCACCACGACTTTGAATCTAAAACTATTTCTTTGAATCTGAATTTGAAAAGATGAAGGTGCCGGTACTTTTAACATCTTTGAGTAAAATTGATTCAAAAGCTTAACTCCACATATTGACACACAAAAACCTGGCCTGGTTTTTCTCCCTGCTTGAACTTTAAGTCAAAATTTTGTCAAAAGTTTAATCATTCAAACCATCTATGACTTTATGTCTATTATGGCAAATGGCCGCACAATGAATACAGTGGATAATAATCTTTACCTTCTTGAAAATGTAAATGTTTTCTACGACTTTATTTTGTATGTAGCTGATATATAATTTCCCTACATAACATCCATCCGTCCGTCCATCCATTATCTGACACGCTTGTCCCAATTGGGTCACGAGGGGTGCTGGTGCCTATATCCAGCTATCAATGGTCACACCTAAGGACAATTTAGAGAAGCCAATTAACCTAACAGTCATGTTTTTGGACTGTGGGAGGAAGCCGGAGTACCCGGAGAGAACCCACGCATGCTCAGAGAGAACATGCAAACTCCATGCAGAAAGACCCCGGGCCAGGAATCGAACCCAGAATCTTCTTGCTGCATATCTATCACAAAACTGTATCAACTGTTAGATTGGATTTATCTTTATACCTCCTCCCAAAAAAGAACTTTTCTATCATTTAGATTTACAGATAATTATTTTTTATCCATCCAACTTTTAGAGTTATTTAATATTTAAAAAAATTAATACCACAGTTTCTATGGTTAACTTTAGTTTTCTAAAAATATATTTTTTTAAATCAATAAATATAAATAAATATTCTATTCTTAATTATTGATATCTTTGACATGCATCACATATTAGCATTAACATTAGTAACGGCCAATGTCTTTATTCCCAGTCTTTTAAAACAAGCTTGGACGTTCAAAGCGTATTGATTTGTTAGCTTTGTTGCTAGTAAAAGTCTAAAATATTTTTATATTATCTATAAGAATATTATCATCAGAACAATGAATAGTAGTATAATCAGTAAATATTTCCTTACAATATATTTGACACTTTGAATATATATTTTAAACAAATTAAGTAATTGAGGACCTAATGCAGAGCCCTGTGGGACCCCTCAAGCAGTACTCATGCACTCTCATCTGCACATGCAGTTTTCTATCCCATAAACAACTTTAATACAAATTCAAAGTCCTTTCCCTGATGCCAAATCTCTCAATTTTGTTAGATAATATGAAATGATTGAAGGTATGAATGGCTTTTATTTTAAGTCAGTAAATATCGCAACTGGTTTTTGTTTATTTTTTTGCTATCACCTGAAGCTGTCACATCTCTTAGATGAACTATGGTTCTCAGTTTTTTGAAGACCTGGCCCTTCTTTGAGACACGTTAAGTCTCTCGATCTCCAAAGCATAGCTATTTACTGAGCTTTTACAGAAACTACCTTTATGTGCCGTTTGTTTTATCTTTTCAACTTTAAAATTGATTTAAAACATCAATGCAAGTGAAAACCTTTTAACCAACCTTTATGATAAAGTGAGTTTCACTGCATTTTTTTGACACCAAAGTCAATTAGGATGTATGTACCTGACCTGAGTCTGCCTAAATAATTGGATTTATATTACTTTTTTAAATGCCTTGTGACGACATTTGATGTTTTATAAAAAAAGACTGAAGTGAATAGCTGGTTTTATTGTCTTTAATTTTACAATAAAGGTTAAAAGGAATGAGTAATCATCAATGTAACATTTATACCCTAAGGGAAACAAGAGAAAATTGATTTCTTAATAATAAGGACAGTTTGATATACTCTATAAAAGAAATGTGTATATTAAAAAATGCTTCAGTTTTCTTTAGCAATAGCAGTGATAATACCAAGGGGAACCTACGAAAACTTGTCCCTAGTGCATTTTTTTACCCTTTTAATGCAAATAATTGAATTTATGCACTGCTACAAAAGATACACTTATAGCCATTGTATGACAGAATTTGGAAGGGATCATACAGTCATGACTTATTCTGTTAATATTCATTATATGAAAGAAATTAGATATAGAGTTAGAATAGCATAACCATGAGAAACAGATGAGAAAACCAGGCAGCATCAATCTAATATGGTCCAAGGTGTCAGAAGCACAATAGATTTTTTCAATTTAAAAGCCAATTTTCACTGAAAATTGCACCAGAAAGCTTACTATATCTATAAACCTTATACAAAAAAACTGCTCAGGTGCACACAACCCCTCCCCCCAAAACACACATAACTTCACAAGAAAGGTGTGTAAAAATAACCCTCTATTTGTGACAAAGCACCCATAGAAACCTTTCATCCAGTATAATTTACCAATATACTGAGTAAAAAAAATTAAAACCTTAAAACTAGAAAAACGAGGACCAATGATTTTTCTCACTATGGAAAAACAGAACTCCTAAGAAATGATGGTTGCTGTAATCAGCATATTGTTTGCCTTGAGCTGTAGACTGGCATTTAAAACAGTGGATTATTAGAGCAAAACCCACACAGCGCCTTTCAGAGAACAGTATCACATTACTGAAGAGAATTAAATAATATTTTATGATCCAATACCAATGGCACGCTGGCCAAATGAGTATCTGTCATCTCTCTGTGCAAGTCAAACAATGTTTTTCTCTATGCTAAACATCTTTATCAAAGATTTGTATAAGTAGGCTATACATGACTAAGAAGATGGGCTGCTGTCCATGAATGTAGGACAAAGCGTGGCGCTGAGCCCTCTACTGTAATGGAAGTAAACAGCACGCTTGGCTTCACTTAAAAAATTATGTCAGGAAAGTGGAGTGCTTCTGGACAGGTTAGGCTGCCCCAGAAAGTACATGGCCACAGGACATTCTCATTGACTTCTCAAATCTTGAGGGCAAAATGAAGACTAACATTGAACACATCCATCATATCTTATGCCCTGAGAGAAATGCCAGATATTACTGTCAGTAGTTTATACTTGAATCCTTTTTTGACAACACACAAATTCAGCATTAGAGTTAGTGGCTAGCTTGATGTGGTATCATGCATATTCCTCTTAAGTACAAAAAAAATCAATTGGGACAGAAATTAAATAAGGAGTCGATACAAAACATTGTGCAAGCCCGAGTTGAAGTGCATCAAAACACCTCTTTTCTCATCAATGCAGTCGTATATGAGAGGTGTAACAGGAATGACATTCTGACTTCCAATCTTCCTCAAATGAAATACGACTTATATGTATCAACAAGTTTTACAGCACCTGAACCTGACCTTGTAGTAGAGCAGTGGGAGATATTAGATGTTTACAGCCGATTTCATATGGCCTCTGTATTTTAAGAGGCCAAAAATAATGACACCAACGTTGTCAATGTTAATGCCAATATGCCATTCATCCATCATGCTGCATTTGCAAAAGTTAATGTTGTTTTAGAAATAGTAGCTATGAGTGTTACTTTCAACATTGTCTACATTAGAAAATTATTTCTGGGGAGAATACTGTGAAACATAGAAGAGGTATAATTTTTCCTTAAAGTAACATTGAGTAACACTTTTACCTTAAAGGAGCAAAAACTAATAATGAAACCTAGTGTTTCAAATCTGAACGCACAAACAAAAATAACCCTCTCCTTCCTCCCTTTAGAAAGCATTGTGCTGGTTGCCAATTCAAGAGAAACGGACATAGTGCAGCAAAACTCGAGACAATGATGATCATCTACCAAAGTAATTTATTGTGTAAATACCCTTAACTTGTTAGGCTTGTTAGGTATGGTTGAGACTATTTCCAGTACACTTCTCCAGCTGGCATCCATGTTGGCATTTTTTTGCTTTTTTGGCAACTTTAGAAGTTCTTTTATGAGTTACGGTTATGGGTCAAAAACTAGGAAGTAAAAACTTCTACTGACTAAACTAACAGTTACTTCTCTAGGTTTGAAACTCCTTTCAAACCTAGAGAAGTTTTAAAGGGAATGTCAGATCCACTTAGGTTGACAAAATGAAAATTATTTTGGTTAATTTAAAAGTAAATATCTTACTTATTACTGTTTTAGGATTTTTTATTTTATTCTAAGTCCCTGTCATGGTAATCTAAGTGTTTACAGTATAAGATGATAGATGGGTCTGACATCTCCCAACAGTCCCACTTCCAACTTGTTATGCCACCGATTCAGATGCAGTCCGACAACACTGTCCATATTCACACAGTAAGGCCTGGGATACACTGTGCGATATTTTCAATCGTTGCTTGTCGTCCCAACTCCAATTGTGCATATCAATCCCCGAGTTCAAAGTTTGCACCTTGCGATGTGTCCTCACGCTATAGGAACCGACGCTTGAATGCGATCTGACTGCTCATTCCGTATATCCCCAAAGACAGGCCGGGGACTTGAACAATCCTTACATGCAACGCAATAAATAAAGGTAGCAAGTAATAGAAGAAGAAGAAAGTGTTTTTGAGCATGCTTAATGTGAAAATCTTGGAGGAATGAGTTCTCTCTCTGGTTGTCACTGCTTCAACATACAATTCACTCACATGTCACGCCCACAATATCAAACACGATTTCTGACTGGGAGGTCGTCATCAGGTGCCAATCGCCTCTCCAGACTCCGTTGTATACTGCCAGACACGTGACACACAATTTGTTCAGGAGTCAGCCTGATCACCAAACTTTACAAACTACTGGAAAATCATTTCAAAGGATAACAGCTGAACAGTTTTACAGCGGTTCAATTTAAGGTCTTTTGGATTGAGAGCCTCATGCCCCCTTAATGCTACCCACATTTTCAAATACTTTGTTCGGATATGCATTGTCCAACTGATTTGACATGTGCTCTAGCTGTGGGGTGCCACTACAGTCACCTGTAGTAACACATATTTCATTTCATTACATTTATGTAGCGTTGCATGTCAAAAATGATTAAACGAAAAGCTATTCTCATTAAAGGAAGAAAATATTTATAATTGAGCATGAAATGAGAAATTTATAAAATGCCAAAATAAACTGTGGCTACTATATTTTGAAGTACAAGTCCTGTCAAGTCAGCAGACTCATTAGCAATGTTTTGAATCTAACGTTACGAGTTCGATACATTTTATGTCATTTTTCAAAAGGATAAGATAATTAAAAATGAAAAGGAATTATAAGTTACTATTTTGCTGTCAGGGGAAAATACATAAGATGTATTTTGTCATATATATATATATATATATATATATATATATATATATATATATATATATATATATATATATATATATATATATATATAGATCGTTATGAGGTTCTATTGTGTAGGATTGTGGCTTAATTTTTTTAATCAATTTGAACTAGTTAATTTTTAGGTTTGTGAACTTAGTTCATTTTTTAAAAAGTGAGCAATCAATGTGAACTTGTTCATGTTCATTTGTGTGAACCTAACTTTAAGCTGGTTCTTTTTTACAATGAACTGGTACAACATCACTTACACCCTGCTCTAAGATGCTGGATTTTTAGGGGTTCTTTCATAGCCGCACCTGGTATGGTTTTGGGATTGTAGATCTCGGCATCCGTTGTCAAGGCCTGCTACTGTGTCACCAAGATCAATGCAAGTCTGCTGTCCTTCAGTCTAGCCCTCAGTCATTCGTAGGACTTGATCATATCAGGTTTTTGAACAATCAGTCAAAGTCACATGGAAGGACATGGATTTTCCTCCCCTATACATGAATACATATAACATAATGTTCAAGGAAAGTCATGAATGAGATCAAGCTTTCTAACAAACTTTCTAACAGTGTCAAGCAAACAAACAGGGAGACTGCTGCAGTGGGGAGGATGTCCAATTCATATTGACATTCCAATTGCAATAAAAGGGTAATGTTATAATTAAAAGAAGGTTAATAACAAAATGTCAATTTTACAGGTAGGAAATAATTATAAAAAGGTGTATGCTTTCCTTATATATATTTTTTTCTTTTTTGGCCTAGTTATCTTGTCTCTTGGTCTGAAACAGCTTTATTAGGTTTTCATACTTACTTTTTTTTAGTTACGACTCAGGACGCTGGACAAATGAACTAACCAGGCATTAATTTATCATAGCCTGGAGGGTGACTTAGAATAAATGTAATAATCAAGGTATTAAAGCAACTTTATACTATAAGAAGGTGTTGCAATATAATTCCAACAAACTCTATTTATTGGACCTCACCATGAGGTCTTCTGGTTTGATTATGTGATTTAATCTTTCAGAACCATGTAAATAAAATGTAAAATAAAATATTCAGAAATTCTTGTGGAATTATTTATCGCCCTAATTTATTAACTACCAGCCAAATAAGGCTAAACGATTTAACAAAAAATCTAAATTGCAATTATTTTCAACCCATATTGTATTTGCAATTTGTTTGCAAATTGCATTTACACTCATGTATATGTACTGTATATGTTTCACTCTTGGGTTTCGGTTGTTAATGACCTTGAAAACTTGTGTGTCCAGAGTCCATTGTTGCAGGACTTTATGTTATCCTTTTCCATTAAAAATTTCTTACTTCTGACACCATGCATGTAGCTGTGTGCTAGCTGCAAATATCTCTTCCCTTTTTTGCAGCAGCAAACCAAATGATAATGTCTAATGGACACCTAAAAGGCTGTAGTAAGAAGTTTGGTGTCTTAATCGTGGTAAATGTAATACATTAGGACTAAAACTCAGTGCCTCTGCGATTTGAAATTGTATTTTGCTAAATTGCGATGATGTTGCAAATGCAATTGATTGCTGAGCACTACCGCCAAACCACTGCATAACATTTTTTTATGCAAAATCATAAATATGAAATAAGTATAATATTTGGCAAAAAGGCAAATCTTAGCTTTTTATTCTAAAAAGCTAACAGCAAACTGAAGCAAACTACAGCCCAGATCAAAGTGTTCATAAAGATCCCAATGTATTTCAGGATCTTCCTAATGTTCCTGCCTCTTCTTACTCTTTTATGAGACTCTTTAGGATGTTGCTAACAAGAAACAACAATGACGGACACTTTTGAACGTGATGGACCATCTGCTGAGTCAAACATGAGCATCTGAGAAAACACAGCTGAGCCTTCAGACTGGGATATATCTCAAGACAACTGCAGCATGAGGATGTTTTTGCTTGTGGGTAAGTATGCATCAACTCAAAACTCCACAGAGGATCTGCACAGGTTGAAGGTTTGTATCAATGGGACAACAAGATAATGAATTTCTCCATTTCGGTCGAATGCTTTCATTTCATTTTCATTTGTTTGCCTTTCTCTCTCCCTCTCTTTCTGTAGTTCCACATTCACAAGATAAAGAGGATCCTATGAGGGACGACGCGCGACTCTGCGTGCACACATTCATTGTTTGATAGGATAACAAAGTGTCTGTGGGGCTTGTGCGTGTGTTTGTGAGTGCTTGCCTGTGCACTTAATGAGATGAATGTGTGTCCTCCCTCTCCTGCCCAATTATAGTGAGTGGAAGAGAGATATGAGTGTTATGGAGGAAAGAAAGTTGTATCGCAAGAAGGGATGGAAGAAAAGAACGATGTTCAATGATTGGAAAGATGGAGTGAGCTGCAGAGGAATTGAAATGGTAAAGAAAATAGAGCAAATCCATTAGGCAACCAGTTCCTCTCTTCTCTGTCAGAAGAACTCACTTCATCTGTCATGACTAATAATGTTTAAATCTGTTCATTTCTTTGAATCTCATCAATCTATCCCTACAGTCACAACAAGGAATTCCCTTTTACTTTCTCTTTAAATTACTTAACGTTTTCTTTCTTCTTTATTAAAGTGTAGCTTCTTGTTTAATGCATATGACAAAGCCTTTCTCTTTCCTTCCAAGAAAGAAAACAAAATAATCTGGTTATCATTAACCCCCTTAATTCATTATAAAAAGGTCATCTTAAAGAAAAAAAGAAAACAAGGTTTCCTGTTGAATAATGGGCAATTCTGGTCCCATTGTCATGCTACCTGATTAAGGTTTGTAACCTTGTAGTGTTTAGCGACAACCAATCTTACCTCACAATAAGAAGGTTAGAAGTTCAACCATTGCATGCTGTTATGATTTATTATATTTAAAAGCATGCCTAGGTTTTCAAAGAATGCTCAATCTTCTGACCACAGGCCACAAATACGGATGCTATGTAATTAGCGATTTTATTGGACCTTGGGAATTAAAGTGCAAAGGGTTTCTCTAACAGAGTGATGACCTATAGAAAACCTAAAATCAGACATCTCTCCTCATTACCAACATGAATATTCCTGGTATACCCCAATGCATGTGCAGAATTATGCTTTCCAAAACTGATGGTGGGACAGGGTGACTTTTTACCATCTGTCTACGAACTGCAGGTGCAAAATAGCGTTTTTGCTATTTGTGACATATTGGCAGCAATGTTATTAATATGCATCGTCCTAGTAATAAATAAATGCATTTAAATATTAGATCAAATTGTTTCAGTATCAAACTTTTTAATAGTTGTGTGTAAATCAAACTACATCTGAGTCAATAACTTTAAAAATAAATCAGAACTCAACTGCCAAAAAGAAAGAGCAAATATTAATAAAATGATTGTTTTTAGATGGCGTTATTACACCACAAGAGTAAATCAAAGAGAAAATAAGATTTTCCTCACTAACTTTTCACAGTAATTTTTAAAACCCCCTGTGAACAGCGTGAACCTGGGAACTAAAAATACTGCAAAGGAAAGATTGTGTTTAGCTACAGTTAAAGATATGACAAAGCTTGGCTTTTATGTTTGCTGCACAATAAAAAAATAAATAAAAAAACTACAGTCGACTCTTTATTCTGGCCAGAGGCCACATTGCTTCTCACTGTCACATACAAACATGCAGGTCCCCTACAGCTGGCTGGCTCCTCATAGGCTTGTATCCACCTCTACCTTGGATCAAAGCAACAAAAAAAAACCTCTGGCCAGACACACACAGCCTCACCCACACACACGAATATATGACTATTTCTGTTCGAGATCAAAAAACTTTTTTTGTTGTTTTTTTGAGGGGGGGAGGGTCTTTTAAGTGTCACAAACACATAGAAGGCTCATCTTTCAGGCTCCTGCAGCAGATCAAACAAAACGAGCTGTGAATGCACATCTGCACTGGGGCACAGCCCTTGGACGATGGTCACCTCTGCACTTTACTCAGCCCACTGTCGCATTTTGGGATTGGAATTATGCAAGGATTCTATTCAAATTACTGCTGTAAACACACAAAAAAACAACAACATGCACAAATATGTGAAACACGTCTTTTAAGGTGAAGTTAAAACAAGGATTACTGGGAGCAAAGGTTCATTAAGAGCAACTATTGGATCTGTGGATGCCTGAGTTAAAAAGGACTATTTAAAATTTGTATCTGAGTAACTGGGATAAATAAAAGGCAAAGACTCAACAAAGATAAAAGCAAAAACACTTGAGAAGTAGGAAGACCTGCTTTAAGAATGATCTACCATAGGGTTGCCGGTTTGAATCCTGATGAACACGCAAACATTAAAGGTGATGCAGAGTCACCCACTTCGCCTCGCTCTTAAGACTTTTTGTAAGAAGTCATCTAATTTACTGCTTGCAAAATGACTGGCAGTATGAGCACTTCCCAGGTGTTAGGAAGAAGAAGATAAGGGAGAGGAAACATTTCTCTGATTTACCGCAAGCCACCTGCTACTTTACTTCCACCAGAAGTTTCTGTAAAAACAAATCTGCTTTTAGATTGCATAGCATGAAATCCTGTTATCTATCATTTTAACAATCCAAACTGTCTTGTCTTTTAATGTTTAGATGAATTTTAACTTAAAAGCATACATTAAAAGATACTTTCCGCAAACAATTTTGCAGAAAATAAAAAATATGATAAAAATTTGATCTGTGAGTCTAACAATAGACTGTGGACATGAGACAATGGAAAAACTGTTGTCTTACTGAGGCTGATATGTGGCCCTCCTTTAGCTTTCACGTCATGATATTATGTTTTTTTTGAAAGAATGATCAAACTTGAAAAGGCTTCCAATCTTGTAAACAATTAAATCCATAGTTGCCCTTGTTAAACCACCTGAAAGGCGACGCACAGCAAAAGATGGAAAACAGTCATTTAGAGATGCACTAACGCAGTTTCAGAAAATGTTTATCAAATCACAAGTTTGTCTCATTAGAAGGCATTTCAACAAGCCGAATTGACATGGTGACACATTGTGGGTATTTTTAAACCATAAAGTTTTAAAACCTTACAAAAAATTTTGTTTTTCATTCACCTTGGACTGAGTGATGGAAACATTCAAAGGGAAATTCAGATGCATCCTTATCTGAGGGATTAACCACCTTATCTAACTCTTTTCACTGGACTTCTCTGGATGACAGAGCTCCTCTTCGCTTCTTCTAAAGCCAAACAAAGCCTACTTCTAATGCTTGTATATGTTATCTTTTATATTTGAGTGCTTTTTGGGATCCATATCTCTTGAACATAGGGGAGAGCTAAAATATATCAACAAACAGAGCTCATAAACTTGGATTTTCGGCCCAACTCTTATCTTTACCTCAACAAATAGTAGCAGTGTACAGTGGCCCAATTAATTCAGACGAGGCCTCGTTTCATCTTTCCATAACTCGCTCCATCCTGCCATATCCATCATCAACAGGATACCTTTACCGTTCAGGCACCAATAGATGCTGCTCCCCGACCCGCAGGCTGCAATCCAGCTTTACCAGTAGATGTGGGTCCTAGTATTCAACAAAATATCCTGATTGATACTGATTGATTCAAAGGTCACAAACCATGCAGTTTGCAGATTGTGAAAACTCTAAAACTTTGTTCAAGAAAGCTGTAAACCAATAAATTGACACGCTAACATTTAAGCCAATCTTTTACATTCTACTGACATTTTTCTTGAGGCATGTAGATTTGAAGTAGCTGAATCGATCATCTTCATAAGCAGTTTTATTTTGTTGTTTATATTTTGCATTTAAGTGATGCAATGTGTTGCAAGTAGTGTCTGTTGTAGTTAGTGTCTGGAGGTAAAAACAAAACCTACTTAGACTGTATTAGTGCTCACAATTTTGGAAAATATTTTAGACTCTGAAAACGGATGTAGACCTTTTACCATGCTGTGTGTTTTTGTCTACTTTGTTACATTTAACGTGTTCTTTATCAACTAAGATAAAATATCACTGATAAAAGAGGCTAAAGCTAAAATAGAATAAAATGACATATGCTTTCCCTCAGTGAAAACAGAAGGTGTACCAGGAGCAAAGTGACAGGGAAGTCAAAGGGTGCAGTTTCACACATAAGGTAAAAATATACAATGAAAAGAAGGTGAGAATAAGACTGTGCAGGAGTAATATCAGATCATTATACTAAACTGGACAGTTTGATGCAGACTTGTTTTTATCTCATTTTAATGCAGTTTTTGTTTTATAATGAGTAAAGTCACGATTAGAGTTTCGTTGTAAAAGACTCATTTGACATGTGTCAGTCCCAAAGTGAACCACAATGTAGAGGAGCTGAGAGCAGTAGCCCAGTGCATGCTAAGGTCACTGTATATGAAGTTATCAGTTGCAGTAGTCCCATTTAACCCGAGAAGGGAATCAAACAGGCAGTTTCAGACACAAAAAAGCATTTCACAAATGCGAAGTACTTTTTTAAATTAAAAGTCAATTTATGGTTAAGAAGTCCTTTAAAAGTGTCAACTCTACTTCTTAAACCAATGAAAACTATTTTATTATCTTATCTTATCTGTTTATTCTCTAACAATCTGTGATTTCTCCTTTCACAATAACATTTCCAATAAAAGAGAAATTGTATTCGCTTCGCAATATTGTCCTTCTGGCAAAAATGATGACCTTTGAGAATATCACTGAATTATGAAGAACAAGAAACCTTTCTTTAAATTCAGGGTTTATACAGGAATGAGTAAGTCTAATTTAATGCTTTTTTAATGTTTTTTTTTTTAATGCTCTGAGAAATAATTTTAATGCCATCAACAAGGCATCAACATGAGCTATTTTTGTTGAAATTAGCATTTTCCCCATTCTCTTCTTTTCCGAGCATACGGCTTTACGATCAACCAGAAGGAGTTACACACAAATATATTGTGATATAACATATCTGACTAAATTGTTTAAAAAAAATTTTTTTTTAAACAAAGTTTTTTAAATGCCACAATAATAATAATCACATTTAATGAATTTTAATGCCAATTAAGGCCTTAATTTAAAAAACAATAATTTAATGACTTTCAATGACTTTTAATGACCCGCAGAAACACTGAAATTTAAAGGGACATTATAAACCATAACGTCATTGAAATATGTTATTAATTGTCAAATAATCCTCTCAACACAAAGTAATTATGCTAACCCTAGCCTGCAACTTCAGGCAACTACATCTTCTGTAAAGGAAGTCTCAAAAGAGTTTTGGGAAAAACTTAATATTTTTCTCTTCCTGAATAACATTGGGAAATGAGTTATATGGTAATTATCTTAACAGAGAATCTTCCTTAAAATTTGTGAGGCGTAATCCACCCTAACAACTGGGTTAGTTAAACTGTAACAACGACTGCCTTTGAGATAATTGTGAAAAAAGTTTGCATGGCCCCTCAGATTGAGTTTAACTTCAGAAAGAAGCCATGGTAAGGTCAGCAGCTATTACTAAAAGAAAATGCAGGATTCTTACAAACAAACCTAATCATTGCCTCTAAATTAAGTATTATAAAATCTGTCCACTTGAAACCTTTTTTTTTTGACATTGACAAAAAGAAAACATCAATTATATGCAAACTATTCAGAGACAAAATATAATTGAACCTAGTATTCCCAATGCCATGAATCGCAATAAGTAGACAGTTTTCTACTTAGAGAGGAGTTAAAAAAGCTTTGAAAAAACAGCTTTGAGAAAAGAAATTGCTAACTAGATTATGAACATACCACGGGATCAGATTTAATATGGCTCAGAAATACACAGAAAAACAACCTACACTATTTATATACGAAGTGGGTTTCACAAACATTTACTCCATGTGGAACCCATGTAATTAGTACTGCTTTGATTAGACACTAATCCTCATGCGGCTGACCGTGGTCCTTTTAGGAGGCATTCAGCTCCACATAGCTTTGACAGATAATTGCTATCGCAAAGCTTAAACTGCTTTATAACATTAAAGCCCATAAAAATGTTGCATATGATAAAAGTCTTGTTGTCTCTGAGGTTAACAAATTAAAACAGGATAGAGAAGAACAGGGCAGATTTTCATGCACCCGTTATCTGGTAAGACAGAATAAAGTACTACGGATAAAAACTTTTTTTTTTTTTTTTTAAACAAACCATTGTTTGAAAGATTTTCATTTGATTCTTTTTTTTGGTGTTTTTTCATTTGAATTTATATAACCTACTTTCGCTTCACAATTGACAAGGTGTTCAGGGACTGTTTTTGTTTATGTTGTTTTTTTTTTCTTCCCAGGAGGCATCTTTGGTTTTCATTCTTTTTTTTTTAGATGTAATGGGAACAAAATACCCAACGGTCTCAGTCAAGATTAAACTCTGCCAAAACAGATTTAAAACAATAAACAAAGGCTTGCTGTTCAAGGTAGATTCATTTTAATTTACCTTGTATAACACTTTTTAAAAACTTCTTGTCCTGAAAGTGCATGTATTAATTACATCATGAAGGCAGAAGTTTAGGGCTAAATAATGTTAATATGTTTCACAGTGGTAGCACCTATTTAAAATACTATAGCAGAGCAGCAAGCAGTATTGCTATTAGTTTTTGCTGTGTAGCTTTTGCACAGGATTGCTTGCATGCAATATTTGCAGTACTCATTTATTTAGCTGAACCCTGCATACCATAATATATTTGACCTTTTAGTGTCTGCGACTACACTGTCCCTCTGCACATGTGGGTCATGATGGAGCAGTGAACCATTCAGACTGTAGTGGCGTTCAAGTAGCGGACTGAACGTCCATGCGGCAAAAAAAATCGGAACTAAGCATCGAGATGTGATTGTAGCCTCCGAGTCTTAACTTCCTCAACTATCTTAATACCTACTCCTGATCTAGAGCGTAACAGAGATAAAATGACAATAAAAAAAAAAACTAAAAAATAGAGAGTGGTGCTGAAATTGTAATAGAGAACAACAATAATCAGCACAAGTAGAACTTTAAAAAAACCTAACTATTGAGTCATGAAAAGCTGAATTAGAATTTTTTTATGTTTTGTCATAAATGTGTACAGCATAATGTGAGTGGCTTTGGATGCACCTCTCCTTCGTCTGCATGTGCATGTAAATTGGATTCAAAGAGTGCAGAAGTCAGTGTTGTACATGGATAAAATAGTTTAATTTTTAACGGTATACTGGAGAATGTTTTTTTTTTTTGGATCATCAAAATAAGTGGTCCTCCTAATTGTCAATCATTCTGCTGATATGTTTACGTAAGGCCATCCTATGTGCTTGTCTCCATTTTCACTTACCGGTGCTGAGACTGACAATGGAAAAAATTCTTCCTCTTCTTTCTTCTTTCTATTCTTCTTTTGGAAAGTAAGCTTGTATGAGCGATGCAAACAGCAACTTTTAAACAGAGCGTGCATGAGGAGAAATAGGCTAGTGCACGCTCTAGCATGCGTTTAATAGGCGTTCCCTCTCCGGGGCAGGTACAGGGTTGTGCATGTTCATTTCTTCTTTTTAAAGTGGAGAGGGCGGGTCTTTTCAAAAATTCGCAAAAATCCTCCCCTATACCTTTAATGTTAGATGAACAACTACTGTTTGTTCAGATTTAATGACTTGGAAATAGAAATTCATGTCTCTATAGCATATCTATTGGATGAGCGCACCCAAGGCGTCAAATATTTCTTATTACATTACTCAAAAAGTAGGAAGGTTGGAAAGCAAAAAGCGTTAGCACATTTAAGCATTTAGCACACATCAGTAAGTGCGTCTTTGTCCCTGCACACAGTGTGTCTGAATACTATAGAATAGCATGACATAAGCGATGACAACGGGTTATTGCTGCAACATTTAAGCAGTACTTTGATCATACTCATAGAAGTTGTACACACTAGTTGTACAAAAGGGCACTTCACAGTTGCAATGCTCATGGCACTAATACATACAAAAAAATACCCAGCAGCCAAGCCTATCTGGTGAACAAGTCACATAGCAGGAGTATTAGAAATGTAGGAAGGAAAATGGTCAAGTGTTATTTACCTTAGAAGCTTACATTTGCCTCTGAAACACAATATGATACACCGTGGCACATTAGGAATAAAGGTGACCTCGACTATCAGAACTCAGATTAATTTTATTTGTTGCCTAAACATACACAAACTTGAGGGCCTGCACCACTCTCCATAAGATGCATTCAACCATACCAAAAAAACTAAACCAAAAAAATTCAAGAACTGAAATTAGAAGACAAGTTGTAACAGATTAAAGAATTAAAAAAAAAACGACCTCTTATGAAAAACGGAAGTTGTATTGTATATTTGATTTGGGGCATATGAAACTTTTATTAAGGGGTCGATTTTATATCAAATGTTTTCCTCCTGGTGATTCATGAGCTATCTGGATCAAGAAAAGGTCAAATTGTCACTGGTATACTTGGTTTGTAGAGCATCAGCACAACTGAAGCACAGGCTCTTAGAAGAAAAGAAAAGCAGACAGGCTAGACCATCATTTGGCCACTTCAACCCATGATAAGACAGTGAATTATCAGATGCTAAATTTGGTGTGGCTTTGCTTTCTTCTAGCAGATGTTCAGTAGTTGCAGGACACTGGAATTGTCATTGAGACCTTGTTGTTTTTCCTAATTTGCAGTGTAGTGAGATGTCTAAAGATGTCTTGGTTTTTACATTATATATGCCCTACACTTTCATTCCAAACTTTGCCTTTTTCTTAACTATGTACCTGTGTTATGCACAGCCATTAGGTGGTGGGTTAAGGTCATTCCTTAACCACGTCTAGTTAAGGACTGGTAACAAGTCTTTTAAAGAATGACATTTGACATGCATACTTAAAACTTATAGAATTTCTAAGTGTAAATAATATCCTTTAGGCCTTCAAGTTACATTGTAAAACAGTATTTCATTGCACATGCAAAAAAAGATAAAATATTTCAATTAAAGCCAATGTAAAGAGGAGCTTTTTTTCTTTGAGGGCCATAGATTTGGACCTCATCCTTGAGAGATTGCCATTGAGTCAATGATTCGATGCAATCAGCTGGTTTTCCTTAGATACAACACTTTGAACCAATCTGACTGTATGATCTGGTTGAATTTACTCCGTAAAGTGCTTTGAGATGATGTGTTGTGAACTGGTGCTAAATAAATAAACTGAACTGAATTGAATAGACTTTTGCCAAGTTAAAAACAAACAGTGTTTGTTGTTGTTTCTGAATCACTAATCATCTTCAGACATCTTTCTTTGCAATAAGAAGTTGACATTCATTCTTCACAACCAAGAATGCTAGTTAGGGCTTAACATTTGAACTGAACTAACCATTTCCACAGATTAGCTGGTGCATCACTAATGTTTTGATCTATCTGACAATCTGACAGTTTTCTTTTTGGTTTTGGAGGTGATAAAAGTTGTTTACAACTACAGAGCCTCATTTCACCTGGTTTAATATATCCTGAAAGTATGCATGAAAAAAAAAAAAAAACTCACTTCATTCTCCTTGCCCAGGAAGATAAAGTAGGACAATACCCACCATAAACAAACAAAAAACATCAATGCATCAACTCATCTCAATAGACACGAAGGTCCAAAATCAAATCTACTTCCAATCCACCTGTGTGGCCCGCACCAATAGATTCTTGGTCCCTTATAGGGACACATGCAGGGCAAAATGATATCTGTGAAAATGACAAGAAACAGCAGTGGAATGATACAATGAGAACAAACAAACCAAAAGAAGACAGAGGTGCTGGGAGATTGTATTCCACTTTATTCTCATTTCAAATCTCAGAGGTGTTTCAACTTTTGAGGAAAATATAAAAAGATATATCTATTTTAAAAAGAGACTACTTTAAAAACATTATAGAGCCATATACTTTCCAGAAAATGCTGTTGGCAGTGAAATGTGCAGTCTACTATAGAAACTTTACCTTTTTCATCTTACAACAAAGAATCTTCCTTTTATTTTCCTGGTTTTATCTGAGACAGACACAAAGTAGTACAAGACTGGACAGTGGTAACAAAAAACACTCAGTTTTCCAAAAGTATTTTACATGGATTTCTATTCAGCCCTTTTCAATTTTCTACTAAAGTCCATTACCATAAATTAACACTTTTGAATTTCAATTTTTATATGACCTGACTGAGGTTCACCTAATTTAAAAGAATAATCTTCCAAATGTTTTAACAGTAAATGTAGGCCGTATAAGGTATAGAGTTGTTGAGGCAGAATACAATGCACTCCAAACTATTCAATGTTTAAAACACATCACATTTTTTGTCTGTCCTCATAAAATTCCAGTTTACTGACATTTTTACAGTTGAAATGGGGATTTGGAAAAAGGAGGTTGGAACAAGTCACTATATTTACAATAAGTTATAATAAAATATGTGACATCTAAATCACATATTTACATAAAAAATAATGTAGCAATGTTTTAGAGTGTTTGGGCATAGAGAAAGAAATGCACATGCAGCAATCTGTTTTGCAGACCCACAACAACCCACAGGTGATTATCATCCACTCACAGGCTGCAGGATCTCTATAGCTGCCACTTCATCAGCTGAGAGTGAACCTCAGATAGAATGTTAGCACTGGTCTGAAGCAGATGCTCACACATAACACAAAACTGGCAGTAACAATGTGTCGTTCTCAGCCCTGTCAAGACCTCTTTCTACTACCAGGTCAACGTAGGGATAACTAGCTGTAACACACACACCCACACACACACTTGCGTGCCGGGTGGCTGTGGAAATGTGGTGATTTGTTCCTCCTGACAGACAGGAAATAAGGGAGTCAACCAGGGACCTCACTTCCTTTTAGTACTGCCTAACCTGACATCTATCAGACAGCTGCACCACCCTTCACACAGAGACACACATATTCACACTGTCAGCACCTACCAGGTTACTTTCTTCACAACAGATACAGACACACACAAAGTGGTCATCATTGCTGGTTAAATCCTGTTTTTTTCTGTATGCAAGGGAGGCTCAGGGTGGCTACTATCTCCAAACATAATAAAGAACACCCTTAATCCTCTTGAGTACATTCATGTTTCTCTAAAGCAACATAGACGGTGCTGTACGCTTTATTATCTGCTGCCTTGTTGACTGTATTGCCATATTTTTAACCCATCTCTGCCTACAAAGGGGCACATGCTTATATAAATGAAACAAAAATGTAACTTCTATTTCCTTATAGAGACAAATTTACCAGCAGGTAAGATTTGACAACCCGACAGGTCCATGATTTAAGATTTAACAAATACATGACTTTCTAAATCACAGAGGGAAAGACGGTTGGAGCAGCGCTGTGAATCTGGACTGAAACTGAGCTGCCAGCTGTTTCACAGGAAAATAAAAGTTTACTTTGATTTTCCTAAAAACGATCACGCTGCTCACTGAGAAACTGAACACCAATCCATGCTTTACACCAGCTTGTTCCTACTCAAGGTCAGGATAGGGATGGTGCCCATCTCCAGCACTGCAGAGGTCAGAGACAGGGTAAAATCTAGGCAAGTCGCCAGCTGGCATAGGCTGCTATCAGATAACCATGAATAAAAATACCACATATAAACACTGTCAGTCAAACGTTTGGAAACACTTTTTCATTCAACTGATTAATAAAGTGAATAATAAAGTGTTTGGACACATTTTCTCTTAACAGAATATGAAACTGTATCTGATTTTTTGACACGTGGTAAATGTATGTATCTATATTCATCAAAATACAATTTTATACATTTACTTCCCTTCCTGAGGCTGCTTTGCGTCCCTAAAATGTTTTCATACAAAACTGAGCATTGCATGAGAAAGCTTTGGATGGCAGAATATCCTACTTGCAGTAAATCTCTGCATAGTCTAACTAATGGCATAATTATATGTTTTTAGTGTGCTGATGCAGAGATGTATCTCAAAGTTGCAGGACTCCGTCACATAAGGAATTCTATGGTCCAACTGCAAACCAGTAGATATTACAGCTGCCCCTGAAATAAGATTTTCCTAATTACTGAGAGTTAGCAGTGAGAAAGTGAGGTTTTACACTTCCTGGACTTCTGTCCTGAAGGATGTTCTTTAAAGGATAGAAGAAAGAGTGGTCAAGGTGGTGGCAGACATGCTATTTATAGAATGGGTTTTTCCAGTCAAATAATCCCTTCAACTATTTATAGTTCCTTTGAAATGATCAGGATCAAAATAGGCAGAGTGGAGCCTACCTATGCCATTTTATTGATCACTTAAAAACTCCTTTGTCACATCATTAGGACTTTCAAATTGCTTATCATCAACTGTGAAGCGAGGTAAAATAATCATTAATGGAGACTTTTAAAAGGCTGTGTAAAGAGAATTCCCAGGGGAACACAAAACTGCATTATAAGCTGTCTGTTTGCCAATATACCATATTTAGGATCAGAGTATTGTTACTGTTTAACTCCATTAAGAATATTTTAACTATGTGTTCTTATTCATTTAGCTTCCATAGCACAATCTGAAATGTTTGTAGCACAAACAAAAATAATTTTAGGTAGGTTCAAATAAATTAAATGCTGATACTTCACTGAACCTGCCACAAAGAGTTACACTGAGTGGAGCTGACGATCTTGCCAAGATGGCAGCCCTACTGCTCGACAGCACCAATAGACAATAGTTCAATGAGGCAATAATTATTGCCAAAAAAATAACTAATGTCTTAATTGCTCATTCTGTAATAACAAAAACGCGTATTTGAAGGTTATTGCAAACTCCCAAAAACTGTCTGCAAGATTTTATTCTCTGAAAATTTTTTTCTATCACTTCAATAGGTTTTAAAATGTGAAAAAATTAAGCTATTTTCTACCCTATGCCACTCCACTTGTGCTACATTTTACAGATACGTACTAGAAGTAGAAGAGTAGGCTTTGATTTTATGCAGTGATAGATTTATAGCTCTTTTTCTTCATGCATTTTATTAGAATTGCAGTAAATACAAAAAAAAAAAAAAAAATACTGTGATCATCAATCACTGGAGCTACAGAAATGCTGCCTCATCACAAAATATATGTTTAAAACTTATTTAGGGTTTTTACTCAAATTTGCCCATATTTATAGTCTTTATTTCCATCATCAATATAAACTCTGCAGGGCGATAATACAGCCATGGGACTGAATCCTGCTTTAACTATTTGCTGTGCATTCTGCAGCCATGTGTTATCAGCTGCTCAAAGACTGTAAAGACTTGGCTTATGTGTTTATTTCACTTTATGACCAGCTCCTGGCTGAAGAAATAACTGTTGGCATTTATATAGAAACATGTAAAGACCTGATTAGTAAAGCTACAGATAACTCAAAGAAGTTATCCCATACAGGGGCGTTGCTAGGCACAAAGCTTTACTGGGGCACTGGCCCCCTATCGTATATGCCCCTCCTGCCATACACAAATACAGACAAGCACACTGCCCCACCCTGATACATTTCTACCAAAATTACCAGTTGAGATATTAATGAGTGTAAGAGCATATTTGTTTTAACATACATGAACATTTTCAACATTGCAGCTATAAAAAATAAAACGTTTCCTTATACACATTCTAAAGTAATCATTAATTCCTAGGTTTCAGAGTTTTAGTTCAGGGGAAAGTTTAACTCAACATGAACTAAGTTTTTCTTTTATTTTTTGAGCATTAAAGTGTACCTCCTATTTTTCATTTTTGCAAAGCGGTCAATCACTAGACTCTGATTCAGCTTAGAAATTTCTTCCTTTTCAACTGATAAAATAGCAAGATGATGGAGCCTGTCTTGTCCCATTGTGCACCTCAGCCAAGTGTGGATCCTTCTCAACACACTGAATGACCTTTCACAACTCCAGCTGTTGACTGGGATTGTGAGGAGATCTGGATGACCTGCGTTAGTGTTGGGAACATGATGTTATCAAGCAAGTTGAAAACACACTGCATATCCTTGATGACAAGGCTTTCTTTTTTAACCAGGAAAAGCTTTCAAATCATTTTGAATTAAATGAAAGTTTTTTTTTACTCCAAATTTGTCCTGGGGATGGTGGGACAACTTCACTTGTTTAGGACCATCATGCTTTCCCCCTAAGTCACTAATGTCCCCTTCTTGTTTGTGGACGCTGGTTGTTGCTCCCTCATCACCTTCATGGTCCTGTCTCTCCTCTGTCTCTTGCCTGTCTGTCTCACCTCCTCCTCCCTTTCCTACTCCAGCACCTTCATTCTCATCCTCTACAGCAAAAAACGTAAATTTATATTTATGTAAATATCTATCATATTGCTTATAACGTTCCTAATGTAACTAGTTTGCTTAAATCACTAATTCATTACGGGACCTTACCTCCCTCTCTCTCATCTTGTTTTACTGCTTCCCTGTCTCTGCTTCGTGTGAGGAATTTCCTGATATCCATCTACAAACCAATGCAGTCATTTTCAGTTAGTAGCCTATAAATCATGTGGTTTCACTGGGAAAATAATAAAATTGACAGGTAAGAACCGTTACCAGAACTAAAAATGTGTCGCGGCCGCACAGTGTCCCATCCAACTCAGCTGAGAGCAGCGCGTTAGTTTACCTGCAGTTCATGCAGTGACATGCGCTGACGTGGGGGCGCTAATTCATCCTCAATTTGGAGTTAACGACACACTTGCTGCGCATTTGAGTAGAAATATACGTCTCCTCCTGTTGGAATTATCTAAATTGATGCATTAAAAAAATGTATCACTGTTGCAAATATTCATGAGATTTATACTGGGGCACAGCTCATTTATACTGGGGCACGTGCCCCAGTAAATGGGGTCTGGCGACGCCGATGATCCCATATTAGATTATCTTTTGTCTTCTGATGGTTAGAATTATCTAGTTGCCTCTAAATAGTTCACACTTAGTGGACATTTATAGAGAGAAGGCCACAAAGTAATTAATATAGTTTATTACCTTTTTTCTCACCCATCACTGTTAAATTCTCAATACAGGCCAAAGCAACAAGCTTTGCCAAGTTGGTTCTGTTCACACCCTCAGTCTGCGGAGCTCATAAATATGTTTAATGGTCTGGCTCTTTGGTATCAGTTGGCTCCACTAACAATCAGTAATATAAGTATAAAAAAAAAAAAACCTTTTGTGCTTTGCCTTGTTCTGAAACAGCGAGCGACCAGCAGCAGCAGCGAGAAAGCTGCAGGGAGCAGAGAAGTGAAAGGCACGCCCACTGTGCCTGCAGCGAGTGGAAACTGTGCTGCATTCACACATAATTCCCCACTGTGGCACAACAATGTAAATCATTGAAAACAGAGCACACTTACTCTGAAAAAAAAAATGTTCACTGCAAGCTCACAGATGACTATATAATTTCAGAAAAAATAAGTGATTGATGATGTGAAAAACCCTGGGTGTGAAAGGAAAACACCAGCATACTTGGTGCGTTTGGAGGTATATTTGCTTAGGCTTTGTTGTGCAGACATAAGAAACGGTCTTTGAGCATGAAAAAATGAAAAGCATGATGAAGGAAAAAAAAAAACAATTATTTTAACTGACAATCAGTGGCCAAGTTTTGAGCAGTTTGAAACAAATTTTTATAGTAGGAAGACAATAAAAGTTTTTTTGTTTTTGTTTTTTTTTTCAGATAAATTATTTTGCTTTTTTTTTCTGGGAGAGAATGAAAACAACAACTTCTGGATAATATAACAAAAACATGTAATAGTGAATTGGGGGTATATGAGGTAACCCACATTAACCCATATTGTCCTGATTTTTTTTATAATGTCTCTTTATGAGCAAAAATGGGCAAACTAGGGAGTTGAATTCTATCCAAAATGCCAAAAATATTATAAGCGTAAAGAAATTGCATGAATGGCATTAGAAATATATTATCCTACTGAAATGCATTAAAACAATCCATTCCCATGACACCACATAATAGAGTACCCATTACAGTGTCAGTATGAATATGTGAAAGATTAGATATATTAATAAGATACAAGTAAAAACATGCATAAACCTGATTTTCTAGGGAGGGTGTGTGCTATATTATGCTATAAGGGTCTTAATAATCTTTCTTAAACCATAAACCAATGCAGCGCTTTCCTGTATTTATGTTTTAATAATCTCTACCTTTTTGTTTGACTCTCTACATCTTTCTATTATTTTTCTCTCTTTGTTTGTAATTTTCTTTCTCCCTTCAATATTTACTATGTCAGTGGCAAGGGCATGAGGCGGTTTACCTTTTTTACCTATTTCTACCAGGGTTAGGAAAGTGCTGCCATCATCACGAGATTTGCTACGTTTAAAGGAGGCAGATATCCTTGTCTGCTTTGCAAGTGGTCAGTCGGCCCCACACATTAATCCTTGGGTCTGGCACCATTTTTCATCCCACTTTCTTCAGTCAATTTTGGCACTTAGAAGGTTGAGACATATTTCTGTGCATATCTGACTCAGCTTGAGGGTAACAGAGTATGATGCATGCGTTTTTTGACCAGCTTAGGGTAAGTTTGGTTTTGTACGTATGATTCCGCTTCATACAGTGACCTTCTGGTGGTAATGATTCTTGGTCTTAGCCCTTGTGCATATTTTTGTTATCTTTTGGTAGATCCTTATTCATTTCCCATCAAGAAAAAAACTTTTTGAGTCAATCAAAATATCATTAAACCTTAATAATCCTGGGGTATGGAAAATGTATGGCTTGGATTCTACATATGTACAATCTTTCCATAAGCATACTATGACATGAAAAAGCCATGACATACAAGGAAGATCCTCCAGAAGTTCTGAATGAGTGTCATTCTAGGGAGGGCATTAAGGTGGAAGTCATTAAAAGGTTGTGCTGCATGAATAATGATAATCAGTCAGATGCACTTTCTGATTCCCCCCATCTCTTCATTACAGCACGGTTAAGCTAATTTCCACATCCACTTTAACTGTTGGACACTGATGAGAGGAAAGGATTTCTGTGTGTATGTGTGTGTGTTTGGGTGTGTGTGTGTGTGTGTGTGTTCTTGCTAGTCTATTTGATTTGGGTTTTGAAGTCAAGCAAAGAAACTTTCTCAGCTCACAGACCTAACCATCCAAGTGTCCTTTTGTGTGACCTCAATTCACTTAAGCATGTCCAGCAGACCAATCAGCACAGAGCTCCGACTGAGCCAAGCCAATGGCATGCTTCATATCAAACCTAATCACACACACTGAAAGATCAACAAAGTGGGTCGGCATTTCTCTGAAAGTCTCCCTCAAGGATAATATGGAAAGACAGGGTAGCTTCAAAGCCAATAAAAAATTTAACTCTAATAAGAATCCCCAAATCCTAAACATATTTCTTTATTAGATATAAATAATCTCACTCATTGAACAGAAGAGGGTACTTGGGCCTCTTTTTTCCAGTCAGGTTTGACATGTGTAGCAACTGTGATAACTATCCATATTTTCTCATTATGCTTTTTAACAAAGACCATTAGGACTGGGTGAAAAACTCGATTTAATCGATTTTGGATCGATTCCTTTAAATCTTTGAAAAAACTGATGTGTAGGGAACGAGATCAATTAATTTTAATGTGACGTGCGTGACATTCACATTCAAATGAGCAGGCGTGTGCAAATACCGACGCAGGTAACACACCGCTCAGCAAGCTGTCCCAACTGAAGTCTGATGCCTGGAACTATTTTGGATTTAAAACAATTAAAGATAATGTGCTGGATAAAACAAAGGGGGTTAGCAAGTTCTGTAAAGGGGAGTTCAGTTATTGTAGAATTGCAACAAATCTCAGAAATCACTTGACTAGATATTTATGCTATAGCCTACTAACATCTGATAACAAACCTTCCGTAGCTAAACATAAAAACTGTGGGACTCGATAGCATTACTAGCTGATTCTCTAAGGGCAATTAAGATACCAGAGGCCATTGCAACTTTTGTGTGCACTCTCTAGTGGAAAATGAAGGCTTCAAGCAGCTTGTTCGTGTGCTCAAACTACACCTATGTTATGGTGCAGCGTAAATATCTCACTAAAAAGGGTATCCCCATCATGTACACCCGAGTAAAAGACGACATCCAAATGAAAATGCATTTAGCAGAGAGAGCGACACATGGACGGCGATGTCAATGCACTCTAACATGGCAGTGACTTCCCACTAAATGGATGAGTGGTGCCTCGCATCGTCCTGCAAGCTGCAGCACATGCAAAGCTGCAAATATTGCCAATAGGTTGATGGAAGCCGTAAACAAATGGGGCCTGAGCAGCAAACACCCTGTAGTTGTTACAGACAATATGTTTTGTGCTCATGCATGTCTGCTGCTTTGCCCACACACTGACCTTTGCCTCAAAGTTCTTAAGATCCCCAATACATAGATCCAAAATATATGAGTATTTTGAAACACAGTCGAACCACTTTCAGGATTGTAAAAACATCGAATCGATTAGAATGGAATCAAAATGAATCGATTCAGAACTGTATGAATCAAAATCAAATAGTTTCAGGACTTGGGCCAAAATACCCAGCCCTATACCTAAGGTACATTCATTCACTCATGCACACCACATCCACAAAGTCATCACTGAGAATAACATAATGATATAATAATAGCAATAATAATTCAAATAACATTCAGATTTCCAACCTCAGAGACGTACTTAACTGGAATGCCTCTGAGAGACACAATTAGAACTCAGAAAGTTTGGGCAATATCACCAGACACCGTCCCAGATTCAATATGTCTACCACTTGCATCAATATTAGTGAACTCTTACATTGATCGTTTCTTGCAGTTATTTATGTGAGTTTCTGTCAGTCACTTCCTACTTTTTCACTATAAAGCTGTCTATATGCATATATTGCCTCGCAGAACTTGTGTTGTGAATTATTGTTGTAACTGTGGCCATACTGGTCTTATATACGAACAATGAGGAAAAGTAGCCTGCATGTTATTTTCTGACTTTTAGATGAAAAAAAGAAACTGGAATGCCATTGACTCGTAGATGACATCACACTGTCATCTTTGTTTTTAGGTTCGGAGATAAATTAAACGCAGCATAAGGCTAGTTTATGTTGAACATAAGGTTGGGCACCAGATTTTCTTGCAAATAATTAAAAAAAATAAAATGTATCATCTCCCCACTACACAGCTATTTAGTACCGTGTTAATCTGTTGCAAATTCAATTAAAAAAAAGTTAAAGGCTGTAATGTGATAAACTGTGGATAAGTGTAAGGGCGTATGAACATTGTTGAAAGGCAAATGTAGTTTTTCATCTAACATCTGGACTATTAAAGACAAAGCCGCTCAGAGATGTTGAATATGCATAATATTTGAAAACTAACAATGGCCTTTCCCACACTGAAGACCAGGATGGTGCCGTCTGATTCCGTTCTGGAGACGGGAATAAGTCAAACAGCTGTGGAGCAGATCCCACTCTGTGGCATTCAGGCAGCATGGTGGTGGTGGTGGGGGGAGGGGGGGGTGTATGAATAAAGAAAAGGGTGGAGAGGTGAGCAGATGAGTGGTGGAGAGGAAAAGGGGCAGCAGGGAGACAGCAAAATGCTGCCGTCACTTAACTCTAAAATGAAAGATCGATGAGCTTATTTAAATGTGCTCCCAGAGACGAGGAGTTGGCTCATATAAACCCTCACATTTATGAGGAGGGGTGTGGGCATCGATTGGCTGTGAGAAAAGGGTAGATGGAGCAAGAGAGGCAGAAGGGTAGGTGGGAGGTGAGAGGATCAGGAGGATCAACCTTGCCTCATGAATTTCATCTCTCTCCTACTAAAATGAAGCGCCCTAATAAATTTGTGATGGAGGAGTCAGAACCTGAAAAATCTACAGCCTTCAATTGGTCATTTGGCACTCCTTATCAAATCGATAGTCCAACTTCCACCCAGGCCTGCCTCGTCCCAAATCTGTTTCACTAATTTTCAATTCAACCCCCCACCCACGCTCCTAACCACAATCCTTTCAGCCAAGACAGCTGGGAGGAGTTGGGGGGGGATTTGAGAGTGGGAAAAGTGGGAGGCGTGGGGACTTGGGTGCTGGTGGTGAGACCTTGACATTAATGGGAGGATTGAAGAAGCTGACTCTGCAGCCACACGAGAAAGAAGCAAGCAGGGGGAATACAGGCAAACTGTGACAAGAGGGAAAAGGAGGAGGAAGAGAGCAAGTTTTGACACACACACTAAGGTGTTGTCATATAATCATCATCATCGATTGAACTGCAGGCACAGCTTTCTGAGTGACAGCGATGGTGTACCGCATTCCCACCTCTCACAATCACTCTCTCCCTCCTAGACATCCACAGTCTCCTTTAGACAGGGCGCAAATTCTCCAGGTTTCCAGAATCAGCACACCCCCACTTCTCCTTCACAGACATTCCTCACCCCCCACACTTTCTGCTCCGCACAGCCCCAAAAAAAGTCTCAGCTTCCCTCTCTACCCCCACCGCACCATCTGTGACCCACAAAAAAAGCGTACGTCGACACCCAACCTGACCTTTTCTGTGCTTTTGTTTCTGCCACTCTGAAACAGTCCCACAGGGTACGTGCACAAATACACAGAAACCTATAGGCTTGCATGCGTCAAAAGCTGCAAGGGAAAAAAAAAAAAACAACACACTTACATATGAAGCATGGCAGCTCAGTATTTCCAGCTTTGGTGAGAAATCAATATCTCATCATATTTGACTTCTGCTCTGTAGTCATACTCAACAGTTGCCACAGTCTGTAGCCATAGGCCTTACATACTAATACCTTCACCTGCCAGAGCAGCAGGGTCAGCTATGGACTGGCATAGAAGGTAGCTTACATTAATATGTTGTGTCTGCATGTGTTTAATTGTTGCTGCATTTGTAAGCTTCACTGCCAAATCAGCTGCTCTAAATTAAGCAGGTCGCTGATTAGAGCGGGATTACCAGAGACCAGACACTATTTGGAGAGCCAGTGAAAGAACCCGCTGGGAAATTGGGTTAGTAGGGGGGCCATAAATGTGGAACCTTTACATATTAAATCCACTTCAGCCCCATATATGACAACTGATTACATGATTTTTTTTTTTTATCTAATAACACCAACATGACATTTTCCTTGCGATCTCTGTGCGCATTTGCACTAGTGGAAAAGTTAAAAAGTGGAATTTCTATGAACTGCCACTGGTGGTTGTTATATTCTTTGAAACTAAACAACGTCACATTTGTGAGGAGCGTCGACTAAACAACAAGTGAGACTGGGATGTATTCTAAAGGCTGTCTTTATAGAAGCCAAATTCAAATTATGCCATCCACCCATTTTCTGTCCCACTTATCCCTACTGGGGTCGCGAGGGTTGCTGGTGCCTATCTCCAGCTGTCTACGGGCGAGAGGCGGGCTACACCCTGGACAGGTGGCCAGTTTATCGCAGTCAAATTATGCCATCTTAAGAAAAAAGAGGTAGTCGTAAGGTTCACGAACAGTATACATTAGGTATGGAAACAAATAAAAGTTTACTTACAATTAATTGTTCAATACTGGTTTATTATATTAATATTTCTTTGATTCAATAAACTGATAACATCTGCTTAGATAGCAGATAGTCAGTGTTCACCATGCAGAAGAGGGCACCACTGTTCACCAATAGGCAGAGTAAGGCCGATAGTTGTCATGCCAAGAGGATCGGAATCAGCCATCCATTTTCCATCACGCTTTATCCCAACTGGGGTTTTCGAGGTGGTGCGGTCTATGGGCGAGAGGCAGGGTACACCCTGGAGAGTTTACCAGTCCATCGCAGGGCAACGAAGAGACAAACAGGAAAAACAACCATTTACACACACACTCACAATTAAGGAGAATTAAGAGAAGTAAATTAACATAACAGTCATGTTTTTGGACTGTAGGAGGAAGCCGGAGTACCCGGAGAGAACTCACACATGCACAGGAGAGAACATGCAAACTCCATGCAGAAAGACACTGGGTCGGGAATCGACTCAAATGACCAGCGTAGAATCGGAACCAAAATCGCTTAAAAAAGTTTTTGGTTCCGATCCGATTCCTCGTTTAGAATCCGATATCAATCCTTGGTAAAGATGAAGGATCATAAAATTTTACATGATTTATTTCTAACCAGATTTCTGTCTTAATGAAATAATCTGAACTCAATTAATTTTACTTCCTTGAACATTAGACTTTTTTTTATAAAAAACGGAAAACACAATTATGCATATCCAGTTTTGGATGCTGCAGGTACTTATGCAACACAAGACATTTTTATTATTTTATTTTCCTGCAGTGAAGTGCTAGCCTGTTCATTTTACATTTCTATATCCGAGTATTTATTCATGTTAGCTGTAAGTTTGCTAGTCTAAGTGTTCACCTGATCACCATAACAAACTCCTTGTTTGAGTTAAACCCTGTTTCACAACAAAGCATTTGTGATTTTGAGAAAAAGACTATATGAATAAGCACAGTAAATTGTGAGGGTTTTTGTGAGTTAATACAATTAATTGACCCAAGTTTTAAAAGTCCTCTGAGAGCCTTAACCACAATCAGCTGTTTAGAAGCACAGCTAACAGCACAAAGTGTCACTAGCACCACCAGTTGTTGGATAACAGTAAAACCAGAGAACAGTTTTACACTTACTGTCCACTTCATTGACCCGAAGGGGCAGGTAATTGGTTAATGGCCTGTACTTACATAGCGCCCGTTCAAGTCAGGGGACTCAGCTTTGCGCTATATGCAGTCTATTCACCCATTCAAACACCTACACACACTAAAGGTGGCAAGCTACACTGAAGCCATAGCTGGGGCACACTGAGGCTGGTGTGCACAGGTGTGCTGTTTGCAGCATATTGTAAATATATGTAGCCCTTTGCGTTATTGAAAGATAATCTTCACACAAGAAGAAGCTTGGGATTTTAAGAAAACGGACACATCAATTATTTGTTATAAAATCGATAAAATCTGCCAACTTAACAATAACTCATTAATCAAAAACTTGCATCCTTATTAGAAATCCAACCAATTTTTTGTGCTTGTATTAGTAAATGCTGCCATCTTTGAGATAGTGCCTTTTTAAGCAGGGAGTGTTTTTTTTTTTTATATGCGCATGTCGGTGAGTTTCAAAGAACATGTGGACTAGAACTAGCATGTCAGAGAAATTAAATCATTTTTAACATTTCAGCTTGGGTCATGTTATTGGCTGTTGACTGTAAATAAAACTTTGTAATGCAGAAGTGTTAACAGAAGCAGGATCTCTGTAATTCACACAGGACCTACAACTAACTAGATAAGCATGATTCCTAAAATGTACTTTTTCATGCAAAAATTATTCAATTAAACTAATAATGGTACAATAAACATATCTGGGTCAAAATGTTTATACAGGGAGACACTAAAA
This sequence comes from Cyprinodon tularosa, assembly GCF_016077235.1. Taxonomy (NCBI): domain Eukaryota; kingdom Metazoa; phylum Chordata; class Actinopteri; order Cyprinodontiformes; family Cyprinodontidae; genus Cyprinodon; species Cyprinodon tularosa. The sequence continues at coordinate 787,861 of NW_024038778.1, read as the reverse complement.
GATCATGAAATCGTTGCTTTGGACTAAGGTTATTGTCAATGTTTTTGTTTCACAATTAATTGATTAATTTTGTGACAGACACAGTAAAGCATTTCCTTTACTTTCACTTAAAGCTCTTTTCTATAACAGCCTACCTGATAAAACCCCTAAATGTTTCAAAGACTCATCGTTTCGGTGGCCTATATCCACCATTGACACAAATTTCTGGAGACGCCCCTGCACACATTCACCTTATTTATTTCTCTGCAACAGTATTTGTAACAACTGATTTTGTTAAATACATTTTGCAACATTAAAAAAAAAAAACTTTGTGTAATTTAATGTAATTTCATGTCATAGATGCACTGCAGCCTTCATACACATGCCCACTTATGGTGGCTGAATCTTGCTGTGGGTGGCATCTTCCTCAGAAGGAAAAAGGAAAACTCTTCATAATTGCTGGGAGGAAAACTTGCTTGAGATTCTCCTGCCAGCTGCACATAGACCCTAAGCATACTGGGATGGTTTCAATCAAAACATGCTGTTATATTTAACCCACCCCTGTCCAAAATTCAGTTGAAAAACTAGGGGGACCAGTTAGAGCTATTTTGCAAAGAATACTTGATATTTGCAAAGTCAGGGAAAGACATTCCCAGAGACATGTAGCTGTAACTGCAGCAAATATCACCAAAAATAAAGCATACTATTCCTACAGCTTCACAATGTTAAACCTAACGCTGCACAATCACATAAAATCTCCCCAAAATAAGATGAATGTATAGCTGCTAATTTTGTTTATTTGTCTTCTTCTAAAACACACCCCCATTCTAATTTGAATGAATCATTCTTTTTTTCCTTGAATAAAGGATTGCTGAATATGATGGAATCATATTCAGGAATGTGTTTGTTAATAGATGCTTTCTAACATGTTATTAACTCAATGAAACATTGCTGAGATGGTAATTATCTTTTGATGGATTCGGATGTCTTGGGAACTCAGCTGTCTTACCTTGGCCGTGCAACATGTGGCAGTTGCAGAGGAAAAGGATCATCAGGCAAAGAGGCAGACTTCCAGTCCGGGCTGTCCCGATCCTGGATCCCATCTTCATCCGCCGGTTCCGGGATCTCTCACGCATACCTCCCGGTTTCATCCTTGCGCGTAAAAGCAGTGGATAAACCTGCGGATCGCTGGTGCCGCTCTGCGCTGAGGTGAAATCAGAGCGCAGGAGGAGGAGGGAAGCCTCGGTGCTTCGCAGGCTGGAAGGGAAGATCAGGATCCAAGAGTTTCCCCGCTCGCTTTGAGCTCCGATCACACACTTCCAAGGCACAACACTAATCTCATCCAGTCATCTCTCACTGCGATCCAGAGAAATCCACCATGTCTGATTTGTTTTTGCTTCCTTTTTGGATTGATGAGCAGAAAAATTAATACATTTAAGTGTGTTTATCCGCTTATTCTCTGCAACAGACCTCAAATCCCAGCTTGTTTTGATGCCTTTTGCTAAGGATTTATTGTCCTGTGGATCATTTAACTGTTCAGAGATGAGATAAAACGCCCCAACTATCCATCCATGATCCCCTTCCTAAAACCAACCAAAAAATAACATCAATCTACTAATTGATTCTGTAAATAACACGGGATTTATCCTGCGTAATTTATTGGGAAACGGCTCTTTTTAATCCTAGGATCGACTCTGATTTTTCTCTTTTTTTTTTTTTTGCAGTCTGACTTTAACCCGAGTAGTAGATGATATCCACTCTTCCAGAGGAGGGACTCCTTTCTCCTATTTCACTTGTCGCGCCGTGATGCGACAGCAGCTCGTATTACTCAGGGAAAACAGAAGACACAACAGGTTCAATGACAAAATAACTAAGTGTAACTCTTCTCACAACGAAAGAATAGGAGGTTTACGCACAAATTAAATGTTTTAAAACGCAAAGCGTTAGAAAGTAGTGGGTCTGAACGCTGCTGCGACGCCGGTGGAGTCGCTTTTTTTGTTTGTTTCCTTCAACGGCTTCCGAGGAAAGTTCAAATACGTTTGAATTATTCTCGTCCTTTCTTACTCACTGGTTGTTTCCCTCAGTGAAGCAAGTTTTCCTCCGCCTTTTCTTTTTTTTTTTTGCCCTGTTTGCTTTGAGGAGACCGTCTGGAGCGATGCGTCTCGCGCTACTGAACACCTGCCACGCGCTCCGCTCTCCTCCGCTTTAAGAGAGGAAGGCGCGCGGAGAGAGAGAGAGAGGGATACAGGAAGAAAGGCAATTAGACCACTAACACACGTTCATTATTGAAACCTGCTTTTTATGTCTCTACCATCGCGGTTGTGGCTTATTTTTTTTTTTTGGTTCCTTTTTTGTTTTTCTTGGCGTTTTCAAAACTCCTAAACTGAAACTTTTATTTAATTTCCTCCGCGCCCTCTGGTTGGCTGAGAGTCTTTTTATAGGCTGCTGTGATTAGATAGAGTAAAGAAGAGGGTGGGGACTAAATCCTGCACAGAGAGGGTAGTGGACGGCGCCCCCAAGCCTCCAAATGCCCCAACATAGAAGGTAGTATTGGATTAGGAGCTCATAGCACTGAAATAAAGGACAGTTTTCCTGTACGTATCTCAAAGTAAACTGTGGCATCCTGTATCAGATAAATATTTATACAGCTATAAATTATTAAAATACCATAAGGTTTAAAACTAATACTATTGAACCTGTTTTTTTTTTGTTTTTTTTTACTATTTATTTTTTTGGAATATTTGCATTAAGGTCTGATAAGAACATGATTCAGTTTAGTGTCTCTCTTGAATAAAGACTGCAACTCAGGCTGCAGTTGCTTAGGGGCCCCGACCTCTTAGGGGCCCTGTCACTGACATCTGGGTGGCCCCTTACACAATTGCAATTGTGGACTAGGACGTCTCTTTGCAGATAAGGGTGCAAAAAGTTCATTTTAAACCCACCTGGCACTAGATTGACTGACTGGGCCGTATTTATACGCCAACACATGGCAGATTTCAACATGATGGTGAGCCGTTTAAACACGACACCAATAGCAAAGCAGACAGTGGTACTTTTAATTACTATTTCAATAACTGTGTATAGTTCATTAGCCGGCTGGTAAAAAATACACTCATGTAATATGTTTCAAACCACAATAAAGATCTTAAAAGAAGGATGTATTTCAGTATTTTATTTTTTAAAATAAGACTTGGAATTATGGGTAATCCAGAAAGTAGATTATAACCATAACCGTTAAGTACAATGTGTTAGCGATGATGGATACCCAAAAGAGGTACTTAAAGGGATTCCAGAAAAGAAAAAGCAAAGAAGAGCTGCTGGAAGAACGGAAAAAAATTCCCAAAATAGGTGGACATTGCTGCTACAGTGAGTAAAGATTGCAACCAGGAGATTAATGGAGAGAGCGTGGGTGAGGAGGGGGCTGTGAAACTCAAGGTAGCCCGATAAGACTCATTTTACAGCAGAATATACTAAAGTATATATATATGTAAGTAGAATGATGAAGTGTATGTATGGGGAACATTTTGGGTCGGTTGTCTACGGCAGGGGCACAATGTTGCACTTTATATGGGGCCCACCCGGATAACGTTGCTTACGGGCCAATTGTAGTGTCGTTACGCCATTGCATGCTTATAAACATTTTAATAATAAATATTCATATTTTATTCAAAGATTTTTGATTTCAGAATTTGTTTAATAATTGTGTTCTGCAGACAACTCTTAAAAAATACAAACAGTAACACCATTATAGATTTTCTTTCCTAGAGTTTTTTTTTTTTTTGTACAGGGTACATTAAAATTAGTTATTTCTTCCATTTGTGTCTTTGTGAGAAACTTGTGTCAACTTTTTAGACAAGAATGTCCTTTTTCTGATCAAGCTTGTAGTTAGAGTGGCACATAGACGGACTGATCCAGTTTTGCAGCTGAAGGACTACTGTCCACTCTTTCTCACTCTGCTTTTATCCGACTACTCTCCATATATGCATTATCTGCAATTACTGCTGCCATTAACCTTGTGTTCACTCTCCGTTTTTTTTTTCTCATAATCCGAGACATACCTGGCCTCACTCCTCTACGTATAACCATGTATCTTTTCTGGAAGGGGCCACTGACTGAGCTCTAGCTGACACAACGTAATGCTCTTGCTCTTTAGATAATACACTTGGCCCAGCCTCTCTGTGCTTAACCCTGTAGGTTTCCTGGCCACAGCACTAGAAGAAACTGCTGTCGTAGCCACGGGCGCTCTCTTTTTACCAAGTAGATTCTCTTTACCTTCGAAAATGCTCAACTGCATTTGTTATTGTGTGTGAGTGTCTCATGTCTTCTTAAAAACCTCAGGTGTTCTAGGCAAATGAAAACTCATACTGACCAGTTTTATTTGTAGCATTCTACCCGTTGAAAATGAGATGTTTCTTCCTACTATTACCATATTCTTTCACATGGGGAATAATTACTAAATACAGCTTGGCTTTCTTACACATAGAAATGTTTAACTATCAGCATGACAAACATATTTTTAAGGTACTCCATTCACTGAAACGTGTAGCTTGAATGGACTGTATTGCATTGAATTTATTATCTATTTCTGGATACAACCTTTTATGAGATCAAATGTGACAAGAGGACATTTGTTGTGATGGAATTAGTGAAATAAACTGAACCCAACAGCTTTCCCATCACAGAATTGCAAATATGTTTTTTATTCACTCTTTTTTTTATTTATCCCTTACACAATTAACACACAACTGCACACTTTGTTTATTATTTCTATTAATTTGGAGATTATCACAGTTGTTCTCTTTTTCATAAAGTTTGATGTTTTTTTTATTGATTGATAAAATTATCATCCCTAACTTTAGAAGTGAGAAGTGAAATATTTCTAGTCCTTAAAAATAGTGATTGCATGATCTTTTTGTGGAGTGTAGGTTACTGACCACCAATTTACCAATATTGCTAAAGCTCCACGTATTATTTGGGGAAATATTTATTTTTATATTTTTATTCATAAATACAAAATAATCCTGTGATTATTTTTTTATATAAATTTTATCCATTTTTCTATATTTATTATACTATAAACTTATGTAAACTGTAAACTAATTGGCCTTAAACTGTTGTAGTGTTGACCCCTTTGGGTTAAAGGATTGCTACTGCAGCACCATTTTCCTATTGGTTGAAATGATACAGTTTGGTACATGTCAAAGTCAAAGCCAGCACAGGGGGACAGCGACAGATGGCTGTGTTTTACACATTTATGAAACCCAACACATGGGATGCAATCTGAGGTTGCTCTTTTTCCAAGAAACATGATTGATTATAAAATTAAAGAGAAGTTGACATTTTTCAAGGCTGTACATGATAGACAAACGATCAAGGATGAAGCTTCAGTATATTTAACTATTCATTGAATATGCCTAGTACAGAAATGTCAGACAGAGTTAAGATTATGTTTTTATGACAAATATCTCAAGGTTTAGGTTTGATAGGGATTTCAATTTACCTTTGAATTTGAAACTGAAAAATCAAAGTGATTTAATCTCTGCAGTGATAGCATATCAGTTTCCTTTTGGGAACATTCAAGTTTCTCTGTGGTTCGTATTCGGCCCTAAGGTCACTTCTGACGACCACACCCTAACTTTACCCCCTCCACTCGTACCAGACTTGACTCTGCTTGGTTACACTTTTACTAGGGTTTTTGGCATTTACCGCTTTTTAGATCAAGAGTAGTTAAAAAAAAAAAAACTATTTTGTCTTGTAAACTAAAAAAAGTTATGCAAAAGCTATGAACTATATATGAAAGAAATACACACACACACACACATATATATATATATATATATATATATATATATATATACAGAAGTAAGAATGAGACTTATTTTTGTGTCAGTATTTGAATGTCTTTCTTTTAGAAATCATTAATATAAAACTAACGTGTGAAACAAAACTAAATTGTATCAAAAAAAATATCAGCAGTTCCTTACTCTTCTAGGTAAGCTTACCCAAGTATGTAAACTTGGGTAAGCTTACCCAAGTTTACATACTCAGAGAATTACCTTTTTAATACAAATATTTAAAGCAAAAATATATTCCATGATATAACTGCACTACCAAAATTACATAAAAATTAGCAGGTTAGGTAACTATTTGTCTTCCAATGGAATAATTATTATCAATGTTTGCCCCTAATATACACTGTAAAAAAAGTCAGTAAATTTACGGTAAAAAAAGGTAAAAAACCAACAGTTTTTGACCGTCGTATCCAAAAACATTGCATTACCGTAGAAATTACATGGAACTACCGTAAGTCGAAACTGCAAAGAAAGTCAGTAAATTTACGGTAAGAAATGGTAAAAGACCAACAGTTTTTGACCGTCGTACCCAAAAACGTTGCATTACCGTAGAATTACATGGAACTACCGTAAGTCGAAACTGCAAAGAAAGTCAGTAAATTTACGGTAAGAAATGGTAAAAGACCAACAGTTTTTGACCATCGTATCCAAAAACATTGCATTACCGTAGAAATTACATGGAACTACCGTAAGTCGAAACTGCAAAGAAAGTCAGTAAATTTACGGTAAGAAATGGTAAAAGACCAACAGTTTTTGACCGTCGTATCCAAAAACATTGCATTACCGTAGAAATTACATGGAACTACCGTAAGTCGAAACTGCAAAGAAAGTCAGTAAATTTACGGTAAGAAATGGTAAAAGACCAACAGTTTTTGACCGTCGTATCCAAAAACATTGCATTACCGTAGAAATTACATGGAACTACCGTAAGTCGAAACTGCAAAGAAAGTCAGTAAATTTACGGTAAGAAATGGTAAAAGACCAACAGTTTTTGACCGTCGTACCCAAAAACGTTGCATTACCGTAGAATTACATGGAACTACCGTAAGTCGAAACTGCAAAGAAAGTCAGTAAATTTACGGTAAGAAATGGTAAAAGACCAACAGTTTTTGACCGTCGTACCCAAAAACGTTGCATTACCGTAGAATTACATGGAACTACCGTAAGTCGAAACTGCAAAGAAAGTCAGTAAATTTACGGTAAGAAATGGTAAAAGACCAACAGTTTTTGACCGTCGTATCCAAAAACATTGCATTACCGTAGAAATTACATGGAACTACCGTAAGTCGAAACTGCAAAGAAAGTCAGTAAATTTACGGTAAGAAATGGTAAAAGACCAACAGTTTTTGACCGTCGTATCCAAAAACATTGCATTACCGTAGAAATTACATGGAACTACCGTAAGTCGAAACTGCAAAGAAAGTCAGTAAATTTACGGTAAGAAATGGTAAAAGACCAACAGTTTTTGACCGTCGTACCCAAAAACGTTGCATTACCGTAGAATTACATGGAACTACCGTAAGTCGAAACTGCAAAGAAAGTCAGTAAATTTACGGTAAGAAATGGTAAAAGACCAACAGTGTTTGACCGTCGTACCCAAAAACGTTGCATTACCGTAGAATTACATGGAACTACCGTAAGTCGAAACTGCAAAGAAAGTCAGTAAATTTACGGTAAGAAATGGTAAAAGACCAACAGTTTTTGACCGTCGTATCCAAAAACATTGCATTACCGTAGAAATTACATGGAACTACCGTAAGTCGAAACTGCAAAGAAAGTCAGTAAATTTACGGTAAGAAATGGTAAAAGACCAACAGTTTTTGACCGTCGTATCCAAAAACGTTGCATTACCGTAGAAATTACATGGAACTACCGTAAGTCGAAACTGCAAAGAAAGTCAGTAAATTTACGGTAAGAAATGGTAAAAGACCAACAGTTTTTGACCGTCGTATCCAAAAACATTGCATTACCGTAGAAATTACATGGAACTACCGTAAGTCGAAACTGCAAAGAAAGTCAGTAAATTTACGGTAAAAAAAGGTAAAAGACCAACAGTTTTTGACCGTCGTATCCAAAAACATTGCATTACCGTAGAAATTACATGGAACTACTGTAAGTCGAAACTGCAAAGAAAGTCAGTAAATTTACGGTAAAAAATTGTAAAATGCCAGCAGTTACTGACCAGAATATTCACAGCATTATACTGCCGTAGAAAATACATGGCATTATCATAACTGAATAAATATATATCCTAAATAATTGTGACAGTCACGAATGTAGAAAATACAGAAATATAGTGTAAAAATATAAGTAATTGTAAAGTTCTTAAAAAATTGTAATATTGCCAGCAGTTAATTACCCTAAACTTAACAGTAGCAATCAGCCAAAATTACAAATTTTGCTGATGTTTAGATCTACAATGTAAAAGCGTAAACAAGACTGCAAAAGAATTTTTTACAAAGAACAGAATGCTGGTGTGATATTCTGGTTTCTTTTTTAATAATGCCTTTAATACACCAAACTGAAATCTCAGCAGTAGACCAGGCATCGATCTGGCAATCCACCGATTGCAAAGCAAACTCCTACAGCCAACGCCACCATCACTTATGAGAGTATTTGATCATTAACATTAAGAGAACTGTATGTTAGCCCCTCTTGCTTGAATGAAGCTGAAGTTGGTTTCCAATTGCTGCTTCCAATTTGGGAAATGGCTAAAGGGCAATTCCACCTATTTTTTCACTACAATCAGCATCTTTAATTTACTCTAGCTAAAAAACTACAACACCTAGACTCTTCAAATCTGGACTAGATTATTCTCAACTCATATCAGAATATTTAAAACCAAGTGTGGGGTTTGTAAAACCTTTATCTGATTTGTGAAACTTCAATAAAGAACAATTGTAGTGTTATCCAAAATCATACAAGTTGTCAAGTCACCCATCATTGAAGTTTCACAAACCCCACATTAGGTTTTAAATATTGTGCTATTAGTAGAGAATAGTCTAGAGCAGGGGTCCCCAAACTTTTTCCTGCGAGGGCCACATAGCTGTTCCTTTCTCTGCTTGGGGGCCGGTCTTAGTTTTTGGAGAAAGATACCTTAGAAACTTATTGTCGGCGGGGGGGGGGTGCTGTTCTGTCTTTGAAACTGTCGAGGGGGGGGGGGTATTGCCGACTACGACACGTTTGCGGTCGCTTTTAGATAGATTTTTACCCAGAATGGAAATGGAAAAAACCGTGAGTGAAACGGTGACTGGGACTGACCAGTATATATTTGAGGGAAAGTTCGTTTATCTGCTCAAGAGCCCCCTGGTGGTTGAAGAAAAATCCACAAACCAGAAAATACAATATATGAAAAAAATGCACTGAATGCTCTCTGGTATGAGGAGGCAGGCCGGATCCAGCATTGCCAGACCAAATGACACAGGCTGTAGTTTGGGACCCCTTGTCTAGAGAGTTTTTCATTTTGTTATTGTGATAAATAGCAGGGTTTACAGTAAATGGAGACTGTTATTTGTCATGTAAACAAATAATTATCTAGTTTGCATTGCTGCTTGATCCTTCAGCATCAGCAGCAAGATTCTTTTAACTCTGTTCCTGTAGTGGTGTCCTGAACTCAACACAGTAAAGTCACTGTGCTAACTAAGGTTGCTAACTAGGGTGCTGAGAGCCCAGTAGGCCTGGTCCTTGTCAAGATGCTGCTACTGTCTTTGAAATCAAATTTCTGCTATTTTTGCACGTTCAGGAGGAGAAGGGCAACACATCACAGGTGAGTCCCTTTCACGGTTTTAACTGAAGTTAGCTAACTTTAACCAACTGACAAAGAAATGTGTAGTTTCTGAGCCATGCTGTTTATGTATATGCACTGCAGCTATATATTTTTACTATACGGAACATTTAATCTTCACAGATGCAACACTTCCATTAATGTTTCTGTAGGAACGGCTGCATAGATTATATTTCTGTTCTACTTTAGACTACATGTGCTTAAAGTTATTGTTAATGGCAGAAGCAACTTTTTCCAAGTTTGGTTCAATAATTAATTTGAATTACTTTGAGTGTGAAATGTTCATGCATGCAAGTTAAATCTCTGAAGAACATGTTAGCTTTTGTTTCAATACTTTGGTAATACTTAGAAGTATAAAGCTTGGCATCAGAGATATTATTTAATATTTTCCTTTGACGTCTTGACTCTCACCCCCAAAATACTTGCACTAAAGTCACTGGGTCCATGACAGTTGAAGGATTTTAAAATAAGAGAATTTAAATATTAATATTTTACAGCTTTTCTCAGTTTGGGTGCATCTCTCAGAACAGAATTGAAATTCCTAAAACTACCTGTTCAATCTTCAAATTACTGTGTCACTTCTGCACATCAAAAAATTAGTTTTGCAAGTTTTGCTTTTGTACATCATGTAGCTGGTTATGTACACTTCTATGCTTTTATAATTGTAATTTGCTTTTATCGTCTTGATCAAAATATGTTAACCCTCCTGTTGTCCTCGGGTCAAAATGACCCGCCACTGTGTTAACCCCCCCCCCCAAAATCCCCTAAATGTAATTTTTTTAACTTGAGATTTTAAGACTTTTCCTAGATTGGCCCAGACCAGGGGTCTGCAACCTTTCATATCCAAAGAGCCGTTTTGCCCAGAGTTCGACAAAGTAAAAGTTGTTTAGAGCCGCAAAATATAACATGACTTTTTCTAGAAAACCTTTTTTTTTTAAATTTTGATGGGAAAATTTTTGTTGTGCCATCTCAAACATCAACAAACATGATTTTTAATGTTAAAAATTCTTTTCAAGCTAATTTAGAAAAAATGTACCCAAAAACATTTTTCTGGTTCTTTTAATTCATTCTTTTCCTCTTTAAAAAAGCAAAAGTTTTGATATGGTAATTTTATAGTAAATTTTTTTTACCTTTTTATAAATTTTAGTCTATTAGGGCCCACGGGAGGGTCCAAAGAGCCATTTTGGGCTCTGGACCGCGGGGTTGCAGACCCTGGGCCCCGACAATAGAAAAGTTCAGTGTTTCTTTTAGTCTCATTTCCATGTAACTTACAAAAAAGGGACAAAGATGGTCTTCGGGCAAAATGCCGGAGGCAAAAGGAGTTGAAATCAAGGGCACAGAGTTTTTTACAAAATAAAAAGTTACAAAATTTTGTTGGTTAGATCAAACAGTAGCAGAATAAGCAGAGAGTGGAAGGGGCCCAAATTTTCCCAGCCCAAAACCCTCAAACTCTTTCTACCTTCAAGAGATCATTTTATACCGTGAATCAAGACCAGCAAAATGATACAGACAATTGCAGCCATAAAGGGGGTAGGGACAAGTGGGTGGGGCGGTTACCCTACCCTAAATCCAGAGCCTGAGTAAAAGTGGATGAGCAAAATGGTTCCCCTTTGAGGTAATCTGTTTCATATTTGTAATAAAAGTGTTTTCACTATTGATTTTTTTGACTGTTTTTTGTGACCTGAACTAATCATGATGTAAGTCTTTTGTCCAAAGGTTGTTGTCCCTTTAGATATATGCCCCCAAGCCCCGCAAAATTGGGATCAAGTCATGGGTTTGGGTTCCGAATCAACTATGCTTGGAAAAAAGCAAGTCTATATGGGGGAAATAACCAGTGGGGTCCCAAGAAGAACCAGGGGTTGCGAGTTGTGCTTGATGTGACAGAGGGACTGAGGGGTCACAATGTGACATGTGACAATTTCTTCAACTCTTATGAACTCGGACAGCAGCTCCTGAAGTGGAAGATCACCATGGTTGGTACAGTTCGAAAGAACAAGCCTGAGCTCCCACCTGCACTGCTTGGGTCAAAGGAGAGAGAGGTCTTCTCCTCAAAGTTTGCCTTCACACCCACCACCACTCTAGTTTCCTACCTCCCAAAGAAAAACAAGAATGTAGTTCTTCTGAGCACACTGCACAAAGACGGCGACACTAGTGACCGTGAGGACAGGAAGCCAATCATTATCCTGGAATTCAACCGAAACAAAGGAGGTGTGGACAACCTAGATAAGGTGATTGGAGCATATAGCTGCAGAAGAATGACTGCCCGCTGGCCCCTGGTCATCTTCCACAACATCATTGATGTGTCCTCCTACAATGCCTTTGTGATTTGGATAGAGATCAACCCAACCTGGATGTCTCATAAGCACAACAAGAGGAGGGTGTTCCTGGAGCAGCTAGGAAAGGCACTTGTAACTCCACTCATTGAAAGAAGGAAGCATGTCCCCCGCACAGAAGCCTCAGAAGCAGTTGTGAAAGCTATTCAGAGTGCAGCAGCTCCTGATCAACCTGAGGATCCATCTACCACAGCCACTTCCCCAGCTAAGCCAAGTAAGAGGAAGAGATGTCAGTTCTGCCCTCAGACTGTAAAACACATACTGTGTGCTGCAGGTGTAAGAAATATATCTGCAAAGACTGTGCACTTGCATACTGCCCTACATGTGCCAATTAGTTGAATGGGTTATGTTATTTTTCATATTTTTGTATTGTACATCCTCTTGTTCACTGGAGAAAAGTAAAAGAAAATTAGTCACTGTGATGAATAAAAATGCATTCGAAACTCATTTTGCACATTTTTTTTCTTAAGCTATAGAAATTCAAGTGGAGAGGGAAAACTCAAGTATTCACACATTTTGTGGTGAGTGACAATATACAAGATAGAATTTGGTGTTTAAAATTCAATTAAGCTGCTTATATTGGGGGTTTAGTGAAGACGGGTCATTTTGACCCGGAGGATAAAGGGTGTATACAGAAAATGAGGACAACAGGACAACAACGTGTCTGTGTTGAATTCTCAACTTCCAAAATAGCACCAGTTCATTGTGTAAGTCTTAACATGCATAAGTCTTAAAGTTGTCATAATGTGAATCATATATTAATTAATTTATATTCTATTATTTTCTAAATCTGTCCTGAATTGGTAAATTGCTCCCAAGTGAGTCCTGAGTTTCTCTAACAGGTCAGTGTATGAACCATTAGCTCAACCAACAATCAACCAGTTTTCTGAAACAGATTGGAGGTGCATCTTGTGAACCATCAGTTGGCAATATTATGCTCTATATAGTCAGAACACAACACAATGTTACATGTCTGAGAACTGATGAACAAGTATCTGGACAGAGTGAACAGCCAGAGAGAAGAAGAGAAGTGAGGCTGAGGAGGAAAGCAGAAGAAGAGTCAGAAGAGGCTGAGGACATCTGCCAGTTTCCATCAGTCCAACATCAGGACATGGCTGAGACCCACAACATGACGCTGATGGAGGTCCTCCCACCCTACTGTTCATTCCTTAACCCCACTGAGGAAAAAAGATCCTCAGTGGAGTTAAGGAACAAAGTGACTATGGAAATTAAAATGTAATGTAATTTCTAAAGCACTGTACAGTTTTCCTTGAGGAGATTGTCCTGTGGCTCCTTTTCTACTTTTTTTGTTCTCTGCATTTCTGTCTTTTTCTTTCTGAATCACCAAGGCATGGTCCATGAATAAATTATAGCAAAAGCGTGTTTCTCAATCCTGGTCTTCAGCGTCACCCTGTCCTGCAGGCTTAGGTATTTCCCTTCTGCCACACACCTGAATTGTATCTCTGGATGATTAACAAGCTTCTGCAGTACTTGATTGTCATCCAATCATTTGAATCAGCTGTTCTGGAGTAGAAGCACATCTAAAACATGCAGAGCAGGGGGTGGTGAGGAGCAGGGTTGAGAAACACTGGCGTAAATGATCCTTTTGTAGTCTCTTCTCATGACTAATCAATTTGACTGTCTTATCTGTACATAGAGAGACTATAACTTATTATTTTGAGTCACTGATATGTTAACAGACAGAATTTTAAGAGCTGAACTAAGGATTTTGAAAGCAAACAAATGCTATTTTTCCTGTTTCTACAAATTGTTTTGAGAAATGCGCTTACTGTTTTGTAAATGCCAACAATGACTTGAGAAATGCACCAAAAGTGACTGAGAAAAACTAACCTAGCATAAATTGTCTCAGCTGTATCAATTTGTTTGCCTGTATGAAAAGTGTTCACATTTACAGCTTTGTTTCTGCTAGCTTGCAGGAAATGTAACTTACATAAATGGTTGAAGACAACCTATTGGCCTTCATGAGACTCAGATAAATGGTGAGTATCTATTTCTTAAATTGCCTAAAACAGTTATATTTGTTTTTATTTGTTTTTTGCTTGTGTATTTTGTCTGGTTGCAGACCAGAGGATCACACCTGTTGACAACAAACAAAGGTTTAACTACTGAATTTTCAGTCAGAAATGATCGCACCACCTGGTTGAAGTACCTGTGTCCATATGCAAGTCAACAAAGGTGAAACAAACATTTAAGCGAATAAGATGTTCATGTAGTGCATCTTTCTAACTTTTTCTTTTTGTTTTCCAGCAGAGAGGAAACACCCGATTGACAACATGCGAGTCTCAATTTCAACCTGTGACTGGGAAGACTACAACCATCCTGAGCAACGTCTGATCTCAGCGACTTGTGACTCTCAACCCAGAACAAGAATCCTTTTATCACCATTTTGTCTTCTACAATATGTTATCTCTTATGTGGACACATACTGTTTGTTTTGTTTCTGTTTTCCAGATCTCAGTAATACCGTGAGGAAACTGGACAGAAAATAGAATCAGTTCTTTTTTTAACTTGACTTTTTAAATAGAAATTGTTTCTTTAAGTGGATTACTCGTAATCTGTATTTTTGTTTAATTAGAAATTATTTTCTTTATAACTTTCTGTATAGAAATGCTTGACAAGTTACACTTCCTTGTGTGTTGTACTATAATTTGTATGGTAAAATTCTGGTAGGACTAGAGACCAGTAATTTACCATAAGTTTTTTTTGGGGGGTAGGGTTTACAATAAAATGTCAATATATCATCCAGTCTGGATGTGTTTTTCACTCATGGAGATATTATGCCTCAGTCAGCATGACCGTATTTACTACGGCAAAACCACATTTTATTTTTTTTTAAATATTTTAGGAAGTACGGTATTTTACCGTATTTTAAAAATACGGTAGAATCCTGCATTTACAAAATACGGTAATAAACTGGCAGCTGTGGTTGCCAGAATTTTACCGTATATTAAAAATACGGTAAAATCCTGCATTTAGCAAATACGGTAAAAAACTGGCAGCTGTGGTTGCCAGAATTTTACCGTATATTAAAAATACGGTAAAATCCTGCATTTAGCAAATACGGTAATAAACTGGCAGCTGTGGTTGCCAGAATTTTACCGTATATTAAAAATACGGTAAAATCCTGCATTTAGCAAATACGGTAAAAAAACTGGCAGCTGTGGTTGCCAGAATTTTACCGTATTTTAAAAATACGGTAAAATCCTGCATTTAGCAAATACGGTAAAAAACTGGCAGCTGTGGTTGCCAGAATTTTACCGTATTTTAAAAATACGGTAAAATCCTGCATTTAGCAAATACGGTAAAAAACTGGCAGCTGTGGTTGCCAGAATTTTACCGTATATTAAAAATACGGTAAAATCCTGCATTTAGCAAATACGGTAAAAAACTGGCAGCTGTGGTTGCCAGAATTTTACCGTATTTTAAAAATACGGTGAAATCCTGCACTTAGCAAATACGGTAAAAAACTGGCAGCTGTGGTTGCCAGAATTTTACCGTATTTAAAAATACGGTAAAATCCTGCATTTAGCAAATACGGTAAAAAACTGGCAGCTGTGGTTGCCAGAATTTTACCGTATTTTAGAAATACGGTAAAAAACTGGCAGCTTTGGTTGCCAGAATTTTACCGTATTTTAGAAATACGGTAAAAAACTGGCAGTTTTGGTTGCCAGAATTTTACCGTATAAAGACGGTAAACTTCTGGCAACTCAGCTGCCAGTTTTTTACCGTAAAATGAGGCCGTTTTTTTTTTTACAGTGTAGGATATTTATATTTACTGCAGTTGAAACAAGAATTTAAATCTGTTTTTTTTTTTTCAATTCAAAATACAAGTTTCTAATTGCATTGATAATTTACTTGCTTAATTATAACTAAATCAAGTACAAATACACTTATTATTCTAACTATTAGTTCTCTTTTTGGGGTTTTAAAAAGAGATGCAACCAAATGTTCCTTGATGTTCTTCTACAGCAAACATTTTTGCTATACTTTTATTGTTTTTAAGACAAAATATGATGGCAAAAAAACACACAATAAATTTAAAAGCTATTAACACACACACAAAAAAAGACATTCCTCTTTTGGTAAACACTTTTTTTGCCATAATTTTCCTTGTAGTCTGTGACCTGAAATGCTTCTAAACAGCTATGTTTGAATTACTCAAAAGTAAGGAAAAGCTGTAGTCACCCTCTTCTTCCAGCCATTGGAGAAGCAGAACATAGCAACAGGTGGCGGAGGGGCCGTGCTAAATTAGTCCGTGCTACATACAGCCAGTGAAAACTCTATAACTTTGCATCTCATTGAAGGGAAACTGTAGGAATGCTATACTGAAGAAGGACATTAAACAGTTTTGAAAGGTAATGCTAAAATCTTAACAGACCAAATTTTATAAACAGTGTGCTATAAACTATTGACTGGTGAACTGGGAAATGAAAACTCTACATTTAAAATATTTCATCAGATCCCAGTCCAACCTAGAACCCATTCTTGCTACCATCTTGGCACTCCAAGGCAGTGGCCAAGAACCGCTCCTCTCAACAATTTCACGAAATATGCCGCTTAAAACAACACGAACTAGACTTCAAACACACATCTATGATCGCCCACGCCTGCTGGAGCTACGGTCACAAAATGTTTTAAATACAGACATTTTTGACCATTTGAAAAGCTGCAGAGTGCTACGGGTGGATGTCAAGAAAACAGAGAGGGGAGCTAACTGCGAAGCTAAAGAGGGACCCCCAAATACCGCAGAAACTCACTTCAAAAAAGGAGATATGTAATGAGGGCCTTTTATTTTTGTATGATCTTTTTATGAGTTTGTGGAGTGTAAGTTACTGACCACCAATTTACCAATATTGCTAAAGCTCCACGTATGATTTGGGGAAATTTTTATTTTTTTATTCTTAAATTTTTAAAAAAATTTTGTAATTACTTATTTTTATATAAATTTCATACATTTTTCCTTGTTTTACTCTAACATCAACATCAACCCAAGGAAGGCCTCAGGGCCTGATAACATACCTGGGCGGGTGTACAAGGAATGTGCAGATCAGCTGACTCGTGTACACACAGACATTTTTAACATCTCGATGGACCCATCTGTAGTGCCAGAATGCTGCAAGTCTGCCACCATTATTCCAGTCCCAAAGAAGACTCAGGTCAACTCATTCAATGACTACCGGCCTGTTGCACTGACTCCAATCATGATGAGGTGCTTCGAAAGGCTGGTTAAAGAACACATTGTCTCCAGTCTGCCACCAACATTCGACTCGTTCCAGTCCATCTCTGCTGCTTTTTACCTGAGCCTGGCGCACCTGGAGGCTGCAGCGCCTTAGATTGGAAGAAAGTGAGAAGAGTTCTAAGAACAGCGGAGAAGATCATCGGGGCTCCTCCATTAAAGACATTTCATCCCAGCGCTGCATGTCCCGAGCCCGTAATATCATAAATGACCCCTCACACCCCCACGGTGGACTGTTCTCCCTACTGCCCTCTGGGAAGAGACTTCGAAGCATCCGATGCAGATTCCAGAACAGTTTCTACCCCACTGCCATTAGACTGCTGAAAGTTATATAAAATGGGTTATAAAAAAACTACAACTGAATGTTAGAACTGTAACTATACAGTCATATGTTTTTCATCACAATGTTATTTTTATCACTGCTGCTTACCTTCTCAAGGCTGCACTTTCAAAAATGAAATAGTCTAGGGAGCTGTTCTAAAAAAAATATATATATTTTTGTTTACACTTGAGTATACAAAATAAAATCTGTCTAAGTCTCTGAGTCTAATTAAGGAAAAACTACATCTACAGTACAGAGATGAACGCTCACTCTGAGTCTATTCTGCTGGAAGTTTATTCCTGTTAAAAGGGAGTTTTTCCTCTCCACTGGTGCTATAAGCATGCTTAGTTTGAGGGATTGCCTTCAATTCAATGATGCGATGCAATCAGCTGGTTTTCCTTAGAAAACTTTGAATCAATTTGACTGTATGTTCTGGTTGAATTATCTTTGTGAAGTGCCTTTAGATGACATGTGTTGTGAATTGGCACTATATAAATAAACTGAATTGAATTGAAAGCTTAGGATCCAAGTTAATCCAAAATTTCTAAGACAGGAGCAGCCATTCTTATAAATAATGAATCATAAATAACTTAAGGGTTGGCATTCAAGTGTATGTGAGATGGTAAATTTCTTTTATTCCTTTACTTTAGAAAACTTCAATTCATAAATTTTACCACAAAAAAAACATATTTGACTAAGGGGGGTAGCTCTCTTAGGCACCAGTGGTGATCATCTCCATAAATAGCAAAATGACTGCCTAGAGCTATATTTTAGCACTACTGAAAACTTAGTTTCTGCCATGGTGTGGGTCGTTAAATAGCACATTAATATTAAAGGCTACAACACTGTGACCTTAACTTTTATTGCTGGAATAAATCCTCAGAAGCAACCTTTACATCCCTGGGGCAGCCAAAAAGCTCTCCCTATGTTGTTAAAGTGTTCTTAAAACACTCCATCCAAGCCCATGCACCTCAGCTCTCCTGCTCATCTTCCTATCAAGGCTCAGCTGGTAAATGGCCCATAGATAGGGGGAATTGCAATTATGCTTCTTGAAGTTAATGCAAAACCTGTGGCACCAAACTTAAGATTATGTTAGTGGAATCAGACTGATTTTCACTTTCTTTTTAGATATTATAACAACATCATTGTTACATGTATACCGGCATATGGAAAATCCTAGACTCTTAAAATTTAGGGATCTACTATTTCATGATAGAAGCTAAATAAGTTTCAGGTGTTTAGTTTTATAAATAAAAAACAGCTGATTAGTCATTAATCACAGGAACATCTATATTGAAAAATGGGTTTCTGCTCCTCAACTGCACTTTTTTATTTCTTAGCACACTGCTTCCTTTTTTGGAAAGGTCAGATAAGACCAGATTTTGCATATATTTTTTGGGCTACATGCAAGTCGCTACACAACACTTAAAAACCCCCATAGTGAAACATGTTGGTGGCAGCATCATGCTGACGGTCTCCCTATTTATGTCAGAACAGATGAACCGATCTTTTCAACGGAATTGATTTGATATAATTTTGGGGTAACAGGATGAAGAAGAGGAATGCCATTGTTAAACCTTCTTCCATATTTCTGGTTTGTAAAACTTTTAACCCCTTAAAGGTATTGTGGAGGACTTTGGCAAATTTTTTTACAAGGCCCGCCTTTCCACTTTAAGAAATGCAAATGCTAGAGCATGCATGAGCCCATTTCTCCTCTTGCACGCTCTGCTTAAAAGTTGCTGTTCTCATAGCTCATACAAGCTTACTGTGCCCGAACATTCTCTCTAACCCCTAAAACCCTCCATCACTATATAGAATGGGGACTATAGCGGACTTTATAGTGAACTCAGTTACAGTACCTTACTGTTCAGAGAGATGATCACTGCGCCATCTTTGTTAGTAGTCGCCGCTGTGACAGAAAATCCCATAATGCTTTGTGAGGAGAGCTCTACGTGCAAAGCAATCTGGGATATATCTGCATCTTCTGATGCCTTTCTTTCCTTCTTCTTCAAAACTGTTTCTGGGGATTTTTGTGGGGCCAGTTTACAGTTTAAAAAGAAAATCATGTATTATTCTCTTTCCCCCACAGAATTAAATGCTTCTTTTGGTTGTTCTTTTACATACAAGTACCCCCTAAAATTAATTGCATTTGTTTTAAAGTCAAAATAGGAGTAGCTCTAATGGTATGTATACTCTTGCAAGAATATATATAAAATCTTCATGTGTAGGGTAGTTTAGTATTTGAAAGAAAAGTGAATAGATCCTACGTCAGGCACTGTTGAGTTCTTGTGACGGTTCTGTTGTGAGCCACCAGCTTCAACATATTCCTGTCAGAGTGTCTGAATGTATGAAAGTACCCAGTGGTGTAGGCCGCCAGCAAAGCCTTTAATTACTTTTTCAGTACATGTCAGCCATCTCTCTGTTTGGGTATTCGCTTTACTTTAGTGGCAGCAGAAGAGCAGAACTTTACAGCAGCTCACCTGACAAGCTCCTCTGGGAATCTTTTCTCACCCACAATGTGCCAAATTTTTAAAAGCAGCACACCTGGCTGACCCATTCCACCCTCCCTGACAACCCAGTATTACGTTCTATGGTCTTCACCCCATTGCACGCCTTTTAGTCTCTGATCTTCTATTTCCATGCCAGGCGAGTAGCAACGTGTTTGTAGATAGTGACAAAGTGCTTCCATATTTTGGAAGCCTGCCAGTTGCTATGATACCATAACCGTTCTAACAACCTTTAAGTTTGCTCTGACAAAGCCTTGCTTCTTTCCTCCCTTTTTCATTCCTACAGTTTCTTTCTTTGCTTTGCACGCACGACTTTATTGTTAAAAGCCTTCTATGTAGTCTCTTCTGATGCCCTTGAGTTTAAGGAGTGGATTTTTAAGTTTTTGAAATAACGGTGCACTATAAACGATAAAACTCATGTTAACCTCTGACCTTTACTTTATGTCACTTCAAACTGTCTCTGCCATCTTCAAGATCTCAGTGATGTCTGTGCTCAATATCATATTTCTCATTGAGCTGTCTATTTGTCTAATTTCAGTCCAGACAGTTCATGGGTTTTTGATATTATCTGCATGGAAACACCTTTTTTTATGGAGGGGTTACATTTTCTTTAAAGGAGCTAAATCATGGTGTAAATTAGGACAAAAAGGGGCCTTTGAAAAAGAGGAACTAACATTTCCAAGGTAATATTTTTATCCACTTGACCCTCTGGTTTACCCAGTTGTAAAACTTAGCAGTAAAGTTTGGCTTTTAACGAAATCGCAGTGTTTTTAGAACTGCTGGTTATGTAATAAGATTCTTTATATCAATGGTCTTATTACCCAGTTGTTTGAAAAATTTATCTTGTACAAAGTTTCACTAAAGCATGTTTATTTAATGTATGTAAAAGGGCAAGTTATGCTGCGTAGAAATACTACCTTTTCTTAAATGTATTATCTGTTAGGTCCATAAAATGACTACAAAAACATGTTTTTTTTGGGTTGTCTAATATTCTGTCTGTTTGATGAAGAGCTTTGATAACTGTAAAAGCTATTTGTGGCTGATCCATGTGAAGCATAGAAAACCTGGATAGAAGTTGTTTGGTATTTAAACGGTCACTTATACAATAACTAGAAATATTAAAAAGTTTATTTTGAATAACACTCAAGTAAAAATATTTCATATAGATAACATTTACACAGACAACTTTTCATACCTTTTTTTCAGTTTTCAGTAAGAGAAAATACATCCATTTGGGTATGCATATTAGCTGCATCACAACAATGAAAGACATCCTAATCATTAACATTTTTGAATAGGACTAAACACACACAGGGATAAAAAACTAATATCGAAAAACAAATGTTGCGCTAAAACTATTCTGATCAGCTTGAAGATCCAAGGTTTTCCAACATTTCATATTTGGATGTGTTACATGCAGTCGTGCTACAAAAAAAGTTTGAATCTCTTTGACATTTGGGGTTTTATGAATCAGATTCTATAAAAAAAAAAGTCATTTTTTTTCTTTGGGTCCCAAAGTTATTTAGATGCAAATTCAATTGGAAAACGGGTTCCATGCTGCCATTATTTATTAAAACCTTTCTTCCACCTGTTTCTTTTAATAAAACATCTGCACGGTGAGGAAGAAATAAATAAAGCAAATATCCAAAATGTTAATGAATATGGATATAGAAATATACATCCATTCATATATCTTCTACATCTTTTCCATCAGGATCACAGGGGGCTGGTGCCAATCTGCAGTCTAGAGGAGGAAGGCAGGGAACACCCCAGACAGTCCATTGCAACACAACACAGAGACACACAACCACGTACACACATACTAGCACCTACTATAAGGGAAATATGGAGACATCCATCAACCTTCAGCATTCAGGACAGTTTAACACACCTTTCTGCAGCTTCTCTACTGTTACCAATTCATTACTCCATCCATACAGTTTCTTGCCCACAATCAAAATCTAATAAATTAGAAAAGAAAAATGAGTAAATCATGATAATCTCATTAAAATTTAAATAACTCCAACTGTGGAAAAAGTTAGAACATTTAAATGTGTTTTATTTAACATAAGGTATCTTTCTTCAAAAAGTCTTGTTAATGACTTGATTTGTGAGAATCAGAAACTTGGCTGCAGTCAGAGAATTATATAAGTATAAATGAGGCAACTCCTTTTTTGTTATTTAAATGTTCATATAACTAAGAAATTCTGGGCGAGGAGGAGGAGTAGCAACAATCTTTCAGTCTGACTTACTGATTAGTCCAAAGGCAGTTAATACTTACAACTCTTGTGAACATTTAACCCTTAAGTTCCCTCACCCAAATTGCAAACAAGAAATCTTTTTGTAACTTTGTATTGTCCACCAGGTCCTTACTCTGAAATTTTAGATGCGTTTTTCAGACTTTCTCTCTGATTTGGTGTTAAACACTGACAGGATCATCATAGTGGGGTATTTTAACATCCATGCTGACATTGGAGGTGATAGCTTAAGGGAAGCCTTTAATGCTATCTTAGATGCTATTGGCTTTTGTTCAAAATGTGAATAGTCTCACACATTCTCATCTTCATACTCTGGACCTTGTCAGACATATGGCATAGAATGTGAAGAAATTCGTTTTTAATTATTTCCTCACAACCCTGTCCCCCCTCTGACCAGGTTTTTATATCCTTCAGGGTTACTTTAACAGAGTTCTCTTCCCCCCAAAGAAGATTCAATTTAGCAGATCATTATCAGATAGTACAGTCATACATTTTAAAGAATCTGCTTCACTTTCTCTCTCCTCTGTGTTGCTTAGCAGGGCTGCAGAGGGCAAAAGTTTGGCTTATTCCACTTCAAAGGATGATGATTTTGTTGATAGGGTTGCTAGTTCTCTGCATACTGCCTTAGACAACACAGCCCCTTTGAAAAAGAAAAACATTAAAAATAAAAACCAGGGTCCCTGGTTTATTGCAGAGCTGCACACTCTGAAGCAAAATGCTGAAAGACTTAAGAGAAAATCTCACTCTACGGGCCTATGGGAATCCTACCTAGTCTGGACAATACTGTTGTATAAGAGGACCCTTTGTAAAGTAAGAGCAGCATATTTCTCCTCATTAATAAATGAGAATAATAATAATCCTAGATATCTTTTTAATAGCTCTTTTTATTAGAGCTATGGCTCACCCAGAGCCATAGCTCTGTTGAAACGTCCATCCCACCTGCTCTTAATAGTAATGATTTTATGGGTTTGTTTATAAATAGGATTGATCTTATTAAAAATAAAATCATTAGCACTCTTCTAACTATGATTGGTTTATCTCTGGAAGGTGAGGGACCATCTGAGGTAGCTATAGAATCCAAACCGGGTTTAGATTCCATGTCTACCTCAGATACTACCTCAAATCTTCCTTAAGCTCAAGGGTTACCTGTGGAGTGCCACAGGTATCAGTGCTAGGACCAGTTCTCTTTAATATATATATACATATGCTCCCAGTAGGTAGAGTTATTCAACATTATGGGATTATGGGATTTCCACTGTTATGCTGATGATACTCAGCTATATCTGTCTATAAATCCAGATGAAGCTAACCCATTACATAAATTACAGGTCTTTGAAAGTCCCCTTTAGTCTTTGAAAAAGAAGCTGAATAGTCAGTCACTTCATTTGGATGGGATTAAACTGTTTTCAGATAATAAAGTAAAGAATCTTGGTGTTATTTTTCATACAAATACACTGCAAAAACAATCCAGAAATAAGTAAAAAATGGCTTAAATTAAGTATATTTAGCCTTAATTTGAGCAGGTAAATAAGATGATTTGCCAATGGAATGAGTATTTTCACTCTTAAAATAAGACAGTTAGATAATATTTACTTGAAATAAGACGATAAAATAGTTTTTTCTTATTTTAAAAGGAAATTGTCTTGTTCCATTGGCAAAGTGTCTTACTTACCTCCTCAAATCAAGGAAAAACACACTTATTTTAAGAAAAAATAACTTATTGAGATTTATATTTTTTGCAGTGTACAAATTAACTTGTGACAATCCCCTTCTGTCCAGTAGGTGTCTCTAGTCCTCTACATGTTTGTTCTTGTTTTTTTTCAGGAAGCAGGTAGATGGACTGTTAATTGCACACACCGGTGAATGATAAAAGGGGACGACTAGTCAGTCACTCGCTCTGCTTGTTTGCCCTCCGGACCAGGCCGGAACGAGCAGCATTGGTCCACACTTCTCTCCGACTGGCTGGCCTGATCTCACGGAGCGTATTTTTGTAATCAATAAATCGTTGTTGCTATGGATCCGCTCGTCTGTCTCCCTTCTTGTCCTCGCCCTTGAGATGGGCGTGACAAATGGGGGCTTGTCAGTTTGAACCCGGATTGGAGATCAGCTTTCAGGTAGTGTGTTGAGTTGTGAACTCTGTTTGTTGGGGGACGTTGACGAGCGTGCTGGGTTTGGTGAGTGAGGCAGCCGTTGTACATCTATTCTGAGAGAGCGTGTTTGTGTAGCAGTGATCGCTCCTTCATAGCAGGTCGCGGTGGTTCTGTCCCTGTCAGGCTTAACAACGATTTCCCTTATGGAGTTTGTTGTGGGGGAATTTTAGTGTGGTGTGAACGTGGGAAGAGCAGTTGTCTCGGGAGCACATCCGGAGTTGCAGGGAGTCGCCATTTATTGGTTGCTTTTTCGGACTCTCGGGCGTTAGTGCATAAATACCCATCACAAGTAACACCCGAAGACTAGCGGGGGAGATTAGTTAGATTCTGGTTAGGCAGTTAGAGGGACGGGGTCGCTGTGACGTTGTGGTTGTTTTGGGAGCGTGGGAGCTCAGAGTGCTACTGGTTGGGATTCCGGTGTTGTGTGGATAACTGTAGATGTTATGGCTGCTGTTGAGGATTTTTTGCGGGATCCGTCTGAGGAGGGGTTGGAGCGCTGCACACGCGAACAGTTACTAAAGATAGCTGAACATTTTACGTTGGAGGTCAGTGACAAGCGGTCTAAGGAGAGTATAAGAGCCGCCATTAAAGCTAATTTAACTGACTCCGGTGTGTTAGGACAAGCTAAGTTGCAAGCTGGCGCGACGTGGTTGGACACTGACGTTTTTGATACTAGATTGACTTTTGAACAAAAGCGGGAGCTGCTTTTACTGCAGGCTGGGATAGAACAGAAAAGATTGGATGTGAAAAGGCTGGAGTTGGAAGAACGCAGACTGAGCTCAACTAGTGCGGGCACGGTCCCCCTTGATGCTTCCGGTAGGGGGGCGTCTAGCTCGTTTGATGTTGGGAATAATCTGCGTTTAGTTCCTCAGTTTTCTGAATGGGATCCGGATACCTTCTTTTCCCTGTTTGAGCGTGTTGCTGATAGTCGAGGTTGGTCTGATTTGGACCGGACACTGCTTTTACAGTGTGTGTTCACAGGCAAAGCACAAGAAGCATACTCTGTAGTAAAGTAAAGTTTATGCCACTGTGAAGAAGGCTGTTTTAACAGCTTATGAGTTGGTACCAGAGGCTTACCGACAGAGGTTTCGGACATGGGAGAAGGCCGGGAAAAAAACCCATGTTGAGTTTGCCAGGGAGCTGGGAATCCATTTCAATAGGTGGTGTGCTTCCTTACAAATTAGCACTTTTGTTGACCTCTGTAATTTGGTTGTCCTGGAACAGTTTAAAAACTCTGTTCCGAGTCACCTTGCGGTATATATCAGTGAACATAACGTGAAGACAGCTGCTGAAGCTGCTAAGCTGGCAGATGAATATGTTCTTATACACAGGGGTGGCCGTGAGTATCAACCTCGCAGTGATTTTGGTTACAGGAGTGGCAATCAATCTTTTGTGGGAAATCATGCAAAGGAGGAAGGCATTGGTTCTGATGTGAACAGTAGGTCAGAACGGATTTCCAGTGGGCATGTGTATGTGGATCTATCTGATGTGTGTCATTATTGCAAAGCCAGAGGCCATTGGAAGCGGGAATGCCCAAAAAGAGGTGCTCAGGTGAAATCGGTTGCTTTTGCTGCGTCTGAAACGCATGGTTTTGTTTCCTCTAAACAGGTGGACACAGGACGGAGGTATACTTTGGATCAGGAGGATTTTTCACCTTTTCTTTCTGACGGCCATGTGTCCATGGTGGGGAGTGATGCTACGGTACCGGTAAAAATTTTGAGGGATACTGGAGCTTTTAATTCATATATTGTGAGCTCTGTATTACCCTTTTCTGAGGAAACCAACACTGGAGACCATGTATTGATTCGGGGAATGGGACTTATGGTGGAACCAGTTCCGCTGCATAAGTTGACTTTGACGTGTGGATTGGTTCAGGGGGAGGTTATCATGGGGGTGCGCCCTGCACTTCCGCTGGAGGGAGTGGATGTAATCTTGGGCAATGATCTGGCTGGTGGCCGGGTGTGGGCTGATTGTCCACTACCTGCTCCCATAGTAACTTCTTCCCCTGTTCTAGGGAAGTTGGATGAGAGTGCTCAGTGTTTCCCTGGGGTTTTTGCAGCTTGTGCGGTGACGCGAGCTATGTACCATGCTGAGTCGGCATCCATCCCTGACCATGAAGGTGGAGGTGCCGAAGATGGTGATTTTTTCTCTCTTTATGTCCCTGATTCTCTTTTGTCTGTTTCTCACAGTGACCTGGTGGCGGAGCAGAGAGCGGATTCTTCTCTTCGTCATCTTTTTGACCAGGTTGTCACTGATGACGAGAGTGTGGCCTGTGGGTATGTGTTGAAGGATGGATTGTTGGTGCGGAAATGGTTGGTACATGGGGAGGATTTTGTTGGGGGTTCCCTTTGTCAGACTGTTGTTCCCTCGAAATTTCGCAGTGAAGTGTTGCGGGCTTCCCATGATCAATCAGGTCATTTGGGGGTCCACAAGACTTATCATTATATCCTGCGTTATTTTTTTTGGCCTCGGTTAAAAAGTGATGTGTCTGAATATATCAAAACCTGCCACACATGTCAGATGGCAGGGAAGCCAAATCAGAGCATTAAGCCGGTTCCCTTGTATCCGATTCCGGTGGTTATGCAACCTTTTGAACACCTCATTATTGATTGTGTTGGTCCTTTACCTCGTTCTAAGGCTGGGAGTAATTATTTGTTGACGGTAATGTGTCAGACAACAAGATATCCAGCTGCATACCCACTGCGGACCATTACTGCTAGGTCTGTGGTAAAGGCTCTGACTCAGTTCATTTCTATTTTTGGTATTCCAAAAGTTATCCAGTCTGATCAAGGTTCAAATTTTTCTTCTCATTTGTTCGCTCAAGTTTTGAAACTTTTACAGGTCAAACATAATCAGGCTTCTGCATATCATGCTCAGAGTCAAGGTGCTCTGGAGAGGTTCCATCAGACCCTCAAGTCCTTGTTGCGTACTTACTGTGTGGAGTTAAATCAGGATTGGGAAGATGGCTTACCATGGCTTCTGTTAGCTGCTTGTGAGGTGGTGCACGAGAGTACTGGGTTTAGCCCAAACGAGCTTGTTTTTGGACATGCAGTGCGTGGGCCACTTAAACTGTTACATGATGCTGTGAGTCCTTCAGAACCTCCGAGTAAGTTAATTGACTATGTCAATGGGTTTAGACATCGTTTGCATGTGGGGGTGGAAATGGCTCGGGAGAAGTTGACCTCTTCTCAGGAGAAGATGAAGCGCATCTATGACCGTAAGGTGGACCATCGATGTTTTAGTCCTGGTGATCAGGTACTTGCATTATTGCCAGTTGTCAGCTCCCCCTTTCAGGCTAAATTTAAAGGCCCATTTACAGTCCTGCGCAAGCTTTCGGATCAAAACTATCTGCTGTCCACACCGAGGCGTAGGAAGTCAACACAGCTTTGCCATGCAAATTTGTTAAAACCCTATTACACTCGGGAGTCACAGGTATCCAGCAAAGATGAGGAGGTGCAGGTTGATAAGACTGTCTCTGTGGCTACTACAGTAAGTGGATTAGGTTTCTTATCTGCACTTGAAAACGATGGGGTGATTCCACCTAATGAGAGTTTGTTGACTGGCAGGCTGAAAAATTCTGATGTACTGAGGAATTTGGATTCTTTGTTTGCACATTTGTCTCAGGAGGAGGGCACTGAGTTGACTGCTATGTTTAATGAGTATCTTTGTTTGTTTGGTGATGTGCCCAGTCGAACTCACTTAGTTCAACATGATATCGATGTGGGTGAGGCACAGCCAATTCGCCAGCGCTTTTACAGGATTTCTGAGGAGAAGCGGAAGGTAATGGAGGGGGAGATTCGGTATATGCTTGAAAATAGTATTGCTGAATCCTCTGCATCTAGCTGGGCATCACCTTGTTTGTTGGTCGAGAAGGCTGATAAAAGTTTTAGATTTTGTACAGATTATCGGAAAGTGAACATGGTTACAAAATCTGATGCTTATCCGATGCCACGCATGGAAGATTGTGTCGATCAGGTGGGTTCAGCTCAGTTTGTTAGCAAATTTGATTTATTGAAGGGTTATTGGCAAGTTCCATTGTCTGAGAGAGCTAGAGAGATTTCTGCCTTTATAACTCCCTTTGGTCTGTTCTCTTACTCTGTAATGAGTTTTGGATTGCGAAATGCACCTGCAACCTTTCAGCGTCTCATGAATATGGTTGTGTCTGGGTTGGAAGGGTGTGCTGTATATTTGGATGATGTGGTGGTCTTTAGTGATACGTGGAAGGAACATCTGGCTCACATACGTAAGCTGTTTGAACGACTGGCTGAAGCACACCTGACCATTAACTTGGCGAAGTGTGAGTTTGCTAAGGCTACGGTTACCTATCTGGGTAAGGTGGTGGGGCAAGGGGTGGTGCGTCCAGTGGAAGCCAAAGTAACTGCAATTTTACAGTATCCCGTACCAACAACAAAAAAAGAACTCCAGCGGTTCCTGGGTCTTGTGGGGTACTACCGCAGTTTTTGTAAGAACTTTTCTACAGTGGTTTCCCCATTAACAGATTTGCTGAAGGATAAAGTGAAGTACACCTGGACAGCTTCCTGTCAGAAAGCTTTTGATGATGTCAAATTTGTCCTCTGTTCCTTCCCTGTTCTTGCAGCTCCACAATGGGGTCGTCCTTTTGTCCTGCATGTGGATGCAAGTGATGTAGGTGCAGGTGCTGTCTTATTTCAACAAGATGATGATGGAGTTGATCGACCTGTGAGTTTCTACTCTAAAAAATTCAACCATTTTCAGGTGAACTATTCTGTCATTGAAAAAGAGACATTGGCACTAATTTGGGCTTTACAGCATTTTGAAATATATCTGGATTCTGGAAGTGTTCCTCTGGTGGTCTATACTGATCACAATCCCTTAACATTTTTGCATTCATTGCAGTGTCCAAATCGCAGACTGATGCGATGGATGTTGTTTTTGCAGCCCTATTGTCTGGATATCCGCCACATTAGGGGCTCGGACAATATTGTGGCAGATGCTTTGTCCAGGGCACCATGTGCTTAGGTTTAATGTTCAGTCCCTTTTTTTTCTCCAAGTTTCTTATAGGCTTTTCCAGTGGCTAGGGTGGCTGAGCTATTGAGGTGGGGATTGAATGGGTGATTGTGGTAAGACTGCAAAGTCCATTAGTATTGCAATTGTCACCTAGTTGTTAGTATAAATCGCTGTCTTTTTGGAGTCCCGGTTAGGACTCCATTTGTATGGGGGGGAGTGTGACAATCCCCTTCTGTCCAGTAGGTGTCTCTAGTCCTCTACATGTTTGTTCTTGTTTTTTTTCAGGAAGCAGGTAGATGGACTGTTAATTGCACACACCGGTGAATGATAAAAGGGGACGACTAGTCAGTCACTCGCTCTGCTTGTTTGCCCTCCGGACCAGGCCGGAACGAGCAGCATTGGTCCACACTTCTCTCCGACTGGCTGGCCTGATCTCACGGAGCGTATTTTTGTAATCAATAAATCGTTGTTGCTATGGATCCGCTCGTCTGTCTCCCTTCTTGTCCTCGCCCTTGAGATGGGCGTGACAAACTCAAAACCCAGTTTCCTGCATAGAAACTAAAAAATGAACAAAAATGACTCCATACATTGTTCAATACGTCAGGAACATAAACAATATAAAAATACAAAACAAAACACCCAAAATGGTTGAGTCCTTTGTCACGTGACTGGCAAAGCGCGCCACTCTGCGCTATTTCCAGCGTGACGCAGAAGTGCTCCGGTTTGGCCCCTTGACCAGGAACAGCGGGACTGAAGCAGAGATGAGAGGTGAGTGTTTGTGGAAGCTCGGCGCCGAGTGTGCACACTCAGACGTGCGCGATGACCGGTTCAGGCGGGGGGGGTAATGTTCGTTGGGACTGTGCAGGACCGCGGGACACAGGTGCGGGCCTGCACGCAGCTTTTTGCCGGGCAGCACACTCACGTGGGAGAGCTTTCTCCCCGTGCACGCGCTCCTGGCACCGCGCTCCCCTGGGCCAGAGGAAGGACGGATACTTAGAGTCTGGGATGGACGCTTAGTGGCGCTCCATCACAAGGGGTGATGATGAGAAACTAGCCCATGCATTTGTTACTTCAAGGTTGGACTGTTGTAATTCTTTACTATCAGGAAGTCCATAAATTATAGCTAAAATCCTTAAGCTGATCCAAAATGCTGCAGCCAGAGTTTTGATAAAAATTAAAAAAGAGAGATCATAACTTTCCTATCCTGGCTTCTCTTCATATATATATATATATATATATATATATATATATATATATATATATATATATATATATATATATATATATATATATATACATATATATATATATATATATATACATACTACCGTTCAAGAGTTTGGGGTCACACTGAAATGTCCTTGTTTTTGCACTGTACTTTTCAAAGAAGATAACTTTAAACTAGCCTTGACTTTAAAGAAATACACTCTATAAATTGCTAATGTGGAAAATGACTATTCTAGCTGCAAATGTCTGGTTTTTGGTGCAATATCTACATAGGTGTATAGAGGTCCATTTCCAGCAACTATCACTCCAGTGTTCTAATGGTACAATGTGTTTGCTCATTGGCTCAGAAGGCTAATTGATGATTAGAAAACCCTTGTGCAAACATGTTCACACATCTTAAAACAGGTTGTTACAGAAGCTACAAAACTGACCTTCCTTTGAGCAGATTGAGTCTCTGGATCATCACATTTGTGGGGTCAATTAAACGCTCAAAATACTTTCATCTGAAACTCGACAGTCTATTCTTGTTCTTAGAAATGAAGGTTATTCCATGCAAGAAATTGCTAAGAAATTGAAGGTTTCCTACACCGGTGTGTACTACTCCCTTCAGAGGACAGCACAAACAGGCTGTAACCAGAGTAGAAAAAGAAGTAGGAGGCCTTGTTGCAAAATTGAGCAAGAAGATAAGTACATTACAGTCTCTAGTTTGAGAAACAGACGCCTCACAGGTCCCCAACTGGCATCTTCATTAAATAGTACCCGCAAAACACCAGTGTCAACATCTACAGTGAACTGCGGGATTCTGGGCTTCAGGGCAGAGTGGCAAAGAAAGAGCCATATCTGAGACTGGCCAATACAAGAAAAAGATTAAGATGGGCAAAAGAACACAGACATTGGAGAGAGGAAGACTGGAAAAAAGTGTTGTGAACGGATGAATCAAAGTTTGAGGTTTTTGGATCACAAAGAAGAACGTTTGTGAGACGCAGAACAAATAAAAAGATGCTGGAAGAATGCCTGACGCCATCTGTTAAGCATGGTGGAGGTAATGTGATGGTCTGGGTTTGCTTTGGGGCTGGTAAGGTGGGAGATTTGTACAGGGTAAAAGGGATTCTGAATAAGGAAGGCTATCACTCCATTTTGCAACGCCATGCCATACCCAGTGTCAGCGCTTGATTGGAGCCAGTTTCATCCTACAACAGGATAATGACCCTAAACACACTTCCAAATTGTGCAAGAACTATTTAGAGCAGAAGCAGGCAGCTGGTATTCTGGTATTGGTAATGGAGTGGCCAGCGCAGTCACCAGATCTGAACCCCATTGAGCTGTTGTGGGAGCAGCTTGACCGTATGGTACGCAAGAAGTGCCCATAAAACCAATCCAACTTGTGGGAGCGGCTTCTGTAAGTATGGGGTGCAATTCCTCCAGATTACCTCAACAAATTAACAGCTAGAATGCAAAAGGTCTGCAATGCTGTAATTGCTGCAAATGGAGGATTCTTTGACGAAAGCAAAGTTTTACTGGTTTTTACCAACCAGTAATATATATTACTGGTTGCTAAAAACTGCAGTTTTTGTTAGTTTTTCTAAATACATAATAGAAAAAGAAAGGACTGTACTTTCTTTTCACCAAGCAATGCATTGCTATTCAATAGGGCTAACAACACAAATGTGAACAAATTGAAAGGTTAGTTAAAAAGGTAGGTAGAAGAGCTTAGGAGAACTTGCACTAACCCCTGGGTGTTGATTTTGAAGCATTTTGAAGCTGTTGTTTTGTCAAAACCTCTTTATGTGGATGGCATATTTGTTTAGCAAAGTGTCCCACTTCTATTAGTCATCGACATTTATGTACACATTTATTGAGCTTCCATTAAACAAAAATGTGCATGTACATCCACCCACACGTACAGTACATAATAAATCTCTCTATCTTTGAGGGGCTTTTCCATTGACTTCAAATCATTTCTAACTTCAGCCAAACCATGACCCTTACCCTAAAGGTAAAGATGCCGGGTTCATACCTATCCCTCACCCCAACCTAAACTCAATTCACACAATAGTCCTAAATGTGACCCATGACCCTGAAACAGCAATTACCCTTGTGAGGTCCAGGCATCAGGCCCCTAAAGGAGAAGTAAGTCCCCAACAACATGCTATTTTCTCAGAAAATGGGCTCCAAAATGTGTCAAATACAAGAACACACATACAACTCACACACACTCTGCAAACATGCGCCCCACTGCAGGTTATGTGGCTGCAATACACAAACTGAGAGCTCACAGGTTTTAATTCTGAAGCCAATTTAGCTTCCAATTACCTGTGTATCTAGTACCATTACCACTGCATTTTCTACCCTCAATCCATCAGTTCCTCTCTCTCACCAAAGCATCCTGTTGCGACTTTCTCACCCGCAGAGCAAGGGAGTGTAGTTATAGCCATTCAAACACACACATTAAACAGAGATTATTTATCTTATAAGGTCACCTCAGATGAATATCTAAGCTGACAAGTGCATGTGCATGTATCTACGCACATCTAACTATTTTGTGAATTTACCTCAATTTGTATTTTTGGCTATTAACTTTCCCTCATACAAACACATGGTGGCCACCCACTCTTTATTCAACACACAATGAAGGCTCTGTGATAGGCTTGATCGATGACACCAATCTATGCCATTCTCTCAAAGGCAAACACTGGGACTTTCCCCTGTCTCCTTAACACCTGTTTAAGAAGGCTAATGACTTTTGTCCCAGCCATCCAGATAATTTCTCAAACATGCACACGCATAAACATACACGGCAGCAGCCATATATACAGGTGCATGCAGAGCTAATGAGCGGCTCCCAGCAGCTCAAGCTGTCATGGTGGTGGCAGGATACACTGTCAGTATTAACTGACCTGTCATAACTTTGGAGGGCTGAAAAAAGGCTCACAGGGTGGCTGGAAGGCAAAGACTTTGAGAATAAGTAACAGCACAAATTAGTTTTTCTCAGTGCTAGTTCCTGCATGAATGCTGTCCTTCTCAGACACCCACAAACAAGATCACATGCACACATAAGCACCCTGCTGACGACCAAATAGACCCCTAAAACATTTTATAGACTTCTCTACAACAAGCTGCACTTTATGCTAATACCACATTCTTAATTTCCATGTAAAAAGTTTCTTCCTAGGATGTTAATGGCTTTTAGAAATGCATATTTATTTTCTTTGAAATGTTAAGGGTGTTAAGTATTCAAAAACGTTTTTTTCTTATGGTGTTTAATATTCCTAAGGGTCTCCTACATTATATGTGTACTCTGAATCTGACGTCTCTTTAAAATGTGATATGGTATCAAAATGACAATAAAGACTCTTGGGTCTTGAGTGGAGCAAGCTTCTCCTCCTGTGGTTTTCTAATCAACATGTGGGATATAATCAAAATACAGGGGGAGGTTAAAATTAACAAAGCACAGATAATAATCCCCTTGTTTTCAAAAACAAACGGTGGGTTTCAATTCTCAATATGTGACTGCACTTGCATAGACCAGCAAGCAGATTTGTTTTATTCCTTCATCTTGTGTTTCTATATAAACCCCCCACCCCCCATTTCCACTGCCACCTTGGTTAACTGCCGCTGGTTATCACTTTAACCTTTTTAATAAGCCCTCTCTGTTTGGGGGAATAATTGCTGCAGGGTGCCAGTCACCGTGCCCCTGAGCAATTGACTGTTTATGTCTGTATCAAATATATGCCTCATCGGTTAAGGAAGCCCTTTGAGGTATCCATGGTGATGTTTGTGTGAATAATTCTACTGCAACCTGCTAAGTAAAGTAAAAACAAAGGTTAATTTTGAACAAATGTATCACATAATTATAAATTTGCATTAAAACATTGATGTTTTTAAACATATTGCCACCACATACATTAATGCATACTAAAGGGACCGCATGTTTGACCAAAATCCACCATATAGGCCTATATTTGAAGTGCAAGAACAGTAATATGTCATTGAAAGTTTTGTTCAATAAATGCTAAAAATTGTAACATGGAAAATTTTGGTTGACATGCAAGGTGCTAGCAGAAAACCAATTTTGCATTTTATCCTGACCTCAGCATCCATGTGATAAAACACAGTGTTTGTGAAAGCCTGATGCTGGTGTGTGGTTTTCTTCTGTGGTCACAGGGAAACAGGTCAGAGTTGATGAAAAGATGATAAAAGCTAAATACAGGCCAATCATGGACAATTATAAAGGGTAGAGATTGTTGCTTAAGAATGACCCAACTAGTTCCAGCTCTAGATCCTAATTCAAAAGCCTGCAGTGGGGCTCTATCTATCCTATAAGACTCAGCTTGAGTCATATGCAAGTAAGATTAAGCAAAAATTTTGACTCTGAAAGACACAACTGGGAAAAAAGTCCCAAATATCTTCTATGCTATGCTTATGCGCTTCCATTTCTACTCACATATAATCCCAGTTGAATGCAGTGTAAGCTGTTGTTTTAATTTGACAAAATTAAGACATTTCAAGAGGTTAAATGCTTTTGCAAGGCTCTGTGTGCATTTAGATGCACAACTAAAATTGTTGCATTCCTTATCTAGTTTTTGTATTTCTCATTTTATCAATACCTTAAGGACAAATTCAATGAAAGAAAAAAAAAAAAAAACCCACAAGCAAATAACCCAACTGAACAGTAACATGCCCTTCTAATAATACTCCCTGACTATAGGGAGGCTGGGGGCTTGCTGAACCTCACTACATGAGTGCCAACACGTGTGGTTTATAAGTGAGTTTCACTTTAGCCCCGGGTTACACAGCATTCTTGCATTTCAGGCAGATGGAAACTTGATACCTGCGCCAAAACTGGTGGCTCCACCTGTTATCCTAGCTATCTCCAGGGGCTAAAGGAAAGTGTGAGGGAGAAGAAAGAGTGGGAATGAGGGTGAGCCGAGGGTAGCAAGAAGCCTTTCATGTGAGAAAAGTGGGAGCGGGTAAGGAAATGAAGAGGGAATTGTAAGGCGGTAGGTCACACCTGTACAGGACTCAAAGAGACAGGGGGGGGATATAGGGATAAGTGTAACACCAGAGGGATAGAGGGAAGATCGCCGTGCAGAGGGATCCTTTTATAGTGTGTCGAGCAGTTAGAAAGGGGTGTGAAAATCACAGTCTAGGCTTTCAAAACTCTTTCATGGAAGGAGAATGAAAAAAGCAAATGAAAAGCCAGAACGGAGGAGGCTATTGAAGAGGGAAAAGGAAAAATATAAGCAGTGATTTCAGGGCCTTTTTGTGGACTGGGCAGAAAGCACGGAGAGAAATCCAGAATGAGAGGCTCATGCTGGGTTCAAGTAGAGGAGTCTGCTGCCCAGTTTTTTTTCAGTTTGTTTGTTTTGCTTGTTATATTCTCTTTGAACATGTGTGTGCTGGACTACCTAGCTCCCGCCGTGTGTCATCATTTTAGCATCAAAGCCAACAATTAATCTGGAGCTAAACTTTGTCTAATGTCGGCCAGCTCCTCATGTGTCCAGACCGACTACGAGGCAGCACAGCTGGCCTCACAGAGCTATGTTGTGGGCCTTTGGGATTGTTCTTTGCTGTGCACCTGTAATCACATACAATTACCCAGCATCACACTGTGGAAGAGGAGAAAGAGTGGACACCAAGTACTCTCATGAAAAGCAAATGAAAGGAAAGCAAACTAAAGAGAGATGCAAAACAGATGTCAAACTGTTCAATGCAGAATTGTGTCAAAAACAGTCCATTATTTGGTGCTTTGTGAGTGTCTACATTTGAAACCATGTTACAAGATGTAATTCAAAAGGTTTAATCCAAAAGATCTCTTTGCAAGCCCATTTTGGAAGAGTTTACATTTAGAAACATGCCATACCTTGAAGAAAAACACAAGATACTCTAATATCCCCTCTTCAATCAGACAATCTATCACTCAGCTTTTCCATCCTCTGCCCTTTCTTCTCCAAAATCATATTTTGTCTTCCTTTCTTCCAATTTCATCTTACGGACAAATATCAATTTTCTCCTCGCTGTGGAGATAACAAGAGAGAGTTGTCAATTTTTACTTTTGTTTGTCCAATCTTCTGTGCCCTCTTTCACAACCTCATTCTCAGACACATCCTATAAGTGTTATTGCGTGGTTTGATGCGAAAAGAAACATAATAAAATATAATGGGCCTTAATCTGAGCACCACACAGCATGTCTAATGAGTAAGGTGTGAAAACCTTTATCACAAATGAATTTAGCTATTGTGTATTTTGAAAAGAAGCACACGCAGTTGTGTAACAAAACAAAAACAAATGGTACTGCTTATTTCATGTCTAAAACGGAAAGTAGAATCCAGGTGTCTTTAATCAAATGCACTTTATTAATTAATCATCATCAAAAGCAATCATTTCCATAACAGCAACAGTTTGCTAGTATTGCAGTGCCCTAAAACAATGCCAGAAGTTATTTGGAGTGACCTAAGAGAAGTGCTGTCAACCAGGCTGCATATGGTTATAAGGGCATTTCAAGACATTTAGATGGCATTGTTGTACAGAAACCAAAAATATTTAATATTCAGGCAAGATTCTGTCTTTCAAAGACTGGGTGATTAAGCAAAATAACACCAAAGATCGGATTGTGTAATGTTCAAAGAAATTGCAAAGAACAAGAAAACTCTGTATCTGACTCCTTGGGGCTCAGTCACCATCTGAAATCTTGACACTTATAAAAGTAACAATGTTGCATCTACAGTAGATGAACAACACAATGCCCAGACCAGTTTCTTTGCATCTTAATATACGGTGCCATGTTTTCCATATAACACCATCACTATTAAACTATGCAAATGCATTGGGCTCTATAACCTTGTTGGAAACCTGGGAACTGTTCATATGAGGTAGGAGTTTTGCTTACATTGTGCAATAACCAATCAAAATGTAGCAGATCTAAATTACCCATTGAATTGGGTTGAGGGTTCCATGTAATGTTTCTTACTCTCTCCAATATACTGTCATTGTTTGTCCATTTTTATCTAAATTATCAATATTTTCTATCAATCTCTGGCTGGTCTCACTGATTTATTATATCTTTATCTCTTTCATTATAGAGTTTCAATGTAAGAGCCATGATAATCTGACAGAAGATGATTATCCATGAGAGTCAATTACCTGGTTTAAGATTTTAGTCCCTCCTCTCAGAGTGAGGCAGAATCCAGCCGATGGATTGCCAAACGAGATTCAGCGGGAGCTGCCCTAGTAAACCAGATGCCGCAGTCCCAGTGAACAAGCATCCAAGCCAGTTCTGGGAAATGGTCCAGAAGATGAAGGCTCAGAAATCCTGGAGTCCATAGCCCGGTCAGGGTTTCCAATCAGAACAGGAACAGGCAGGTCCAAGGTTTCAAGAGTCCAACAGAGGTTTCAGGCAGAACGTTCAGATGGGAACAGGTAAGTTCAGTAGTTGAGAGGCAGAACAAGGCATGATATCAGGAAAAACTAAAGAATTAAAAAAACTAGCTCCCACCACTGAGCCAAAACTAGGAACAGGGCACACTCAGTGGATAAGAGGCAGGACATGATAAGAAACACTAAGACAAAACTAAAAACCACTGGCCTCCGAGAACGAAAACATCAAAGTCAAATCTCAGAAACAATGCTCTACAGGTGATCTCAGCAACAAGAGTCAGAAATAGCAACAATCATGGCACTGATAGCTGAGCTGAGCCCTATATAAAGCAACAGGAACAGGTGGATGAGATCCGTGATCATTTCTGACTGGGCAGAGTTAAGGCTGGTTAATGCTCAGAAACCAGGTTGTCTGCGTGTTTCTCGCAGTTAACGCAGAATGCCCCCTACCCTTCCGTTATGCATACACTCTGGTGCACCTTTTCAAAATTGTAGGTGGCTGCAGAGGGTGCCGCAGACAGGAGGCATCTGATCGGTCAAATCTACATCCGCTCTACAGTATGCGCATCTCCTATTTGGTACCTTAGCAGCTTGTTTCGTTTGTATGACCGCCAGTGTGGAAAACGACTTGTGAAGATGTACCAGCTAGAAGACCGAGGTGCGCGAGAACGCTGGGATCCTCTTTCCACCTGAATCTCTGCTCTTTTTCACCCTCATGTCCCTCCGTTGTCCCAAAAACTTGACCCCTGGGTTTTTCCACTTCCTCATCGCCTTGGCCATATCTAGACCCGCAGCTAATTGTCCCTCTTGAGTTGTGGCGTGGAATAACATAATGCAAACCATGCTTCAAAATTGGGGATAAATCAAAATTATCTGTGACAAGCTCACTGCAACACAATGCTGCAGGACTATAACCAGACCTTTAGGCAGGACAGTGAAATTAGCAATTAGGTCAGCTATCAGGGAAGATCATGACAAGCCTAACTAAATCAAGGACACACACAAAAATATATAAACAAAATCTGCTTTATTTCTTGGCATTTATTTGGATAGATTTAATCTTGAGTTTATTTACTTAACCCAGATAGTAGACTTGACATAGTCAAGAAAAAAAATTAGGAATAGCCCCAAAAAAGTACCTTTCACAGGGCCTGTAAAAGAGCTAAAAAAAAAAACACTCTAATTATAAAAAAAAAGTTAAAGAAACAAATAAACAAACAAGATACATCAGCATAAAGTCTTCATGCTAATGATCACAAATGGTAGTGGAGCGTCATAACATTGGCTTAAAGACCCACAGTCTTTAAATCACCCAAGAACCAAAGTATTTCAATGTGAAATATGACCCTAAATGTTTTGTTGGGATATGGAGAGAGCTTTGGATGAGCAGTAACCCACAAACATCAAAGAAGTGAAGCAGTATGGTTGAGAAGAGTAAACCAAACTTTCTGCACAATGTGTCAAAGCTACACAGTCATACTGTACTGAATGGGAATTTTTCCAGATATTGCTGCAAAAGATTTTATATAAGTAAGTGAATTATGGGATCTACATTGGTTTTCTTATACTGGTTATTTTAGCAATCAACCTCTTAGTTTGTAGCACAAAAAAAGAGTTTTTATACATAAATCAAACTGAGATCAGAGATAAGTTCCTCAGCATCCCGACCTTTACAAGCTGATCTGGCTCCATAAGCTTCATCGCAATTAATTTACCAAGTTTTAATTATTGTGCAGGGCATGCTTTCATTAGTCTAGATCATTATATTGCTTTCATTTTGTTTGTCTGCAGTCAATAAGCTGTCAAACAAACTTGAGCTCGGAAGTTCTCTAGTGGGAGGCTTGGAACTCATCAATCCAAATGCAAGACGAAACTAGAATGTTTAAAAGTAGTTTGAGATGGATTTTCAATAATGAAACTATGCTCCAAACCTGACTTTCAGTTTATAGAAATATAATCACTTGTACTCGAATTCAAACCAAAACGTAAGTATGAATAGTGTAATTTTTTTTTTCCAGTAGTGTCATTTTGGATAGTAATACCTGTAAGAAAAACAGTTTGGAATGATAACGAGAATGTGTATTTATTCTATACTTGTGGGTATAGGCTGACATTTTGAAAAGCTGCAAAGTTTGATGAGACTTAAACCTATGGTCTGTTCCCATGGTGAAGATCAGCCTGCTGCGAGCAGCTGGTTTCTGTAGCCGAGTATAAACATTAGAAACTAGGGAGGTGGTAAGGCTGAGTCCAAATGTTATGAAATCTCCCAACTAGCCCCTCTAAATCTAAATATTCTGTAATACTTGCCATCATATTCCCTAAATGTATTGCTAACAGTTGGTATAGAGCAGAGGCTGCTTATTTAATCTGCCTTCAGAAAATGGTTAAATACTGTAGGTTGATTAAAAGATGCAGCACTATTGATTGTTTCCGTTTTGTCGCAAAAGATACAATTTTAATCTTTTAAGTTGGAAAAATAGATCAGAGGTCAGGATTCCAGCCCAAATATCCTATATATCTGCTGTTAGTTTAAAATACAGTGTTGTGACTCAACTTTATTTCTATAGCACTTTAAAATCCCATAGTGCATTGTTACACAACCTAAATACAGCTATTAGGTTAGAACATGACCCCCCCCCCCAAAAAAAAAACAACAA
The DNA here is from genome assembly GCF_016077235.1 of Cyprinodon tularosa. Taxonomy (NCBI): domain Eukaryota; kingdom Metazoa; phylum Chordata; class Actinopteri; order Cyprinodontiformes; family Cyprinodontidae; genus Cyprinodon; species Cyprinodon tularosa. The sequence goes on along the minus strand of NW_024038778.1, from coordinate 747,172 downwards.
CAAAAAAACAAAACAATGACAAATATTATCAGTGTTCAACAATAAAAAAAAAATTCAACTGTGTTTTGCAGTTGCAGCTAGAACACGGTAGAATAGGCGTCAGTACATTTATTCAGAAATTTCATTCCTGGCTTTGTTGATTACAAAGCATAGCATAAACACAAGGCAGAATTTAGTTGTGGTTAATGTTTTCTTTTTTTTTTTTTTTAGTTTCTGCTGGAGATTTAATAAAGTCTACTACAACATATTTCCCCTTCATATTATATCTGTTATCGTCAACAGTTGAACTAGGCTAGACATCTTTTACACTTTTTAGATCCTTATCACATCTAATTTATTTTACGGTGGAATTTAAATAACCGTTTAGTTTAAGGAACATTTTGAACACTAAGGTTATCCAGTTACCACCACTGGTTCGACAGTTCCACAGCCCTGCTATCAGAGGATACATGGTACATATATATTTATTGGTTCACCTGACTGAGCTGGACGAAGTTGTGTTCGCACCCCTGACATGCTTTCTACATGCACATCTGTGACAGATGCACAACACAGCTACATACCAGCAGACCCCATTGTTTTCTTACCGTCTGTGGGTTTCTACTCCTTCAACCTACCTTCATTACAGTTGTTGGATGGAAAAAAGAAACTCAACTGGGAGTTGGGCCCATGTCAAATACTCTGCAAAGTGAGCAGCAGAGGCGAGAGCAAAAAGTGACAGCTGCACGCTCTGCTGGTATAAAAGAGTCGATGGAATCCATCAGCGGTAAAGATTATATTTCATAGTATGATTTGTTATTATTGTGAAAGGCTGTCGTTTGTATTCACGGTGCAATCTTTGAATGGGAGTCTTACATACAGTAGGATGGATGTTCTCTCAAAGGTAAAAGCGCTTCATATGCAGGAGGCACAGAAGCAAGAGAGTAACACCCAGAGGTACTCTTTTAAAGATATGCATTTTACTGAAACACAGCATAGGGTCCTGTACCAGGCAATTCCACCATGCACAACAGAACCACACTGCCCCCCTCAGGCCAGCCAGTCATACCCACATACACGACATTAACATCATGAGTTAAGACAGGGGGACAGTTTCCATCTTTGTGCATAAATTTATCCATATTTTTTTTCAGAACAGAGACATCAAAACTCAGAGTCCAGCTCAGAAAGCGGACTTTCATCCTTCTGAGAAGGAAATACAAATAGAGTTTGTATTTGAATGTGATTTGGCTTCCCACCTCTTAGCCTGGTCACAGGAAACCTCCCAAAGCCCTGTGTTCAGCAGATGACCTGACTCTGGCGGATTGTTATCTGTCGGATGACTGACTAATGGCTGAAGTGTTTTTTACACTCCATTACTTCAGATGCTTGTGCACACCTATGCACACAGACACACACCCAAATTAGCTCCCAGTCGCAGCCAAGAACCTGCCTTCTTACCCAATAAGAGATATGATTGGTTTTGTTTTTAGGTTACTATGCAGCTGGAGAATAAGGGACCCTCTCTCCTTGTGTTTATTTATTCTAAACTGCTCCGGTTGAACATTTATTAACCAGAAACACTTAATCATAATTTGCACCACTTCCTCCCTTTTGCTCTGTTTCATTATGCATTATGCATCTTTTTTTCAGCTGCCATTAAAGAACACACAGGTGGGAAAGCTTTTTATCCTGACTGCCCACAGTGCCTCATAGATATAATCATAGACCATTAAATTTCAAACATTCAAACTCATTACAAAACTGCAAACTTCAGTGTGTTTTCTTTTAAGTGTTCTTTTAAGTGTGTTTTCAATTTGAAGTAGTGCATGAATGGATCAAAGAAGACGATACATTTTGTTTGGGCAAATACATTTCTGTAAAGGGTCACATGCAAGTGTATTACACCCCATTTATTTTGATGTCCAGGAGCCCCGTAATTAGTATGTACGGATCACCATGTGTAATTTTACATTAAACATAATTGTAGAATTGAATAGAACTCATTAATACCCAGATTGGTACCCCTTTCTTCTACAGTACATCAGTAACCATGTAATAAAATGGTAATAACATAGCAAGTTACATTCTATTACTAGGTAACAAGAAACACTTTATGCACTATATTGGGTAATATAGTGCAGCCTGTTATGTTACTACCATGTTATTACATGGTTATTGGTGTACTGTAAAATAGGGCATTACTGAAAGATGTGAAAGTGAACAAACAAGATCATAAAGAGCAATGAATTGAGCAGAAAGGTCCTATTCTTAAGACAGGCTGAGCAAGGAAAGAATAAGTCAGAGAAAAATAAAAGATGATGCCCACAGTAACTCTGGAGGAGCTGCAAAGATTAAGTTTTTAAAGATAATCTAATAGGCCTTGAGTAGAATTAGCTTTCAGGGACTCTTCCTAGTAAAACACCCCAAACAGAGCTTAAGTATACATTTAATGGAATCTGGGAGAGGCAGATGAATTTAACAAGCTGAGTGTAATGGGGACCAGGAGTCCCATTACCCCATGAAATGTTATTATTGATTTTGTGTTATATAGTATTAAGTTGGAAAAAATATTTGGGTTGTTTAAGTTCTTTATTGTAGATTTGTTTGGAATATTTTAGTCACCTAAACATCAGCTTTGTCTTGTCTCTCAGTTAAATATTGGATTTTTAAGCTGACATTGAGCTTATAGGCAAAGAGAAAATATGTTATAAGGAAGAATTAAGCCTTTAGCATCAATTGTAACCGTGCCATGTAATTCAAACAATGAAGAAAGATTATTATTCTGCATTGCGGCCCAGGGCAGCTGTGGCTACAATGTAGCGTGGCAAATCTGTGTGAATGGTTTGAATACTGAGTGTAGTTTGAGGAGCTTTGGAGTCCCCTACTTAAAAAGTGCCATATAAGTATGGGATATTTACATTCAAAGAGATGTGGATCAGAAACATAACATCACCCTGGATATACCATGCCCACTTTGAAGCGTGGTAGTGGCAGCATTAGGCTGTAGTCAGCCCTTCTATCAACAGAAATCTGGCCAAAGTTAAAGGTAGGACAAAGCTTTATGCGGGTACATCTTGAATAGTATAGTATTAAGGAGTGGAAATATGTCCTTAAAGCATAATGAACATTCATATTCTACACAGGGACAGTCAAAGTCTAGATCTATTTCAAAATTAGAATGTTGGTAAGGCCTAAAAATGGCCTTTTAGAGATTTTTTTAAAGGAAGCTGGACTGAGCTTGAATAACTGAAAAGCAAAAAAAAAAAAAAAAAAAAAAAAAAATAGGAGAAATTTCACAGCTTCAGATCATGGTGCTGTTTCTTTGTGAGCTTTACTGCAAACATTGGTCAATCCAGCCAAACGGCTAAATCCTTCTCGAACAGTTTACCCAGTAAGGCTTTGCTTCTTTATCTATAAACTGCAGTTAAAGCTGGGTATTTGTATAGACTCTGCTATGAGACACAAAACCTTTTTTATTTCCTGACAGTTTCACATTGAATTAGACAGTGCACTCAATAAGAGGCATGGCTTACAGTCATTCTCTTTATTTTAGAATATGCATTGTGATGAGGTTTGCTGGTCAGATTATATATTTTACAACCTTTAAGCAAGTATTAATGTAAACATACCTTTTCTTTATGCCTAAAATTCTGCATAAGAAGTGTTTTTGTTGCTCTTTTGCAGTATTTTTTATCTTAATGTGTTTTCATTAGCTGTAAGGGTCGAAATTGTCATTATTAAACGAATAAATGCTTTAAAAAAGCAGTTTGTGTGTAATTATAAATAAAATTTATTTTTCTTATCAAGCAGTTTCAAATTAATTGAAAATCCCACTAACATTCAATGTCATTAAAATGCACATTTAGAATTCTAATTTTGAGGCAAACAATGTTTTGCCTCTAAAATACATAAAATGACTGGTTTATTTCTATCTAAAATGTCAGAAATAAACCATAAAAAATACCACTATGTGAAATGTATTTACAGAATGAAATATATAACTATGATTTTTTTTTTGCTGAACTACTGAGGTCATTTGAGATTTATGATATTCTCACTCATTGTGGTGCAACTCCATGCTTTATCACAGAAGACAGAATTCAAAGCCAACCACTGCCATGACAACCTTAACTTTAAAGTATGTTATGAGAATAAAGAAAGCTTGATTATTCAGTAAATAACATACCAAACTCAACATTTTCAAGAAAAAAACACCTCCTTTCCAGACGACATAGCTCGAGGCATATATTGCTTAAATGAGCTTTCCCTCTTGTCGTTCTTTGACATCATTAACGAGGAGCACAGTCAAAACAGTAGCTGTTAAGCTGCATGTTAAGTCCACAGCATGTGATTTATGTAATTTTCATATTCAGACAATCCTTAAATGTGCCTTTGTGCCCTGCGGATTGAACCTTTGCCATGGAAGAGGGCTGAAATGTTTCATCATGGTGTGGGGTAAGAATAATCACCCAGATTAACTTTCTATTGATTTTTGGCCATGCTTTTTTCTTCTAAGAAGACAAGTGATCTCAGGGCATGCCAGTAAATTCCATAAGGAAGCACATTCATTCATTTAGGTTTCCCTTTAATTTGTTACTGGTCTATCGATCATCATCTGCTGTTGTGGATTAATATTCCTCTTTGAGCCACGATGACAGGCAAAAAATATTAAGAAACAATCCTTAATAGCTTTAGTGGTTGATTGAGTCATTTTTGATTTTTAATGTGTCCGAGGCTATGTGTTTTTTATTTATTATCTTTAATAATAAAGCTTCCTGTAGTTTGTTTCAAGGTTTATCCTCTTCCGGTGGACCTCCTTTCTGCAGTACAGCTGGTTGTGATGTATGGTGCGACTACCTGTATTAGAAAGTGTCAAGAGAAAGTGATGGAAGGCGTGTTTAGATGATTAATGAAACATTGCACAGGATTAAGAATCACTGACCCTGTAAGCAAGGAAAGGACATTTAACTTTGAGTTGCTCTTATGAAAACATTGTGCTTTTTAGGGGGTATGGGTATTTGTTTTCATCCCTGGTTTATGAGGTTTCTCTTAAACTAACCTCTTTCTCAGCATCTCTACTGTATTGTTTTAAACTTAGTTTTGTTGAGAGCCATCTATTCTGTTTACATATTTTTTTTTCTCTTTTTTTTAATACTTTTGAATCAGTCTTTTTACTAGGTAATTTTAATATATAACCCCTGATACAGATTATCAAAAGGTTAAAAAACAATAATTTATATAAATGCACACACACGCACACACACACCCAAACATGTCTGGTTCTCTATCCTTGTGGGGACTTTCAATTGACTTCCATTTATTTCTAACCCATTTCCACAACCTAACGATTACAGCTTCATACCTAACCCTAATCCTAACCTAAACTCACTCCACATCTTTGTCCTAAACCTAACACCCAAGCCTAAAACAGCATATGTACCCATGGGGACCAGGCATTGGTCCCCAGTAGAGCACTCGATCCCCACGATGTGTTATAAATCATGGAAAATGATTCCTGCCATGTAATAAATACACCTTCCCTCCTCGCGAATACAGAATATTGGTGTAAAAAAAGTATTTAGTGAGCCTCTGACGTGCCAGTTATCCTATGTATGCAGGTTAGAGAGGTTTTTAATTTTCATCATTCTGTAGGTACACTTCATCTTTAAAAAAAATCCAGCAAATCATATCGTAGAATTTCTAAAGCATTTGATTTTTCAATTATGGCGGAAAATAACAAGTTGGTCAATAACGAAGTTTAGCTCAGGTGTCTTTGTTGGCAATGACAGAGGTCAAATGCTTCCTGTAAGTCTTCAATAAATTTGCTCATACTGCAGCTGGTATTTTGGTCTATTCCTCCATGCACTAGAGGAGCAAACATCTCTAGACCAATGATGTTTTTTGTCTGTCGCTGGGCAATATAGACTTTCAACTTAATTAATTCTTTACCAGTCCAACAAAGAGATTTCCTGGATTTTCTTTGCCTCGTTTAGTTGATGAAAATTACAGACCTCTCATCTTCCTAAGTAGGAGAATTTCACAATCAGTGGCTGACTAAAAACTTTTTTGCCCAACTGAAAGAGCCTACAGTAAAGTCAAAAAGATCAAATTGGTCAAGGGTTTAATCAGTCATGCTTTCTGTGGCAGCACATATAAGAAACTGGTTGACTAATATGTCGTTACTACAGCGGCCCTACAGTAGCATTGGTCAGGACCAGTTCAACTGGGACACTCACATTGCTTAGAATTACTCATACTCTAAATGTATACATGTTCTTGTCAATCTAGATAAATTAGTTACTCTTTTTTTCTCACTATACAGCCAAAGATAGTCCTGTGACTATGCCTCATCGTGTTATCTAGGGACATTTTTCAGTCAACATTGGAGACGTTTGTTTGAATGCTGTTTCTTTGTCTAAACTGGTACTCCAGTATCCTCCAGCTCATGATAGGCAGAGCCTTAATAGTTTTTGGTTGTTCTTGAACATCCTGACTGTTTTGTTTTTCCAGTTGTAAGAGTTGGTCAGATTATATAACTTTGACATAACTGGATGCTCCAACAAAAAAATATACTAAACAAAATGTTTTTTTAGATGAATACATCATGCGACCATCATTTTGTGACAAAAAACTGGGACCAACCAAGGAAAAAAATGCACTTTAAATTATTTTTCCTGATCTTCCAGTGGAGTAGTTAAAAAAAAATGACATTGAACGGTTCCTTCTGGTATTCTCCTCTAACAGGTTCCTTTACTCGGGTGTTCTCTTTCCCCTCATTTTTAACTTTATACCACAAAAATTGTTACAGTGAGCACATACAGTACGGCATTACATTATAAAGTTAGCTAATGATTCTGTTTATCCTCAGCAGTGATTAACTTATCAAGGCATGATAGTTAGAAATTTCAACGACCATTGGGAGTTGTCTTTTTTAAAGGGAAATATCTCAATACAAAAAATATTTATTGATTTAAAAAAATAAAGTACTGTCACCTTACCTGCAGTAATTTCTGGTGAATGTTGTGATTTTAAAGCAATATAAATAACCTGGGAAAAATATTCTAGATGACAGGCTGACCTTTGAAGTCCACGTGATCTCGTTCTGTAAGAAGTTTAATGAGGTTATTTTTATCTGAAACGTTGTGGTGTTAAAGTGAATCGAATTTCTGCATGATTTTTTTATTTTAATCTGACTTCTTTTTCAGTTTCAAGCTTTTAACTTAGTAAACAAAAACAAGATGTCTGGAATTGCCAAAGTATGAGACAAAAGCAGCCAAAAATTAGCCACACACACACCAAGTTTAGCCTTAATATGTTCAACATCTCTGGTGTCACCTCAGGGTCCCCTCAGAGCAGCTGGAGGAAGTGTGTCTGGATAAAGCAGAAGAAAATGGTTGGATGGAAGTCCAACAATTCCTAAGCATCATATTTTGAATTAAAGTATTTATCAATCAATATAGTAATGGGGAATCTAATAAAAATTGAATCAGATCTTTAATAGCACCATACCTAAAAATGTAGATTTCAACATGCCCTTATAATGAAAGTCAGCCGCATAACCTGTTACAAATTTAAGTGATTATTAATGAATTGAGTAAAAATAAAGCTAACTACACCAGAGTCATCTAAGAACTTTTAAAGCTGGCAGTTGTTGATTAAGAAGTCTGGAGTCATCAGGAAAAACAGGAATGGAAACAATTCCTTTGGGTGCTGCCCTTATGCAGACTTCCACACTGCAAAAACAATCCAGAAATAAGTAAAAAATGGCTTAAATTAAGTATATTTAGCCTTAATTTGAGCAGGTAAATAAGATGATTTGCCAATGGAATGAGTATTTTCACTCTTAAAATAAGACAGTTAGATAATATTTACTTGAAATAAGACGATAAAATAGTTTTTTCTTATTTTAAAAGGAAATTGTCTTGTTCCATTGGCAAAGTGTCTTACTTACCTCCTCAAATCAAGGAAAAACACACTTATTTTAAGAAAAAATAACTTATTGAGATTTATATTTTTTGCAGTGCAACCTTCAAGCCCAAATTTTTTTTTTATTGATTTTTGACAAAATACATCTTCCAAGGAATGGATCTCCAGAGCTCTAGAGAAAAATGACAACATGGTTTATAGTAAACAAACTTACAAAAATGAGATAAAGCCAGGGATGAACAAAAACAGGAATCCAAGGTGTGGCAAGGAGCAGGGAAAATACCAGGTTGACTACAACAGAAACCAGCGAAGAGTGAGAGAAGAAGAGGAGTTTAAATACTGTTTCACAATGTGGGTTTACTGAAAACTCAGAGTTTTGTAAACCTGAAATTGGCATTAAGTCTCAGAGAATATTTATAGGAAGAAGGTTCTCAGACACATTCTTAAAGTTATCTTTATGAGCATTAACGTTTCACCTCACAATCCATCACATACTTCCACAACCTCATCTATCCTAACATTAGCAGCATTATGCAGACTTCTTTGACGAGTATCTAACAGAATTGGAAGTAGATGACAGAACATTGATGAGGGAAAATAGCACTATAGAAAACAACTGCACAGTCAAAAGGCAAATTAGTACTTATTGTGTGATGGAAGACAGAATCAAAAAGAGGAGGAATGCCATGAGATGATGCACATGTCCTACCTGTTTGAAAATGTTTTTATATTTCGTCTTCACCTGCTGCAAGGTGAATTTTTCCTCCTAGGCATTCACCTAAATAGAATATTACTGCAATTCTCTATGGCAGGCTGTTTTGATATGTAGTAGTTTGAATGAATATCTATTTCTAATATTAGAAATACTTTATTTTCCTTCTCAAAAAGACAAGGAAATTAATTTCATATCACCATACTCCTATGGTTACTAGTCATCATTTGTATTATCTTGACACAGAAGAAATTTATTTCAAATGTCATGAATACATATTCAGTCAAGCTGATAAATGTCAATTTGTATATGAAACTTAATTCTTACCAGTACAATTTTGTTTTTTAACTTACTGAAATTCAGCTTCTGCTGCCAATATCTAATTTAGAAAATCTTTTATTATAGTTCCAACTAGGAGTGTGATTTTCAACAGGAAGAATACTATTTTAGTATTTTAACAATGAGCCATTGTTACCTGAATATTGGCTAAAGTAGCAGTTAAACACAGCATCTGGTTTTCTGCATTGGTTTATTTTTGTTGTTTTGGGTCAAGTGGATTTGTTTGGGGAGCGGTTCTTTGGTTGGCCACATCTTGTTTTCATTTTTGTAAAAAAGTTAATTGATTTCACTTTACAATATTTTGTTTTTGTTTAAATCTTCATAAAATGGAAATACGTGGATTAAAGAGTTGAACTATCAAAACTCATTGTGAAATACTCACCTCTGCTATTTCACTCTCCAAGCAAGTGTGTACAGGACTGCACCATTGGAGAATTGAAGGGGGAGGTTGAGCTCATGTATGGTGTTTTCTATATTGAGTTTGAATTGAATTGAAATATTTGTTTTCTGTATTTATTGGCAAAAGTATTTCTTAATTAGCTGTTCATTTAAAACAAATGTTGTTTTCTTGTTATTGTGCAGCTGAACATCCTTTAAAAAATGGTTTCCTCCAATTTAGTTTCACCTCTATATAAGAAAAATGTCTGCCATGGTTGGTGTGGTTTGGTTGATGTCCTGCATCAGAAAAAATAAATAAAATAAATTAAATAAAGATTTGTTAGCCGAAAACTCTTTGGATCATGTACTTCTTTCAACCGGTTTGGGTCCCGGTGACAAGCATGAGAGAGGAGAGTGCTTTAACCACATGTCAAAATGGCCTGCCATATAATATATATATTTATGCATTAACTCAAACAGCAATTTTATCCTACTCGTTCTTCCACTCTCTTTTTTTGTGGGTTGTGGAGCCCCATTATCCTACATACAGTAGGCCTGGTAAAGTTATTACAAAGGCTTTTGCTTTTTTCCTACAGTACTTTCATAACATTTTATATGTTAACATAGTCCCCATGAGTCTAATAAGAAGCTACTTAAAAAAAAAAAAATGTTCTGACCTTTACATCATCCGACCTTTGAATGAATTTGCTTGGAAACACAAGCTGTTTGAAGGTTTATCAAAACTGTGAATTGTCTTTTTTTACTGGACAATAACAAAATGTATGAATAAATAAAAAATAAAAGAAGAAAACTGTCATCTGCATAGCCCTGAATATCTTATGCTTCCTTGTCTGCATTTTGTTCTGAGTTTTTAAATCACCTTCCTGTCAAAGACTTCTCAACATTTAATTAAGTTGCACTCCCCAGAGCATGCAGGTTTCTCTCTGTATTATTTGCTCCCTCATCACGACACTCACAAAAATAGTCGCACACATCAATGCTTGTTGTTTACATTTTCTCTCTTAGCTTTGGCTGGTATCTTCTGTTTGATGTAATAAAATGCTTTTCAGCTCAGTAGTTGTGCATTTACTGTGTGTCTACATGCAACAGTGCATGTTTGTGTATGTGTTCAGTCTGTTGATGTTTGAAATTAACTTCTTGCCTCTGGGGAAAAGTAGCCTGCTGAGAGAGATTAGTTTACGTCAATGACTCTTTCAGCCTGTATCACACACATGCGCGCTCAAACGCGACTTGGAAAGAGCATGGAGGAGACAGATGATTTTGGATTAGCTACACATGTGGATCTTTTCTTAGACTCTTGTGCAAGTATCTGATATCACTGCATGAAAAGTGAGATTTTCGTCGCCGTAAACCCCCGTAAACTCCCGCAGATCTGCCTGATTTTCGTCAGTTTCCGACAATTTGCAACCCGTGCTTGTCCGCGTTTGTCGTGCCACAAATTGTCGAAAACGTACCGTGACGTATGTGGAGAGCGATCAGCTGTACTAATGGCCCTAATTAGCATATGAATGCAGCAAACCCGCGCGGCTGGCCAGGTCTGGCTTGAATAACCTTCTCAGTATTGGCTGAAACCACTATTCTCAAACAAATGAAATCGCTCGTGATTGGCAGCAAAACCACACGTGGCCACGCCAGGCTTTAATTTTCTTACTGAGTATTGGACGAAACCACTTCTTTTTAAACAAGTAAAGTCGCTCGTGATTGGTTGGCATATATATATATTTACATATATATATTTATTCATATATATATATATATATTTATTCATATATATATATATATTTATTCATTCATATATATATTCATATATTTATTCATTCATATATTTATTCATTCATTCATATGCTGTGTATTTATGTTATCCTACACTACTACACAATTATTATGCTACCATCAAGGACATGAATGAATTTATACAGGAAATGAACATTTGCCAGGAAGCTGTTTATGCAAAGAAAGAGCTTTATTGAAACACACACAACTATATACAACGCGTATCCAAACACATGCGTTTCTAAAAATTAAAACTCCGTGAACGGTCCGTTTGCTTCATCGGGGTTGGAGGTAACTGGCAGCATTCCCTCCGAGGCAGGTCCGATGTGCAGACGCATACTGTGCGTGGCCCTGTACTTCGGCATCGCTTCTAACCGGGACTGCAGCTTAACACAGAGTTCAGTGAGATCCGGCCTACGAAATGGCGGCGACCGTACAATCCATCCAGAGACACCGCCGACGACGCCGCCATCTTCTTCGTCGGACATGAGGTCGACGGTGGCGGACTTCCAGAGTTCCACTTCCTCATCTGCCAGCACACTCTGCCTCGCCTTCAGCAGCTGAAAAAAAAAAAAACTATGAATCAGCGCACTGCATACGGACACAACACATCTATCAATACACCTGAAAAATAGTCACCAAATAAAGTCTTACCCTCTTTCTTCTGGCCCGACTCCGAGCAGATAGCCTGGCAGCCTCCGCACGCAGCGTGCTGGCTAGCAGCGTGTATCTGAAGCTCCTGCATACCGTCTCATAATACCTCTTACAGGCAGCTGGAAAACAATTAAATGAGAGAGGTATGAATTAAAAAAAAAAATCAAACGCAAGTCACAGTAACAAGGAAGGAGAAAACATTAAAACAAGTCACTTACACACAATGTCGTCTTTATCAACATCGTGCAAATCCGAGCAAATAGGAGGTCACCGCCTCATTGTGAGGCGACTGTAGTCTGTGAAAAAAAAAAGTACAGCTATGGTCGGTATTTATCCGTATCCATGTCCTTTTACCGCAGAATGAAAGCATATTCTTTAAACCTTACCCCTGCTCCGGTTCATAGCGCCTGCAATTAGTCTCCGAGTTGTTAAGACGGCATACTGCATCCTGTGAATCACAAAAAATACACTTTAATAAAGCTTTAGGCTAGGCTGCTTTTAGCTTACCTAGCTAGGCTAGGTTGTCTTTAGCTTGCCTAGCTAAGCTAGGCTGCTTTTAGCATAGCTACCAGTAATCGAACTTATATTTACCACTAGCGTGGCGTTGTGCACCCGTCTTCTCTTCCTCGAGTTCGTATATCCCGCAAAGTTGGTCGACTGCAGAGCCGCCATCTTGTCCTCTAAGGACTACAACCTGGAGTGCATCGAATTCTCCAGCGCTCATTCATGTCGGCAGTATGTTGAGCAAGCTGACAAGACAGTCCGCTGATAGCAATCAGCAGTTTCTTCTCGTCAGTCTGCGGGCTGGCCGAAAGTTGTGGACTAAGAGCAGTTGGAGGCGAGTTGAACGCGAGACGTCGTGCAGCCATTGTTCACGTAACAACAAAATACAAACACGGTAACTGGAGATTAAGTTCTTCTAAGTGTAGTAACACAAACATGTCTGCTAATATGCTGGTCTCGCGAGAAGTCGTAGTGCACAAAAGCTCACACGTGATTGGACGATGGGGCCGAAGGCTCATCAGGCTCCTCCAATCACATACGACGTCATTGTTATACGGAAGGACTCGCGAGAAGAGCTCGCGTCGCTCCTATAAATTGTTTGCAATTGCAATTGTTTGTCTCCATAAGATTGAATTTGAGCAGGTGGACATTAGAGATAATAAATGCAACAACAAGTTTTTGAATGAATATTCTATAAATAATATGTACCCAGGAAGAACAAAAAGCACAGCTCTCTTACAAAATTTTAAGAAATCTATGATAGTCAAAATTAGGACAAATTATTTGAAATTCCCAATTCCTCCTAAATATAAAGAATTACAATTTAAAATAATAAATAACATATATCCTTCAAATGAGTTTTTAAGAGAGAGATTTAAGTTTAATGTTGAGAATTGTGACTTTTGTACAACTCAATTGGAAACAACTAAACATCTTTTTTATGAATGTAAAGAAGTATTAAACTTATGGGATCAACTTCGAACCTTTCTGTCTTCTAAAACAATAAATTTAGATTTTATTTCCTGGCAAAACATTCAATTCGGTTTATCCATTAAAGAAAAAAAAATGGAATTTTTAATCAATATTCTAATAATTGTAACAAAGTATTATATCCATAAATGTCGCTATGCAAAATGCTCCCTCTCAATCTCTGCTCTCAAAAATGAACTTTCCCTTTTCAAAAGATGTCTGAGAAAGATGCAGAATTTAAATGCAATTAAATTGTTTGAGTTAATTGAAGAATTTCAGTTGGTAGTCCCCACTGATTAATTTACTTTAACTACTATTATTATTTTATTTATTTTTATTTATTTTATTTTATACTTTGTTCCAGCCTGTGCATTTAATTTTATTTTTCAAAAGCAGGAGTTGTGATATTTCTTCTTGTATTGAAATATTTGTTATTGACTTGTTATTTGAGATTGTTATTGTTTTCTTATATATTCAATAACAAAACAAAAAAAAAAAAAGTGGAAATCTAAAAAAAAAAATTAACCATTACAGCCAACTGATTCTGATTAAAACTAATTTTTGAAGTAAATTATTTTGTGTATTTTTTTTACATAACATTTGCATACACAGTAATCTAGCGTACTTTAATTAAATAAATCAATTCAAGCTAAAATGTAAGAGTCTATAATTAGGCTATACTGAGCCTGATCTATTTCTACCATCTATTTGGGGGATATTTATTGCCACACTTTGGGCCACTTAAAACCAATTTAGCATGCTGACCTATGTCCTTATGACCACAGTGTACCAATCTTCTGATGGCTACTTCCAACAGGATAATGCGCCATGTTATAAAGTGAATCATCTCAGAATCATTTCTTGAAACTTTTCCACTTAAGTAATTGTGAATTGAGCATATTGACAGACAACATTTTATTTTTTATCTTAAATGCAAATTTAAAAAAAAAAATTACTGCTCTAAATGTATTGCTCTGTCAGCTAAAGATCTGTTTTGGTCTCTATACTTTAATTAAATAAATCAATTCAAGCTAAAATGTAAGAGGCTATACCTGATCTCTTTGTATCAGAGATTTTCTTACCCAGGGTTGCAGGGGGGGTAAAACCCCCTCCTGCAACCCTGGTTTGCATTTGTATAGCTCACAGCATGTTCATTTACATGTTAAAGCCTCCCCTAGAATTCCATGGGGGGGAGGCATGGGGGGAACACTGCCTAAGAAATTCCACGTCAATTTCTGACAATTTCCGGGAGTTTTCGGCGAAGGTTGCAAATTGCCGTAAACTGCCGCTAACCTGAAGTTCCACGACAATCTACAGTGCCGTATATTGACGAAAATCCCACTTTTCATGCAGTGTATGACAGTGTGCTGTTAGGGGTTTTAAACCGCGGGAGGTGCAAATGACGAAAGAAAAGGAATCGATTGGACAACAACTAGGAAAGAAAGGCAGATAGAGACAAAAATGTGAGAGGGCTGGTTTGTGTAAAGAGGAAGAAAAACTTGATTATGCTCAAAAATGATAGAACATGCTAACATTGCATACTCAGAGATGGGTGGTATTTACAGATCCGAGCTTAGTTATCAGAGAAAGAGAATAAGAAGAAGCAATCATGCTTTTTTAAGCATTTTTATTCTCATAAACTGAATGAATGCATGTTTGTTTCTGGAAATCTATTTTCTGCAGGTATTTACTGTACCTCTGTCGTCACAAAATCCATTCAGCTTTCAGGGTCAACATTAAAATAGAGCCTTTAAATATTAGTCTTTTGAATGGTTTTGTTTATTAATTACATTCATTCCAAAGGAACCAACTAAATAACAGATCAAAGAGCAACATTTTTACATGACCTCCATTTTGAAAAAAAAAAATGCCTCAGAGCCTTATTTTGGAATTAGGCTGGTCTTTGAAGACCTTGAACCTTGACGGTTCATGCATAATTGAGAACTTGCTGTAACTTCTTTATATTTATGACTTTTCTTTGCATTTTCTGATACCTTAAGTGATGGATTAAATATGTTAAAGCAAACACTTGCAGACAAAAAGTTAAATTAAAAATGTTGTTTATACAATTCAAATACATTAAATGTAGAGACTAAAAAGGCAATAGCTGAGACAAAAAAAGGCTATCAATAACACCATGAGAACCAAAATCAACTGAAGGTTAACCTCACACTATGTTGCAGTAGATACACAGAATGATGTGTTAAATCTAAATAGCAGTACTGTAAGTGTTTTAATAATTTAAATACTCAAAACAACTCAATTCACAAAGGTTAAAAGTGATCTGGAATGAGATTTTCCCAAAATTCATCTTCACTAGGCACCAAATAAACAAGTGGTATGCATGTTTTTGCAATATCATTTTTATGTTACATTTGCAAGTTATTAAAAAAAACCTAATCAAAACCACTGAGGGGTTTGTCTTTCAAAAATGGCCATACTGTATTTCTCTGAGAAGAGAACTTCAAGGCACAGATTGTGTTTACATCTAAAATGCTATTGTTGTTTTTTTTTTTTTTTTTTTTTTTTTTTTTTTTCTTGTAATGCTTTGATACAACAAAGATGCAGGCATGCTAAATCTAAACTAAAAGTACCCTTTAATTTTGATCTGAGGATGTTGACAGAAAAAGGTAAGAAATAATCCATGTTGACGTCCAACATGTTGAATTAACGAACAGGACAGCCTTCATATTATTGCATGTAAATATTTCAACACTCAATAAACTTAAAAATATACAGACTTGATTTTGTGAATGACTAATTTAATAATAAACAGCTAAAAAAATCTACCTGAGCAACATTTAGAGCTAAAAAGATAAAAAGCTGGTTGAATAATAGAGTGTAATTGTACTGGTTCAGTTTAGGAGAATGATCTTATGTTCATCCTCTAAGGATTGTAAGAGGAGATAATTTGGTTCCTAAAACTCTGTGGGAGAGTATTTCAGCATTTTGTTCACCATTTTTCCCACTTGTCCTGCTTGCATTAATTTCCTTCTTAAAGATTATTTTTCTCTCTGTCTTTACCTATCCCTGACTCTAACCTCTTTACTGCTTGAGGTTTATGAGAGCAAAATCACTTGGCAGGCCGCTCCAGTTTTGCTTAATTGGTGATATAATGACAAGTAGGCAAGGAAGTTACAGTGGCATTCATATAACCTGCTTAAGTCGAGTGTTTTATGTTCAGTATCTTTTATGAATAAGCTCTAAGCATACCATTGGGAACCTCTCAAGGCTCGTGTTATGAAAAGGTGATTTTGGAGGTTTGAATTCTTCTCCCCTGTGCTGCAGCTTGTTCACTCAGCTAGCAATCATATATATATAAAATAAGCCTTTACCTCCTCACCATTCTTCAGTCTGTGCATGTCTATCTTCAGTCAAGTGCTTATTTGTTATTACATATGTAATCCCCCTGCGTGGGAGATATGTCCCATATGTCCTATCTTCTGGGAATTATCAATGCTTTTTAATGTATGTAAGGAAAACAATAACCAGGTAGGTTTTTAATCCTCTTTTTCCTTTAAATGCAAAACATGATTTAAGATTACATGGCTACATAAATTAGACCCGTGATGAACTCAGTGTGGATGGGGCTGCGGCAGGTCTGCTGGGAAAACCCTGGTTGTGGGATTCTCAAAAGATGCAGTCACACATGTGCTTAGTCAGCAGCAACAGTTCAAATCAAGATGTCACCATAAAATACAACCATAAAACTAGAATTATAGTTTTAAGAAGCTGTTAACTAGACAGAAATTTTTGGTGGCTATGAACTTTGGTGGTGACTTTCAGTGAGTTTGGTGTTTGAGTGAAGTAGTTGTGTACAGACTTTTATAAATTATATATATATATATATATATATATATATATATATATATATATATATATATATATATATATATATATATATATATATATATATATATATAATTTATATATATGATGGCTAACCAACCAGACATCGTGTTGATCGACAAACAGCAGAAGAAGGCAGTAGTGATAGATGTGGCAATCCCAAGCGACAGCAACATCAAGATGAAAGAACACGAGAAGCTTCAGAAATACCAAGGACTGAAGGAGGAGCTAGAAAAGATGTGGAAAGTAAGAGCAGCAGTGGTGCCAGTGGTAATTGGAGCACTGGGGGCTGTGACCCCCAAACTGGGAGAGTGGCTACAGCAGATTCCAGGTAAAACATCAGAGGTCTCTGTCCAGAGGAGCGCAGTCCTAGGAACAGCTAAGATACTGCGCAGAACCCTCAAACTCCCAGGCCTCTGGTAGAGGACCCCAGCTTAAGGATGACACATACCACCCCATGAGGGGTGAGAAAACAGTTTTTTATATATATATATATATATATATATATATATATATATATATATATATATATATATATATATATATATATATATATATATATATATATATATATATATATATATATATATATATATACAGTATATTAGTATATTAGGGATGGGACGATTTATGAAAACCGTCCGAACCGTTCGGTTCGACTGTCTCGGTTCGATTCGTGTGTGTTTCATTCAGTTCATGCGCTGCTCCTTTTTCTCATAGGCGAAGTGTTTACACTCCAGAGCAGAAGGTGGCGGTACTGCGACCAAAGCCAACCACCAGTAGTAAACAAGAAGAAGAAGAAGAAGCGAAGCAGCTTAGCCAGGCGTAGCAGGGAAAAAAATTAGTTGTTGTGGAGAATTGTGTCGGAATGGCAAGTGGGAAAGAACTGGAGTTGGAAGACGCGCCAGCAGCACTTTATGGGACCGCTTTGCGTTTAGAGTGACCTACGATGACGGCGGAAAGAAAGTTGTGGATAAAAGTGCAACAGTGTGCAAGCATTGTGCAACACGTTTTGTTTATGCTAACAGCAATATGTCATGCTAACCCCGAAATCCCTCATATTCCGTCAGCAACCCCTGCTCTGCCCTGCTTTGACCGGCTGCTCAAAGCAAAGCCTACAGCCTCCACTGTGGCTCCCTATATATATATATGTATATATATATATTTTTATTTATCTGTTTTGAGCCAAAAGTGTTCTCAACGCAGGCACTGTCAGAACTAGGATCCATTAATTTTGTTCTGAAATAAAATCGATCTTCATTTAACATTATTTTTAGTTGGATATACGTTTATGTTGATTATCACAACAATTATCGCAGAGCTACAGCTGACAAACTGTTATGAGCCAAAAAGGCTGTAATCCACCAATTAAATCCTCTCCCATTAATAGATGCACAGTCACTGCAGTTGGGATCTCAAACACCAACTTCCTGTTACCCTTCACCACCAGGGGCATCAGCTGACCCAATACTATACAGGGGCACAATGGGACCCAAAGAAAATGTGAGCATGCGAAGTGCGCGAGCAAAATATTATGGGGGCAATTATTTATAAAAAAATAAATAAATGGGCACAGATAATTAATGCAAGCATGTGAGCAAATATTTTATAGCACTTATTTATTATTATAAAGCGTCATAAATAAATTGTACAATCAGATTGTTATTTTCTGCATCATAAATATCTACCTGAACCAAACTGAATTGAATTGGCCCATTTGTGAACTTAACTGTATATCTCTAATCCACTACTGATGAAGGCACAATTTTATCTTCATTAAATATCTTTCAGCAAATATGAAATAAATTTGAAAACTGAAAACTTGAAATGTGAAACTGTTAAAGGAAAAACAAACAAAAAAACACTTCCAAATATATACATGTCTGTGTTTATCATTTCTATTTGGGTCCATCCCATGATGGTGTGATGGTGAAGATCCTATGAGGTGTGTATATCATGGCCAGAAAGAAAAACAAAAAAACATTATTAAAACAAAACATAATTTCATGAACAGCTTTACATTTTGTACATAAATCTTGCCCTGCTAAGACTTAGAGAAGGTAAATCTGTGTCCCTATGCAAACCTACGCCCATACTTCAGTGTTTGACCAGGATTCCTAGTCAAGTCGTCTAGTCTTTACAGCATAAAACCTAGTTGAGTCAACAGCCTTATTTCTGCATTTTAAGAGCCTTGGTTCCCAGTGCCTTGGGAGACAATTCTGTCATACTAAATCTTTATTTTCCATAACAAATTCCACCTTGAGTTTTTTCAACAAACTTCCTAGTATTAGTCTCAGTTGACAAAAGAAAATAATTCCAGTTGAAGACTCATTGGAATTCAGCAGCGATTTCTCATTGACTAGGGGGGTCGCTAAACTTCCCTTGTAAATTTGGTAAAATAAGCTTACTTTATTAAACAGTATTTACACAATCAACACGTAAAATTTAAACAAAAACATTAGTTGTTTTACACATATCTTAAGTAAGTGGGGATATAAAAGTACACACTATAATATACAAGAACATATATAGGTGGAAGGGGTGGTATAAAAATGTCCTTGATGAGGAGAGATTTCTGGCCCTCATAGGTGAAGCAGGTTGCAGAGAGCGTGGCCGTCATATGTGGCAATGCAGTGACCTTGGTGGCCTCGGCAAATGGTGCAGTAACCTTGGCGGCTGCTAGTGGTGGTGTAGGTACCTTGGCAGCTTGGGCTCTGGCCAGAGGTCTGATATCTTGTGGCATAAGTCTGGAGGCTGTGGACGTTCTGACTGGGGTGATAGCCTTGGGAGATTTTGGAGCCTAAAACTGTGATTGGGCCATGATTACACCGAGAATTGGCAGGGCACCTGAAAAATTTTGCAGGAGCTCTGATTAGGGTTAAGGGGCTGTAAGAAACTCCACTTGGTCACAGACCTCAATGACTTGGCTCAGGGCACCATGCAGCCCCCTGCTGACAGGAGTCGAGGCTTCTGGAGGACCTCCATTGACCAAATATGTGGCGTCTGTGTGAGGCAGTTTCATCGAGGATCAATAAGATGAACCATTAAAAAAAAAGCTTGAGCCACAGGTTCCAGTTTCTCTGTTGTCTTTTATTCCATTTCAGTCTGAAAAAACATTTTCTTGAGCTTCCAACAGCTCAGTGCTTATATAATCAAGTTGCAACACACCTGCACTTGAGTGGACCAAGCCTCAATTTAACAGGTAAAAAAAAAAAAAAAAAAAAAAACAACAAGCCTAAACAGAGAAACAAGAATAAAATTAATCTAATTTACAAGCTCATCTACATAAAGAAAGAGTCTGCAAAATAAACAGTGTGATACAAGATAACTCAAAAACTCACTAGAAAAATAAATTCCTACTTTACAATTTCTACTTGTGTCATTTACTCAGTTGGACCTACAACAAATGTTGGTGACAAATGGCTTAATTACCTGGCTAGCAGCCATTTTAGATCCATCTTTACTACTTTAGGCAGCAGTTGTTATGCAAACAAAAAACATTGTCTTTGAAAAAGGCGCTCAGTGGGCAAAAGATAGTTGTATAAAATCATGTTAGGGGGGTCTCACTTATTTTCGGAGAGAAGAAAGACCAACTAATTCCTCTGTGCTAAACAGTATGGTCTTAACAAGCTAAGAATGTCAACTTTTTTTGCAGAAAAACTCAGAAATGTATTTTGTTCCAGTGAAGAGATTGAAAATGATCTATTAAGAGCATTCAAAGCAATTTTGGTCCTGTACTGTATTTCTTTAAAAACGTAGAAATATTTCCTTATTATGGGTTTGTCGGGTGAATCTGGATTTAATTCTGTCAAAAAATGTATGCTGTGACAGGCATCTGCTTCCAGCTCTGCAGAAGGGAAGACGTCGGAAAGAAACTCAGCTTGCTGGAGAAAATTTGCAGTTGGGCTCAGATTGTAGGCTCACATGGTAACGAACCCTGAATTTAAGTTTGTTCCGCCTCTGGAATGGGAAACCCAAGAGCTGCCTTCATCCTAGGGTTAAAAATCCACCCTCTGGAAGAGACCTCATGGGTACAGAGCCCAATTAACAGGCAAAAGGTCAAAATGAAGGCGAGCTGAAACAAGCTGTAGAAGCACGAACAAGTCAGCAACTTAACTTTCTGGCAAGAAATGAAGGCAGTGAACTGGTGCGAGAAGTTCATCGCTGACAGGGAATGAAGCACAGCTGGGGAGAGCTCTAGTGACTGTGGAGCTACTGAGAAATCGGTAAAGGTGCGCGGACAGGTCGGGTTTTCATGTGGTGAGGTCTGAAACTAGTCTGAGCACCATGGGTGGAAGCCAGAGGAGTTTCGAGTCTGTGGAAATAAGGGGAGCAATACAGGGGAGAAGTGAGCAAAGGCTGCAGAAGGGGGCCATGGGGAAATGAGAAGCAGAGTACATAGCAGTCAGAGGTGTCAATTTAGTGCTACACTTTATGTCAAGGCCTTTGCAATAATATTTAATCAGTTTATGAGAGAATGCTTAATAGGGTTGAAGACTAAGTGGTTGGTTTTGCAAAAATACATTTTGGATAACCTCAGTATCCTCAACAAACTCAGTACAGCCAGGCAATAAATCACATGCAATGTTCAACATTGCTGAAATAGCTTTAACTTAATTTTAATTTTGAATTCCAAACAGTGATGGTGCTGCTAAAATGAATTGCAATATAAAAAATTAAATAAAGGGTGATAGTAATTGAATAAATACAATTGAGTCCTTCAGAAAAAAGGGAAAAAAACGTTACATACTTTTTCGATTTTCCTGAACTTAAGAAATCTCATGAGTACAAATAAAACACTGTTTAAGTACATATAGATTAATATCGTTAAACAACTTCTACCATCCTTCCATCCATCCATCCATCCATCCATCCATCCATCCATCCATCCATCCATCCATCCATCCATCCATCCATCCATCCATCCATCCATCCATCCATCCATATAGATCGTAGCATAGAGCTTGGAATCCTGAGTTCAAACCCAACATACTGCCACCCTGGGTCTCTGACTAAGACCCTTAACCCCACACTGCTCTCTAGTCGCCCCACGTTGGCAGCCCACTGCTCCCCTGGGGGATGGGTTAAATGCAGAGGTAAATTTCTTCAATGTGAGATCAATAAAGCTCTATTATTATTATATTGATAATATATTGATAATATTATTATATTGTTTTCAGCGTCACTCCAGGAAAGGGTATTTTTTTAAAGTAATGTCACTATTATGCAAGATTTTTCCAGCTCCTTTTGATCTTTTTTTTTTTTTTAATCTTTCTGCAATCTTGGGTTTCAGTTAAATGGTGTAATCCTGAATAAATATGAGGGACAGCATAGAAAGACAGCTGAGCTCTATTTGTGGAATAATCAGATTTACAATAATTGACAGCAGGTGTGAACACAAAGACTCAGATGATATAATTACAACACAAAAAGCTTTGAATAAGTATTAGTTTATGCACATTTATGCACATCTTCCACCTGGAAGGAGTAAAGGTTTGACATTCTTTATCATAATTAATCATGATAGGATTTTTAGGTCTGAGAAACCTGCCATTATCAGAGGGGAGTGTGCAATTTTGAAATTCACTTTATTTAAACCGTGTTGTATTAGAAAGTCCAAGCATACCCAGTTTTAGATGGAGCGAATATCCTATTGTGGTTAAATGAGCTATGAGAAGTAGTTCTGAAATAGTGATAGACTTGAAAAATTATACTTTGTTTAACAGAAAAAACTACCAAGTTTTAAGATGTTAACTATTTAAATATAAATAATTTAACTGTGATTTGTCTCTAAATGATTACATTCAGTTCTGTGCTGTTTTCCACCTTTCGAGGTCTTAATTAGTTTTTTTTTTGTCAAAGTGTTTATTCCTTGGTATTTTTTTTTTCACTAAAAAGATTGAACAAAGTGTGTTTTTGCATGCATGTGTTAAATAACACAACATCCATCCATCTATCCATTATCTGACACGCTTGTCCCGAGTGGGGTCACGAGGGGTGCTGGTGCCTATCTCCAGCTGTCAATGGGCGAGAGGCGGGGTACACCCTGGACAGGTCATCAGTCCATTGCAGGGCAACACAGAAACAAACAGGACAAACAACCATTCATGCACACACTCACAACTAAGGAGAATTTAGACAAGTCACTTAACCTAACAGTCACATTTTTGGAATAACAAAACAAAATTAAAAAATATGCACAATAAACTTTTAAAAATGAGAAAATCTAACTCTATGGAATGAAAGTAGTACAAAAATATGGATAAATATGGAGATTCAAGCCGGAGTATGAAGTAATGATAATTTAGATACATTTTCACACGTGTGTTTGAGTTTGAATGACAAGCAATTTATTATCTGAAGCTTTTGCTTAGTTAAAAAAAAAAGTCCAGCATGTGAGCATACAATGATTTACTTTTTTCTAAGCACAAAGGGATATTTGATGCTGAAAACCACTCAAATCGCAGAAGGCTTCAGTCACTGACGTAACTTTCTGAAGGACTTTGGCATGGAGGGGACAGTACCCACCAATAATTTCTGCTTTTTTCCCCACCTTTCCGCTGATTTACTTCAGCCAACAGTAACTGGGGTTGGGTGCAACTAATTGTGTTCAGAGCATTTTGAGTCTGTTTTTTTCTCGCTCTCCCGCTGCTCTCGAGTCCCACCTCTTGAAATATCATGGGATCTGGAGCTTTGGGACATAATATTATTTGGTGCTATTCATTGCATACAGAGTAGTTACGAGGCAGAGGAAAGACACAGCAGCACTCAGTGAATTTTAACCAGCAGCTGCTTTGATATATGTTTCCGTAAAAGTTAGAGACGGGTTGGTTAGAAAAATTTAAGTGCCACAGAAAAATTCATTCGTTACACATACGGAGCTTTTTCAGCTAAAAATAGCAACAGAGTATACATTTATATAAGTTAAAAAAGCTGGGCTTCTCAGAGGAACATTACTCAGAGTTACAGATCAAAATGAACACATATGTTTTGTTTTCTTATGAACAGAGAATCAGACTGCAGAGCTTCTAGAGATCTTGAAAATTAGTTTTCTCTGGCATATATTGGTAGACAGAGACACAGCAGAGACACAATTAGGGAGATCTGCAGATTTAAAGGTGAAAGAGATTTACTGGGATATGCAACATGCAATAAAATATATCCCCAAGTTTACAAGAAAAAGTATGCTATGCTATAATAAGATTCAACATATCTTTTTGTCTTTTGTAGTTCAACAAGACTCAGAAATACCTGTTCCAGCAACCCAGAGACAGCCAGACTCACAGGACACTGACTAAAAATTTAAATATAAGAAACCTGCAAGAATTAAAGCACAAATATTAAAAATCAGTGTATAAATGATTTTAGAAATATAAGTAAATTGTAATGGTAAATGCCCTGTACTTATATAGTGCTTTTTCAAGTCAGAAGACTTGACCAAAGCGCTTTAGACTACATTCAGTCATTCACCCACAGTGGCAAGCTACAGTACATTGTAGCCACAGCTGCGCTGGGGCTCACTGACAGAAGCCACTGACACTTCAATGCAGGTGAAGTGTCTTGCCCAAGGACACAACGACACTGAAAGTCGGAGCCAGGGCTTGAACCGCCAATCCTTCGATTTCAGGGCAAACTCCTACATCCAACGGCACAAGGTTCAATACATAGACTTTGGCTGTCAATGACTTATCAGACAAATTTTTAAATTTGATTTTGCTGCTTGTGAAGGAAGATAATCACTGATGCAGCTGAAAGGGAAGCCATGCATTGATGGATGAATGGAATTGAAGTTGTGTCCATACTAGGGATGCATGATATATTGCTGTTGGCAACGGATATCGTCTGTTATACGTCATTTTTTATACATTAATGTTTTGAGCCCTTTATAAATAATGCACTAAAGGCAGGCATCTGTCTATAACTATAAATATCAGTGTATTGTGTTTCTCTTGTGTTCTCAACAATAGGAAAGCATTCAATAAATATATGTTTGAGCTAATTTTTTGGAAAATATAAACCCTATTGAAAGCGTTTGGGTTGAGTAGCTGTAGGTCCATCAGCCACTATCCTTAGAGTGTCCCCACCAACTTTTATCGCAAAGTCACACCCTTGGCTTCAGTAATACAGGCAGCACCTGCTGATCGCTCCTCAGAGACTTTCATGTCTTTTGAATTCCAACTTTTGATTTGAAAAAAGTCAGAGGCTTTTACAACAAAAGAGACTGATAAAATGTTGCTGATACAAGAACCCGCAAAGCAGCAAAATTACATTAATAATGAAATTTATTCCAATATAGAACAACCAGCTCAAATGTCAGGATGAAAACATTGAAGACAATGGAGTCTCTGCAGAGACACTCCCAGATGTTCAGAGGGAGGAGATAATCAATGGCAGCCCGCACTCCACTATGAACTCTTTCTTCCACACGCGCCCCATAAACACACACATCCCATCATTTCCCGATTATCACTGCCCCCAACCTGCCTCTCTAAAAGCTCAGATTCAGATAAGAGTAGCCTGGATGAACTTGTCTTTGAACATAAGTGGACTGAGTGTGTGCACTGCTGGGCCTTTCACTGTCTAACAAAGATGCGTGGACACACACACACCACACTTCCACTTCCACAGCAACAGGGTGGTAATGGAACAGAGGTAACTTTATTCTATCTCTTCCCTTCGATCAAAGGCTCTTTCACTTCTCTTCCTGTTTTGAATCCCCAGTTTAACCCTTTCTGCCTTCAATTCTTCACATTCTCTCTCCATCACCTCTCTCTCTCTCTCTTTCATCCAAGTCTCATGTTATTTTTCTCCATCTGCGAAAACATGAGTGACATTTATAATAATTAAAACTTGAATAAAATGTCGAAAAATGGCTACTCTTTTTTTGTGTGTGTGGTCTGCCTACACAATATAACAAACACAAATTATCACTGCTGGGATTGCCGTTTATAATGACCAATATAAAGAAGGCACACAGAAGTGTAAAATATGCTTGAACAGATGCACTCCTGGTCACTATACTGTCACTAACACAGCAGCGCCCCCATCATCTTAATGGATGAAAGCCACTGGAAATCTAGAGTGGTTGTGATACACTGCGTCAGTCATTACCACTTCAACTCATGGATTGACACTGACGTTTGGAGTTGATCCCTCCCCCAGAATCTCCAACACCTTCATGAGTTCTATAATGAGGCAGACATCCCACCTGTAGACATTTTGTGACCAGAATTAATGCCTTCTGGCCAAACACTTCCCCACCAGTGACCCTGCCCTACGGTTTCATCGGAGGCCTTATTGATCGCAGCCAAATCCACATGAGTCATTGTTTCCCTCTGCAGCAGTGAGGGATCAGGTCTGCAGGATTGGATCTGTAGAAAATGGAAACCAGCAGCTTAAAAAAAGGGTTGGAAACCTTTTAGTTTTGTAGTTGTATATCCCCCCTTTGGTTACAAGAGTCCATGTAAAGTAAATGTTTTGTAACCGTATCCTAACTAAATATTTTTAAAGTTAACATTCAATTTTACTTTTTATTATCCCCTTTTCAGGTTCAGTCAATTAATAAACATAAAATGAATTCATTTCTATTAAGCTTTTGTGTGATATAGTCCAAGAGGATGGACAGAAAACAAAAAAAGATTGTTTGCAATAAAAATCCAAAAACATTGGTTCTTTGTTAAACCTGAAAAAAATATTCCAAACATTTCTGCAAACACCTAAGTAGTAATCAGAGCCAATTTGTGTGTGATTTAATCTCAGTATAAATAGAGCTGCACTGCTAGATCCTGAAAATGGCAAGAAGATTAAGGAACACATTAGACAAGTTGTTGATGAAGTTGTGAAGACATTAAAGATAGGATTAGTCTAATATATATATATATATATATATATATATATATATATATATATATATATCAATCAGCATTCAGTGAGAAGTTATTATTGATACTATTGTTGCTATCATAATTATTAGCAAATGAGTTGTAGATAAACAGATAAAGTTTTATCATGGATTAAGCTGCTTTCATTCAAAGGCATTTTTAGACTGAAAGAAGCACTTCAATAACCTCCCCAAACATAAAGATGGCCTTACTGGATGGCCTCCTGCATCTAAGCAGTATACCTCTGCATGCGGTGAAAAAGAGGAACCCCTCCCATATGTGCGAAATGAAGTTTAATATTCAAGCTTGACATCAGTAATGAGATCTTGTGTAAAAATAGAAACCTTTCTCATAAGAAAACGCATACACTTGCAAACATTCATTATGCACAATTGCACACACAACCACGTGCCTGCACCAATCATTTAAACTCAAGTTCTCTCTTAAAGAAAACTGCTCTTCATTAAAAAACTCCTAACCTCTCCGTGCAGAGATAAAGGGTAATTACGTGGCTATCCTCTATTCAAATGTCTCATTTTTCTGAGCACAGGGACCACAGATAAGGTTGCTTAATTAACTTAAGTGGTTCTGTTCCATCACCTCTCATACAGTCGCCCTCCAACCGCTGATGGGAGAGCAGAGGAGGGCTCTTTTATACAGCCATATTCAATCATCACCATTGTCTCATCTGCTCAGTTTCACAGTTAAAGTTAAGAGTTCAGCTTGTTCACCGAACACTTTTGAGTTGTGGGGAGCAGATCAAGGCCAGAAAGTGTTTAACACTAAAACAGGGTGTTAGGGGCTGTGTTAGCGAAGGTGTGATCGTAAAACTTACATTATGGGTATGTTTTAAGGGCATAAAACTCAGCATTTAAAAAAGGTTAAAAGGTAAACTGCGATATTTCCTTCAAACAAAATTGATTTGTTTATAATAATAAAACTGTAAAACTAAACCAAAAAGAAGTATATCTATACCTGTATACAAATGTTCTAAAGTAGGTTTATATGAAATTACAACTTTAAACTGCATCAAAACAGTTTATAAATAATACCTGTATTGGAATAAAATGTCAACATTTTCTGCAGAAACTTATTACATTACATTTTAAATTTTGGCACTGGAAGTTTTTGCCACATAAACGCTTCATAATCACTTTCAGGCTGTACAAACGAATGCCAGGCAGTGGGAAAGGCCTGCGCTAATGGCCGGGTTTGATGGCTCTATCAGTAAGGTCACCAGATTTCTGAAATCAAATCTAGGGACATTTCCAGCTTGTAGATAAAAAAACAAAAAAAGTTAATTTAATCAAGATGAAATTAGGAAACGGGGACAGTAACAGTTTCATTTGTTTTTACAAGTTTAATATTTAATATTTAAACAACAAAAATGAAGTGTAAAACCCAGGAATATGTCTCTTAACACTGGTAGTATTTTCTTAAGATTAATAAAATGAATATATAAATAGTGTTTTTTAAAGAAAACTAGAACTGTCCCTCTGGGTTGGGAGTTAGAGTGAAGAGGTCAAGGGTGGTTAACAGGGCTTTCCGATTTCCGGGGCCTTAAAATCCCCCTGCTTCCCCCTAAGGGGAGAGTGACATGAGGAAAAGAAAAATCAAAAATCAAATTGTTTTTTCTTTTTGTCATTACACTGTCACAAGTACAGAGCAACAAAATGAATTATATGCATTTAACCTATCCCCTTGGGGAGCAGTGGGCTGCCATTGTGGGGCGCCCAGGGAGCAGTGTGGTGTTAAGGGTCTTGCTCAGGGAGCCAGAGTGGCAGTCTGTGGGAGTGGGGCTTGAACTCAGAACCTCAGGATTCCAAGCAGAATGCCCTAACCACTAGGCCACCACTCCCTTCTGACTACTGTCTGCTCTCTTCTTTACCCTTCTAGGTAGATTTTTCTTCCTTCTCTTCAACTGTTCTCCCCATCAGTGTTCCAGTTTTCCTCCACTCTCATTCAGTCTTCTTTCTATCAGTCTCACACTATTCTAAAACAGAGACATCAAAATTACTTTCAAAAATATTAGAATGTACAACAGGAAAACATATTATTATCTCATCTGATTAAACACTAAAAATTAATATTTATTTTGGATAACATTTGGAGCTAGAAGCAAAAACAGCATAATCAATTAACATTCGATAGGTAGTTATCTCTTACTCAATCATTTTCAGATCATGCAGATCGTGTCTGAATTTTCCTGTGATGGACTTCTATTTTTCATGAGAAATGTTCTTATATCCAAACTAATTAGTAGAACAGCACACCTATGATCATAAATCACAACCATAAATGAGAAAAATAACATATAATAACTAACTTTCTGAAATATAAACTAAAGGTCACCAATTAGTTCTAAAACATCTTTAAATTAACTCTTTTTGAACCCTGGAGAACCACTGAACCAGATTAGTGCATTGCAAAGAGTTTTCAATCGAGTCTATTTTACTCATACCAGCAGTAAACCGAGTTCTTGTCTTACTTGTTTTTATTGATTATTTTTTAAACTGGACATGAAGCAAACATTTATCACAGGATCAGCTAAATCCAAATAAAATGAATCGATTAACACACTCACCATAACACAGGGCAGCTCCCAATCAGTTGCGTCGGGTTGTGATAACAAACCTCCACCTTTACTTCTTCGTCTGTTTAAAAAATGGTGCGCTCTTTTTCTTCTTTGTGTCTTAATGGCAACATGCTGTGCCTGCAACATGCTCATGTGCTTTTCTTCCGTAATAACAGTCAATTCCGGTGACAGGTTTAGCTGGGGACAGGTGGCCCATAACTGTGACTGTACCTGGAAATCGGGGACATCTGGTCATCGGGATTCCTACAGCTACCACTGAGTGGTTAGTTTAGTTAGTGTCCTATCAGCAGGGCTCTCCAACTCTATAAAAGTAAATTAAAAAGTAATCAGAATTTTGAACATATGAATACACAGATAACATTTTGAAGTGCACCTTTCAGGCTCTGTTGTTTCAACATTGTCCGGTTGGGTGGAGGGATATGGAGGACCCAAATGCAGCGACTGAAGCTGAAGTGGTTTCTTGCAGATTTCCAAAGGTACCAACTGAGGCAAAAATCACAAATAACAAAATACAGAAAATCCAAAAACTTGGAGATGTCAGGGAGAACACATGAGGATAAAGAAATGACGAGGATCAAGCAAAGAGTGACTGAACAGGAGGTGTATATATGGTAGACAGAAACAGTGGGAGGACTAATTAGCAGACGAGGAGCAGGTGTGGGCAGAATAATCTAAAAGGGAGCTAAGAGAAGAAGGCTGACTCAAGAGGGTAACAGAGGGTAAACAAATAATACATAAGAACTTAAATACAATCAGAAAACAACGCAAAATGGAAATAAAACCCATAAAACTAAAAAAAAAATCTTAAACACAAACATATAATTTACAATAGACTATTTCCTAAAAAAAAAAAAAAAAACTACAATACAGATACAGTTTTGGGGTGTACTTTATACTTTAAAACATCTCTATTTTGTGATAAACTTATTGTATGTGAACAACATATTTGTACACTCATGTTCATAGGTTACTTCCAACGCTGGTGAAACAAAATACCGAAGCTGCAAACAGTCCATTCTCCAACAAACCCAGGCTTTTCAGTTGCAGTGGAACAGGGGCCATACTCTTTGATCAAAGGTTTAAAGGAAGTAAAAAACTAAAAACACTATAATCTATATCATTTCTTTAAGGGTATTGTGGAGGATTTTCGGGAATCTTTTTAAGACTCGTCCTCTCCACTTTAAAAAAAATGCGCATGCGAGAGCATACACAAACCCATTTCTCCTCGTGCACGCTCTGTTTGTAAGGTGCTATTCTCATAGCTCATAAAAGCGTACTGTGCCTTAGTGTCCACTCTAACCCCTAAATCCATCAATCACTATTTAGAGCAGGGACTATGTAGTGGACTTTATAATGAATTCAGTTAACTTACCGTTCAGACAGATGATCACTCCTTTTTGCTCCCCGTTGGTTACGTAACTCCTCCTTCAATGCGCGGTGGCTACGCCATCTTTGTTTTTAGTCGTTGCTGTTGGGTAGCGACACAGGCTTCTGTGACAGCAAATCTCATGCTTTGCGTGGAGAGTTCTCCGCGCAAAGTACCAGAATGCTTTGCACGGTGAACCGCGTGGTAAAGGACATTTTCAAAGAACTGAGCTTCAGTGACTATCTAAAACCGTAGCTCACCACACGCCTGAAAGTGCACATGCACAGAAAAAGATAGCTTATTGGGGACGAGCACCTAGGACCACCTTACATAAACATATCACCAGAATGATTGACAGTAAGGAGGACCACTTATTTAGATGATCCAGCCGGGAAAAAAAAGATGTCCTCTATACCTGGAGCGGTTTCAAGGCAACATAATTTACAACACAACATATTATAATTCTTAATGCCAAAAGTATGATTGCATTATTGTGGCTAAATCATAGTTGGAACTCCAGGGATTCACAAATAGTACTTGATTTTATCCAGATCTAGTCACAGACAGTACTTGCTCTGGTTGAAGCAGACTTGAATGGCATTTCTGCTCCTATGGAAAGGTTTTCACCGAGCACTAACCTTTTAACCCAGTTTAATATACAAACTGAGCCTGAAACTGTAGAGAATTTCCACTCTGTTCTTTCCACCTTTCAGAGCATCCTTTCAAGCTTTTTCAAATGTTGATGTATCACACAGGAAGATTCAGGAAGACTGCAGTGTGTGCTACAAATTGCCTGGAGACTCGTTAGACTACTACTTCCTACCTTAAACATTTTGAAAACATGCTGTATAGTGAGAAATCACTCTCACTCTTCTCGTGAGCTGGTAAGCATCTTACCATCCAAAAGACAGCATGACACCATTATATCAAGAACAAAAACAAGGTTCCCGAAAAAGAAATCAAACAACACAAATATAAAATTTCAGAATAAAAACTTATCTTTTCTAAAGTAAAAATATATGTTTGTATTTTCATGTTGTACATGGCACCGTAGAATGCTGATGCAATAATGCAATCACCTAGTTAATAAGATCCAACTTGACTTTAAAGATTAGACAGATCATCAATAGTGTCTCCATGGTTTTTCAGGATTGCTGTGGTACATTCTGAGCGTTCTGTCTGTTCCCCATTACACAATATGGCACATGAGTCTATCAACACCTTGCTGCAAATCTTCCAAACAGATTATTAGACATGGCTGACACTGTACTCCACATGCTTTCACTGTCATAATCTCAGTAAATTGGGGCATATTTAGGAAGGAGCAGAACAGGAGTTTAACATTATGGATGTGAAGCTGACTAAGCGCTGTGAAGACATGTCAATTATGGACCAAAATCTCTGAGGAATATTTTCATCACCTTGTTAAATCTATGTTGTTAGAACCGATGTAGTTCTGAAAGAAGAATGGTCCAACCTGGTGTGCTAAGTAGGCTAAAGAGGCCTCTGTTTGTGCTTTAGTATTCAGGAGGCAGATTCAATAGATGGCGAGGCTGTTTCTTCATCTGGAAGTAACATATTTATGTTTCAAGACAATCTGGTAGCAAATCTATAAAATGGGAGGCTTCATAATTTAGGATGAAATTGTCAAATTCATGCAATGCTATGGTATAATAAATGTCTCCTTAAATTTGTACTCATTCTTTTGTTTTTGCAATCTTGTTTATTTTCTCATGTTTATACATGTCTTTTCATTTCACATCTTTATTATATCTTATCCCAAAGTCTGTCATATGAAAATATTATTCATTGTGTTATTGTTGCAATGCCTGATAAAACACCGCTCTTCTCTTCCTTGGTTTTGCTGTAGGGCTATAAGTTGTAGTGAGGTTTTTTATTTTGCTTTTGATCTCAGTGCTCAGCTGTCTCTGTAGCTGAGATTTTAAAGGTCTGAACTGAAATACAAACATTTACTGATATCCAGCATCTAAACCTTTCTGATGGTTTGTTTGTTGTTTGAAAATGTCTCTAAATCCTGATTGGATTACAGAGTTTGAACTTGGATAATGTAAAAGAAAAAATATGAAAAAAAAAACATGAGTATACTTTTTCATCAGCTGTCAGTGCTGAGGCACAACAGGCTCATCTGATGTTGGAGGGATTCAGGGTCACAGCTCAGTGTTGATTACCAAGGCTGCTACTTAGCTAAACACTGTTACTCTCATAGTTTCTGAGAAAAATGTATATATTTTTTCTACCCAGAGGAAAAGCAGCTATTGAATCTTCAAAAGAGCATACTTGACTTAAAATAAGCTAATTGGCTTTATATTTACACTACTACCTGTACGTATAAAGACCTAAGATGGTAGCAGGTATATTTTTTAAACCATTTTTCATTAATTACATGAGAAAGTTTTATTTATTTATTTATTTAGTGGCTTTTTATGCACATGCAGTCATAATTTGAAGATATATATATATATATATATATATATTTTTTTTTTTTATGTGTGCATTTTTTCTATTAACTGTTCTCCTTAAATCTGTCCTTGTTTATTATATATATATATATATATATATTTTACAACTGTTTATTTACTTGTACAAGAACTTTTGTTCTATTTCTTACTTATATTATTTTATTTCAATGTCAAATGACGCCGTTTTTAGATGCATTGCTTTGAAATGTCACTTTTTTTGGTAAATTTACTGTACAACACTTCAAATTCAAAATGTATTTTACAAATATGATCCATTAGAGAACAATATGCAAAATATTCTTTAAAGTTATTTATGTAGATATCTGCTTG
Source organism: Cyprinodon tularosa (assembly GCF_016077235.1). NCBI lineage: Eukaryota > Metazoa > Chordata > Actinopteri > Cyprinodontiformes > Cyprinodontidae > Cyprinodon > Cyprinodon tularosa. Next base: position 713,412 of record NW_024038778.1, on the reverse strand, counting down.
TGAATCCCTCATGTTTTCTAGTTTCCTTTATGTGTTAAAGGCAAGGCAGGTTTATATGTTTATATCAGTGCATGGACAATTCAAAGTGCTTTACATGAATTAAACAATAAAAGAAGAAAAATAACTGTTGGACCACAAACTTAAACTAACGATACATCAAATATTAGTTTAATTTCAACAGTCAAAGACAGTTCTAAACTCCATCTTTGGTTCTAGTTCTGGTTGAACAGAGTAGGCTGGAACTAGAAGACCTGAGTGGTCTGGGAGGTTGATACACTGACAACAAACCTGTTATGTATTTAGGTTCTGAGCCATTCAGTGATTTATAGTCTAACAGAAGGATTTTAAAGTCTATTCTTAGGCAACTTTTTCATGACTTAGACAACTTTTATCATGATCATTTTGTATACACAGAGTGTATAAAAAACAAAATTTTGTTTTGTACTCATGACATTTCCATCCATAAAATGCAGCAGTGATCAAATGTACACAATGTGGGGGAAAAAAAACATGGTGCATTAAAAAAGACATATGTATATATATATATATATATATATATATATATATATATATATATATATATATATATATATATATGTATATATATATATATATATATATATATATATATATATACTCGTACATGGTGTAAATATGCATTGTTTTGGTTTGCTGTTTTCAGTGTGATGTTCCGAGTATTTGACATCATTTTAAATTTTTTCAACAGCTCAGAAGTCTGATGAAAGTGGTGTAGAAGCTGTTGCAGCTTCTGCTGGACCTGCATCGAATGCTTTGAAGCCCCTTCTCAGACGAGAGCAGGGAGAACAGTCCATGGTGGGGTGTGAGGGGTCATTTATGATGTTATGGGCCTATGGACACGGAGCACTAGGATGAAATGTGTTTTATGGAGGGAAGAGGAGCCCCAATGAACTCTGCTGTTCTGACCACTCTTCTCACTTTCTTCCAGTCTGAGACGCTGCAGACTCTCTATTGTGATTCTCTAGAAGGTTGGGAGGATGGGTCGAGGCAGGTGGGCTCTCCTCATCCTCTGTAGGAAGTACATGTAACTTTGTGCCCTTTTGACCAGTGAGGTGGTGTTTACAGACCAGGTGAGGTTGTCATTGATGTGCACCCCCAAAAATTTGGTGCTGCTGACCACCTCTACAGCTGAGCTGTTGATGGGCAGTGGAGCGTGGTTTGGAAGATTTTTCCTGAAGTATTCTCTGAGAAAAAAGGAGCCAGTGGAAGGACCTCAGAACCGGGCTGATTTTCTCTACTTTCTTAGTTCTAGTGAGAAGACAGGCAGCAGCAGTTTGGATCAGCTGCACCTGTCTGATGGACTTTTGAGGCAAACCTATTAAGAAACTGTTGCAGTAATCAATTCTACTTAAGATAAATGCAGGAACTAGTTTTTCTTTTGGAGAATAGTTCTTTAATCCTGGAAAATGTTCCTCATGTGATATAAGGCTGACTTAGTAACTGCCTTTATGTGCCTCTGAAGGTTCAGGTCTGACATTTCAGCCTTAATCATTGGTTTCCAGCTGTAGTAGATGAAGCTGTGACCTATCTCTGCATCTCTCCTCCTTTGGTCAGAAGATTATTACCTCAGTCTTGTTTTTATTCCGTTGGAAAAAAGGAATTAAATAACTAATTTCTCTTAAATCGACTACCTTTGCTGATAAACTGCAAAATAGATGTCTTATAGTGCTGTCTATATTTACCAGGCATTATTTTGAAAATGAACTGTACATTTGTAAAAAAAAAAAAATCCTGCTCATGCGTCTGAAGCAGCCTGTTTGGTACAACATTGTATTTTTGCTATTGGCTGAATCTTGGATATATTGTAATCTAAGACAACTGACTTGAGCTCCTCCACCCTAGGCAGCTGTGGTTTGCGTAAGGATTGAAAGTAAATTAAATGACTGTTATGGGAAATGAAAATAAATCAAGGTCCTCTCTCCATTTTAAGGTTAATATAAAAATAATTAATGCATTAAAATTTGGATTTAAGCAAGGCTGCATTATCTGTGCAGTCTGATTTGATAGGTTTTGTGTCAGTCACTCACATGAGCTACAAGTTATTGGAAAAATAATTAATTTTGAAAAGAAGAATTAATGAAAAAAGTACATCAAAATTACAGAAGGGAGAGCTTAGTCTTTCAAGCCTGAAATAATGATTTAGCTTCCCTTTTATGTCAGTGGTTCACAAGACATGAAAGTTGTTAATGTTTTGTTCAAGGGTGTTTTGTTGGGATACATATTGACTGGCCTCATGAGAATGTTTTAAACCATTACAGCACAGGGCTGTGAGGGAGGGGCAATAGTGGTAATATCCCCATGGGTAATTAGCGGTATGGTCAAGACTTTACCATACTATGGAATGTAAGTCAACATATTGACTTCATATTTTGCATTTCCTCATTTTACCTGTATTTAATCAACCTGTTTCATGGACTATAACCTCCAGATTTGGCTCAAATGACCAGTGTGTTATGCCAAGATACAAGTGGCTGGATGATGAGATGTCCAGAGTTTAACCCAGGACCTAATTTCTACAAGGCAGTAAATATAACGACTGTTGCATCATGCATTCCATGGTGAATAATGAGAACAACTACAGTAATACAGGCTGGAAAATTGATGGTTTTCCATCTTGTTTCTTCTCCTTACCCACAAGCTGGATGTTAACTTATTATCAATAACATGGATGCAGAATCAAACATTATAAAATAACCCAACAGTTTTAGAGAATACTAAAAAATACCCACAAACCTTACTGGAAAAAATACCCACTTTCTGGCTTTGAGAGTTCATTTCATCCCTGGCAGCTGTCCTTTAGGTGCATACATGGTGGGACCAAGTGGTGAGAATGGGCTCATCAATAGTCTGTCTGCCTGGCGATAACTCTCAACAGTAGTGGTGGGTGATGCGGGAGTTCTGCAGTTCCCATCATGATTCCTAATAACAACTTGGCCCAAAATTATTGATGCAGTGTCTCAGTGATAAACGCTGCCCATTCTGTCCTCCTTGGTTCTCTTCACATAATACTTTTAGGTGTATTACTGATGCCGAGTTATGTGAAAATCCAGGCAATGTTCCCAGTGTTCTCACTTAGAGGTTTTTTTTCGCAGCTGTACAAAAGGGCTGTGCTGTAAAAAAAATTCCTTTTTCCTCTATCGGGTTTCTTCAAATTTTCCTTTTTTATTTCATATGATCATATATATTTAATAGCTGAAAAAAACGAGGGTAAATACAAAATGCAACTCGCAAATGATGATCTCAGTTATTGATAAAAAAAAACTAAAAAAAAAAACTAACTAAACTAGCCTTTCCAGTTTAGTAGGAGTTTGTATTTTGTAATATTTACAACTGTCAAGGAAGTTACGCTCTCTGTAGCTTTGTTTTTTTGGGTAAGCAAGATTATGGAGGATCATGGACGATTGCTAAAATTTTCCCCACCTCAAAATCCTTTTCTTCTTATTTAAATAATTCTTCAACATCATGACGAAAGGCGGGGCTTCTCAAAGTTTGAGGCGCACCAGAGGTCAAGGTAAAGAAACTATAGACATTAAAACAAGGGGAGTGGTGGCCTAGAGGTTAGGGCATAGCGCTTAGAATCCTGAGGTTGTGAGTTCGCAATCCACTCCCACAGACTGCCACTCGGGGCCTTGAGCAAAAACCCTTAACCCCACACTGCTCCCCGGGGGAAGGGTTAAATGCAGAGAGTACATTTCTTTGCTCTGTACTTGTGACAGTGGAATGACAATAAAAAAAACGCTGAAAAAAAAAAAAACTTAAGGTAACATATGACAACCTTTACCTTCCCTGCTAAGGACCCACACTAAGATGTCTCTCAATTCTCCAATCAATCTTATCCACTTTCCATTTCACTAAAATCACCTCCTCGGTAGTTAGCTTCCTGGTTTTTCAGAGATAACTTTAAAATATTCACTCATCATTTAACTAATTCCTTAAATTTTGCGGTCTAAATTATCCTGTCAGGGTCGCGGAGGGGCCAGTGCCTATCTCTGGCAGTCTACAGGCAAGAGGTGGGGTACACCCTGGATAGGTCACCAGTCTGTCATAGGGGGGGCTTAAATTACTAAGAATTGTATTTAATTCAGTTCATTAATATAGAGCCAATTCACAAAATGTTATATTAGATCTTTACAGAGGCAATTGTACAGACAAATTGGTAAAGTTTTCTGTCTACTGTAACCCAGCTGATTGCATCTTTTATTTATATTTATATATATATATATATATATATATATATATATATATATATATATATATATATATATATATATATATATATATATATATATATATATATATATATATATATATATATAAAAGATACAGAGAACAGGAACCTAGGAAAATGGTAAGGGTAGCGAAACATTTATGACTAATTTGATTAAATCAAAACAGAGGAAATATTGACAAAAAGGCTTCACCTGGGTCATTATCTGTAAATAGAGTGTAAATTAATGGTTTATTTTGGGCAGGGTTTAGAGTTCCTTTGATAGAAATGAAAGAAAGTTCTACATTTTCTCTCATCATCAAGTAAGACATAAGCTATTTTCTACATGGCAGATGGTGTTGATCACCCACATATAGTTTAATTACCAAGAGTAGAGACAGTCGAACAATAAGCAGGTTGAGGAAAAAACATTCCTACAGCAGGTTCAAGGCTTTCTAAAAGAATATTGTGATTAACTGTATAGAATCCAGCACTAAGATCTAACAGGACAAGTACAGACAAGTACAAGCTTTTTATCTGAGGTTATGAGAATATTGTTACTGTGTTTCACTGCTATGATGAGCTCTAAAACCACGGGCTGAAAGACCCAGGCTTGACTTGGGAAACATGAAAAACGGGATGGACCCGAAGGTGAGAAGGGAGCTTCAGGCGGACAGTGGTAGGACTGATGAAAGTTTACGGGAGCACCCCTTAAGAGGGAAGTTCTTTGATGAGAGCCAGACCTGTTGTCCAGGGGAATAGACTGGAGCAGGGACACGCTTGTGGTCAGCGATCTTCTTGTTGAGGGCAGCAGTTCGGTTCAGGGCTGCCCTGGTCTGGTCCCAGATCCGGCGGCAAGCCTCCATGTGGTCCTTCACAGAGGGGATGACGGCATCTGGAAAAGAAGAGGGGATGAGGGATGGCTGATAGCCAAGAGAGGCTTCAAAAGGGGACAACCCAGAGGCAGCAGAGATGTGAGAATTATGGGCATACTCAACCCACGGTAAATGTGTACACCAGGAGGAGGGGTGGTTGGCACAGACGCAACGAAGTGCGTTTTCCAGTTCCTGGTTCAGTCTCTCACATTGCCCATTGGTCTGGGGATGAAACCCTGAAGTGAGGCGGGGTTTGGCTCCCAAGATAGAGCAAAAGTCTCTCCAGACCCGAGAAACAAATTGAGGACCCTGGTCTGAAAGAATTTCTAAGGGGATGCCGTGAAGTTTGAATACATGAGAAAACAAGAGGCGAGCAGTGGCAGCAGCAGATGGAAGCTTGCTAAGAGGGATTAAGTGGCAGGCTTTGGAAAACCTGTCGATGATTGTCAGTATAGCCGTCTTATTTTTGGAGACAGGAAGGCCAGTGACAAAATCTAGGGCAATATGCGACCAAGGCCGGTTAGGGACAGAGAGAGGTTGCAGGAGACCAGCTGGAGGGCGGTGAAGGTTCTTTCCACGAGCACATGTGGAGCAGGCTGAGACAAACTCCAACACATCTTTGTTGAGAGAAGGCCACCAGAAATAGCGGCGGAGCAAACCAATAGTACGGCTTGTCCCTGGGTGGCAGGAGAACCGTGAAGAATGTGCCCATTGAATGGCCTGTGAACGGGTCTTAGCCGGAACATAAAGGCGGTTGGGAGGTCCCCCCCCTGGATCGGGATCGGCCTTCGAGGCTGCTTCAATGGCCTTCTCCAAGTTCCAGGAAAGCCCCCCAACCACACAGGATGGTGGAAGGATCGGCTCAGGGGTTTTGGAGACGTCATCAGAGGCAAACTGTCTGGACAAGGCATCCGGCTTAATGTTACGGGAGCCAGGACGATAAGTGATGTTTAGATTAAATCTGGAGAAGAACAAGGTCCAGCGGGATTGCCGGGAGTTCAGTCTCTTGGCATTTTGGAGGTAGGACAGATTTTTATGGTCAGTCCAAACCACCACTGGGAGTTCTGAGCCCTCGAGCCAGTGCCTCCACTCTTCCAGTGAGAGCTTGATGGCTAGGAGCTCTCTGTCCCCAATGTTATAATTTCTCTCAGAAGGAGAGAACCTCTTTGAAAAGAAGGCACATGGGTGGAGCTTACTGTCTGCTGGGGACCGCTGGGAGAGTACAGCCCCAACACCGGTATCAGACGCATCCACCTCCATGATGAATTGAGCCGTGGGAACAGGATGGATGAGGAAGGGAGCCTTTGAGAATAGGGTCTTCAGCTCGGAGAAGGCCTTCTGAGCTTCAGGGGTCCAGATGAAAGGTCTTTTGGTGGATGTTAAGGCAGAGAGAGGAGCGGCTATGACACTGAAGTTTCTTATGAACCTCCTGTAGAAGTTGGCAAACCCAAGAAACTGCTGGAGCTGTTTTCTGGTCTCTGGGGTTGGCCATTCCAACACTGCCTTGATCTTGGCTGGGTCCGTCTTCACCTGTCCACCCTCAAAAACAAAACCAAGGAAAGTGATTGAAGAAACATGAAATTCACACTTTTCAGCTTTGACATACAGGCGATTTTCTAGCAGACGATGGAGCACCTTTCTTACGTGGACCTTATGTTCCTCCAGATCTCTGGAAAAGATCAGGATATCGTCAATGTAAACAAAAACAAAGACATTTAGAAAGTCTCTCAGAACATCGTTTATGAGAGCCTGAAAAACTGCTGGGGCATTAGAAAGGCCAAAAGGCATGACCAGATATTCGAAATGACCAATGTGAGTCTTGAAAGCAGTTTTCCACTCATCCCCCTCCCGAATACGAACCAGGTGGTAGGCGTTTCGGAGGTCGAGCTTGGAGAAGACGGTGGCCTGGCTTACGGGTTCAAAAGCAGCTGATATGAGCGGAAGAGAGTATTTGTTCTTGACCGTGATCTTATTTAGGTCCCGATAATCTATACATGGGCGGAGGGTTTTGTCCTTCTTCTCGACAAAGAAGAAACCGGCCCCAACTGGAGAAGAGGAGGGGCGGATGATACCTGCTTCGAGAGAACTGTTTATATAGTTCTCCATGGCCTGACGTTCAGGTCTAGACAAGTTGTATAATCGGCCAGAGGGAAGTGGGGCGCCTGGAAGAAGATTGATGGGACAATCATAGGGCCGATGAGGAGGCAAGGAGAGGGCTAAATCTTTACTGAAGACACGTTGCAAATCGTGATAATCAGGTGGGACCTTAGAGAGGTCAGCTGGAGGTTGCTGAGGATTGGACATGGAGCTCTGAGGGGGGAGAGCAGAGCGGAGGCAGCAATTAGAGCACTCAGGGCTCCAGGACTCAATGCGGGAAAGAGACCAGTTAATTTGGGGGTTGTGTTTAATTAACCAGGGGTAGCCCAAAACCACTGGGGAGTTCTTGGTGGGAAAAACTAGAAATGATATTTGTTCGTTATGGTTGCCTAGAGACACAAACTGAAGAGGGACAGTCTGATGAGTAATGGTCTTGAGAGCGCTACCATCTAAGGCAGACACAAAAATTGGAGTAGGGAGTCTTTGAACTGGAATCTTGTATTGGTGAACAAGATCTGGGCTTATAAGATTCTGTTCAGAACCACAATCCACCAGGGAGAGCACGGGGAGGTTTTTATGATCAAAGCAGATGGACGAATGAATAGTTAGACGGAGGTTGTTTTGAATCGTGGTTTTGCCCGTCAGCACCCCCAGATTTACTGACGGGCAAAGGCTTTTGGGCGAACCGGACAGGCGGAAATCAAATGACCAGGGTGACCACAATACAGACAACAGCCAGATGACAACCGCCGTTGGCGTTCCTCAGGTGAGAGCCGAGCTCTACCGATCTGCATGGGTTCGGGAGACGGGGGGCGAGGCTGAGGCTGAGGCTGAGGGTCTGGCGTCATAGCATAAGCATGGTGTGAAGTTGCTACATTTCGCTGACGGTTTCTTTCTCTGAGCCTATTGTCAATCCGGATGGTGAGATTAATTAACTGGTCCAGGGCTTCTGGTTCCTCTCGGCAGGCCAATTCATCTTTTAGCCTTTCACTGAGAGAATGTTGGAACGCCCCCTTGAGGGCTGTCTCGTTCCAACCGGATTCTGCTGCAAGAGTACGAAATTCATTTGCCAATTCTGCTGCTGACTTGTTTCCTTGTTTTAGAGTCCACAATTTTTTGGCTGCTTCTTCCTCTCCAACATGTAAGCAAAATGTCTGTTTAAATAATTCTAGAAATTCTCCAAAGGTGTACTCATAAATGTTTGAATCATCAATAATTGCTTCAGCCCACCTTAAAGCCTTATCTCTGAGCAAGCCAATGACGTAGGAGATTCTGCTGGCGTCATCCGGAAATGACTGCGGGGACCGCCCGAACACTAGGGAGCACTGTAGCAAGAATCCCTTGCTTTTGTTCAGGTCGCCGGCGAATGGCTCAGGAGTGGGCAAAACAACGTCTCTGGAGATGGGAGACCTGGAAGAGGCAGCAGAACCAGCAGATAGGTTAAGTCTAGGAGGAGGAGGAGGAGACGGCAACTTGCAGCTAAGTTCCTGTACTTGGAGTGACAACTGGCTAAGAGTCTGCATGATTGAGGTTTGTTGTTGAGCTATTGTTGAGATAGCCGAATCATGACGGCCAAGGAGAACTCCTTGTTCGGATAAAGCGGTTCGTAGTTGTGCTGCAGAGTCATGCTGGCCAGTCGGTTCTGACATGATTCAAAAGTTGACTCTGGCGCAGACACAATGCGAGTAGGGAAGCAGTTAGATAGTTTATTGAAAAGTTTTACAGAATAAAGTTCAGCCTGGCGTGATGGTTCGGATAACAGCGGCTTCTTCAGGAACTGCACGGAGAGAGATATAAGTTAGATGCAGGCAGGAGGATCCGAGTTATTTAGAGAAGATGCTGATTTCTTACAGTTCTTGGAGAGCGGTGCAGCTGGAGGGGAGGTTGGAAGAGCCCACTGAGATTGAGTCTTAGACAGAGATGGAGGGCTTCGACTTGGGAGCTCCAGAGGGTGGACAGGCAGGCGAGCAGTCGAGGGGAGGATCCAGGAGGACTGAGAGGAGGACCGGCTTAGAAACAGCAAGGCTTCACTGTGTGGAACTTTAACCGACTGGCGTCCGTCCCAGGGAATCCACTCCTCTAAATACTGCTCCCTGATTGCGTCCAATTGGAACCAGCTGGAGGCTCGTCAGGACTGGAGTCTAAGGAGGAAAAGGTAAGAAAGAACCCTAACACAGCTCAGCACACAATCCAGTGAGCCCAACAGTACCTGTAGTTGGGTTGCTGATGTTTACAGGTACTTGGAGGCCCCTCCTCCCAAGGAACATTCCAAGTCAGATACAAACCAGTGACCCATTTCTCCTGGGTCATTGGAGTCTCTTTTTTTGTATGGCTTTTGTGTTTGGCCATATAAATCCTGATGAGACTGCCTATTTACTCTCTATGAAATGAACAAATTCCAAATGACCAAAAGGAAGACTATGGAGGTGGAGGTTAGAGAGGCCTTGGGTAGGAGAGTAAATTACCAGGAAAAGGGTTAGAGTTAGGAACACAAAAAAACTATTACGGAAAATAATAGCAAAATATTCATACAACGAAAGAATGAAATGAGAACCTAATCCATAAATCAAATTTAGAGCAAGCAGAAAACATAAACAACAAAGAAGAAGAAAAAAAATATTAAGAAACCCAATAAATCTCAAACAAAGGATCATGAAAAAGGTACAATAACTACAAATCCAGGAGGTCAGAAAATAACCAACATGTGAAGCCCTGCATGTCTCACTTGCCACAGCTAATGTCAGTGTTTGTAATTCAGCAGTCAGAAAGAGACTTGACAAATTGGTCATGATGCTGAATGGTACATCTGTAAACAATGAAGAATCAAATGTACCCAGGTCAGTCATTAGGGCCATGCAGCATAATGATACACGAGTACATATTTTTATGCATTTTCTTTTAAAGTAAAGTTCTCCATACAGAATAAAGACTTAAGACCATAAAGACCATCTCCATAAAGAGTTGGACTGATTCATTGCCAGCTTATTTCGAAAGCATTTAAGGTGGCTAATGATCAACATCTTTTGTAAATTTGGACCCACGTTGTGACATCCAAAAAAAACCAGTTCAACCTTTTTTAAGCCACAATAGAACTGGCAGATCTGGAAAAAACATGCATGTCAAACAAATCAGCATTTATTCTTCTTTTCTTTTTTAAGGAATTAAATAAGCAAAAAACAATATTAACTCATAAGTTAAGCAATGTTTTTTCTGATGGATTTTTCTCTGCCATATCCTTGCTTTGAGTCACCATCCTTTGTCAAGTGAATAAAAGCTATATTGAAGCATTAAGAATTAGTATTTTTAAAAATATATCCTAATTCTAATGTGATTTAAAGGTGGAAATTAAATAGATTAAAAATTCCTAGCATGTATTGTCTTAATATTTTCATGTATTTGGACGTCAGCGTCTCATTAAAGTCAACCCTTGGCTGAGCTTGTCACTCAAAATCTGAATACCCTTTAACAATTTTCTTACTCATTTATATTCATGCACAACTGGTACAAAAATGTAATCTTTGTTTTTTATTTATTCTAATTTGCTTGTGGAATTCCTAATGTAGATTTACACAGGATCAACTTAAGATTAGTAATGCTGTTTTAAACCAAATCATTTTTGGTAAACACACTTTCTTGCAGCTTGTTGTGTATATTGTTTCCCCTTTCCCTTCTTATTTGCCCCTCAGGTAACCTGTAGAAAAAAAATAAAAAGAATGATATACAATTAAATGAAACAAATTTAGATTAAATACCATTTGGATAAAACCAAAATGTTTTGGGAAAGAATCTTCTATTTTTCCTGTTTATTTTAACACAGTAGATTTTGGATCATTATCCTTTCAAGTTTCAGGCATCTAGTTCAGGGGTTTTTATTCCTCCCCCTCAACCCACAATCTCACTCAGGTTTTACACGTCTCTACATCTGATTCGAAAGATCTTTCCATAATTAGAACCGGCCTAACCACACTCCACTGCTCATCAGCAACTCATCTGTAGAGGTGGTTAGCAGCACAAAATTCCTGGGGGTGCACATCACAGACAACCTCACCAGGACTGTAAACACCACCCCACTGATCAAAAGGGCACAGGGTTTGTACTTCCTGCTCAGGATGAGGAGAGCCCACCTACCCCAACCCATCCTTACAACCTTCTACAGTAGCATGATAGAGAGCGTTCTGACCAGCTGTCTCACTGTGTGGTGTGAGGGCTGCAGCGTCTCAGACTGGAAGAAAGTGGGCAGAGTGGTGAGAACAGCAGAGAAGATCATCAGGGCTCCTCTTCCCTCCATTAAAGACATTTCATACCAGCGGTGCGTGTCTCGAGCTGGAAACATCATCAGCGACCCCTCACACCCCCACCATGGACTGTTCTCCCTGCTCCCCTCAGGGAAGAGACTCCACAGCAACCGCTGTAGAACGAGGTTCTGCAACAGCTTTTCCCCCGCTGCCATAAGACTGTTAACACTAGAACTCCTAAGGCCGTCATTTTGAAGGTTCTGATATTTTAAATGGAAAGAACTTTATTTACATTAATATGTTGCTCATGTTAACTGACTTTTCCTATTTCTATATTTGCTTTATTTTCAAGGAGTTTTTTAAATGAAATAAAAACAAAAAACAAAAAGAAATATGGTTAAATTTACCTCGATCTCCCAAAGCTTTTGACAGCATTTTGATGACTCTATTACGGTACTTGCTTTATACATTCTTCCTACAGTTGATTGACATTCAGCAATTAACATTTTACCTAGAACTCTTTGGCTAATATGGAAAAATGTCTTTCAGAAGAAATCTAACTGTGAAACAGGTTTTAGAAGTGCTTCAAGATATCGATGATAGAGATTCGGGCGGAGAGGGAAGGACCGAGGAGGGCGACTGGGTAGGAAGTGGCTTAGATTCTGACAGCGAGTCCGAGGATGATCGCCCACCCTTGGGAAAACCCAGATGTATCAGTGACCCATCAGACAATAGCGAAGCTTTTGTTCAATGTTATGAGCTGGTACACTCAGCGACCAAAAGCCAAACCAGAGCCCGTGGGCGACTATAATCACACAAAGGTTGGTGTGCCGCCCACATGCGCTTGCAGGTTATCAGCCCCTCCATTACTGAAGAGCATCTTCTGCGAGGAGAAGAAAACAGCTCCAGGTGTGTTACCGCTGCACAAAACCTGCCCATATGATGTTTGTCACAAATGTGAAAAGGTTGTGTGGGGGAAATGTTCGGTGGGGTCAATACATTTCTGTAAATAAAACTGTAATTTCAAACTTTGAACCTGTGTGAAAAACTGTGTTATCTATTTTACGGATTTATTTTGAATACAAATTTAGACCACAAATAATAATATCATACAATACAGCCTTTAAAAAATTATATTAGACAAATAAATTTGCCTATACAAATAAAAAAATGTGCCTATACCATTTCAGTTGATGACATCATCACTACTCATGCTTTCCATTGGGAAAAATGTCACCCGTCAAATTGACGGCCAGTGGGATTTCTAGTAGGATCAGACCTCTGGGTGTCCTAGTGTTAAACTGTTCAAACTCTAATCACACCTCCAAACATTATAATTGCACTTGTTCATTTCACTGTTATAAGCTGCTAATTCACCGTTGAAAAGCTGTATGCCCAGATATTTCGTTATGTATACACCCTGTGTTTACAAAGTGACAATAAAGTTTGAGTTAGTCTAAGTTTTAGGTTTTGACGGTTCAGAACTGGGGGATGAAGGAATGCGTAGGTTGCCATGTAATCAATAGCATGGAGTGGTTTTGTTTGGAGCAAACAGTTTCCTTCAAACCGAGGACTGAGTGTATCTCTTTGAAAAGGCACAGACAAAAGCATGAAGTAAAGAAGAGGAACCATGGATCCCTAAGAAAAAGGATGAATGGACAGAGAGATGGATGAATGTGCTGCTACCACTTTAAGACAGCACAATAGCAAAACAATTGAAGATATTGCATTGTTTTACTTATCCAGAGATGTAAATATGTTCTCCAGACGTTTCCATCCCCCTTCGTTGAGTGTCCAACAGTTGTTCTACAGGTCCCTGTTTGGTGAAACTTTGACACTAGGATTCTATACTGTAAGATGAAGTGACTAATATTCAAATATTAAATAATTATAAATTGAGTTTAAGAATGTTCTGAATTGAAAATCAAAAGAAAACTGACAGTTTTTTTTTGTAGCTGCCTGCTCCTCAAATAATCCCACATAATTAAATTTCTCAACCAACTGAAGTCGCTCTGCTTTTCTTTCAGAAATCTAATTTGATCCCTCTCCTAACCAGCCTCTTTGTGTTAAGTCCACCTTTGTATCTCCCTCTTTTTGAATCTTCGGTGCACTTATAAGGAACAGGTGGGATGACAGATGCCATTGCTCCATTTTATTCATTCCGATTCAACTCATCTTTTTTCCACCTCCCCCTGTCACCCCATCTCTTTGCATCCTAATTCCTTTTGCACCTTCTGTCCTTTCATTATTCATCATGCCACTCAAGGCTCTTCTCTCTGTCTTTTTTATGTCCTTCCTCCCTTGCTTGTTACTTTTCAATTCAGATGAATTAACTGCAGCCACTCTTGTCTCTCATATCCCATCTTTCCCTCTATTATGCTGCCTTTTTCCGCCTTCCCACTTTACCACCTTCCTTCCTTTCATCTCTTCCTCAACACACCACGCTGCTACCCTCAGGTTTTCTACCACTGTTTTCCGTTGTACTTCATCTTCCCTAAGTCTTTTCCTTGTCTCTGTATCCAACCCTATAACTCCTCCCCACCAGCATATTTTCTTCTCATCCACCCACTCCAGTCCATCCATTTGATGATGATGATGTGTGTGTTCATCATTGTTCTCACATGTGAAGAGATGTAGGTGTGTGTGTGTGTGTGCGTGTTTACACATGTGTTTTCTCTTCGGGCAGATTGCTCATTACTGTGGAGGTTAGAGTGATGACGGTGGTAATAAAGGGGAAAAGTCGTCAGAAACATACTGATCAAACACTTCTCAGAGGCAACGTGCATGTAGGTGTGTGCAGAGAGTTTGTGTGCCTGAGTGGGTCCCCTCGCTGTTTTGCTTAAGGCCAAATATTCCCCTGAAAGGACAAATTTTCAAAGCAGGTTCTTTTTTTTTTTTTTAAAGCATCTCAGATTTTACAGAAATGTGCACAATTCTTGTTTGTTGAGCTCTGCTGTTAATTGGAGCTGCTCCAGGCTATCCTCAGGCTACGGGAAAGTGTGTATGAATTCATAAGTGTATGTTTGCCTCCATGTGTACAGTGTAGAAAACACTGTTGCCTTCTACAGTAGTCGATTTGTTCTGTTCTTGCCTCTTTTTGTCAACCTAAAATGTTTAAGATCATCAAATACATTTTGATATCAAATCATTTCAGCTATGTAGCTGCATGTGAAAAAAAAGATTCTGTAATTTCCATAAGCCTGGGTTTAGTTTAATTAGCCATGTCTGAAAGAAGATCCTTTATCCTTTCTGATATAAAAATTCAAGCAAAATACCCACATCTACACTGCAAAAAATAGAAATCTAAGTAAGTCATTTTTTAATAGCTAATAGATAATGGAGACACTTGCCAATGGAATAAGACACAATTTAGATTGAAAATTGTGTGTGTGTGTGTGTGTGTGTTGGGGGGGGACTCTTACAGAGTTTTACTGCAGTTCCAAGAACACATAAATCATCAAGAGTCACGAAAGAACACAAAACAACATCTACAACATGTTAATGTTAAGTGATAGACTTTGAGACTCAAACTAACAAGTCTTATTATCCCTTTAAATAGAACTCAACTCTATGTTCTACTGGGTTTTGCACTATATTTATTTATTTGGCTCTTCACCGAGCCTTTCCATAACAATGGCTTTTGCACCAAGTCTCAGAACCGGTTTTCCTTTTTTCCTACACTATCTACATTCTGATCAGTGCTGCACTTTATAAATCTAACTGTGCATTTCAATGTTTTAAGCTGCTCCTTCAATGTTTAAATGCTGTATGCATCAAATTTTCTTTTGTATACACTCTGTGTGTGCAAAATGACAAATTTTGCCAAAGTTTTGTCTAAAACTTTGGCAAAATTGTCTGTTTAAGTTTATTAGAGAAAGAATCATTATACTTACAGACACACATGATTCGAGTGTGATGCGTTTGGACTTTATTGCTTCTTTCAAACCTTCCAAAAACATCCATTGGACTTTGTTTCCAAGTTTGAAGACGTTTTGCTTCCCATCCAGGAAGTTTTTTTTTTTTTTTCAAATGTCAGAATTAGTGTTGAGTTGGAGACTTTATAGAGTGGAACCAAACAAAGCATCGGGTTTTACTTCCTACCAAAGAATTGTGTAGAAACAGATCCAACAATCCATTTCATGAGCTTGAGCTTATCCACATTTACTGTAGGTTCTGCAGCGGGAGCCCAATCCAAAGCACAGCTACATAGGTATATCAGAAATACACAACTGAACCACTTGGTGTGGCCTAATTAAAGTCTGGACTAAATCTAATAGAGATGCTGAGACCTAAACTTCAGCAATTTGTTTTCAAAAAAATCTTTAAATGTGGCTTAAACAAAGCAATTTTGCAAAGAAGACAAATAGCAAACAACTAACTGCCCATTATCAAAGAAGAGTAGCAATACCAGTTATTATTAGGTAGACAGGATCTCTTTTTTCATTGGATCGGGTTGGTTTGGTCGCTTGTATTCTCTTAATTAATTAAAACCCTCTCTACATACTGCATTTTTTTTAGCACCTTCATTTGTTGATCTTAAACTTGTATGTGTGGAAAATGCGTAAAACAAGAATCCTGTAAGGGGCAGGTAAATCTTTCAGCACTGTATGCATTACACAGAAGCTGATACCAGGCAATGCAAGCTTTCACAGTGAGGAATGAAAGTACGGGCTGCTGCTGTCACCGCTCCTAACGCACTAATGATAGCACTATAAGAGGACTTGCAGCAGTGAAAATTGAATTAGATAAAAGCACTCAAACTCATAATTGCAAAACAAGCTTGCCTTAAAAACATTAGCAGCACAGAGCAACAGGCATGTGCAAAGTGATGTATGCCGATATAGAAGGTAAATATTTGCATTTGCTGTTATTTACAGTTGGGTGGGCAGTCATTTTTACATGTTCACATAAGTGTCTTTGTTGGCTGTAAAGCACACCCAGACACATCAAACAGAGTCAGGAAAGTTTCCTCGATATTGTGACAGATAAAAAAAATGACTGAGGGGGAGAAAGTTTGGTCGACGGAAGACTGCGGGGGGGTGAATGCATTTTTATGGAAGGGGAACGGGTAGGTGGCAAAAGACCTGATGGCAGAGCAGAAATGAGGCTGAGTTGGAGGAATGACAGAGGAGAGTTTGCAGGGAGGCTAGGTAAATTGTGACCAGTGGAAAGGGAAGATGGATTGCACATACCATGGTGGAGGTGCAAGCAGCTTTTTAGAGGCAGGTGGGTGAGCGACCTGCCAAAGAGGAAACTTTAGCCCAAGAAGTAAAAGCAGGGAATAAACTTAGAATAAAGTTTGGCCTGAACGCATATAATTACCACATGAGGTGACAGTGATGTCATGCCCCATTAGCTACAGAGTGGGAAGCAGCGCCCTCATCTACAGAGATGGAAATGCAGAGAAAAGCCCAGCAGAGACAAGAGTGTGGGGTAAGACACGGCAACGAAGGGACACAATCAAGAAAACAACAGAAGAAAGAAAATACTGAATTTAAAAGTTCTAGCTAATTAAAAAATGCTATTGGTGATGTCCAAAGCTTAAAAGAAAACATTGCCATATAATTTACAAAAGCTCTTTGTGTTTTTGTTCAATGACAGTGATAAGAAAAGATATTTAGGAATATATATTGAACTCAGGGCTGCTCAGTGGTGCAGTGGGCAGCACTCCTTCCTTGCAGCAAGAAGGTTTAGGGTTCGATTCCCAGGGTCTTTCTGCATGGAGTTTGCATGTTCTCCCTCCCAAAGTCCAAAAACATCACTGTTAGGTTAAATGGCTTCTCTAAATTGTCCTTAGGTGTGAGTGTGTGAGCAAATGGTTGTTTGTCCTGTGTTGCGATAGGCACCAGCACCCCTCGCGACCCCACTCGTGAAAAGCGTGTCAGATAATGGATGGATGGATATATTGAACTCATTAAAGCTGAGATTTAAAATTATTGAATTAAAAATACATTTACATTTTATTTCACTCAACTTAGTTTGTTTATATATGCTGACTGATGATAAACGTGATCTCAAGTTACTCTACAGCACCAGCAATCTCTGTTTCTATACAGGAATTTAATTTAAAAATGGAATTTTTTAAATTCCAATTTAAATTAATTTTCATTTATGACCTAATGACATAATCTTTTTCATAATATATCAAATACCAACCAATTGCATTGAGACTCTTAAACCAACATGTCATGGCATTGGACTAATTAATACATGTCAAGCCTTTGGTGAGACTTATCTACAGTACCTGTTTGTTTTCCGATTGCCTGATCTTGACCAGTTCTGCCTTTGAACATCTGATCCTGTCCAATCTGCCTGACCTGTCTTCTGACTCCTCCTAGATTCTGCCTGTTTACTGAACATAGAACTGATTCCTCACACAATCTCTGATCTCCTGGCCCTGCCTCCTGAGCACGTCTTTAACACTGGCTATGGCTTCGCCCTCTGTATTATCCTGCCTATCTTCGTCTGTTCAGTTTTGTTCTCCTGCCTGTCCTCCGACCTTCAGAACTTCAGCATCTTGAAATCTCTGGGCGGCGCCCGCTGCATCTTGTTGTCATCCGACTGGCTGAAACCAGCCTCATCCTCTGGGATTTGACTGAACTTTAATACCAGAGGTTCCTGCCTCAGACGCTGATGCAGTTCTCTACAATTGGGTCTTAAATAAACATTTTTTGTGAAATCCAACGGTCTCTCCACCTCGAAATCTGGGTCCTCTTGTTCTGAACTTGATATTATGTTGAGTTGATAAAGCTGTAGAAAGCCCCTATGGTTAGCTTGCATGTTTCAAGAAATAAAATAAATTCAACTAAATTAAATATCAAAGGGATACCAGTTTGTATGTATTCTATATATAAAGGTAGGACTTGTTTTTCCTCCTTTCTGCCCATTTTTTTCCACTCATTGATTTATTTGTTCTTATTTTACTGTTATGAGTTTGTATGTATGTGTATTAGAGTAAAATGATACCAAATAGAATACATTCAACTTATCAAAGTGTGTCTGAAAGACACAAATGGATGCTGTGCTAGATTGTACATTAAAACAAGGAAAAATTGATTCACCGAGCAAAGAAGGCTCCTTTCTTAGGAAATCTTTATTGGTCTGAATATGAGCGATTCACTGGAATCATCATAGAGAACATTTTTATGTAGGAGGTTTCTTTGGCAGCGAGGATTGATTTGTTCATTTTTATGTTCAATGTCTGCTGGGATGACATTAACATTTTAGAAAAACAACCTTGTTAGACTGTTCACAGGTTGCAAAGTTCACATTGTTTTTATTCTGTATTGAACATGAAGCAACTGTCGAAGTGATGACAAAAGGATGAGCATGGGGGTCCACTTACAGCAACACATGCCACCCTGCACGACCTGGTAGATAATATGTAGTATCTTGTAAAAGTAATCACATTCATCCTACTTTTAAGCTATTTGTCACATCACAGCTGTAGTCTGCAATATATTTCATTGCAATTTGATTTGATAGAACAACACAAGTCCTGAATATTTAATGAGTGGAACAACAGACTTCTTGTTTTATTCTTTCATTTTCACAGAGAAATATAATTTGATCAAAATCATTATATTGCAGCTCTGACTGTATGTTAAGAGTTGTTCTGAGGAAATGCTCAGCTTAAATTTTTTGCAGAACAACCCAGACACTCACCAGTGCCTGGAAGGAGGCTGAACTAAAACATGGAGTGACCGGTATGAGAGTATAGCGTTGTGTGATGCCCAGCAGTGTCAGGAGTGAGCTGTGAATGGCGCGCAGATTTATCTTGTAATGCTCAGGTCAAGGCAGGCCAAGAAGTGTTACAAGTGAAGGCCAAGATGGACACCGTAATGGCTTGTTGGCGAGTTGAAGGCTGGTATACACAGGCTGAAGAGAACAGGTCCAATGCACAGAGAGAACCGGAGATCATGACATGAAGGAACGATGTCCGAGCGATAAGCTGAGAGGCGGAACCTCCATAGGAAGACAAACTCTGTGGTCACCTGCTGCTACTTCCATGTTTTACTTGCATATCCAATACTGTAAAAATGTCCATTGCTGCTTATTGATTATTATTCTCAAGATACACCACAGTATTTATAATGTAAAGCACTGACCAGTACAGTATTTTATTTGTTTATTATCTTAATTCTGTCACTTATTCTGTTATTTTCATATACTTTTCTAAGGTCCACATTGTGTTACCACTTTTACTTTAAAATGTTGCTGCTGCTGTAACACCACAATTTCCCCATTGTGGGACAAAAAAGGGATTTTTTGATCTATTCTATTCCACTTTGTGGATAGTTTTTATGTGATAATGGCAAATAATTCTCTCAGTTCATCCATAAAGGTGAGTATTTTTTTCCGGCCACAGATTATCCCACCATAGCCACACATCTCTGCAGCTCCTCCAGAGTTACTATGGGTGTTTAGGCTGTTCTGTTGGCCCAGGCCATCAGCTTGCTTAGGAAGCTGTGACTTCTTATGCTCATGGATGGCTGACAACAGAGATGTCACATTCAAAAACAAGGTAATCATTTGTGTCAAAACATTATATTTTCTGCTCAGTGTTACATATCACTAAATCAAGCTACTGTAAATTACCCACCAAACTTAATTGGATCTTTTAGTAATATAAGCCAAGGAGTTGGTGACACTAAATGTCACACATTTCCACCTAAATAGTTCTTCCAACTCCCTTTCCTGCTAAAATCAGGCAAATAATAAATATTTTATAAAGTAACAGATACTTCTTAAGGGGAAAACATTGATATTTTTTCTCCAGTAGGCATATTTTGACTCTGTGGTGTTATCTGTTGGAACAGTAGCTTATCTACAGCTCAGGGGAAATGATTAGATAAACTTAAAAGGAAGGCACCTCTGCTCTAGGATGCTAAATACAATAGAGATAGTAGGAGGCAGACAAATCTGTACCCTAAGTGCAAAAAATGGCATTATCACATATTTCTCTTTCCAGTTGCTAAAGTTTGAGTTTTCATAACCATCACTGCTCCCTACAAACTCAAGAGTTGTTTTAATACCTCGAAGCGGTTCTTTTTATACAAGGCCTCTTTTTTTGAAATATAATAAAAGCATGCATGTACATTTAGTACATTATCTTCTTCTCAGTTGCACAATTTTTTTGATAGGAGTATATAATTTTTGTGACCATATTAAAGTATTTTTCTCATGGTGTAAACATTTTATGATACACCCAGATTTTCTTAATGTGTTACAATAAGTGATCTATTCTCTTCTATAACAATAAATAAAGACAGTGAAGATAGTAGAACTGGCTTAATGCTGAACCATTTGTTTCTACACCATTGTGGAGAAATTGGGGTGTTACACTGCATTATATATCTATTTAAGTAAGGGGAGCTGCAAACAGCCATAAAAGTGGAAAAGTGAGAAAGTTGCTGTACAGGAAATAAGTAAGGGATTTGCTGTGCTGGATTCAGTCACTAACTCAATTGTTCTTCCATTCTGTGTGTGGTGCTACTCTACAGGGTGGTTTTATTTCACAGCTTGATGCAAGAAAGAGACGGGTGAATTGAGCTGATTTTCCAATTGGATTTGGACACTAGTTAATCTAAAAATATAAGTATTTCTACAACTACAGCTGAGTGTTGCTGTAACAAGTTAACATAGGTCTTCTTAAAGATACCCTTAACAGAATAGAATCAGGGAATAAGTTAATAGAGATAATGAGTAATGATTCCAAAATCAGTAAGTGATTAATGAGTTTTATACAATACAATTATGAATCACCCATCGCTATATGGGAAGAATGGACCATTATTCTGATGGCCTAGAATCAATTATTCACCATGACCCTGATGGCAAAGACTTAACAAAAACTTTTATAATAAAGAAGGCAGATTGCAGTGGTACATCGAAATGATAAGAGGAACAGAGACACAGGGAGGCTAAATTAAATCGAACGTATCAAGTAAAAAGTGAGAAAATGAGCAAAAACTGAAAGAGGAGAAGCATGGGTCTGCAAAGCAAAGTGTGAAATTAGTAAAGGAAAATACCTGTCAAAGCAGGGTGAACAAACATTCTGCACAGACAGCTGTGGTTTGGACCTCAGCAGTTCATTTAGGTATGAAAATAAATATGGCTTTGGGAAAAATAGTACAGAAAAAAAATGCTTATCAACACAGATGTCATTCCTAATTGCTTAAATTTGGCTGAAAGCAAAGGCTCCCAGAAATACTACATAAAGAGCCATTTGGGAGATGCAAGAGCTGGGTTTATGAAAACAGCCAGACCTCCCATCATTTCCCTCCTCAATGATGCAATGATGCATTGTGACTGTATGATCTGGTTGTATTGTCTCTGTCTCTGAAATGACATGTGTTTGTATTGGGCACCATATAAATAAACTTGTCATGATTCTGTGTTCTGTGCTCTGCTGATTCTCTTCCACAGGTGGCTGTTGACAGGTGGGCGTGGCCCCGCACCTGTGGCTCATTGGGGCTGCTCTGGCTGGAGCTTAAAAGGAGTGTCAGTTAGCTGAAGGATTCCAGAGTGTTAGACCGCTGTGGTACGCCTAAGCCACTGTCCAGTCAACAGTTCTTCGTTCCTGTGAGTTAAAAGTTTTGGATTCCTAGTTCTCTGTTCTCCTATCTCTCTCAGTTCGTCATGCTTTGGATTTCTCACCTGTCGTGTCCCCGTGCGCTGAGGACTGGTTCCTGAATCTCAGCTGCTCAGATTCTGCTCTGGTGTTGCCCTCTAGCCCCCTTGGTGTTACCAAGCCGGACAAGAGTCCCCCGTTCCTGGATTCACTCTGGTTCCTTCAGCCGCTCCTCAAACCTGTCTCCACTGTGATGCTGTTTAGGCTCCCACCTATGTTCCATCCACTAAATCAGCTGTCGCTCAGCCATCTTCTCCCATCGGAAAAAAGTGAGTCGGAGAATCCCTTCTTCCATTCACCCTCCCCGGATAGGTTATCCGTACCTGGCCGTATGCGAAGCGGCATCAGCCCAGATCTCCTTAACTTTACTAGTGTTAATCTGTTTGCTCTTTCCTCCCACAGTGCTCCTAACTCTGACATTCCGAACCTCGCCGGCATCTTGCCTGTGTCTGCATGTTGGCCAAACACCTTAAAAACCATGACAAAACTGAATCTAATTGAATTGATCAGTGAGGTTCAAAGATTAGAATGTTTTTTTTTTTTTTATAAACTAACCCTCCAATATTTCTGGTCTCCATGATGTTGTTAGTTCTCATCCTAGACTTTGGACTATCTTTTTAGTGCTTAGTCCTGTTTCATTCTTGGACATAACTATAGAAACACCTTTTACTATGACTATGACTACTGTGTGATTTCTTCCATCCTTCTTGGCATGAAAACCAATTCAGAGCTTATCTTCTTAAATGTTTCTTTCCTTGACAGAGCCACCTACAGTATGGAGCTTATTTGCTGTTTGCTTTCATTGCAACTCAAAATTCTGGGGCTTCTGAAAGCCTGGGTAGCGATTCTTTACACATTTACCCTTGTAATTTCCTTTTCCTTGGGCTTTACTTTGCGTCTACTACAGACATAGTGCATTTCAGCTTTCCCGGGACTTTTGAATGGTGGGGTTGTCTAACGTACAATACTTTTTTTTTGTATGTTTCTCCTCATCATTATGCAGATCATATTCTAATGATCAAATCAGCAAATCAATCAGTGGAGGATATACAAAACTAGCCTGACGTAGTCCGACTCAATTCTAGTCAGAATATGAGTCTGATACTGCTCCATAGAGCTGTGATTATGGGGCGTGTTTTGAACGAACCAGGAAAAAAATGCCTCTGCACTCAATTGGATAGACCTACAACCAATAAGAGCAATGGAGTGCGTGACGTATGTTAAGCGAGGCATAGTTGTTGTCCACAAAAATCAAAGCGTGCAGATTCACGCCTAGAATAAGAAGATGAGACTTGATCGCGTTTCTCTGTTCCTCTTTTAAAATTAATTTGCTGTCGATATCTTCTAGAACAGACCTAATAGCAGAATCTACTCACCCAAACTCTCCAGCGGCAGCCATTATTGTTGTCACCCAAGCGCGCTTTGGTCACGTGGTTGATTACGTTACTGTTGATCATCTGTCCATCATCGTATAAAGCCCGCCCTGACAATTTGATTGGATCGCCTGACAGTGGGCTTTAATACTCGCGCTACTATGGAGCAGAGCCAGACCGAACTTCCCCGAACTCAAACCTTGTGGGCGGGACTAAGTTCGGACTGGCACCCAGGCTAATACAAAACACTAACCAGGTGAAAACTGATTTTTCCAAATTGGTAATGCAACTGCTCCACAGTAATAAACATATTGAGTTTTTACCTTTTTCTGAAAATCAGGTGTAAACAGAAACACGGAAATATCTGCAGTCATTGTTTTCAGCACTGGTGCGATGACAGATAATGGAATGAGATTCTGTGCACATATAAACATATTTGGGCCATTAGAAATAACAACAGAAGAAAATATTAATTAGGAAAATAATAAATTCACAATACACAAAGTAATTTTGGCAAAAAAGGCAGACAATTTTTACTCAATTAGAATAAAACTGAAAAAAAAAATGATTGAAATGAATTTTGTGGCATCCTTATAAAATAAAAAGAGCAAAAGAGACTTAGTATGGTGTGGGCTGGCTACTCCACCAGGATGTGGAGTGGGACTTCCAGCTTTCCCTCCTCAAAGCTTTCCCCCCCTCCATTTTAATTGAGTCATGATCTGACAGAGTAATCTCCATTTTGTCAGAGAATGTATGATTCTTGTAGAAATAATAAACATACATTCTCCTCAGACTTACTTTTCATGTAAACCTAAACAGAGTGTAGTTTATACACATCTATAAATATATATTTTTCCTAATAATTCTATTTACCGGTATACTACTACTACAACTACTAATCATCTTCTAAGTCCTTCTTTTTGACTATTGAGCCGATGTGACAAGTGGATTTCTCCACTGTGAGATCAATAAAACCTTTCTTATCTCATCTTATCTACTACTACTACTGGGGGCAGGTAAAACTGACATTAGAAATAAAACAAAATAAGAAAAAATAGTTTACCTCATGAAACTTGCCAAAGGGAAAACAAGTGTTTCTGTAACTTTGTTTTTTAAACATGTATAGAGCATGACTGCCTGACATCTGAAGAAAGACGGTTCCTAAATATGAGTACCTGAGAAGAAAAAGCTTTCTCTCTGACCGTCTTTTTCCTGACCTTAGGCAAATCTCTGAGAAAGCGGGGCACAAGAAGGTACATGATAATGATATCAACAAATCACATGGTCTTTAATGAGTTAGCTCTGACACAATTTCAAGGGTTTTATAAAGCAACTTAATATGCTGTTTTGGTTTTCCAAGAACTCTGTTAAGTACTATTATTTAGGTCAGACATACAGTAACTGGTAATAGCCATTAAATGCATTGTTATATTACTATTACATATTATAGAAGACAGTCTTTACTCACATTTGAAAATCATGTTTAAGTCATTCAGGCCTTTCTTCTCCTCTGACTTTTTGATTTGTAATCAGACAAACCTTCCTTATTCCCCCTGCAGTGACTGGTTAAAATAGATCTGATAAACAATAATACAACGCTGTAGTATTAGCAACCACACCTGCATTATGTTGCATGGAGCATCTCAGATAACCTCTGATTAGTTAAGAGCAGAAGCAGAACCTCTCATGCATCTGAATTGTTGGCATATTTTCTTTGAAGTGGAAACAATGCACTTTACATTTTGAAGAGCCTAAAGAAGAATAAGAACTCCTACTAATAAAACTAACAAGAATTGCTGTGAATACACAGAAAGGTTTGGTGTCTGAGCCTAAATTCAAAAATCCAGAAGGAGGAAATACATATCAAAATAATTTTACCTCTTCTGAGCTAAACTAAAACTCTGAGAACAATAAAAATTTGAAAGCAGTCTCGAATTATCAAGATGGTAAATAGCCTGTACCTATATAGCGCTTCTTTAAGTCAGAAAACTTGACCAAAGCACTTTACACTACATTCAGTCATTCACCCATTTGTGCAAACACTGATGCCACAGCTACCCTGGCACCATCAGGCCCTCTGACCACTATCAGTGGACAATGCAGGTGAAGTTTCTTGCTCAAGGACACAACACTGAAAGCCAGAGCCAGGGCTTGTACCGTCGACTCTTCGATTTCAGGGCTAACTCCTTCATCCAATGCCACTTTGGCCCCACTAAAGACAAGGACTATACTTTTTAGGAGTGACTGATGAATGGCACTAATAATAAAAAAATGGGCCTGATTGTGCATGGTCACCTTCTACCATGCCATTATTCAGACTATTTTGTATATATCCACCACAGAGGGGTTTGGCTAATCCAAAAACAGCACAGGTCCAGACTACAATGAAATTTCCGGCATAAAGAAGGGATCATAAGGGATAATACTCTTCCTCCATCCAGGACTAGTGCAGGTTTAGGGTCAAGAAATAGGCAGCTCACATGCTGCAGACTCCCCATATCCTGTGCACAGTCTGTTCATTTATTTTTTAACCTCAGGGTGGTGCTTCACAGTATAACTTTCAAAGACAAAGTCAGTACTTACAAAGAAGAGAAAGTGAGAAAAAATCATATGTGTGTGCCCCAAAAGAGACAAGGTAGGTAAATAGAAAGTGAAACTTGTTGTATACATGGCCGAGGCAGCTACTATCAGCGATAACCTGCATATTATCAGCCAAAAACCTGCTAGAAGGTAGTGGAGGCGCAGTCTGAAGCCATTCCATCAGACTAATACCCGCTAATAACGGCCATTTAATGGTCGATCACATCTTAAACGGGTGCAGCCCAACGGGTGAAATTTAGAGCAATTGGTCTGTTTGTTGATCAGTTCTGCAGATATCTAATATGAATATTTCCATGTGAAAGTAACATGCAACTGTAACTTGTTAGAAGGCATTATAAAAAGAGGCACTGCTCCTGCACCATCAGTCTTTCCCTTTTTGAATTTGCTATGGGGATAATTTGGTTCAGAGGCATCCTGGGACTCCAATTTGGAAAAACAAAAGATCCCTTTTGTTTGAAAAGATGATAGTTTAAAGTTTCATCCAACCTATTTATTTCCTACAAGGCCTTGTGGGGTTGCGGTCTACTGTATCTCAAGTGGGAAAGAGGCAGGGTACACTCTGGACATGTTACCTGTCTGCCACAATGCAGGGCAGACACCCCGAGGGCAAGGGTCCATTTATGTGAACAGCATGCTTTGAGACTTAAGACCTGAAGAACCTAGAAATAAAACATTACATTGGTCAAAAAATACCAAAAATTAACCCAACTTACGTTTCTCTAAAAACCTATTTTTGCAATGGCTGTCATTTCCTTAACTCTGCAACTTACCACCAAACCTCCTTTCCCTTACATTCTTGGAGACATTATGTAAGTGTTTACTGAAAAATATCTTTAAGGTAACCTTTTTATTTTACCCTTTGGGACTAAAATATCTTTGGTGACCAGACTCAGTAGTTTAGTGCTGATGCATCTATAAGTCTCTAGCCTATTTTCCTGAATGTACTTCGGGTCAGAAGTTCTGACACTGTTCAGCGGACTTTACATCAAGCATGTACGTCCATGTTAAATAGGTTCGACCAACCAAAGAATTAGAACGTTATAATCAAGATGGATTTTGTGGATATTGAGAGGCGACA
Source organism: Cyprinodon tularosa (assembly GCF_016077235.1). Lineage (NCBI taxonomy): Eukaryota > Metazoa > Chordata > Actinopteri > Cyprinodontiformes > Cyprinodontidae > Cyprinodon > Cyprinodon tularosa. The sequence continues at coordinate 686,274 of NW_024038778.1, read as the reverse complement.
AGCATCCACCTCAACTCAGACAACAAAGGCAACTCCACGTAAGGTGAAAAAAGTAAAAAAAAAAAAAATGGAAAACCTGGGCATGTGTGAATGCAAGCTACAACAACAGGCAGAAGAGTGCTGCAGTTCGGTGTTTTGACCACAGATGGCAATACCATTGGAAAACGAATGCCTCTTTAATGCTTGACTTAAAGAGCCTTTCTGTGCCTAAACATGTAAGTTATACGTTTATTTAAAACAAAACTACCATTATACTGCAACGAAAAGAAGAAAAAATGTGAAGAATTACAGATCTGAGAACCTAGAGCAACAGTGGCATGTTGATGATCAAATCAAAGAATTCTGCCGAAGCTATTATCATTATGTATTAAATCAGAATCAGAATCAGAATCAAGTTTATTGCCAAGTAGGTTTGCACTTACAAGGAATTTGACTTGGTGTTGTTGGTGCAGACAAAAAACAAAACAAAATAGCAAAATAAGATAGAATATATATAAATATATAAATATATATATATATATATATATATATATATATATATATATATATATATATATATATATATATATATATATATATATATATATATATACACACAGAAGCTATATACAAACAGTAGACTGTGCGTTAATGTAACGCAGAAATCCTGAATGGGGGAGAGAAACATTGTTCAGTTTCACGGGCGGGTTAATAATAATAATTAAAGGGATAGTTCGGGATTTTTGACATGAATCTGTATGGCATCCCCATCACCAGTGTCATGCAATCACACTGACTTACCCCTGGCAGCATCCTGTGAGCAGAGTTATCGTCCAGCTTTGGTCAAGCCGAAAGTAGTCCGGCAGGTTTGCTAGACCCAGCGAAATAAAATGTTTCTCTTCCCAAAACATTATGTGTTCAAAAGAGTGATATTTTTGCATCCCAAAAACATTGTAGTGGAAAAAGTCACACGTCGTTATCACTTGGTCCTATTTTCTCTCTGTTCGTATCAGTGCGCGCCGTCATTCTGACAGCGAGCTCAACTTTTCCAGCTCATTTCAGTGCTAACTTAGCAGCTGCAGACAGCAGCTGCTGCAACTCCGACATCCTCATCAATGGAAAGGTTCTGTATCTTGGGCATTACTAAATCCCACTCGTGGCAACAGTAGCATTCCACCTCTGTCTGCATTAATTCGCACTTGAAACAAGTGCACCATGATTTGTCGGCCACCCTGGATATCGCAGCTCCAGCTGTAGCTCCTGCGGCTCCGGCTTCAGCTTCCATCACTTCTCTGTCCACCCTCTCTCTTTCTGCTCGATCTAACTCCATTTGTCGAAGTTCATCGTCAGTGTACTCGGGTTCATAAAGATATCCCTTTGGCTCTAAGTGGAAGTCGATGTTTTTCTCATCGCTCTCGTAGTCAGACATCTTCCCCAGTAGTAAACAATCGCGAATCAAACAGGTAGGCCCTAGCTGTCAGGTCCTGGTGTCGCGCGTACTGATACGAACAGAGAGAAAATAGGACCAAGTGATAACGACGTGTGACTTTTTCCACTACAATGTTTTTGGGATGCAAAAATATCGCTCTTTTGAACACATAATGTTTTGGGAATAGAAACGTTTTATTTCGCTGGGTCTAGCAAACCTGCCGGACTACTTTCAGCTTGACCAAAGCTGGACGAGAACTCTGCTCACAGGATGCTGCCAGGGGTAAGTCAGTGTGATTGCATGACACTGGTGATGGGGATGCCATACAGATTCATGTCAAAAATCCCGAACTATCCCTTTAATTGATGATTTTGCAGTCATGTAAAATACAGCAGAATTATACCCACATGGCTGTTTAAAGGGATGGGAACTCCATCATTATCCTATTAGAACACCCAGTTGTGTTTACATGATATTTTTTAGCTTCTTTATACATTTCACTGTTCCCTAGTTTTGGACAAACAACCCAAATTGTTACCCTAACAAGATCAGTAAGTTGGTACTCTACTTCCATGGTGCTCACAGAGCCGAGGAAAACAGAGGAGGCAACAACCACAGTGTTTTTTTTCCCAAACAGCAACATCTAACAAGGTACCATTGCTTTATTTTCAACATTGATATGGTGTTAAGGTATCTTAATGTTTACAGATCCTCTCTTCACACTTAAATAAGATATGGATGAATGGTCCTTTGAAAACTAGCCCCTTGTGTGTCTTACTGTACTGTATATAGTTTGGTCCTAGCTCCTTTATTTATTCACTCTGGATAGATAACTTGCCTCCCAGCTTTCTTATACACATATTTGATGCTATTAATAGTGATAATTGTACTTTTGTGAAGTCTCTTTTTTTGTCCCCTGGCATTAATAAAAGAAGAGTTTTGGAGAGTCCCCAACTACTTTCGGTTATTACATCAGGAACAATTACATAGCAGTTTGGGAATTGTGTAGTTGCACCTCATTAATATTGTGCAACAGCAGGTGTGATAGCCCAATGGTTAGAACAGGTTGATTTTGTCCTAAGAGCTGCAAAATCCCTGCAAAGTAAGACCACTACTTATGGTGCCTGAGCAAAACCCCTGACCCAGAATACACCCTGTGTGCTGCACAATGGAAACCCACTGATGAATTGAATATAGAAGAAAAGTTGGTTATAATATATACAAGTTCTGGTGATAAACAATGATTATTATAAAAGGTTAAAAAAAAGACTCCCATACAACTCCATATTTGAACGTGCGCATAGACACATTGTCATACTAACCCTCCACCTCAATCAATTATTATGAGATTTATCTCTTTTAGTGTCTGGACAATTTTTGAAAGATGCTACATCGTTAAAAACAAAAAGCTGCTAAATCAATAAGACTAATATGTGGTGTCAGTATTTTTGTCCAGACTATTGGCAAACTGATACATCTCATGTTAAGGTTATATTGAATTTGGCCTTGTTTGTTTCTCCAGCAGAGCTGACTACGATTAAAACAACTGTAAAGCACAGCTTGATTTATTTCACTGTCTACCACCTGGTGTACTGCGGTGAAGGCTGGGGCTTTAAAAGGAAAGACAAGTCAGATTCCATCAAGGCAGAACAAACAGTGATTGAGTTTATAGCGGGACGGTCTAAATATCGACAACACTGGCTCTGAGTTTCCATGAAAATGGGCTGTAAAGATGGTAAAACGGTCCATTTAATGTGTGTGGGGGGGTTTGTTTGTGTCTTTCATATCTAAAGGTCCATCAATTTCACACAGTGCATTATAAATCTCTTGAGTTGCTGACACTTTGTTCACTCATTTAACATGGTTCCTGGGTCAAATGCTCTATTTCTCTTTTCTGCAAGTTGAAGAATGCCATACAGTGCGTCAATGGAAAGCAATTTTGGGGCAAACTACATTAAAAACCTTACACATCCTCCTCCAACAGAAGGACAGGGAGGAGGGACTGTAAAGACTTTGGGAGGTAGGCGGAGTGGGGATTGGTATAATCTGCAATTGAAAGATTCCATTAGACATCTGAGCAAGGACAATCAAATCACATCTTCCTGACCAGTGTTTATATCACAGACTGTGATAGACTGACATATATACACACACACAGAGGGGATTGTTTTTCCTATACTGTGGAGATCAATGAGATCACTCCATTGCTCAATTTAATGCCCTCGCCTTCCCATGCACACACAAATAATACCTTTCACACCTGGTGATGATAGTACAGGGTAAGTGGCCACACAGTAGATGGGAAGTGTTTTGTTGCCCCCCTCTGGCGACAAAAAAAGCTGGGAAGATTAACAATTTCCTCCTGTTCACTCTTTTACTCACACAACATCCACGGCTCGAACATCCACGACTGTTCCACCCAGGTCCGCTGATCGTAAAGCGGGTCGTTCTGTTTTCTGAAGTCATCGCAGGTCACTCTGGAGTCCTGACTATGCGTCTTCTTATATAGTGTATGTGTGTGTCAGAGGCATTGAGCCAGAGTAATGGGTTTGTTCAGCAGGCCGTTGCAGTTGTTTTGGCATTGAATGATTCAGCAAACTGGTCAGAATCACCAATTATGTCCACAGACACATTTACCCACATACATTCAATGCCAGTCTCATAGCCAGCCAGCTTAGCCGGTTTTTAAATACAAACACTTATGTGCATGACAAAAAAGGACAAAAGTAACACATCTAGGTTTTTAATGGCTGGAGGCTGTTCAATTTTTTTTATAAGATACAGCAAATTATACTCCCCCAAAGTAATGTGTTTATACAGGCACTGCGTTCAGCCAACTGTATACTGTGCAGTGTGCTTGATTTCACAGCTTCTTCAGGAAACAAGTAGAACAAAGTGACATTGAAGGTGTATTTGAGGAATGACTGCATGGTGTTTATGGATATTGTAAGATTAAGCTCCGCTCTACTCTGTGGATGTATTTTCTTCCTGGATCTGTATAAAATTCTTCTGTGGCTATGGTTGTGTTTTGTTAAGCAACAATTTAGTACAACAATAAAAGGTTTACCTGGAGATACCTGGAGACAAGAGAATAAATATTATGTTTTTCTGTGTTCAGAGAGTGAAATCCAGAAAACACTGAGAAGAATAGGTAGGTGATACTTAGAGGAAGAACTATATCACTGCAAAAAATCTTAATCTAGATAAGTCATTTTTTCTTAAAATAAGTGCATTTGTTCTTGGATTGAGGAGGTAAAAGAAACATTTTGCCAATTGAACAAGACAACTTACACTTAAAATAAGAAAACAAGTGCATATTATCTAATTATCTTATTTTAAAGGGATAGTTCGGGATTTTTGACATGAATCTGTATGGCATCCCCATCACCAGTGTCATGCAATCACACTGACTTACCCCTGGCAGCGTCCTGTGAGCAGAGTTCTCGTCCAGCTTTGGTCAAGCCGAAAGTAGTCCGGCAGGTTTGCTAGACCCAGCGAAATAAAACGTTTCTCTTCCCAAAACATTATGTGTTCAAAAGAGTGATATTTTTGCATCCCAAAAACATTGTAGTGGAAAAAGTCACACGTCGTTATCACTTGGTCCTATTTTCTCTTCGACAAATGGAGTTAGATCGGACACTGGTGATGGGGATGCCATACAGATTCATGTCAAAAATCCCGAACTATCCCTTTAAGAGTAAAATTACTCATTCCATTGGCAAACTTTCTCATTTACCTGCTCAAATTAAGGGTGAATACACTCAATTTAAGAAATTTTTTACTTATTTCTAGATCGTTTTTGCAGTGATGATATATAGATTTATAGAAATGTATAGAAAAGGAAAACATTTAACTGCTGAAGAGGCGGTGAAGTTCCCAGGGATCAGCAGGTGATGGTGAATTGTGCTTATTGGTGATGGATTCTTTGTTCCTCTAACTGGGAGGAGACAGATAGAGAAGTTGAGCATTGGAGGGTGAACAGTAAGGCGGTAGAATGTTGAGGAATCCAGACAGGACTTACTAACAGAGCTGCTGTTGGAATTGTAATGTTATAAAGGGAATCTTAAGGCAGGCTTGCCAATGGACCGTTGAGAGCAAGTAGGCAGAGTGCTGGAATCAATGAATGGAGGGTAGACTGGAATGTTTTATTCTCATGGACAAAACAACCTGGCACCTGCCACAGGGAATCTGCTCCACTTTAAGATGAATGAGACTGACAAGCTCCAGATTTAAGGATGCACATGCCAGTTCCACCTTGTAGTCACTGAAGGGGAAGGCACAAAGACAAGCAAAAACCTACACATCACCCTTATTTAAACACTATTAAAAAAAAACATGGAAACATGGACATTGAAAACATGTGATAACCATGTAACATATGTAGCTCACATAATCATTCTGTTTCTAAACTTATCACTAAGGTGGAATGCTTACTTACTTTATCATAATATACCTAAAGCAACCAGTGCACATATAAGCGGATGAATGATATTATAAAGATTTTTATGCAATGAATCATTTATTTCATTCTTTAAAAAAACAAATATGAAATGCTCAAAAATTTTGGTTTACTGCAGAATGTTAAAAAAAACTGAACACTCGATTTTAAAAGTACAAAATGAATATGCCTGGAATTTGTGTCATTATAATGTTGCTTTTTTCATCCTGAGTTCATTTCCTGGCTAAACTTGAATGCGGATTTAATTTAATGCTGGGGAAATTCCACCCAGTTTTAATTTCTTTATTTATCCTTTCCTTTGTCTTTTAGCCACAACATCAGTGGACCCATGACCTATAAGATATAAATGAAAAAAAGAATTATTTTTTATTTTGAGTATTATAAACCACCTTTTCAATTTAGGCTCCTGATAATTTGTCAACCTAATAAATAATAAACTTACGTAGTAAATGCAATTGGTAATGATATTGCATGTTGTGAATGGCACATACTAATGTCTAACTCTCATACACTGTGTAAAAAAAAAAAACTGTCAATAACGGCAACTCATTTTAACTAAATCAAATACCATAAACCATTTAAAACAATTTTACACCTTTTAATATGTACATTTTTTACTACTGGTTCTTTTTTTTTTTTTTTTGAGGTTTCAACACTTTGAAGCAAAATGAATGCGAAGCAAAGGTGAGCAGAATTACTTGTTGAATGTGCAGGGAAATGAAAAGCAGAACTTGGTTTTATGTAAAACTTACTCCAGTTATTTGGGTAGTGAGAACGATTTACTGATTTAATTTGGCAGCTATAATTACACTCCTAATAAAAATGTTAATCCCAGTTAAGAAATACTTGAATGTGCAATTTGTTAGATCTTACAAAGGTTCTAAATAGAGCTTAACAACAAAAAAAGGAAGAAATGGAAACAATAGTCCAAAAGTTGTCAGTTGAGAATTTATTGAAGCGAGTCACTTCAAACAGGCTATTCATCACATGTTCCAGAGTTGAAGACCACAGCTCAGAAAACTCTGAAAACCTGATAAAACATTAAAGTGTCAAAAACAGACTAAGACAGTAGCTCCAATATTGTTGATCTTTAAAAATTCATGTTTCTAAACAGCTAGTGGAAACGTTGATTTGACTGGTGAGGATGGTTTCACAAAGGGCATCCTCTGTCAGGAGCAGATATCTGTTTTTGTAAACCTGCCTTGCTATCCATCATCAAATGGGCGATGGTCCAAAACAGTGATGTTATTCTCTTGGAAAAAGTCTTGGTCAGATTGGCATTGTGAATTTTACCATTGTCCTGATAAATAATCCAGACATTGCCACTAAGATGAAGGCCCTCAGTCATGAGGGATGCCAGCTGCAACATCTCCACATAGCTGCCTGATGAGCCCCTGTGGCGCCCCTCCACTCTGCCTCATTGAAAATATCTCAGGCGGTATTTTCTTGTCATGGCAGACATGTTGGAGCCATCAAGACCGACAAGGTTAATTCATTGTCAGTGAATTAAAGTTTCTTCTACTTCTAAAATTTTACATGTATCATTACCTGCTCTAACATACAAAGTATTTATGGATTAATGTTTCTGTGTTCCTTTTGTATTTGTGTCGCTGTATTCTCAAACTCCAAGGATTTAAAGTTTTAAAACCACAATAGATACGTATCAAAGGAAATTTCAATCTATAAAAAATGTTTTAACTGATCCATGTAGTATTAACATGGATACAGATTCAGTCAGGGTAATTCATACAGTATGTAGTTGTGATGGAACAAGTTTCTTCACATAAAGATCTCACTTTAGACTAATAGTAAAACCAGTTTGAGATTTAATCTGGTGTATTTGCCTAACATTTGCATGGAGGCTGGGTAAAAGAAAACAATTGCTTATCATCCTGTGTTCAAAAAGGACATCCAAATTGAGATCCAAAGAGCCATAGAAGATGAGACCTTGTTGAGATCACTTTTTTAATCGACATGAAAAAATAGGAATTTACTCAACTGGTTGCTGCTGAGACAACAAATAAACAGTGTTTTAAAATCATGTTTTTATCATCTCCATCTTTTATTTAAAGTAAAACCATTTTTATCTTTGAACCTCTCCGAGCAGGTTTTACAGGCTTTTATTTTTGCCGTCTGGACTATTGCAATGCACTTTTTTCAGGCATTAGCCATTGAGTTTGCTCCAGTCTGCAGTTAGTCCAAAATGCAGTGATACATCTTTTAATGGGGACCAGAAAACATCAACACATTACACCAATTTTTGTGTCTCTGCACTGGCTCCCTGTAAGTTTTAAAATAGATTTTAAGATGTTATTGTTTGAGCTTTGAATGGGATGGCTCTCCAATACATTACCAACCTCCTCCAGATTTACTGTCCGGCTCGTGCTCTTAGGTCTGAGGGCCATCTTCAGCTAATAGTGTCTAAGAAGAAGCTAAAAACCAGAGTGGACAGGGCGTTTTCTGTAGTTGGCCCCAGGGTTTGGAATACTTTGCCCCTCCATATACAAACAGCCTCCACAGTGAAATGTTTTAAGTCTCATTTTAAGATCCATTTTAATTATTCGGCTTTTACACCACATAATTGTGTGGTTCTCTGTATCCTTTTTATATATTTTTTTTTAAATTTTTCAAACTCTTACTGTTTTTTTGTACATGTGTTGTTTTTTTCTTTGTTTTTGTGTACAGCACATTGGAAACGATAAAAGTGCTACAGTACATAAATAAAGTGGATTGGATATGATTAGATTGAGCATGGCACATAAGTAACAACCTCCAGTCTCACTTTGGACTCATGTTGATCTCATTGTTGTCCAGAAGAAACAATAGAGATGCTTTCCAGATCTTGCTCCCAGTTTCATTTTCCACAACAAAACGTAAAGCTTATGAAGACCAATATTAAAAAGCAAAAGCAATCATAAGGGCAATACTGTTTTTTTTTTTTTTTTTTTTTATAAAATGAATGAGAAAAATAAGAAGTATTCTGGAAATATTAGATGTAAGCTCAAAGTAACAGAGCTACAAATCAAAATTACCAAAATGAACCTAAATCCTTTATATTCTAACAGTATAATAAAATGGTTCTACGTATTCTTCTGCCTACATCTGGTGCATTTTGCTGTATGTAAAATAATTTTGTGAACTGAATCTGCTTAAAAGAAATAAAACTGAAAGTCCCACTGCTTTTAGCTCTTTAGCTGCTTTAGAATGAATAAAGACAGTGTTTTAGCATGCATGTGTTTATGACTTCTTCAAAAGGCAGCATATAGCAGGATAATAGTTCCTTATTGTAAATTCAGAAACTACCAGTTACCTTCTGGTTCTTTTTACTTTTTGCTTCTTTATTTAGTTCCTACTCTTTCCATATATGAAATAGACTTATTTTTATTTCTTTGTTCAGCCTTACTGACCATTCAAAGCCCTTTTTTTTTCATAATAGCCATGTTCACCTATTCATAATAGGCAAATATGGCTATTGGAGGGGGAAGGAGGAAGCTGGAATCGAACACACTACTTTAGGTTTTACAAGACAACTAATCTATAGTTTAAGCCTCAGTTGCTGCTTTATATTCTGTCTGTCTCTCATCCTTGTATATTGTTCATGCTTTGTAGTTTCTACCTGACTGCACTTTCAATGTTAAGTCATTTGTTTCTGTGTGAGTTCTTCCTATAAGAGGGATTTCCAATGCTATTATTTTACCTGGATTTTAAAAATGAAAATAAATTAAATTGCTGGGACTAGGCAGTGAACATCTCACATGTTTTTTCTTTGTATTTGTTTTTTGTAAAAACAGGTTTTAGCTTTGTGGCTTGCCCTGGAACACAACAGGCTCCCCCAGAGGAGGAGGAGGAGTTTTCTGTGTAGAGTGAAGGTCAGTGGGTCTTTGCTAAGACTGGTGCCCTCGTGACTGAGAGGAAGATGAGTACGAGTAAGAGGTTTGGGAAAAACCTCCTGCTAAAGGAAGAAAATGATTCAACACTAACCCATCGGGAACAAGCAACATCTTGGTTTTAGTTTTCATTCAATTTATAGATTTAAAAGAAGAAAAACAAAAAAAAGATGACTTCCAATTGACGGCTATCTTTCATTATCCTTCACACTCCAGTTGACAGGCTGCCTGCCACAGGCAACACACCACTCTAATTAATATCCCCTCTTTCCTGTTCAGGGGCATCTGCTGTCTGACACACTCATATGAGATAACACCAAGACCAATCAATGTTAGAGTGAAGAATATAAACAGGCAAATATTCACACTTAACCAAAACCTCAGGGGAAATTTGGAGTTTTTAGCTGACCCCCTCACCTGATTTTGCATTCACGGATTAAGATTCATTTTCAGGGTCAACCTGATGAGAACAGTGAAATTAACTAAAATCCTCTTAAATGTGGAGGGAATCACTCACTGGCCAGCCACATTTTTCATGTATCATGAACTGGACTCTAAAAAAGTCTTTCACATAATGGTCAAATTTGTATTGAGGTTCCAGCAGCTTGATGCAGGATAGTAAAATAGATATATTATAGTGTTCATCTGATTTTTTTTTTATCAGATGAATACATCTTTTTTTTTTTTTTTTTTTTTACCTTTATTTAACCAGGAAGTCCCATTGAGATTCAGAATCTCTTTTTTAAGAGAGACCTGGCCAAGGTAGCTTATGATTATCACCAACTGGAAATCTATTGTACCTCACCTAATAGAAATGCCAACGAGTTTTATCAGTTTGTTTTTATTTAGTCAGCTCAAGTAGATCTCATTACAACAGCCCGTTGTGGGTCCTGGTCACAGTGTAACCTTTTCCAGCTTTTGCTTAATTAATTAGGGCTCCTCTAGGTTGGAAATACATCACCAATCTGACAAAAAAAAAGAACCAGCTTTACTCATTGTCATAGATTAAATATTTATCTTGCACGTCTAAAAATATATATCAATATATTTTGAAATTTTTTTTTCAATCATTTCATGATTTAATTCTAATTTGTTTTTAACGTCTTAATCAAACTCATTGGGTGGGTGGCCAGCTGCCACTGGATTAAGGGGAGCCATATGTTTTGTAAAATGCTCTTACAGTAATGATGGGCAGAAGTCCTCCTCTGTAACTCCCCTAGCTTGCCAAAGAAGATGGTATCAGACATACATAGGAAGATATCATCTGGTCGAGGATGCACTGATGTATGATGTTTATGACCAGCCATTTATAGGGATGAAAAGCATACATAAATAAACAAATAATTTCTGACCAGAAGCAATTAGAAACATTTTGTTGTCCAACAAACAGAATTGCTACTGTACTGTGAGGTTTTCCACCAATATTTCATAAAGAGGCTCTAAAATTTGATGCATATAGTGCTGATGTGATGCTTCAGTCCTTTTTTCACAGCCAGTTTTATTTTTACAAACTTACTCCTGCTTGCATTTGTGATCCAGGAAAGAATCAAGGAGGCTGAAATGCATCTCTACTTTTTCGACTGAAATTGGTTTCAAAAGAGGTTTAAGGTGAAGCTTTCTGGCATCCATCTTTGTTGGATGTGTTCAAAAATACCTCAAGCTCACTGTTGTGTATGGTGGCGTATCTATGATGATTTGTGTCTATTTGTTTTCCAAGGTTCTGTGAACTCTGTTGGGTTGCATGGCTTGAAATCTTTTAAACACCAAAACATTTTTCATTAAAATTCTGAAGGATTATATCACCAAACTGAAATTGGGTTATCATTATGTCCCTTAGCAGGAAAAACATAAAAAACAACGTTTCTAATCAACCCCCTTCCACATTGTCTCAGTTCCTAGAACTGAACCACAATGAGAATTTCGGGGTCAGCCTAAGAAAACGGGTAACTAGAAGCCTGACTTATCTGCAGCAATTGTACAAAGAAGAAAGATCAACGATTTCTAGAAGTGTTTTACTACTTTGTTTTCACTATCTCTACTCTATAATTTTGCATACAATTAACTCTTCAGGGCATATCAGATCTGTAAATATAGCTGCCCATGGCCAGCAAAAATAACTATCAGTATTGCAAGCAAGCAGTGGTCCAGGAAGACAAACTGAAGAAAAGACTTTCATTGCAGGTTACAGTTTTTTTTTTGACCTCTTAACTGTATATTCAATAAGCAAAGGAGAAACCTGACAGGTTCATCTTTGTGCCATGAGCTTTTATAGATGCAGGGATGAAGATTTTGTTTGGGGGCATTTTTCCTTTTATTACATACTGTCAAGTTTAGAGAGACAGAACGGGGGATGACATGCATTTAAACTCCGACCCGAATCGAAAATGAAAACTCACTGCTGACAGCAATTGTGCTCAAACTGCATGCACCTTAGCTACTAGGTCGCCTGATGCATGGACTCAATTTTAACTTTAAGACATGTGAAATGAAAGTATTTACAGATGCACACTGAGCTGTGGCAGAAAGCGAATGACAGAGGAAGAGGGTGCCTAGCAACCCGTTCTTATAACACACACACACCAGCTCTATTGGCAAAGTCGTCTTATTGACTCTGATAGCAGCTCCTCCATTCACTCTGCACAACAGCTCATTTGACCCAGAGTGCCTCTCATCAGTCACAACACTTCCTCTGTAATGATTAGCAGTCAATGGGACAAAACAACCGTAATGCCACATAATCAGTAATATTCTTTTGTCTGAGGAAACAAGTGACATTTGAAGAGAAGCTTTTGGATGTTGCAAAAAAAAAGTGCACAAAGATGTGACACAACTATTTAATTTAAACTGGTAAATAATTCCAAGGTAGCATTTTGCATTGTATAGATGTTAGCCAGGCAACAGTTGTATATTATTGTCTGCTGCTAATACATCAGCTTACTGTACATCTATATGCAGGAATGTTGCAAACCTGCATATAACAAGAAGGGGTATATGTGCTACTTTTGCAGTCCAGATATTTATTTCTTTGTTTTTGTGCAGGTCTAAGTGTGGGTGTGTGTGTGCCGGTGTGTGTGTGGGAGAGCGTGTGAGTCAGTCTGCACGCCTGTCTGAAGAGGTGTTGTCTTTGACTTGTTTGTAGATGAGTAGGTGTTACATTAAAGACATTCCTTGCTTCACTCACTTTGTCTCTGAGCTCCACTAAAACATGTCACAACATATTACATCAGTGTCTCCCCCTTCGAGCGAGTATGTATATGTGGTTGCAAGAGAATAGTTGAAAGCTGTTTATCTAAAGAGCATGAGTAAAATATGAGACATGTGAAGCAAAAAGGAAAAGAAAAAGATTTTAGCACATTTAATTTTACATTTCTTCCCTAAATTAAGTCATGTGCAAGTTTAGTATTTTTAAAGTTGTTTTTTCTCCAATTTTTCTCATTCTATTCTCAGTGCTTAAAAGCGTTGATCATGGACTGATGGAGGATAAGAGTTTAAAATAATAATGATATTTCATGTCATCAAGCTTATCGTCCAACCTGAAAATGACTTTTTCCACAAAAATCAAGTTGATCATTTAATACCAACAGTAGCACATGCCAAAGTTATTAATCTAATGAAATCTAGTCAGATAGTGTTGTAGAGATCATTTATCTTGAGCAAGCATGTTGTGACAGTGGAAAGGTTGATATTTATAGGAAAGGAACCAGAGTACAGAGAGTTAATGGCAGATGTAACTTTGTCAGTTATTTCAAAAACCAGGAGAGAAACACAACCATACAATCTGCAAAATGAAATATTGACCATGCTTTATTTAACGGTTGCATTGTCAGGTTTGGTGGATGTTGTTATGGATCCAAACCCAGAGTAGATGGCAGTAGAAGGCAGAGGTTAGTTTTTGCAGGTTTGATGAAATGTAGAAGGCAACAAAAGCAAAAATCCAAGAGCAGTTACAAAAAACCAAAAACCAGGGGGCATCAGGGGAAAACATACATGTGGAGCAAAGCAATGAGGAGAAATCAGCACTGAGGAACTGCACAAGAGGAGTATAAATGGGAGACTGAACAAAGACAGCTTATCAGCTGAAAACGAGCAGCTGTGGATGGAAGCAACTAGAAGCTAGGGAAAAGGAGACTGGCACAAAGGGACAACAGAGAACAAGACAAAAATCAACACAACACTGCCAGAAAACAACTAGAATGACACAAAATAACAGTGAAACCTAAACAAAGAGCAGAACCATAATATTTATGGTGAGATTACCACTAAATACCATTCAACAGGTAAGTCTTTATAATTGCAGAAACACTTGGTCAGCAGCAGGGATGAAAGTAAGGGAACGGACCTGTACTGCGTACCAGTAAAATATTTAAGGGTGGTGCACAGTTGTGGGAAGATGGAACATTGGAACAGTTGTAGATTATATCAGAAAACAAAGAGAATTAAAACATCTTTAAGTGTTAAAAGATTTTTTTCCTGTGATGTTTAAAAAAATCATTGATATAAGCTTAAATGCATGAGGAATTCTTCACCTTCTTTGTCTTAGAGCAAAATGGCCCAGATCTCAGGGTTTTTCATGTATTTATCTCACAGCTACAACCTCAAGGACAGTTATCTGGGTCTCCAGAGTCTAAGAGTTGCACAGAATCAACACTACATCCCTCCCCAGACCACTAGGTTTCCGAAACAGATCACAGATACCAGAGCACACAGATAACATATATTAACATTTATCTTTAACAGGAGTTTTTGTAGTATTTTACTCCCAGAGTGGCATTGTTTATCCAAATTAAAGATGGGTGAAGAGTTAATTAGCAAGAAAAAGAAAGCTTTCATTTGTTTCCCAGCAATGCCTGGATAATTATTAACGAATGGCAAAAGAAGAATTTCACATCATTCAGCCAAATCCAAGAACGAACCATAGCAACCACCTTAGAAACCAAATGCTTTGACTCTAGTCACAAAACCAGTGACATTATACCAGGACATAGCTCTCATCTTGCAAAACATATAAAGTTATTGCTTTTATCAATGAATGCTGCTATCTGCTGGTAAGGAATCTCAGTCATCTAGTTCATAGTCTTTCAAAAAAAAGTTAAAAAGCAAACCACTGGACATTGTTTTCCAAGTTTTAAGAAGTTTTGCTTCCCATCCAGAGAGTTTTTCAATTCAAAATGTAAGAATTAGCGTTGAGTCCTAAGCTTTATAGAATAGCTCGAAAAAGCCTTGTTTTGGCTTGGAAAACCAGACAGGAGGACCAGAATTTTCACATTTTGGACAAAGAAAACAAGCTGTTTGAAAGGGGTGTGAAGGAAGCCATTTAGGGAGGGGGTTGAAAGAAGCCAATTATGTTAAGAGAGAGAAACCAACCTCAAACAGAGGTGGTGGACTCAGGTTTCAGCGCTCAAAACCCTACAACGCACTGATAGAGTTTATTCTTTCCCGCTGTTATAATCCTCATTGCCATGCCGGGGACCAAGACATCTTGCCTGGTCAGCCAGTCCAACAATGCCCCTAATGGACCCCCTTTTCAGAGGCATAGACCAGTATTGGGTACTGCAGGCTAACAAAGACCTCAACAACCCCCCATTACTAAGTGGCAAACCCGTTCTTCCAGTTCAATTTGCATGTTTTCTAACCCAAAACAAGGCTTTGTTGGGCTACTCTATAAAGCTTGGAATTCAATGCTAATTCTAACTATTTGAATTGAAAAAGCTTCCTGAACGGGAAGTGAAACATCTTCGAACTTGGAAAACAAAGTCTAGTGGTTTGTTTTTCAACTTTTCTGTTATGCTGCTATCTGTAATGTCACTGAGATGTGTTGCATTGCGTTGTTCTAAAGAGTATAGTGGCCTCTTTGAGTGGTCTAAAAAGAAGTCTAGAGGATGGATCTGGACAATAACTATGCATTGTCTGAGGCGAAGGGAGACGTGGTTACAAAGTAAAATGCGTTCTCTTTTGGGGAAATGCAAAAAGTCTCAATTGCAGTGGAAAGGTTTTTGCTCCACGTGGAGTCACACAGCGTGCATATAGCTGTGTGGTAGACTGACATAAATAATCAATAAAACAATTCAATAAACAGAATACCTTATCTAAGAAAAAAGGAGTTCAGAAAGACAGAAAATGGATAAACGGAAATAGCGGCCCTCTTTGAGTCTCAAAAGAAACAAGAAGCGAAAAGAAAAAAACAGAAAAAGGATGGACAGAGTTCTCTCCTCTTAATGAAAAAAAAACCCAACAAATTTCCTAGATCGCTCTCTGTGAATTTCCTCTCACCACCTCACCCAGTAGCCTACCTATTTATACCATCCCACAGTCTATATTGCTGGATTTTCATTTTGTTTAAAACATAGTCCCAATTATATCTACAATTCTCTATCTGCTCTACTCAGACCATGCTGCAGCAGACTGGTCATGGATTCAGGCTTTGCTTAGCAATTGCACCAACTGTTGAAATAAAAAATGTCATAGTATGAAGCTGTCAAATGCGGGATAATGTTTCATTTTGTGGAGCGCTGTGACAGAAATAAAAATATATTTGCTTGGAAGGGTGATCTGCTCATGCTGTGTAGAAGTCTATGCAACCTGTATGACCCCCACTCTTGTGTAACAGAATCCAATAGTTTAGAATATCCCTGCTGTAAATTATTTTTGAATAATGTCTTCAGTCATTTATGCCATGCAAAGTTTTAAATACGTACAGTAGGTCTACAACAATTTGGTTAATACATTGGTCTCCAATATATCAATACATAGCCAATGTCCCAGAGTGATGTCACACTATGGGCTTGGTATGGGCAAAAAAGCATAACCTGAAAAAGAGCATTTTCATAGTTTTGTTTTTTATGCTTTATTTTTAATCATTAGTATCTGAATATTGCAAGATTCTAGCATTAAAGGCAATTAACAACAGGAGAGCATTTTCAATATAACCTCTAATCCCACCTTTAAGAATGACCGGTAGATACAAAGTCTCTAAACACATTGTTTGCTGAAATATTTAAACAATACAATATCTCAAACAGGGTAAAGTGACAAATAGAAATAATAAACCCTGATTTTACTACGATCAGACTCATCAGAACAACAATTATTATTTCCTTGTATTTTTTCTGTAAAACCACACATTTAAAACTACTTTGAAAAGCCACCCTTCACCTCAATCAGGAGGTAGGAGAGTTGAATTTAAAGTCCCCTCCTTCAGCATGCACACAGACACACTGAGAATAAAGTGTGATGACTATCCAAGGTGACCTGCCTCATTTTTTTGCAGAAAGGCACAGACTTTTCACATTGCTGAAATCCTGTTGTTGTGGCCAGAGGGGTTATAATCTGGCCTCAAATTTCGTTTTGATTTTCAAGCTTGGAACAAAAAATGTATGCTTGAGTAAATCTCAGTGACACATTTTCCATTCTAATGCGGGCGGCCCTTGAAGAACCAGTTAAGTAGCAGTGATGGACGTACATTGACAGAGTCTCCACCATAAGCCACCACATAAGCACATATATTAAATAGATTCTCATATATGAATTACTTGTGATACGATTTGAAGAGGCAGGGATATGATTATTTTTTTTATGGAAAACATATTTTGGGCAATAATTTGGTAGGCCAGACGTTCCAGGGTTAGGGTTAAGTAACTATGGAAATATCTCAACACATTTTTGGTCAAACTTTCCTTTGTAGTAGTTGGAGGGAAGAGAAGATACAGAGTTTAATAGCACAATATGTTTGTTTTTGTGGAGAATGTCCCCAAAAAGGATCCAAAACACAAAGCACTGTTTTGTCCTTAAGCTGTGTTTCAACTACTCGTGGGTGTTATGGTGTGTTCAATTTACCTCAGAACTTGGAAGTTAAAGGGACGTAATCTGTTCCACTGATCCTTCCTGTGGAGACACTTATTAACCATTGCTAATATAGAGCCACCATGACCACTGTTACAACCTTAACCCCTCAAAACCCACCCGATCGCTGCGACTGTCTTTACAACTAATAACTCAGAATGCATAAAAATTACAATGGTAAAATTTTTACCAATATATAGTTGAAAAGCATCGATTCTCCACAATTCCACCACCTAGTTCATTTTGGGGACACAAGCACAAAAGGACTTACTTCCTCAAAGATGTTTCTGTGATGTTTGGTATGTTTTTTACATCGTCTTCTTACCTACATGACAAAAGTATCTGCATCTTTGTATGACTCGATTTCAGTCAGGGACAGCTGATGAAGTCTCACAAGTGCCCCATGCCTGTCAGCCCATGATGGACCGAGTAGAGCTATAATACGCAACATAGAGTCCTGCTGTTTTTGGCTTTATAGTCAATGAAATATAGGCATTTTTTTTATTTTCTAGAGCATGAGTACAGACTCGTGTTCTCGCCAAGTATGTTCTTGAGAAGAAGGGCGACAGTGGCGTTGGATGTAGGAGTTTACCCTGAAATCGAAGGATTGACGGTTCAAGCCCCGACTCCGACCTTCAGTGTCGTTGTGTCCTTGGGCAAGACACTTCACCTGCATTGTCTACTGATGGTGGTCAAAGGGCACGGTGGCGCCAGTGTACAGCAGCCCCGCTTCTGTCAGTGAGCCCCAGGGCAGTTGTGGCTACAATATAGCTTGCCACCATCAGTGTGTGAGTGTGTGTGTGAATGGGTGAATGAATGTAGTGTAAAGCGCTTTGGTCAACTCTCCTGACTTGAAAAATGGCGCTATATAAGTACAGGCCATTTACCATTCAAGAATACAGGAAAGTCTGGACTTGGTGAGAACGATACAAAATGACAATAAAGGTTGTTTAAGTCTACATTTAAGTCTGTTGAGGAACATACCCAGGGGCCCTTCCTCCGACAACAAGAAAAAAGGTATTGAGCTTTTATTTTGAATTACACTTGAACAGAGACCGTCTTACTAACAAAAAAAAAAAGCAGGTAAGGGAAAATCTAGTTATGGTCTTTCTTTTTCTAAAATTTGTAATCAGAAATTAAAGATCAGAAATTAGGAAATTCTTGATCGTTGACATTCCTTCATCCATTACCTAAAGTCCTTTTGCAGTAGGAGAGGAACTGAGTCAATCACAAAGTTAACAAAAAGACACACGGCATATATAAACATGCATGGTCACACTTGGCAATACCCAGCGGCACTACAGAGCCTCCAATTAACCTTTTATGCATACAGACTGTGGAAGGAGACCAAAGGCCCTGGAGAGACCCCATGCAGTCATAACGATATCAAACATTTTGAAAAGAAAAGCTGCTGCAAGATTTGATCCCAGGATTATCTTGCTGAGTGAATGATCAATGCACTCCTATAATGCAGAGGTCTGAAAAATAGTGATCTCATCAGAATGCACAGAAAGATACACTGCCTGGCCAAAAAAGAAGTCGCCACCTGGATTCAACTAAGCAAATAGGTATGAGCCTCCTATTGGATAATTACTGCATGAGCGATGATCTTTCAGCTGGCAACAAGTTTTTTAATCCCAACTGGTGCAATGACTTGCTTCTCATTTCCTAAACAACCATGTCGAAAGAAATATCCAGGGGTCGTGGAAAAGATGTAAGTCTGTTTGAGAAGAGTCAAATCATTGGCATGCATCAAGCAGAGAAAACACCTAAAGAGATTGCAGAAACTACTAAAATTGGGTTAAGAACTGTCCAATTTTGTATTGTTTTTAATACTGTCCATTATTAAAAACTGGAAGGATAGTGGGGATCCATCATCTTCAAGGAAGAAATGTGGCAGGAAAAAAATCCTGAATGATCGTGATCGGCGATCACTTAAACGTTTGGTGAGATCAAATCGAAGAAAAACAACAGTAGAACTCAGGGCTATGTTTAATACTGAAAGTAAGAGCATTTCCACACACACAATGTGAAGGGAACTCAGGGGATTGGGACTGAACAGCTGTGTAGCCGTAAGAAAACCACTAATCAGTGAGGTTAACCGGGAAAAAAAGGCTTCAATTTGCTAGGGAGCATAAAGATTGTACTGTGGAGCAATGGAAGAAGGTCGTGTGGTCTCATGAGTCCAGATTTACCCTGTTCCAGAGTGTTAGTCGAATCAGGGTAAGAAGAGAGGCAGGTGAAGTAATGCACCCACCATGCCTAGTGCCTACTGTAAAAGCCTGTGAGGGCGGTGTTATGATCTGGGGTTGCTGCAGTTGGTCAGGTCTAGGTTCAGCAACAGTATGTGCTCAAAGAATGAGGTCAACTGACTACCTGAATATACTGAATGACCAGATTATTCCATCAATGGACTTTTTCTTCCATGATGGCACAGCCATATTCAAAGATGACAATGCCAGGATTCATGGGGCTCAAATTGTGAAAGACTGGTTCAGGGAGCATGACACATCATTTTCACACATGGATTGGACACCACAGATTCCAGACCTCAACCCCATTGAGAATCTTTGGGATGTGCTAGAGAGGGCTTTGCGCAGCGGTCAGACTCTACCATCATCAATGCAAGATCTTGGTGAAAAATTAATGCAACACTGGATGGAAATAAATCGTTTGACATTGCAGAAGCTTATTGAAACAATGCCACAGCGAATGCATGCTGTAATCAAAGCTAAAGTGACCTTTTTTTTTGGTGGCAAC
This sequence comes from Cyprinodon tularosa, assembly GCF_016077235.1. Taxonomy (NCBI): domain Eukaryota; kingdom Metazoa; phylum Chordata; class Actinopteri; order Cyprinodontiformes; family Cyprinodontidae; genus Cyprinodon; species Cyprinodon tularosa. The sequence goes on along the minus strand of NW_024038778.1, from coordinate 665,921 downwards.
TTTTTTTTTGCCAGGCAGTGTATATAGATGAGCACATGCAAAGTCTGATTTTTTCAAAGATAATCTTTCAGCAGATAAAAGGCTATCTGCCAAATACCAAGTATTTAACCCATAATCAAATCAGGAACTGCGTGCACTTGACCTCAGAGGGTAATGTTTGCAATGCTTTTACAGTACTGTAAGTGGCAATCACCTAAAAAGTGTGAATCTCAGATAGAAAAAATACTAGTTTGTCAACTAATAAGAATGGTTAATTAAACATTTACAACCATAATTAAGAAGTTTAATCTTTACATAGTAATAGGAAATATTTGGCAAATTTTAGATTCACATATTAAAATAGCTGACATTATATTATTTAATGTTGTAGCATTTCATAATTTTTTATTACGTTTATAACATAAAACACCAACACTTTCATGAGTTGTTGTTCTAGACAAATATGCAGATGAACACTTGGGGGCAACTAGTGAGAGAGATATCAGAATTACAAAAACACAGTGAGGAGTTAAAAAACCAGAGGCCTGTTTCACCAAGCAGGTTTAATCAGGGCTTAATCCCAGAGCTAACATGGTCCGGGAGCAGGTTTCCCACAACATACTGTAGTCTCCTCTGTTTCCACGCTCCTTAAAGCCAGTCACGTTGTTTTATTACCCGATTTATTTAGAAGACTTCTGTCGTATTTCTGTGTGAACAATTAAAAGAAACCATTTACTAGGTCCGTTGTGTTGAAAACATAAAACATAGCACATCCTTTAGACGAGAATCCAATCTATAGTGGAAATGAAATGGTCAACCAGACTAACTTAATTCATGAAATTGTGTCTTACTCTAGTCAATAATTATTTAGCAAATGTAAAAAAATATAAACATAAAAGAAAAAACAGCTTTGTTTCATAATTTCAAATGTATTCATTGCCAGCTGAAGCATTTACCAACCCCATGACGTCTCCATTTGAGTTACTGCAACATGGTGGCGCCCTTACCATAAAAATATAAAACAAGCTCAGTTTTTCTCTTTTACATTTATCTTTATTTACATTTGTAATATGATTTTTTATAATAGTAAGACACAATCTCGTGAATTAAGCTAATTTGCTTGACCGTTTTCATCTTTAAGCTTTATTTGTCAAAAAGGAGGCTAAATAAAAATTTATTAATTAAAAACTTGGTCAAGAACATGTTGTTTTAACTACTTTTTGGTTTTCAAGTTCCTTTATTACCTCCGCCAAGGAGGTTATATGTTTTTGGAGAACTTGTGTATGTGTCTGCTTGTCTGTCTGACTGTGTACTGTACAGGAAACCTTAAAAAATATGGACGGATTTTAAATAATTTTTTATCAGTGTCCCTCAGGCCAAGGAAAAATTATTTTAAACTTGGTAATAATCCAGATTATGTGTTAATTTTAGCTATAGGTGTAGGTCACTATTTGGAGCAAAATTCACTGCTTTGCTGGGTTCTGTGCTCTCTGAGTGCTTTTAGAGTTTAAGTTCTTTTTGTAGTCTGAATTAAATTCAGTCTCCAATGAAAGGGCATGTCATGTTTTCCAAATAGCTGACTGGCTGCTGCTGAATTCTAAAAGCTAGACTGCCCATGAGCAGGTTTGAACTTCAGAGTACATTACCGTGACGACTAGCATCACTAAGAATGAACCCAGCTTCCTGGTACCAGAAATCAGGGTTAAACTTGAAGTTGTTTCACTAACCAAGTAATCCTGCTTTGCGGTACAGGGCATCTGTTCTATTATGGTTTTGATTCGGTTCTTGATGGTTTGCCAAATAACATGTTCTCTTATTTTTGTTATATTAATTCAGTTTACTTACTTTTTCCAGGTGCTCTGGTTTATTTCTCAGGTGCATGGACCCTACTAATTATCTGATGACTATGGCTAAGAGAAAAATTATTAAAGGCAACTAAAACACTAGGAAATTCACCAGTGTTTCCTCGTTTGTCTATTATGCACCTGTTTCCCCCATTATCCAAGCCTTCAGTCTGCTGTGTTTATTGGGTCCCTCAGTTTTCTCCCTTTTTTCTATGTTTTCCTGCAATTATTTATTAATCAAAATTCTCAATGGCTAACTATGAAGCTTTTAATTATCTGTCTGTATTTTGGTCCTGAACACCAGACAGTAAATTCTTAGGTCATTTAAACATTTGTTTAATCGAGCAATTTACATGTTTTGTCTTTAAAGGCTTTTCACATTTTAATTCATCTTTTCAACTCTATCATATTTTATCTACCACTGTTCTTTGAGGACGTTAACAATACTCATGTAGTTTGGTTTATCTGGTCTCATATTGGCCAGAGAGACATTACAGATTGGATACTCTTGTACTGCTTATCCTGAGCCCAGCCGGCTGGTGCTTGGACCGCTGTAAGCCAGTAAGGAGGCACATGGTAAGGCCACCACTGGCAAGCCAGGGGGACAGAGCAAATCCTCAGTGATGGATGGCGGATGTAAATTCTGCCAGGGAAACATTTACATGCAAATAATGGAATCTGCCATGGGGCCACTCCTGCTTGCAGTGCAGAGGAGCATACATGTATGAAACAGCAGACAGCACATAGACAGACATGTGAAAACACACAAAGAGAAATGTGGAAATACAGGCGTGCACAGCAGAGGTAATGAGATGATGTATGAGAGCTTTTAAGCCCTTGTCCAGAGCCTTTACTTTGTCTACTGCCCAGTTGTATTTTCCTTTTTCTGGCCACCCCTCCTGTTCTGCTATTATCCAACATCTGTGTGTGATCTAGGGAGATTTTGCAATATTCATATCTGATCTATTGGATTAGACCTGATCAAAGCATTAAAGCAGAACAGATGCAGCTTTTGAATATTAGCTGTAAAACCCAAGACTTACTGACAGAGAACAGGACATGGATCTGAAATAATCTTAAAAGAAGTATTTGGTATTCAATAACGGAAACCAAGGTGTGTGTATATCAAGGAGAATGGAAGAATAATATTGAAGCAAGGTGAGTCTTATAAGGGGGATGCTGAACTGCGGAGGGAACTTACTGAGGGACAGAGACTAATTGTCACAAAGAGCTGAACTAAATTTGGGACACTGGGAAACAAAAGCCAAACTCTAATATGATGAAAAAATTATTTAATTCTATTCAATCCCTTATTGTCATCGACAACATTTTCTTCAGAGTATTCACAGATGTAATAAAGCCAAATATGTAATAAATCACAAGATCTGTGTGAAAACCATTCACCAAGTCCCATAACCACCCACTATATAGACAATAAATATTTCAGTGCAGGCAGTGGGTGTAATAAACACTTACATTGATACTGCAGCAAACGATATCAATCCAGAAAGACTTTAAATAATGCAGCACTGAAAAATCCCCTTCACAGAGATATGGTGACAGTCTCTTAATGGGATAAAGAGAGCAGGGGGTCAAATGTTTAGCAGCCTCACTGCCTGAGTGTTAGGGCTCTTAGTCGGGCTGGTGGTTCAAACCTAAAAACCCTACCTTCTACCTGAAGACAGCAGACAGGGTGTTGTTGGTCACTCATGATTTTGTGAATTCTTTTCAGACATCATTTGCGACGTAAATAGTGCTGATCACTCGTTCATAATCATCACCCCTCATCATACTGTCGTGGTCACTTACCTGTGTTTCTCTAATGTAGAGGTCCTGCCTTAGACCTAGCTGATTACTGCAGATCGGATGTTTTTATATAATGGTATATAATGATGCAGCTTACAATGGAAAATGGCTAGTCAGTAACATCAAATATGGTCGCTTAGTGAAAAACTAGGCCCGGATACTAGCTGGCTGATTGACTGATTGCGCAGGACTCCTAAGTGAATTCTGGCTTAAAATTTGTTCTAACCTGAAAGAAGATTAGAAGTAGGTTAAAAATGGGGATTGCAACAAATTCTCCTAAATCACTCGTATGAAAGATTTAAGAATGAATTTGTTCATATGAACGCTTCTTGCAAGAGGCCCCATTTAAAAATTTTCTATCTTTATTATTTTTTTGACCTGACTGATCATACAGTTTCATTCATGCTGTTTGTGAACACAGGTCTGCTGCTGTCGTTTTCCAATGCTAGCATGTCCTGTCTCAGATACAGATAAATATGAAAATGCTTCGAACATTATTTTGTATATCAGCCGATCTTTGATGGATGACAAGAACTGACAAGAACATGCAGGAGCGAACATTGTCTCTATTTAACTGAGCAATTTAATCAGTTGATCTAAAAGGTTTGTTAAGCAAATGTGCATAATTCCAACAACTGACAGTATAATATTGGTGAAAAAGGTTTTTAATTTTGTGTAAAAACTTCATAATTCGGTTAAAGTATAATGAATATGATGCATTAACATTTAAAAATCAATAGTAATTTTGAAAAAAAAAAAAGAAAAATTACAACATATTTTCTTTTGATTTGTTGCAAAAGAGACAGGTTGTTGGAATCTGGAGGTCTGTCCACCTTCCTCCAGCAGAGGGTGCCCCTTGGTCTCCTGGAGCTGAGCTGAGGACCACACCTGATATCCATCAGTCATCAGGAGACCAGCTTTATAAGCAGCGGCTGAGCTTCCCTTCAGTGCCAGAGTGTTTAATAAGTCTCGGTAGCCAACCAGCCTGCCAAACTCTCTGACTCTCCTGAAACCTTAAACCAGATCCTGATCAGTTTTGTCCTCTTGCTCTTCTAGGAAGATCCTGACTGAAACCTGGAGCTCTGGTGGAGCTCATGTTTGGAAACCAGCCTGCCTGCTCTGAGAAGCCAAACCTGAAGACCTCAACCTGCGTCTCCTAGCCAGTTCTCTGGAGAGAGCTTGGAGATCCCCTCAAGGTCTGAACCTCACAACTCTGAAGCCAGTTCCTGCCGCTGCTAAGCCCTCTGCCGATCCTCAGTCTCTGGACCCAACCGGTACTCTCCCCCTGACGCTCAGCCTCTGGACAGTGAACCGGTGTTTCCTGCCTCGAACCTGTTTCCAACACCTGTCATAACCTTGTGTTTCCTCAATAAACAGTCAAACTTTCCTCCTGACTCCATGTGTGTTCTGCATGTGGGTTAGGAACCTAAAACCCATCATGACACAGGTCACACTGAATCAACTAATGAAGAGTTAATGAAATGTTATGCAGTACAAAACACATTGTTAAAATTTAAATAAAATAAACCATTGCTCTTATATGTGACAAAATATCAGCGTGAGGTCTCTCTGATAATAAGATAATATTACATTATTTTTCCATTAAGGTAAGTCGCATAGATATGTGCGTCTTATTGTTTGAAGTGTTATGGGATTTGTGTTTCCAGTGAGTGTGTAGGTTTTTACTTTGACATCCTTAAAATAAATTCTTTAACTTAAAATTGACTATCAGTAAAAGAAAGACTGCAAATTGTGTTCAATACTGCAAAGGAAACATAAAAAAATTATAGGGAAATATCAATGCAAATATCACTTCCTCAGTGAGGTCTAGAAGCATAAGATCTATATTTTAATATTTGACCAATTAGATGAGCCCTTCAAAAATATATATAATATATTACCTACTCTTTCTTTGTACATACATCAACTAGTGATGCAACCTGGACACATCATCAGTGATATTACCTGGTATCATAGAGTGTTTCGGGTCTTTCAAACATCATACACTCTCCTCCAGGCGACCCAGCCAGGGTTGATCAGACCCCAGCTCGTGTCCAGGTAGCGCTACCCTACCCACGGATCTCCTCTCCTGATCCACAACCACCGCGAGGCAACCTCTGCTGCCTCTGTGGCCTCCTTGATGGCCCTTCGCTTGCTGGCCCCTGTGATGCCCAGCATGCTGTACACCCTGCAGAGGGACTGGCCAGCAAACCCTCTGCATCCCACCTCAATAGGCTCGCACCTTGCTCGCCACCCATTGAGCCGACGCTGCTCCACCAGATCGCTGTACTTAGCCCTCTTTCTCTCATTGGCCTCCTCGATGCGGTCTTCCCAAGGGACCGTGAGCTCCAGAAGCACAACCTGCTTCGATGTTGCTGAGGTCAGCACCACGTCTGGCCTTAGTGATGTTATGGCCACATTTTCTGGGAACTTCAGTTGTTTCCCCAAGTCTGCCATCAGCTCCCAATCCTGTGCCATTGTGAGCAGGCCAGAGGAAGAGACCCTGGCAACAGCTGGTGGTCCTTCTCCAGCTCTGATGAAGGAGATAGCCGTGGGCTATTCCACTGCAGATGGAGTTCGCTATGGCCTTCAAGACCTGGTCATGACGCCAGCGATAGCGCCCCTCACTCAGGCTCCTCGGACAGCAGCTCAAGATGTGCTCCAGGGTCCCTCTCTTCTGGCACAGGGCACATGCTGGTGACTCCACCTTCCCCCAACAGAACAGGTTAGACGGGCTTGGCAATACGTCATATACAGCCTGGATCAGGAATTTTATGCGCTGGGGCTCGGCTCTCCACAGCTCAGTCCACGTGACTTTGCGCTCTGCTGCTTGCTCCCATCGCGTCCAGGCTCCCTGCTGCCGCATTCCAAGCACCCTGCCGGACCGCTCTTCTTCCACTGCTGCCCGCACTTCTTCCTGGAGCAGCGTCCTCGTCCTCTTCTCCTTTGCCTTCCCGCAGCAAGGTGTTGTGCTGCTACCAAGGCCTGGTCTTCCCCGAGCCACTGTCCCCACCAGAGTCCTGTGCCGCAGCCGTGACTCCGCCACTTCCACAGCCTCTGCCGCCCTCCACTTCCGCCCCGTCCGGACCTCGATACCAGCCTGAGAGACTTTTGGGTCACATGACTCTCTGTATTGCAGCACCTCCCTAGTTCGGCTCACCTTGAATTCCTCATTCAGGCTGCTAAAGGGGAGCTTCAGCATGTTGTTCTTTCCATATAGGGCGATGCTGCTCAGGCTCCGCGGTACACCCAGCCACTTCCGCAGGAACCTGCTGACTCTCCTTTCAAAGCCCTCAACTGTGGAGATTGGGACCTCATACACAAGGAGGGGCCAGAGAATCCTTGGAAGGATGCCATGTTGGTACACCCAGGCCTTGAACTTGCCAGGTAGACCTGATTTGTCCACCGTAGCTAGCCAAGCCTCCAGATCTTGATTGGTTGCGTTGATGGCTGCTGTGTCTCTCAGGCTGCAGTTGAAAACTTTCCCCAGGCTCTTCACCGGCTTCTCGGTGATGGATGGTATCTGGGTGCCGCCAAGTGTAAAGATGAACTAGTTGGTGACTTTTCCTCTCTTTAGCACAAGGGATCTCGATTTAGCGGGCTTAAAGGTCATGCGGGCCCTGGTGGTCAGTTCTTCCAGCACCTTCAAGATCCACCTGCTCCCTGGGACATTTGACGTTGTCACGGTCAGGTCGTCCATGAAGGCCCTGATGGGCGGCTGCCTGACACCAGACTTGGTTAGGGGCCCTCTGCACTGAACCTCTAAATTAAGTTGAAAAAAGTAAACAAGTCCAGAAAAAAAAGGTTAAAATCTAATTGAAAAGTTAAGTAAGTAAAGTAAAAAAAAGAGTTAATAAGCCTAGTTAACAATTATATTTAGTTGTATAGACTAAAAATGTAATGCCAGTATCAGCATTCATGCCTCTAAGGTTATGTTGTACAGAAAAAAAAAAAAGTGTTTCTGTCACTCTCAGTGTTTTTCATGAATTTCTTATAAGCAATTTTGTTATTTTTCTTAATATATTAAGGCAAGTTGGGGTTTCTTGTTATTACATTGACATAAATTATTGCCATTAAAATATCCATGTTTTTTTATGTTACAAAGGTAATAATGCCTGGATTCCAATAACACTATTTGCTTGATTTTCAAAGTATTTCACTGAGTGCCCTATAAAGGGTTAAACATTGAAAGCTAATTTAAACAATCTCAACATTGTTTTAAGGTTTTTACTGGTCTTCATCAGAGACGTTAAAAAAAAAAATCTCAATTTTGGATAATGTTGCTCTTCACTGTTTCTGTACTGGAATAATATGACATACTTTTTTGTTTCGCTTCTTGTTCTGAAATTTGCAAGTGTTGAATAGTTACCCTGGTAATCGCACCGAATTACCATTTGCCATTCACTTCAATATCCTGGCCGTCATTGTGTTCTGTTTCAGAGAGCATTCGATAAGCTTTGTTTTCAACAAGTACAGCTGCTACTGTTATTAACATCACAATTAGCTGCTGGAGGCAGAGGTTTATTTTTGACCCATAAGAACACGCATATGTGATAAAAGAGCCAGCTGTGCATGTGTAAATCAGAGACATAAAAAAATCTGGTTCCTTATAAATATTTTCTTTTGTATGATCTCACTATTCTTTGTGAGCTTATCAAAACACATTTGACTACTATGATTTTTCAGGACAATAGTGGGGTTATAAATCTGTATTTATTGGCATATTGTAGTTCACTGTATTCGCTGTATTGAACATGCAGACAGGATTTCTTTTTCTTTTTAAACAATTAGTTTGACAGCAGACAATAACATGGAACAATGAGAACATTGTCTAACAAACTTTGTTAAGATCTCTGAAAAATAATTGACATTTCAAGTTCATTGTTGAAGAAACGTTTGTTGTATGACCACCTGGCTTAATACTTTAAGTTGAACCTAAATTATTAAAATTAGATAAAAAAATGTTGGTTTAAATGCTCAGGGACAGTCTGGAAAATTTTAAGACCCAAGTCAGCCATGAACTGCAAACTACTGGAATATCCCAATTATTTTTAATGTTATCAAGATTTACATTACCATGAATTTTGGCAGGTGCTTATCAAGAGGAGACTTTTCCCCAAAACCTTCAACCACTTTCCACTCGCAAAAAAAACACATCCCCTATTAGGAAAATAAAAATTGTAATCAAACTAAACAAATTTTTTTTTGGCCTAAAAGACAAAAATATGTTTAGGAATCAAAGTAAGGCTATTAACATTTTTAACAAGTGATCCTGAATGTTAAGCAAGGTGTTTGTAACATCAAGGTCTAGTGCTTTTTCCTTAACAATGGTACTGCTGCATTGCACAGAGGGAATGCAGTGAAGAAGGCTTACCTCCAAAATATACATTTTTGCCCAAAACCAGCAATAAGATGAGTGAAAGCACATAAACTAATACAAACATCCCAACTGGTTTTGAAAAAAAAAAAACTGAGCCACTGGATTGGCATTTAGTGGAATATTGCAAAGTTAGAAATCTCCTGTCCAGGGGTGATGCTGAAAAACTAGTCCATGCATTTGTTACGTCAAGGCTGGACTATTGTAATTCTTTACTATCAGGAAGTCCACAAACTGTAGTTAAAAGCCTTCAGCTGATCCAAAATGCTGCAGCCAGAGTTCTGATGAAAATTTTAAAAAGATCATATCTCTCCTATCCTGGCTTCTCTTCATTGACTTCCTGTTAAATTCAAAATATAGTTTAAAATCCTCCTTCTCACATATAAAGCATTAAATGGACAAGCTCCATCTTATATCAGAGATATGATTGTTCCTTATGTTCCTAACAGAGCACATCTCTCTCAATCTGCAGGTTTACTAGTGGTTCCTAAAATTTCTAAAAATAGAATGGGAGGCAAATCTTTTAGTTATCAGGTTCCTCTCCTGTGGAACCAACTACCAGTTTTAGTCCGTGAGGCAGATACCCTGTCTACTTTTAAGGCTAGGCTTAAAACTTTCCTTTTTGTTAAAGCTTATAGTTAGAGTGGCTCAGGTTATCCTGAACTTTCTCTACAGTAATGCTGCTATAGGCTTACATCGCTGGAGGACATAGGGATCCCTTTTTCATCATTCTACTTCATTCTCTCTCTATTCTCCCATTCTGCTGAATCTGTTAGTTCAATCTCTGACATTCTGCTCTCTCTGATTTTTCCTCACAGTAGCTTCACCTCGTCTGTTCCTGTTTGGCTGTGATACCATCCTGGAGATAAATATCAGCTGTGCTGCTGCCATCAACACCTTTTTTTATAGATGTTACTTTATATACTTTGACCTGTTTTTCAGTGTAGTCCTGTTTCTCTGATGCTGAATAACTGGATGTTCTGTCTTCATCTTGTGAGATTGTAGCTGGCTCAGAGCTCATCTGCTTGGCTGTGTGTTTCCTGGACGGGGCTGCCTGTGGAGCTGGTTTACAGTTGGCTTTTGTATCTCAGTTTTTTCCTGTATCTCTGCTTCTGTCTCCTGGAACCCCAGTCAGCCTCGGCAGATGGCCGCTCACACTGAGCCTGGTTCTGCTGGAGGTTTCTTCCTGTTAAAGGGGAGATTTTTTCCCCTCACTGTTGCTACAAGCATGCTTAGTGTGAGGGATTGCCTTTGTGTCAAAGAGTAGATCCTATCAACTGGTTTTCCTTGGTTGAAAACTTGAAACAATTTAACTGTATGATCTGGTTAAATTTTCTCTGTAAAGTGTCTTAGATGACAGGTGTTGTTAATTATATATATAAATAAACTGAATTCATTATTTATTATGCTTAACGGATGACCCTGTGCAGACAAGCCAATCGGTTGAAAATCTTCTACCAATCTTTCAAAAGATTGGTCAAAAATACAGAAAAAATAAATAAATTTTTGATTGCTACCAAAAAATAGCATGTGATTGAGTGTGTGGTGGATGATCCTCCCACCACCACATCGTGTTAGTATTTTTTTCTCTTGCTTTATATTATATTACAATTTATGTTTAAGTTGGTTATTTATTTTAGACAGGTATTTTATAATGGGTGCACACTTTAGTTAATGTCTGTCTGAATCGTTTATTTACACTTGTTCTTTTGTTTGAGGTGCTGCTGATGCAAACCAGCTGGAGAAGGAAACCTGGAGCGTACCATTTTTGAAAAACTGACGAGGGAGACTTGTTTCAAGTTGTTTTCAATTAGTTTGTCACTTAAATACTCACTTATTGTTTCTGCTAAGTAAAAGTTAGTTTTGCTTTATTTGTTTCAGAGACTGGTAAATCTTTTGTATTTATTGGTTCTTTTGTTATGTTGTGCCTCCCTCATTTGGTAGACTTGGGCTAGTCCATCCCTTTTTAAGCAGCCTTTAGTTCTTTGTTTGCAGGTCAGTTTTTTTGTTTGAGTTGGATCCTCAGTTGACCTCAGGTAAGTTGGGCCCAGTCCCATGTTATTTTGTATTTAAGTTATTTTGTATTGCTTTTGAGCCTTTCTTAACTATTTTTACACAATTAAATGAAAGCACTTTTTCAATTTTTGAACACCTTTTGTCCTTATTTAAGTTTGGTCCGTCACAGAGGGGAAACTTGCTGAGAAGAATTCACCCTATAAAATTTAGATTTTTATTATTATCCAAATATTTGTGGGGGTGTATGTAAAGATTGGGTCATTATTTATAATTATGGCCATGTATGTATTGATTGAAAGAAATCCAGAATAAAATCACCAAAATAAAAATAGTAAGTTGTATAATACTTACACTGCAAGAAATGGGACACTTTTAGTAAAAGCCCAACATTAATATAAGATTCATTTATGGAACTATTATTTATCCTGCACTTGCTGCTATTTCACTTCTGGTTAGACCTAAACTGCATTTCGTTGCCTTGTGACAATGAAGTTGAATCTAATCTAAGATTCATACTCATTACCTTTTGTAGGCATTTCACTACAGCAGGTTTTTGGGGCATATTATCTGTTTTAATTGAGTAACAACTTTAGTATATAACTGCAATGAACAGAGGGCAATCTCATAAACCTTCAGAAACAGATTCAGTGAGTAGGTTTATGGAAATTTGATGACAGTCTAACACTGTTTGCTCAGCAGAGTCAGCCATAAAACGTGTGTTTGGTTGTACTGTGCATCACCTTTTTATCTATTTGCAGTTACCTGTGGGCCTGTTCAGCTTCACACACACACATTTTCTCACATTAATTTGTCTGTTTATGCTAATGCACTTGAAATATCGATATTTATGGTTCGTGGATTCCTGCCTCTGTGCTGTGGAAGACAGGTTTGTTGGCACTGCAAAGACTTTTCTGATATCTAGCTTTACCTTCTACTGTTGCAAAATACTTCCCTCATTGTTTCCTTTTATTGTCCTTATATTTAAACTGACATATTTTTTCTCTCTTTGCAAAGCCATGTTACACCTTGCACCTCTTATTCAGCAGCCTTCTGTCAGTACAATCTCATCCTGCCTTAACGTGTTCCTCCATTCCAGTCAATGCCCTCTCCTCAGATCTGCTCTCCTTTGCATACAAATTGCTAAACATGGTTTCATGATGCCAGTCAAAATGCACCACCTGATTTCTAAAACCAGAAACAGATGATGAAGCTACAAAGCAAAGATAAACCCACTAATACTTATGCCTGTATGTGGGTGAGCGTGAAAAACAGTAACAGTTTGATTTCTAATTGAGAACTTGTCTAACAAATCTCACAGGGGTGCAATAATAACTTGTGATGGACAGTCCACTTTGTCTGCTTCAATACAGCAATCAAATGACCAGCAATTCCCCTTTTTTAATGAGTTCCTTTGGATGATAAACGTCTGCTTTGAACAAATCTTATGGGGCCTCTGACAAAAGGAGCGACAATAGAAACCTAATAATGTTACAAAGGTGGTCTTTACTCTGATTACTGTGATTAAAGCGAGTGGGTGACATGGCTGTGTTTTTTTCTCCTGTGAATGTGTTCCTGTTGGTGAAAGGCTACCGTTTTCCACTTCAAAAGAATTTAACAAAAGACTATAGTAAGTTGTTGTGTCCTAAGAGGAGTTCAGTTCAAGTAATCCAAACACACACAAAGAAAGTAATTGTGTCAAAACATTAAGTTAGTAGTAATACCTTGGAATGAAGCAGGTGACAAGGGTTGACAATACTTACAGAAATTAATCAAATACTTTTTTGGAAAACCTTTTTTCTGGTACTGAAGACTTCAAACATGTCCTGTACATGTCAACTAGCCTCTTTCACCACTCAGTTGTTGTAATGACCCACGCTTTCACATAAACTGTCTTTAGAATCGTTCACAATCACTAAATGCTTGTTCAAGAAGCCTGATGCTTGCAATGTCCATGAGCAGAAAGAGGCTCTACGCACATTCATTTTTAAGAAGGACGTATTCGCCATTTTACTAACAGGCTGTTTGTTTACACTCCCCCACCAGCTTTCTGTCACACTTACTACATCACAGTCAGTTGCACTCAGAACGTTGGCCAATAGGCACAGACATGGTTTGAAAGACAACAGGTTCTCATCACCAATCTTCAGATGTCTCATTTATTGGGGCCAGACTAAATTACACATTTAGTCCGATTTATTAGTTTTGCACATTGAGGGAAGTTTAGAAATGCAGCTGTAACTATTGCTGTTATTGTGTTTTGCAATAGCTATATGTGTTATAATTAATTATAACATGCTTTGGTAATGAGAAACTTTTTCAGTACTGTTTTTAATAACATTCAACTCGCTAATACTGATTTACAGATAGGAAATTGACTTGTTTCTAATTACTGAGAGCTTATGCTTTCTTTGCTTTTGTATATGTTCTTCATGGTTTTAGAACGTATTCCCTATGCTCTTCCACCTAACTTAATTTATGGAGGAGTGTGTTTTTTGCCTGTGTGGATTACTTAGGTAAGTATCAAAAGCTGTTGCAAATATCATGCTAGTAGAAACTTTATAAATATATTAGAAACTTTTTTCTGGTTTATTTAAAATATAACTTTTTTTAAACTATCTGATAAGACTGTGATTGAGGGAGATCTATTTTTTGATCACTGCCTGCATAAAACTGCTTTTCAAAATTGGCAATTGCAGCATGCAGGTGAGGGTTAATTATATGGATTCTTGTCAATCCGTGACTTTGAATGCTGTAAAAATTATGCATAAATGAATGGGAAAAAAAACATACCGGTACACATATATAGATATATATATATATATATATATATATATATATATATATATATATATCGGAAAGCATTTAGAGACAAGTTATGTGGACTTCTACTGTATATGAGAACTGTAGTTTAAGAAGCAAAACTCAAGAATTTTATTGATATTTTATTGATTTTAAGACTTTGGGGCTCAGACCTCTGCAGGAGACATAAGCACTGAATTGAACTTTAATATCTTTAATTAATCTTTAATTAATAACTTTAACATCTCTGTTATTCGCAGATGATGTGGTCATGTTGGATTCATCAGAGCGTGATCTACAGCTCTCACTGGAGCGGTTCGCAGCCAAAGTGTGAAGCAGGATGAGGATCAGTGCCTTCAAATCAGAGAGTATGGTCTTGAGCCGTAAAGGGTAGAGTGCCTTCTCCGGGTTGGGGAGAATGTACTGCCCCAGTGGAGGAGTTTAAGTATCTTGGGGTCTTGATCACGAATAAAGGGAAGATGGAGCGGGAGTTTAATAGGCGGATTGGTGCAGCGTCTGGTGTAAAGCAGGCCCTGTACCAGTCTGTTGTGGTGAAGAGAGAGCTGAGCCAAAAAGCAAAGCTCTCGATTTACCCTTCAATCTACATTTTTACCCTCATGTATGGTCATGAGCTTTGGGTCATGACCAAAAGAATGAGATCCCGGATACAAGCAGCTGAAATGAATTTTCTCCGTAGTGTGTCTGGGCTCTCCTTCAGAGATATGGTGAGGAGCTCAGTCATCCGGGGAGGACTCAGAGTAGAGCCGCTGCTCCTCCACATCGAGAGGAGCCAGTTAAAGGGATAGTTCGGGATTTTTGACATGAATCTGTATGGCATCCCCATCACCAGTGTCATGCAATCACACTGACTTACCCCTGGCAGCATCCTGTGAGCAGAGTTCTCGTCCAGCTTTGGTCAAGCCGAAAGTAGTCCGGCAGGTTTGCTAGACCCAGCGAAATAAAACGTTTCTCTTCCCAAAACATTATGTGTTCAAAAGAGTGATATTTTTGCATCCCAAAAACATTGTAGTGGAAAAAGTCACACGTCGTTATCACTTGGTCCTATTTTCTCTCTGTTCGTAACTAGTGCTTCACTCAGGACCTGGAAGATAGATGTCCAGTTTTGATAAACACAGGTTTGCATGAAAATGTTCATGATCAGCAAGCATGAAGTGACAGTGGAGACAAAAAAATCCCTTTTGGGAAGAAACCTCTGGCAGAACCAGGGTCAACATGGTGTTTTTCTGCCAGACTGGTTGAGATATGATATTATACTGATAGGGATGAGGTTAAAGAAACCACCGCTGCTTGCGCTACTGGATAACAGGCTGAGTCATGGATCTGCAGACCTTTTAAGATGAACTGTGGATGCTGATTCGGATTCATGGAGTTGCGGTTCAAAGCTGATTGCTTTGCAGCAGAGGATGATGAGCCTCTGATGATGAGGCAGGTAATTTAGTTTCTTCAGTTGAACTTCCATATAGGCTTGATTTGGAGATTTAGATCTTTTTATGGTTTCCATCAATTTGAAACACCTATGGATTCCATGGAAATGGATCCCATGGCAAGAACGGTGGATTTACATAGTATCCCTATGCAAGCCTTTTTTAAACAAAATAGAATATACAGAAAATACATTTGCAAGTTGTAAATCTAGTTTAAGTAAACTTTGCCACACCATAGTCAGCTTTAACCATATTTAACATAATTTTCTAACAACAAAATTGTTGCTAGTGAAAATGTTAAGTGGCTAGTAACTTTGGAAAACTCGCAACAGTTGCCAGTGAGCAAAAAAAGGTAATGCCACACCCTGCACCTTGATGAAAATCTTATAGCTATGACCTTTGAGACTGAGGTAAAGGATCACCCTTTATTAGGACAACTAAACAAAGAAGAGAGTTTGGGCTGCAGCTGAATGGTATAGAGCAAAGTACATTCTTGTTAGAGTTTTCCAATCAACGTTCAAACACAAATTCAATATGAAAATCATTTGGATGGATAGAAAAATAAATGATTATAGAATCTCCATCCAATATGACTGAGTCTGAGCTATTTCAAAAAAAAAAAAAAAAAAGATAACAGTCTTTTAAAAAAATCCTGTAATCACCTGCATGGGTGTGACTGATATAGACATACCCCCAAAGCCTTGTAGCGATAATTGCAGCAAAGATGACCGCATCTTAGTTATTGCAGCATATTTACTTCAAATAATCAACAAAGTGTGGCTAAATCCAAATCTATGTAGTACTTTCCAGATTTTATCTTTAGAAAATCATGCAACCTTTTCCTTGCATTTCATAATTATGTGTTACTTTTCCCCCGGATACCCAGATGAAACACGTAGAAAATTTGAGTGGTAATAGTTCAAGGTGTGTGAATAATTTTGCAACACAAGTAGGTTCGATTTGATACAATTAAAAAAGCTATCGGTAATTCAGTAACATGAGCAGCATAAGTCTTTGAAAAAGCTCTTAAGAAAAACTGGATAAAACCTACAGGAAATTAATGCAAAACACATATTTGGGTAAGAGTATTTCATATTGTTGAGCTTTGTTTTCTGCTGCATTTAGAAAGAGTCATTAAGCCTAACAGTATTGTTTATTGCTTCTATTTGGATCAGTTGCCACAAGAGGAAATAAGTCTAGTTTTGTGTGATTGCCAATCACACCAACTAGATTTCTCTAATAATGTCTTTTTTTGGTTGCCATTGTTATTCCCACAGCCTCTATAGAAATATGGATAAAAACAACCATGTCTTTTACTTACATATTGATATTTTTCTGTACTATAAAATATTGTCAGAGCTCTCACAGGAGTATTTGCACAAAAGTAGCACTGTTCACTAAAAAATGCCATAATTAAGAGCCTCTATGGCAGAGATAGGAACACACACAAACATTTGCTCAAACATTCAGCATTAATTATTAAATGGCTGATCACAGAAAATTGGGGGGAATAATCTTTCTGTTATTTATTGTTGACATAGTTATGAACATGAAAGCCTGCTCTCACGCTCAAACACACAAGCACAGAGGGAGAGTAAGAATAATGTTTTCTTGTTTGCTGGCTTTAGCCCTCTCATTTTCCCGCTGTTTTATTCTGACTCATCACGAATTCAGTCAGAAGTCTTCTTTGAAGATTTTGGCTCACTGCTATGCTCTCTTGTCCTGCCTTTGTTGATATTTTCTCTCTAAATGTTAATTTGATGCTTACGCATGTGGGAGTTACTCTGCGTTTGTGCATGTGTGTTCTCCTGTGGTTTGTTGAATCCTAGGAGAGGTTTACTTATACAGGCTCAAGCTTCTTCATAACAGTTGTAGTTTCACTCCAGCACTAATTAACTAATTAGAATATCAACAACAACATAAAAAAAAAAATCAGAAATCTGATGACTGAATGAATTGTATCAAAATTAAGATTTGTGGGTGCACAGATACGTCCCATTTTTGGAAACCTTATTGTACTAAGTCCTCTTACAAATAAAGGCAAATCTTCCTGTTTAAATTAAATACATATGATGCATTAAAAACATTTGTGTTTTTACTGATTATAGATTTAGCTTTTTTGGTCACATGTGAATGTTTGAAATGCTCAAACTCATTGGGATATCAGACATAAATTACGTTAGCTGACATAAAAAGATTACAGTATTTTTATTTATTTTTTTGCCTTTTTAGAACAGTGAAAGGTTCCCCAGCAACAGAACCTGGAGCATTAGTGATTCCACTCCCCATTACTAAGGGATGGACCTGCTTTTTTCAGTCCAATTTGTGTTTCTAAGCAATAACAAAGCTTTGCTGAGTTACACTATAAAGCCAGGAAATCAGCGCTAATCCAGACATTTTGACTTCCTGGATGGGAAGTGAAACATCTTTAAACTTGTAAAACAAAGTCCAGTGTTTTGGGTTTTTTTTTACTTTTTAAAACTTTTTTGTAATTAATGGTTCACACATAAACATATCCAGTTGGTAGAATGGCCAAGTCAAAGTATAGACCTAAATCCAATCGAGAAACTGTAGAAAGTACCGAAAATTGCTGTTCACAAACACTGTCTGTCCAACCTTACTGAGCTCAAGCTGTTTTGCAAGGAAGAATGGGCAGAAATTTCAGTTTTTCAACATGCAAAACTGAGAGACACATCCCAAGCAACTTGCAGCTATAATCACAACAAAAGGTGGAAATGCAAAGTATTGACTCAGGGGGGCTGAATAGTTTTGCACACCCAATTTTTCAGTTTTTTTATTTATTAACAGTGGTGTCAAAAATACGCACATTTGTTTTTTTAGTATAGATACTGCAGCTTAAAAACACTCTGGTAAAAGTTGAAGTATCAACTGGACCTCTTTACTCAAGCTAAAGTGAAAAAAAAATGATGTGCTCCAAAAGCTCAATTTTTCGACTACTTCGTAAAATTCTTTGAGATAGGGCCAAGGATGAGGGAGGTCTTGTTGGTCTCCATCTCCCGATACGCTCTCGCTTGTGTCCAACCTTTCAGACATTTCAACATCTTTTTTCTGAATCCAACATTGTAGCATGGCATAGACAATTGTGTTTGCAGTTTGAAGAACACCTGCTTGCTTCTGATGATTTCCTTTAGCTAACCAATGAGTGTTTGCGTTATATGACTCATCCAATTACACTAGTTTTCACTAGATGTGGATGGCGCCAATGTATTTTTTACTATATTCAAAAAAAGAGTATTCAAAAACATTTCGGTTAGTGGAAAAAATTGCAGGGGGGGATTTAAGAAAAAGTCAAATCAACCAAAACTTTCGTGACCTCTATGCAGTACCTCCGTGGACCCCCTAGGGGTCACAGACCCCCTGTTTAAGACCTCCGGAGTAGAGGTCAGAAGTAGCAAGAAAAACAAGTAATGGAGTAAAGTATATATACCTAAAAAGTGTACTTAAGTACAGTAACAAAGTATTTGTACTTCATTACTTGAGACCTCTGTTTATTAATAAAAGAATTACAATTTTATATATTTATGACTGAAGTCTGAAAAGTGGCAAAAGGTAAAAAAGTTTAAGGGGAGCAAATACTTTTGAGAGGCACTGTAACTCAGAACCATCTGGTATGTCCTGCTGGGTGATTTGAATATAAAATTATATGGAATCAAAACCCCATCATCAACCATTTAATGTATTTCTGTGTACATCCCCAGCTGATCAGAAGGGTACAACTAAATCAGAACCCAATCATCCAGGTGATGTAGAAGCTTGAAAGGTTCAGTTTAGACAACTGGACATGACGTTTTCTAGAAGACGTTTCCCCTCTCACCAGGAGGCTTTTTCAGTTCTAACTAGTGGTGGGGAGCAGTTTATTAATCTCAGTGCTCCCTACCACTAGTTAAAACTGAAGAAGCCTCTTGAAACTGAATCTAGCCTGCTTGAGCCTTTGTTTCAACCTTTAACGGTACGATGTCCTAACCTTCCTGCTGTCTGCCTGGAGTTGTATGAGTAATACCACAACATGCAGCCCAAAGAGGTATTGCTTGGATAGAGAGAAGGTCATGTTTCCTCTCTTCCTCAGAAGAGACAAGCCCCTTGAGGACCATTGACTCTAGAATGAAGCCCTCCTACTGGTCCTGGAAGGTTACCAGCTGTTGTTCTCAGTCTTTACAAATTTCCTATTTTACACCCACTATACAGACTCAGTGTACAGTGTAGTTTTGCAGAGGCTTCCTGATTCTCACCAGATGCAGATTTAAGATAAATCTTGAGCTGAGTCTCGTATATCACGTATATCTCGTATATTTGTGTGGCCGTTGTGTAGTTCATTACAAAGACAGTGTTAAAGATTCACGGGAGGTCACAAAACACCTAAAACAATACCTATAACAGCCCAGGCTTGTTTTAAAAGAACATCAAACATTTGAATAGAGACTGTCATAATTGGGGCTCATTGTTCAATCAAAAAGTTTCATATACAAAAATTGTGTTTCAACAAGATACCGGTATATATAATCAACTAATGAGGCTGGAACTGTTAGGATCAGAGCTTGTCTTTTTTTTCTTTTTGTGGAAGCAGAATGTTTTTATAGTATCGTTTAACTTCTCTAGAGTTCTCATTTGTAATAACTGACTCCAAGATGTGACTTAGAAATTAGAAATACTTTGGGTTTCACAGCTCCACTATATTTGCAATAGCTATTGTTTATCTTACACATTGATTTAAAATGTCTCCTTTTGTTGACTGTGATTTAGTAATAAAACACTCATCTGTGAATAACGGACTGTATTTTGTATCATTACAATTATTTTCCAGTTGGTTTAAAAGAGATGAAATCTGAGATCTTAGTTTTGCGTCAACAGAGTATGATTCATGTCTTTTCCTAGAACTATACTATAATTCAATATATTAATTTTATTTATCCCTCTATTGAGTAGAGATTGTGTTATTAGGAAGATCGTAGTCACCCATTCATAAAAATGTATTATTGTCTGCTTGTTTTGGGTCAGCTCGGTCAGGATAAAGTGTGTTTTGTTTACTTTAGGTTGTAAACTTGAATTAAAGACTTAGGGACGATTTGCCACTGTGACATTTGATTATTTTAAATACCTTCAAACATTCTGCTTAAGCTGGAAAGAAAGTTTTTAATATAATTTCATGAATAATGTTAGCCATCAGTATGTTGCTCAAACACAAGCAAAATCATAGGACAGCATAAGAAATATTAATAAAGTATTTGCATTTCGTGCTCATAGATCATTCCAAGGTTATAAGCACAGGTTCAAACTTAAAAAAAAAAAACACACACAATAAGTATAACAGGACACTTATTGAAAACTGCTAAAAATTACAAATCTGGAAGAAAGATATAGCTTTCATCTAATTTCCTATCAGACATTTAAAAAAAAAGGGGGGGGGGGGGGGGGAGGCTCTCTCTTTTTGGTATGATTACTGAACAACACAGCCAAGGCCTTTTAAAAATGTTTCATCACTGCCTAATTACGATTCAGTTATACATTACCTATTTTAGTTTCCACAAAAGATTCTGAGAGGAATCATAGAGAAGTCAAAATAGACACGAAAAATGTCTTCTGTCCTAAATCGGAGAATCCAGCACACTGTCTGTGAAGGCATGTGCCACCCAGAAACATTACACAACATTAGAAGAAGAAGGGGTTAAATAACAATTAATTGTCCAAAAAAGCTTTCCACATGGCTTTCCAAGGAAGACATATGAAGTTCTAGCAAAAAAATGCAAAAAATTGTATTCCCTTACAAGAACTAACACACAACTATCTTAGATTTTTCTGAGGAATTTAAGATGAACAGAGCAGAGTTTAACTCGTGGTTAATTGCTGATGCAATTAAATAACTAATAGAAAATAATTAAGTGAAATGATGATTAAGATAAACGTGTAAAATGATTATGAAAACAGGAAAATGGTAATAAAATTATTGTGCAGGTAAAGAAAGTTGGACTACCAACTTAACAAATGATGTTTAGATAGCACAACAAGGCAACTCTAAGCAAAATGACTTTCAATCTTGTTTTAACCCATCTCGGGGTTTCAGCACTTTTACAGTTTTCTAGGAGATTGTTCCAGATCAGTAGAGAATAAGAACTAAATGCTGCTTCTCTATGCTTGGTTCCAGTTCAGGGAATGCACAGTATACTTAATCCAGAATATCTGAGAGGGCTGGATGGTTGATACACTGACAGCACGTCTGTAATTTATTAAAGAGATAAGCTGTTTATTGGCTTATAACTCACGGATGTATTTTGATAGTCTGTTGTCTGAAATACATTTGGTGAGCCTGTAAAAGGACTTGTTGGGTGATGTACTCTACTTTCTTAGCTTTAGTGAGGACGCAGACAGCAGCACTGTGGATTGACAGCAGTCTGATTTACTTTTAAGCAGTAAAGACACCATGGTAGTAATCAGCTTTACTAAAGATAATGATATCAATTAGTTATAGAAGCAATACAGCTAATAACAAAAAAAGTATTTAAACTTAGTCTGCACAGTGAGTTAAGATCACATGTTCAGCTTCAAGGTAGACTTTCACAGCTGGCTCTTTATGCCCTTGACCAGATAGGAAGATTTTTGTAATGTGGGGATGATGGACCCTGATGCCAGTACTGTATTTCACTCTTAGGACAACATATAAATAAAAACTGTCTGAAGTGTAGTATGGGCACTGCTCATCGACATTCCTTTGAAAACACCAGTGACTACGTGGTGACAGAAGTTATATTATCATATATGTGCATTCACATATTTACAGTTTAAAGCATGCTTATTGTAAGATATAAACATTCTTAGTAGGAAAACAGTTTTTATAATTGCCTTTTAAAGTTTGTTTTAAACCATAGACTGTTCTCACTGCTGCCCTCTGGAACAAGGCTTTGCAGCATTCGCTGCAGGACCAGCAGATTCTGCAACAGCATCTTCCCCACTGCCATCAGATTGTTGAAACTCTAATTAGGTCTCTGCATCAGAATCGTTAACATCATATTTACACCACCAACATGGCAGATTTTTTTTCATAATCCCTTTAAATTGAACACAATTCAATTTTCTACTGCATTTTGCACCATATGTATTTATGTTGCACTGTACTGAACCTTTCCATATCAATGCCTTTAGCACCATGACTTTAAACTGGTTTTTCTTTTCCTCCTAAACTGTCTACAGTCTTGATCACTGTTGCATTTTATAAATGGTATTGTTCATTGAGTGATGTAAGGTGTTCATTTCACTGTTGGAAGCTGTACGCATCAAAAATTTAATTTTGTATACACTGGGTACACAAGATGATAATAAAGTTTGTCTACATTTCCATTAAATGAAAGTCTCAAAACATAACCTTTTTCTTAAAGAGAATGTTAGATTAAAAAAAAAAAGCTTTTTGTTTAATTAAACAGCCGTTATGCATGTTTATTATTAAACTTTACCTGAGAAAAGGGGGGATGAAATGCCATGTTGAAAAAAAAGAAATGCATTTCTTTGTCTGGCCTGGCTTAGATTAAGTGTATGATTTACAGCCGCTTGCAGTATTAGAGTCAAATAGAAGCAAAGTAATCAAGCCACAGTGTGGCTATAAGTCATGGGCACTCTGTGTGTTAATAGAACTACTGAAGAGTGAGGAGCACAGTTATAAAGTTCACAAAGATCATGCTCATTGCCCACACTAATCAACACCAACTGTAGGCTAAGCTGTGTTTCTGGTGAAAAACTCAGCTTCAAATCCAACCACTCTTCCTGACCTCCTCTCTAAGTGCTTTACCTCTCTGCACTTCCATTATCACCACTGAGACAGACCATTTCTATTTGTCAGAGATAACTTGTAACTAATAAAAACAACAAACACTGGGTATTTCGACTATAAACATTTTCTACTTTAATAGTGACCTTAATTTTCTTTTAATTATAGAAATTTCTGTGCAAAAGTTTTAAGCCCTTCTGTCCTTAATGGAATCTTTAGGTCGTTTAAAAGGATTTTAGATATAAAGTGGAGGATGATCTTTTTCTGGGTGGATCATCAAAATAAGTAGTCCTCCAAATTGTCAATCATTCTGGTGATATTTCAATCTGAAAAACTCACACCAAGAGAAAAGATGATTAGGAGAAATTTATTGATAGAATTACTTTAGTCTTTGGTGCTCAGACCTCGGCAGGAAACATAGCACTGAATTTTGATAGATATGCATGAACAGGAGAAAAGAATAGGGCTGTTTCCCCCCAGGCCTTAAACTGGTGGTGGAGGGGAGATGATGAAGTTGGTCAGTCTGTAGACTGCTGGTTAGCGAGACGGTCTGCTGAGCTTTATGGGGAAATCCACTGGACTGCGTGAGCTGATACTAGAGCTTCACTCAAGGACCTGGAAGATGGAAGTCCAGTTGGATGACACAGGTTGAGAGACCCTGTCCTTGATGAGCAAGCATGAAGTGACAGGGGAGAGAAAAAACTCCCTGCTGGGAAGAAACCTCTGGCAGAACCAGGCTCAACATAGCAGTCTTCTGCCAGACTGGTTGAGATGAGACAGGGAACGTAGTAAGAGTGGGAGGAATGAAACTGATGAAGTTTTAGTTACAATGGCGGAGGAGGGGCTGGAGGTGGGTTGAAACGGGGTCATATGAATGAAGTCACACAGCGCAACCACCGCCTGCGCACAGGAGTAGACAAGTACGGACGGGAGGCCTTTTAAGATGAACTTTGGATGCCGATTGGCTTTCGCGGAGATGTGGTTCAAAGCTGATCGGCTGTGTCGCAGGTGGATGTAGAAAAGCAATAAGTTTCTTCAGTTGAACTTCCGCCTAGGCTCCATGTTTACGTAAGGCCATCCTACGTGCTCAACCCCATTTTCACTTAACGATGGTGAGTCTGACATAGTAGAAACATTGCAAATCCTTTGGAAAGCAATCTTGTATGAACGATGCAAACTGCAACTTTTAAACAGAGCATGCACGAGGAGAAATTGGCTCATGCATGCTCTAGCAGGCGTTTAATAGGCATTCCCTCTTGGGAGCGGGTACAGGGTTGTGGATGTGCATCTTTTTTTTAAGGTGGGGAGGACGGGTCCTTTAAAATTTCACAAAAATCCTCCACCATACCTTTAATAAGTTAAGATTTTCAGGTTTTCTAAAGGTTTTGCAAAGCTTTTCTTTGGAATTGAGGATTATTTTTAGTTCATTTCCTGTCCAGTCCTAGACAATTACCAATGAATAGTTTCTGAAAGTCCAATGTAGAAAAAAAAAAAAAGTATCGAGGCTTAAAAAAAATTTGGGTAGGGACATGTCCCTACCAAAATTTTGGAAGGACCTATTTGTCCCTACCAATAATTGGATGTAAACAACATGTTTATAATTTACTATACAGCAGCCGCTTCTTTTCCTCTCGCAGCTTCTCTGCCTGGTAGCTGCCGCTGCCTGCTCTTTCCTGCCCCTTTCACATAGCAGCGCATCAACTGTGCTGCGCGGTTTAACTCTCTGATTATTCGGCCTTAAGTTCCGCCTTCTCTCTTTCTGATTGCGTGTTTTCTAGATCCCAGCTCTCGCTGCAACCGTAAGCTGGAATGACCCAGATGCAAAAAAGTGCAATGTTGCAAGGAGTTTTGTGATATCTGGTATTGCGTGGGTCCTCCTTGTTGCTGGCTCCAAATCCATTCGGAGTTCCCCCAACAGCTCCAAAATGTCAATGCTGGATAAACGATATGTTTTGATGATCGTTTCCTCGTTCATTCCAAAAATATTCACACAGAGTGAAAAAATGCGTTCTCTGCGTCTCCTTGCTTCATTTCCATGTCTCCTTCTTGCGACAATAACCGCTGCCATGTGTGCGCAATTACGCATACAGACCATTTGCACCTTCTTTTGAAACATGTAAAATATAGAGTCAGATACCGTTAGCAAAATTGCTTTCAGGTTTGATAAATCACTTTGCGAGTGCTAAATTAATATATTTACATGTTCTCCTCCCACAAGACGCACTTTTGCGTGTAAACGCCCCATATTGCATATTCATTGCAGAAAAAGTACTAAATGGATAAGAGGCGCTATTTAGCACGTTTTAATGACCAAATCCTTTTAGCACGCGGTTGATAGATCAGTTTGTAAATTTTTTAGCATGCGCAGTGAAATAGCTCACGTTTTTATACACGCAAACCTTTGATAGATCCAGCCCTCAGTGTCAGTTCCTCTTCTAGTTCCAGTGCACATGTAAATACAATACATTTATTTGCCGTCCCTTGAATGTATTATTTTGCATGATCCAGAGAGAGCATATTAGATTAAAAAAGATAAGAGTGGGGTTTACCTCTGCACAATTCTCTATCTTCAGAAGAAAACACAGGATAAATCAACATATTATAGACTTTCTTTGGTTAAACAGACTGTCTTAGTCGCAGGTAAATTTAAATGCAATCCTTTTCAAAGTGGAAAAAGTCCTAATTCCACATTCATCAGAGCTAGTTATGCTTTAAATATTGATAAACAGCATCTAGTGCATGTAGTGCTTATAAGATTTGTATTAATGTAGCAAGAAATGCTGCTGTTCTCTTTAAACAAAATGAGCCCTGAAGCTCACATTAAGCATAAAAAAGAGCATGCATATTTTTTGCAAAGGACCAATGAAACTGAAGAATAGTGTCCCTACCAAAGTTGAAATCAAACCTACGCCCTTGCTCTCACCAACAGACTTATAGAAAATATGCAACATCTTCCTGCAAACACTGATGGGCCTAAGCTTTCTCAATAAGTACAATCTGCTCCGTCCCCTCTTGTAGACATCTTAACAGTTTTGTCTTTAGTCCAATCTGTTGTATATACAGTAGTACCTGCTCTGATCCCCTCAGCTATCTGGATTTTATATATTTATTTTAACTGCTTTCCAAAAGAGACTGAACATAGTCAGAGATGGCTGTCAACGATCAGAAGGGCTGACTAGACGCAGACTGTAGCAGCCATATGTAGTGTGCATTTCATATTAGATGAGTTTCAAAAGTCAGGAGAGCTACTTCAGGCTGCCGTCTACTGGATTTAATGCGTTGTACAATATTTTCCCCCCAGAAAATTAAGTGATTAGATTACACTGATTGGACACCTTGTGAAAGAAGTAGATTTGATATTAAGATCTGAAGATTTTCCTACAGACATTACAGTTGTGTTTAGCTGTTTACATAGAGTCAGCAGAACCATGCTTTTTTTAACATTTGCTTTACGTAGGAATATCTTGTTTTTCGGATTGAATATTTTCCTGTAGAGTAGTCAACCATTTTATGACACAGACGTTAAAAAGGATTCAACGCTTCAAAAAGCCTAATTTTGCCATCACTAGCGTTCAATACTCAATATGGTGGTCGAAAGGTAGAATCTTCATGACGTCACGCTTCTAAAATGCATCTATATGATCATCAATTGATACATACTATTTAAGCCCCTCCTTTTTTCTCACATCACTCATTCAGAATCCGATGACTACAAAGTGATCCACCAGATTTCCTGTATTCGGCTCCTTGTCTATCTCTTATGCAAATGGCAAATGCAGAGTCATCCAAGAGTTTTTCTTGTATTTAGAGTCAGAGGTGTTTATAGTGAGAAAAAATGGTGAGAGCAAGTTTCCCTTTGGTGCTCCTATGTTGCTGACTACCTAGCTAGATGTCTTACCCATTAGTCTCAAATCTGAACTGAATAATGTATTCGATTTATTGGCTCTGTCAGACTTTTATCTGTCCAGCCCTCTGTCTGAAGCCTGTGGTCTGCTTTAACCTTGAATACACACGTCTGCTGCTGTTATGCTGGAACTTTCCTTTCAGATTCTTCCTGTAAACCTTCTTGTCTGCACAGGTTGCACCTGATGGATCCTCCTTCAGATATGTAACCAATAGGCCAGGCTTCCTCAAAATCACTATGTTGGTGCTAAACTTCTGTCTGTGTTTAACATTTAGCATTTTTTATTAATTCAGGTAAGTGTCTCCTTGATTTGCAGATGAACATTTAGAAGAAATGAAACAAAACAACTAAAAATCCCTCTGAATTTAGACAGGTACTAGCGTGAAATTTGTTAGGGAACATGATGGCCAACGTTACCCAAAGAAATATTTGCTTAGTAAATAAAAAGATTTATTAAGATTAAAAGATCAAAAGAAAGTGTTGAGACCTTAAAGCCAATAATAAATAAATAAAGGCTAAAAATGATAAGATGATGTCCAATGCAATGAACATGGCTTGTGAATTTATGTTAAAAATAAAATGCACTTCTTCACCTTATATCCCTTTCTGCTAATCAAAGTACTTCAATGATTATATTATTAAATTAAATTCTATACAATTCAGTTTATGTTTATAGCACCAGTTCATCACAGATGTCTCAAGGCACTTTACAGAGACAATACAGGCAGAATAGTTAGAAGTTTCTGTCAAGGAAAACCAGTTGATTGTATCCACCCAGTGATTTGGAAGACATGTTCCTCCTGGATGAGCTTGCAACGGCATATGTTCTACAAGTGTCATTAAAAAAAAATAAGTTGAAGAGAAACAAAATCTGACTAATTTTAAATAGTTTTATTGACATCAACATGGACTAGAACGTAAACCCAGGGTATTACACAGTCATGTATTTAAAGTAAGACTTTCTTTAAGTAATCTAAAACTTTGGATATGTGCAACTAAATATGGAAAAAAAATTTGTATTCAAACAGTTGTTACATTTTCAGGACATAAAAATCTAACTTAACTCAAAAAAAAGTTGATATAACATTTAGAGACAAGTTTTTGTGCCATACAGTAATTTGGATTTTGCAAAATAATTAAACAGTTATGACAGGACACAAGCCCAGGGTATTATTATTTGAATGAAACTGTCAATAAAATAAAACCAAATCAAGATGGTATTTTCTTAACATGCTCTCTCAACATTGGATCATAATTATATGATAACAAACTGTCACTTGTAAAAACAAAACAAGCTTGAAATATATTTTTTATATTTTATTTGTTTGTTCTACTGTTTGGAAATATCAGTACCCTGATTTCTTGTTATCTTAGTGCAATGAGGCAATTAAACAAGCTTATTGTCTATTTCTAAACATATAGAAAGGATTTAGGACCCTGTGAGTTTTGTTTAAATTTTATGTGCTTCTGCAAAAGCATCAAAGTTAAATTTTAATTACTGCACTTAATACATTTAAGATCAGACTGAGAGCATTTAATATGGCCTCCTTAAATTGTATTTGTTTGTTTTTTTGAATGGTATTTTAATTGTGTAGTGTTAATTGTGATGTAACATGTGCTGTGTGTGGCCCATGACCCCCTTCAAAAATTGGTTTTAAAAAATTTAGTTAAACAGTGACAAACACAAACATATTCCACACTAATGGATTTTTGATACTGCTTAAAAGTTGAATACCATCTAAATAAAAAACATACATGTTTTTAGGTGCAGTGTAATAATAAAAAAAAAAGAGTTTTGACTGCTTTTATCAGTCACTGCAAAACCATCCTACATCTACTGTCATAGATTATCTCATATCTATGCTGGTATGGCTCAGAATGTTTAAAACATTTTATTGACAACAGAAATCTTGAATCTAAAGAGATGTGGGAGATTTCTGGTAACTGGGATAATATGCAGGAATATCAGCCTGGTGTTAATAAAAAGCTGCAGTAGCAAAAAAGTATTTTCAAGGAAAGGATTTGTTTAGACATAATATGTGTGCTGTCATGAGCGATACAGAAAAGGAGGGTAAGGAGGAGAGGAGGAGGGAGAGTGGAGACAATTTGAAATAAAAAGTATAGGCAAAGATGGCAGAGAAAAGAGCTGAAATTAATAAACGCTTTGAGGACATGAAAAAAATGTGAAACAGATCAGAACTTAATGAAGGATTGAAACAGGTAAATTCCTGTGACAATATGATAACCCTCCTGTCACGTCCACCGCCTTCCTCCTTCCCCCCTTTGAGTACTTTTCAATCCACCAGATTTCCTACAAGCTATAGAATAAATAAATGTATGAATGAAGCTATACGATTGTTATTTGCCTTCCAAATAATCTGTATTTTATTAGAAAATATTTTAGGACAAACTCTTAGTAACACAGCACCCCATAGAAAAACTTGGGCCCATGGTAGAAGAACTTACCGTAATAAGTGAATTAAACCACTAGAAAACCTGTTGATGTTAACAATGCAAAATTGACAATTTTAGAAAAAAAAATAAGCTTAAGGTTCATTACAGAAAATTAAGGTTTATACTGTAAAATATGGGGAGCAATGTTGGAGAGTTCCTGTGATTTATAAGAAAAGAACACTGCGAGTCAATGTGAGTGTAGAAGGGGGTTTAAGTCTCTATATATTCATTGGTTGGCTAAACTTTAGATTGAATGGTCATATTATTTGCTGATGGTAATTGGTTTTCCCAAATGGCTGCTTCCCTTACTACACACACACTAACAGACACACACTTTTATATAACTACACACTGTAATAAAGGTTAGGACAAAGAAGATGTAATTTTAGATAAGAGGGGAACAAAGCCAACACACTTGCCAAACACACAAGCATGCCAAACTACACTAACATTCATTTATAGATGTGTGCGTGCGTCTGGAACTTCAGTGATGAATAGGCTAGGGAGGCACACTAAGTCAAAAATACATTAACATGAAAGACTGTTTTCCATTTAACTTAATTTTCACTGAATATTGACCAGGTTCAAGTAGGTCTTAAAGTCTGTCAAGAAGACGTTAATCAGTCATCTTCAACATGTGTCCATGGTCATCCAGAGAAGTGGTCTGTTCCATAAAACATGCCCTGATTATGGTAAATATACCACATTATGCAAAAGGATTCATACAACCTGAAACTTTTCCACATTTTAAGTGACAACCACTAGATTTAGTGTATTGGATATTATGTGATGGACAGACGCAAAGCTGTTTGTTTGTTTAATAATGTGTAAGGTAGATTTAATGTTGTCTCGTCTTACCATGATGAAACCTGATTACACATCATCAGTCTGGTAAAAGGTGCCAAAGTCTTTTAAATTAGATGGAGGTAAATAATTTATAACCGGCCTTCAGAAAAGATATTTGGGCATATGACTCACAACGTGTCCCTCTTTTTTCCATTCTTTTCTAATACCAGAGATTACAGCCTCTTCCCAAGATCAGGTATGATGGTATGTCCAATTAAATGAATCTAGCATTCTATAATACCATAACTTTGCCTAAGCTAGATTGATATGTTTAGATCAATTTGACTTCTATACAGTATCCATCTGCAATGGCTTCTGTGGACAAAGTTTGTAAAAGGGAGGAACACGTAGTAAAAAAAATCTCATTCCATCGTGTTCACCGGCTTAGAGGTAAGAGACCCAATAACAACCGACCTAAAGCTAAAGTTGCTCAATTTGAGCACTATAACCAAAAATAATATGTAAAACTTCAAGGCAAAGAGCAGCGAGGAACACAGCGTTATTGATCAGAGAGAAATTCTCGAAGAAGATTTCTGCTCCAGATTAGAAGAAAATATCCAAAGATCATGTTTTATGTTACATATATATATATATGTTTTATATTACATTTTATGTAAACGGCTTTACAGGAATCAGGAAAAAACTGCATAGCTTTATTAAAGAAAAAAATATTTGAAACCTTCATACATATATATTTTTTAAAAACAATAAAAAGACTCGATTATTAGATCAAATTTGTTTGCCGGTAACTGTTATTAATATAAACCACAGATTAGTATGATGCTGCACGGTGTATGTGATCAGATCAGAACCTTTTGGCATCTGTGTCTACTTTCTCCCATACTGTCTGTCTCCTCTCTTTGTCTCATACATTCACTGTCAGACACAAACACTTCTACTTCCTCTCTTCATTTTTCTCTGTATTACTGCTGCTTATAACCCTTCCTTTAAAACAATATCTGGACAACCGTAGGCTTTGAACATGATTTCAATGGATCCCATATGCTTCTAGGTTGGTACACGCTGCCACTCACGCTTCAATATGGGTAAACTAAGGTTCATCACATGGAATGTGCATAGAGCAGACACCAAAGAGAAAAGGTTGAAAAAAAACTAACCAGCTTTCAAGATGACAGGCAGATGTCGTCTTAATACAAGAGACTCATAAATCAGCTGCAACTGAAAATGGTCTTAAATCAACTGAATTCCCTAATGTGTTCTCTGCCTGCTATAACACTAAGAGGCGTAGCTATCTTAATTCACAAAAATATACATTTCCCTGTATTGACATTAATACACATGTATAGATCAAGAGGGTATATGTATAACATTGAAGATATCTGTAGATAATCAAAACTTTTTTATTGTTAGATTTACACCCCAAACTTTGATAAGCCCTAATTCTTACACCCCTTCCTCACAGGTATGTTGGAATATTTATATATTCACCTATTATTAGGGGGGAAATCCATAAATAAAAGGCTTTACATAATGGCAATCAATAGGTAAAGTTAATCAGTAAATTAAGGATTTTGGACTTTCTGATGCATGGCACCGTCTTCACCCTTACGGCAGGGAATATACTTTTTTTCACATGTACATCACTCTTACTCTCGTTTAGATAATGTTCTAGTCAGCAGCTCAATGTTGACTAACATCCCAGGCAGCAATAAATTTACCCTATAGCTGCCTGTTTTAAACTGGAAATTAAGAAGGGTAATATTAAGAGTAAAGGCTGGAGGTTTAATACATCATTGCTTGAAGATGTGGATTTTATTTAATATTTTAAAGAAGCATGGGCTTCATATTTAAAATATAATGATCTCAAAAGGAACATCAGCATCTTTGCTGAGGGAGGCTTGAAAGGCATTGAGATGTAAAATAATGCCTTTCTCATCACATAAAAAAAGAAACCAACAATTGTAACATAAGCTTTAAGTAGTATTGCCTTATACTGAGTTGTACCATTGCTTGTGGTGTCAGCTGTAAGATATGGACTTCCAATCCTGAGAATGTTGGTTCAATACCCATCTTAGATTTTGAAAGATGTGTTAATACGTACCAAGCATTTTGGCTAATGTGATTAATTTGTATTGATTTGCCCTTATACAAATATAGATTGGGTAAAAACACTATATATTATAATTAAATAATTACAAAATAACAAATAATTAAAACCAAAAACTGTGGAAAAACTATTATTTTTGAATAAAAATTACTAACAACTTCTCTTGTCATTGCCCGATTTGTACTAGCACTTTCACTGTCTGCCTGAGCATATTTCACTAAAATGGCAGAAATACAGTGCACCTTAAATGATTGTTCTCTAAGACTTTTGTTCTCAAGATTTTATCATACATTTTTATTATAAATTATACACACCAATTATTAACAATTTCAAAGGAACATAAATGAGGAAAAAAAAAGAAGAAAATTAATAGCAAAAAATCAAAGATTATATCACTAACTGTAGTTATGCACTGCACTTGCACATCTTACCAGAACTACTGACAATCATAAAACCAGCAAACATCAAGGAAAACTCACGTGGGGAGCCAGAGATGAGGAAGCAACTAACAATCAACAAGGAACCAGCACTGAGTGACTGCAGAGGTGGTGTATATAAGGGGAACAGAACAAAGGATGTGCTAATGAGCTGAATATGGAGCAGAGTGGAACTAACTAGAAGGAAGCCAAGGGGAAAGGAAACAAGCACAAAGGGGCAACAGAGAGTAAATAAAGACTGCTTGAATATAAAATAAACCAAAGATCAACAAAACAGAATAACTGAAAACTAAAAGTCCCAAAAGGGGAGAACCAAAACAATTACAGGCAAAATTCACGTCGGTATCTCTTTTAAATACACGCAATATTGAGCATGACATCAATTAAGAGTAAACACGTTTATTCTACTAAGTAAACTGCATTATTAACTCTAGATATCACTTACTTCGATTTCCACGCACACCAAGCAAATGAGGTGGAAAGAAACAGTGAACAGCAACTGATAACAAAACAAACTTTAACTATAAACTCAAATGCAGCTCTTTTCTCATCTCTGCCTGCTCTGTCTGTCTGCTGCTTTCTGACTACCTAAGCGCCCCTTAAAGAGCCGCCAGCAGACTTCTCCACAGATGGGATGGTGTGAACGTGACTAGGTGAATGTGAATTTATCTTTGTCTGCTTGTCAGGTTGAGTGTTTGCCTCCCTCCACCTACTGGAACATTGTCCTCAATTCAGCTTTTCAATGAATTGAGGAAGCATGTTTCTCTCTTCAACCACCAACAATTTAGAAAACGCGCATATTATTCCTTCTGGCTCCAGCCTCCAGGTTAGTAACCTTTCACTGTGAGCCTTTTGCTGGTCTAGGCTGTACAGTAGCACAGCACCTTGGTCACCTCTATCAACCACCGCTCTAACTACTGCCCCCCATCTTCATTTCAAAACATTGTTGAGACAGGGTCTGCATGTCTGTTTTCAGGCTGTCAAGTTTACCTACCGTTGAGTAATTTAATTTCCCAGATTCACCTTGTCCCTATTGAGGTCTTCTTTGTAAGCTATTGTTGTTATCCGTTCAAGGCTATGTCCTCACCCGCAAACTGGATGCGCATCTCACAGCTGAACTCGGTAAAGCAGAGGTGAGCCGAATCAGCAATTTTTTTGAAAACGTTTTGGACTTCAACCTAAGTACCTCATGTGTCGTTCACATGTAAATAAACAATATTATTATGGCTTTCAATTTGGTTTGCTATATTTATCAATACTAACCACACAAGTTTGAGCATATTTTTTTTAACAATACTTCCCTTGCGAAGGAGGGATTTGAATAATTCTGGCAACGGCCGAACCTGATGAGCGTACACGCAGAGGAGGGACAGAGATGAATGCATCTGATTGTTTTTTTGCCTTCAGTCCAAATGGCAGGGATTGGTCAGTGTTTTTAGAAGCTTTCAGCTCTCACTGACATCAGATTTTTTCGTTCCTTTTACTGAATACATAAGGTATTGACCACTCTCAGGATGGAAGCACCACATCAATATAACAAAAAGTATTTCTACTGTTTTTTTAGCCCTTATGTCAGCAGAATACATACTTGCATTTGTACTAGTGTGTGCAGCTTCGGCTTTAGCTTTCATTGTCAGGAAAAATTTATCTTTGTTTTTTTCAATGTTGTTTGGTTATAAGCATTTCTTTTCCTTCATTGTGGGTTTTCTCTCTGAGTGATATTATGCTGTCAAGTTGATTAGAGGGATTTATGTCGTCAACTCGGGAGAGAGATTTCTCGAGTGTCTGTCGGAATTGGAAAATATCAGATACGAGTGGTGAATGGGCCAAAAAGATTGGATTTGAGGGCATTCACCTGCAGCTTAGAACCATCTTTACTACAATTCAGTTTAGCAACATCAATTATATATCAGGATTTTAACAAATCCAATCCTAAAAAAGTAGAAAAGAAGAATGTGTAAGACAAATGTATCATCAAAAATATGAAGAATTGCAAACATTTCTTGTTATATGTCACCAATGCTGTCTCATCTCTCTGTTAAAAACCCAATAACATGGTACTGCTGAAGCTCTTTAATGAGATAACTAATTTGTTTGCATATTTATGGATGTCTGGTCCAAAGATTTGTAAAAAAAAAAAAAAAAAAAAAGGCCAGAATCTCTGGTTCTAGAAATCCTTAATGAGAAGAAGAAACCCACTGTACAGGCCAACAGATCTGCATTATATTTTAAATACATGTCATTGGGAAATTCTCTAGATAAGTATATTTATTATATCTATATGAAATTTGGCAATGTTATTAGGATGAAATACATATTATGCCCAACTGAAATAACATTCCTATTGCAGACCAAGGTTAAATATGTGAAATTCCAGATTTATTGCAGTAATTATATTTTTCCCAGGGAAAGTTTCCAACTTTTGAAAGTTCCATAATGTTGCAATCCCAGCGGCAAGATATAATACTGTAAGTGATGTTGAAACAAAAATGCAAATTGAAAATATACTTTTTCAATGCACCATAAATACAAGAAACCTCATTAAGATTAACATACCTTAAATGTCTTGTATTATTATTCTTAAGGAAAACATGATACCTGATAAAAAACGAACAAGTGAATATTAAAGTTACATTTAAGACATTACAAAAAATTTCATTAATTAAGGCTCAAAAGCCCAGAAATCCTTAGTAGATTAAATTAAATAAATTCCAAGTGCCCACTGCCCAGTAGCTCAGCAGTAATAAACCAGATAATGTCCAAATGAGTCCATTTGTGTATACAGCAGGACACCAAAGAATCCAGGCTGAACTAATGTGTGTCAGTGATATTTTTTGTGTTTCATTTTAATGGTTTGTACTTTTCCTCTGCAAATTGAGATCAGTGAAAAGAAAAAACAATATTTCTCCACAGATTACTTCCGAGGCATGCTTTTCTTGGATTCCTAATGACATGTAAACAAAAGATTACATAACTACAGCATGTTTTGCATCATGTCCATTTGGTCCTGTAATCACTTAAAAAAAATGAGAGAATGTAAGTGCACTTGACGAGGTTGTTATCACTGAATTAATCCAATTTTGTGAAATGACAGTGCATGAGAGTCTCCTGTCTGTTTTGAGCTTAAACTGATTTACGATGGTGTAGCTAGGGCTACCTAATTGGGCTCATTCTGTGCTTAAAGCACCCCAAGTCAACAGTAATACCGGTGACAGGAGTGTCATGATAGGTTTCATGATGTTCTTTGATCAAGAAGTTGTCAACATGGATTGTGACAGATGACGGTCTGTGACATGTGGAGAGGCCTTACATGATGAGGGTGCTTACTGATTCTTTGATGCAGATACACCAGGAAAAAAACTGAACATGTTTTTCTGGTTTTAGAAGCGCCATGATTCCCTTCACACAGAGAAAGATTACAATCTTTGTTATAACCTGTCACCCAAACATAATCTATCAGCAGATCTGTTAATAATCAACTTCTTGGGTAATAGGTAGTGAGGACTTCTCCCTTATGGTTTCCACACTCTTTGTAATGGTTACATAAATAAAGCCCTTCAGTGATTATTTCAGGCTTGCTTTACATTTTGGTATTTACCTTTTAAAAAATCTGAAACTTAAATGTATGGCACTCCAGACTCCCCCACATAGAAATCCTCATTGCGAGATATGAACTTACCTTTATAGAAGAACCTGCTGGCCCTTCTTACCTGGACAGTGTCAGGGTTTGGTTGTGGTTTGAGGACCCAAATGCAGAGGCAGGGAGGCAGAGGTGAGACTTTTGTAGATTTAATGAAAGGTTCACAAACAACTGATGCAGGAAACCAAAAATCCAACATTAAAAAAGTAAAACAAACCAGAACCACGGAGACATCAGGGGAAACCAATCAGAACGAGGTAAGACGAGGTATGACAAGGAACCAGAACTGAGGAACTGCACAAGGAGAGTATTTATGGGAGACTGAAACAAAGAGAGGACTAACGAGCAGATTGGGAGCAGGTGTGAAGAGAGCAGTCTAAGGAGCTGGAGAAAAGGAGACCAACACAAGAAGGCAGCAGAGGGCAACACATAAAAACCTAAGAACTGAAATATAACCAGAAAACACAACAAAATAGGAATTAAACCAATAAAACTAGAAAACATGGAGCAAAGTAAAACTGAATATTCAAAAGAAAACATAACAGAACCAAGACTGTGACAGTTTCTGTGTCTGTTGCCTTGCTCAGTGTTCCACTTTAGGAAGCTGCAACAACATATAGACAATACTCACCAGTAAAACTTACCTGTATGACCAATCTGCAAAGAAAGCATCAATACTTTCTTTCCAATCTTCCTCTGCTACCACTCCCCAATCAGCAGCAAAAAAGAGAACGACCAAAATCGGCCAAAATATAGCAGATATTTACCATAAATACTGACCCACTCAGTATCTTTTTTTCTAAAAAAAAAAAAAAAAAAAAGATATTCTTATCATTTCCTTGAACTGACTTTTATAATTTGTTGAGCAAAGTGGAGACTTGATCTAATCTGAAGACATCTACAGTGGGGCAAAAAAGTATTTAGTCAGCCACCAATAGTGCAAGTTCTCCCACTTAAAAAGATGAGAGAGGCCGGTAATTTTCATCATAGATATACCTCAACTATGAGAGACAAAATGAGGAAAAAAAATCCAGAAAATCACATTGTCTGATTTTTAAAGAATTTATTTGCAAAATATGGTGGAAAATAAGTATTTGGTCAGATACAAACAAGCAAGATTTCTGGCTCTCACAGACCTGTAACTTCTTCTGTAAGAGGCTCCTCTGTCCTCTACTCGTTACCTTCATTAATGGCACCTGTTTGAACCCGTTATCAGTATAAAAGACACCTGTCCACAACCTCAAACAGTCACACTCTAAACTCCACCATGGCCAAAACTAGAGAGCAGTCAAAGGACACCCGAAACAAAATTATAGACCTGCACCAGGCTGGGAAGTCTGAATCTGCAATAGGTAAACAGCTTAGTGTGAAGAAATCAACTGTGGGATCAATTATCAGAAAATGGAAAACATACAAGACCACTGATAATCTTCCTCGATCTGGGGCTCCACGCAAGATCTCACCCTGTGGGGTCAAAATGATCACAAGAACGGTGAGTAAAAATCCCAGAACCACACGGGGGACCTAGTGAATGACCTGCAGAGAACTGGGACCAAAGTAACAAAGGCTACCATCAGTAACACACTACGCCGCCAGGGACTCAAATCCTGCAGTGCCAGACGTGTCCCCCTGCTTAAGCCAGTACATGTCAAGGCCCGTCTCAAGTTTGCTAGAGAGCATTTGGATGATCCAGACGATGACTGGGAGAATATCATATGGTCAGATGAAACCAAAATAGAACTTTTTGGTAAAAACTCTACTCGTCGTGTTTGGAGGAGAGAGAATGCTGAGTTGCATCCAAAGAACACCATACCTACAGTGAAGCATGGGGGGGGAAACATCATGCTTTGGGGCTGTTTTTCTACTAAGGGACCAGGACGACTGATCCGTGTGAAGGAAAGAATGAATGGGGCCATGTATCTGTCATGATTGGTTACAGAGTAAACCCATTATGCAGAACACACACGGAGGCTGATGAAAAGTTTAACAAGGTTTATTGCAAACACAAGCACATGAATATTGCACTGGAACTGGTTCAGGCCTGGGGACAGGTTCACTGGAGTCTGCAGGGATGATAGTTCAGTTAGCACAGGGACTGATGAGTTATGAGTCTTTGAGTTTGCTGAGGAATACCTTGAAGGAGTCCGGGTTTCTCTTTGAGAGAGGTAACTGTTGGGTCCAGAGACTGTTTGTTCAGCAGAGTCCAATAACTGCTTCAGCGTCTTACTTCTGACTTTGAGGGCAGACCTTGATTTGGGTTTCCAGCTCTTAGCCAAGAGCTGCAGGGGAATCCAGAGAAGAGTCTTCAGGTTTGGCTCACGAGGGCAGGCTTGGCAGGTTAAGCTTATCCAGAGCATCAAGGAGAGACAGGATTCCTGTGAGGCAGAAACAAGGAAGAGTTAGAATCTTATCTCAACAGGAGATAGCAAAGATTCTCAGGTTTACTAGGCTCAGGTTGCTAACCAAACTAGATCAACACTGCGGCGTTGAGGCAAGGTCTGAAGGCAGGTTATATAGTAGAGGATCCTCTGATGATGAGATGCGCCACAGGTGTGTTGGGGGCTCAGCTCAGGAGGATCCACGGCGCACTCTGCTGGAGAAAGGTGGTACAGCTCCAGATCCCAACAGTATCGTCACATTTTGAGTGAAAACCTCCTTTCATCAGCAAGGGCATTGAAGATGAAACGTGGCTGGGTCTTTCAGCATGACAATGATCCCAAACACACCGCCCGGGTAAGAAAGGAGTGGCTTCGTAAGAAGCATTTCAAGGTCCTGGAATGGCCTAGCCAGTCTCCAGATCTCAACCCCATAGAAAATGTTTGGAGGGAGTTGAAAGTCCGTGTTACCCAGCGACAGCCCCAGAACATCACTGCTCTAGAGGAGATCTGCATGGAGGAATGGGCCAAAATACCAGCAACAGTGTGTGAAAACCTTGTGAAGACTTACAGAAAACGTTTGATCTCTGTCATTGCGAACAAAGGGTATATAACAAAGTATTGAGATGAACTTTTGTTATTGACCAAATACTTATTTTCCACCATATTTTGCAAATAAATTCTTTAAAAATCGGACAATGTGATTTTCTGGATTTTTTTTTCTCATTTTGTCTCTCATAGTTGAGGTATATCTATGATGAAAATAACCGGCCTCTCTCATCTTTTTAAGTGGGAGAACTTGCACTATTGGTGGCTGACTAAATATGTTTTTGCCCCACTGTATGTATTTCCTCAACCATTGTATGTTCTTTGTGCACATGTTCACGCCAAGTTCCTCCTACAGTACATACCAGGGGCATATGTGTAAAGTCAACTGTTTTCTTCTACTAACTGCCTATGGACATGTGTGTGCTCTTGTTTATAATACATTTTGGGGCCCATTTTCAGGAAAAATGGCATGTTGTTGGAACCACTCCTTGTGGGGCCCAATGCCTGGACCCCACACCAGGAATTGCGGTTTTTGGGACAGGGGACATGTTTAGGACTAAGCTGTGATTTGAGTTTAGGTTGGGGCTAGGGTTTGGTATGAAGCCGAATTGGTAAGGGTAAGCTGGTTAAGATTCTCGGTCATCCAGGTCATAGTCATTCTAAAAAAAAAATAAAATAATAAAATAAAAAAATTCACTGGATTTTGTGTCCAAGTTTAAAAATGTTCTGCTTCAAACCTAGGAAGCTTTTTCAATTGAAAATTTCAGGAATAGCGAACTCAACGCTATTCCTGACATTTTGAATTAAATATAAACAGTGTAGGAGAGACATTGGCAAAAGGCATTGATGTGGAAGGCTCAGAGCAGTGCAAAAGTAAATAAATATATATGGTGCAAAATGCATTAGAAACACTGAGTTGAGTTCTGTTTTGAAGATTCACCATGTAGTGAAACTATAATGTTATCATTGGGATTTAAAGTCTCTATTTGTGACATGCTTCAGAGTTTTTCAGCAGTTCAACAATCTGATGACAGTGGGGAAAAAGCTGACGCAGAACCTGCTGGTCCTGCTGAGTAATGCTGAGAAGCCTCTTCCCAGAGGGCAGCAGGGAGAACAGTCCATGGTGAGGGTGTGAGGGGTCATTGATGAAATGTCTTTAATGGAGGAAAGAGGAGCCCAGATGATCTTCTCTGCTGTTCTCAGCACTCCTCTCACATTCTTCCAGTCTGAGGCGCTACAGCCTCCACACCACACAGTGAGACAGCTGGTCAGAACACTCTCGATGGTGCTTCTGTAGAAGGTGGTGAGGATGGGTGGGGCAGGTGGGCTCTCCTCATCCTCCGCAGGAAGTACAAATGCTTTCGTGCTGTTTTTGATAAGTGAGGTGGTGTTAATAGTCCAGGTGAGGTTGTCTGTGATGTGCACCCCCAGGAATTTGGTGCTGCTTGTCACAAAGGGAAAGTGAATAAATAAACAATAAATTGAATGCTGAGCTTGTTTACGCTGAATCTCAATGCATCAACCAGCTTTGGAAATTAATTTTTTTTTTGTGAGCAAAGCTGTAGCATCAATTCTATGAATTAAATAAATAAAAGAAAAAAACAGACTCCTGGTATACAGTAGCTAGCCTTAGCAGAAAGACTGGCAAAGAACCAAAATTAAAACCATTTGGCCAGCAGAGTATTTTCAAATATGTCAGTGAGTGTGGAAGCTTTAGCCTAAAGCCAAACAAAGGCTATGAGGAGGCGAAATAATGGCATCCTGATGAAATATGCTTAAGGTGAACACATTTGTATTCATTGTGTAGAACATTTCCGCTGTAATTATTCAGACACCATGGAACAGTTGTCTGCCTGTGTGTCTTGTTTGTATTGATCAACTTTTAAATGTATATATTAAAGAGGAGCTGCAGAGGATTCAACCTGCTGTAGTCATAACTGATTATGTTTGGAATACACAGGAGACCCAATTTGACAACAGACGTACCTCTGTTTATCTTTTGCACTCTGAGGTTTTCTATACAAAGAAACCATAATAGAGAATTCATTAAAAAGTCTAATCTGCCAGTTTGGAAGTAAACACCTGTGTGAATATGGCATGGATATCTAGAGGATAGATAAACCTTCCTGCTTCACTTAGATTAACTTTTAAGCTGCAGCTTAACACTCCAATAGCCCACCATATATCATTCTTGCCTTTGAATGGTGAGATCAACATAGAAGATACCATCATACTAGCCCTGATTTCCTGAAGGGATGTTATGTTTTTTTGGCTTTTCATTTTACATTTAGGATTTGATACTTGTTTTTCAGCACATTTCTTTTTTCTCCCTGCTAGCAACAAAGTCCTATGATTTTATCTTGATTGTTTGCATCACCAGTTTAATGCTGGTCTGAAAATAAACACGTAGCTGTTTTGCACAATGACACCAATGACTAAAACTTTATGTCTCAGTTACATTTGAAGCCATTTAAACCTCTAGACACCAAACTAAGGACTTGCAAGTTACAATTTAGTGGGCTCTTTGAGAACCATTTGACAAGACCATCCAGATGTTTTCTCTACTTTCATTTTCTTTTAACCAATTTTTGTCGGTAATCATCTGACAGCATTTTACCCTTAACAGAAAAAGGCTTTAGAAGTGCCAGGAAGAAAAAGTCACATTTACTCAAGGTTAAGATTTCTGGTCTTTACTTGGTTGCTACCTCCAGATATGTCTCTTAAACCAGGCTAATGCACTTAAGATTACCCAGTAACTGCCTTTGCTTTAAAAATGGTCAACAGGGGTAGACAAAAAGACGGTGAATGTTTTTCTGTGCAGAAAAAGTGTTATTTTTGAGGAGGACACAAGGTGTGGGTCCAGCATTAAAAAAGCAACAAAAAAAATCCCTTTATTGTCCCACAATGGAGAAATTCACTCTCTGCATTTAACATTGTGTGGCGCCGGGGAGCAGTGTGGGGTTAAGGGTCTTGCTCAGGGACCCATAGTGGAGGCTGTAGGGATTGAACTGGGTACTTTCAACCTTCTCCGGGGACAAGTGCACCGCTCAAACCATTATTTCAACACTCCCCATTAGATGTGTTGTTTAGATTAGATTTTGTGCTTTCTTTGAATAGCTTATTACTACGTACTGTAAGTGATAAGGTAAAATATGTGGTTAGTGTCTGATAGATCTATGTTAGAAATATTATGCATTTTTTAAATTGGTCAGCAGTGCATTGAGCTGTTATATTGGTTTGTAGTTTTTCGACCCACATGCAGAATCACACAGAGAACCAGTGAGTGTTAATGTTTTATTTACAAAAAGCAAAAAGAATCAGGAATAAGAAAACTGCAGGAAGTTAGTTAAACTTTCTGGTTGATCTAAGGGGGGAAAGCAGACTGATCAGGAAGGAGAGGAGAAGCTGCAGACTGTACCACAGAGGTCTAGGAGAATGTGAATAAGATCTGAGGGCATTTGTACTTGAAAGAGACGTCGCTGGAGAGTGGGCGAGCAGGTGTTGAAGACTGAGACCTTTTCCATGAAGATCAGGGATAAACTGGTTATTTGGAACAATAACAGAGTCCAGATTAAAAGAGATTTACAAGAAACATATTCCTGGTTGACAGAAGGTCTTTGGCTAGAAAACATCAGACGTAATCATCCAGCAAAGAGAGATGATCCATCACCTCCTTCTATAAACGCTAGTCATCTTGATTCAGAAATGTTCTCAGGTGTGCAGCAACATGGGTCGGTCCAGCCACCACCAAACATCCTCTCTTTGACAGGAAGCTCACTCAAACCAGAAAAACAGCAAAACCCGGAGACCCAAACATGAGCTCACTGTTTCACCCCCTAAAGAAATGTTTTTGTCCTCTGAAACCTGACTTGACCTCATAAAACTCAACTTACATAACCCCAAAATTCAGAGCAAATATCAAAGATCCTGAGTTTAGAGTTGAGAAAAAAAATACAAAGGAAAAAAGAAAACAATTGCTTAAGTGCAACTTATTTTATTGAAGCACTAACTTAACCAATAAAACAAATGATCCATCTAGTATATTTAATGCAAAAATTATTAGAATGTAAACAAAAGCCTTACCTACAAATGTTTGATTCTCACAAAACGAAGAAAAAAAGAAAGAAGTTATCTCAGTTAAATTCAGGAGTTCAGCTTGTATGTGACTGGTTCCTGTTGTTTCAGGTTTGCATTTGCATGCATGCATTCATGACAGTTACAGGCCTTCACCTAAAAAC
Source organism: Cyprinodon tularosa (assembly GCF_016077235.1). Classification (NCBI taxonomy): domain Eukaryota; kingdom Metazoa; phylum Chordata; class Actinopteri; order Cyprinodontiformes; family Cyprinodontidae; genus Cyprinodon; species Cyprinodon tularosa. The sequence continues at coordinate 622,370 of NW_024038778.1, read as the reverse complement.
TAATTACCAGAAGTTAAAGAGCAGACTTTGTATGATGGATGTCATTTGACAGACTGTACATAAACTATAATAAGGTTTCTGGCAGCATATTTCAACTGGGAGTTAGTTTGTCGCAATGCATTACTAATGATGGCATTGGTGCTGTTGAGTGACTCCTGGGGATGTGATGGGCTAGATTGTGCCAGGGCTCAGCCCCCTTGGTTGATGTAATTGAAATAAAATCATGTTGACTGCTGGCGGAAATAGGACATGAACAATCTCCTGTGTTGAAGTCACATTGCTCAGTGCAGTAAAAGTGACCAAATCGGGGCCACAGAGAAGTGGATTAAAGCAGCACCACTGCCAAGACAGCCAATGATCTTGCCAGCTATAAGCTCGCAACCAGAAATGTAAAAAAAATAAATAAATAAAAATGCAATAGCCTCTGCCATAGACTACAAAGGCACTCAATTCAAATTCAGTCGAAATGAATTTCATTTACCGTCATGATTTTAGTTGTGAAACACCAGAATGCAGTTAGGCTGAGGTTAAAAAAAATATTTTTTTTAATAAAAAAAATAAATGAGGATTTGCAGATGTAGCACAACAAAAACAAGACATCAAGCTCTGTCAAAGTAAGAGGCAGCAACAGGGGAATGAGAGAGTATAAAGAGTCGCACTTTAGGGTGTCACACATGACTCCCCTGACTCCCCTGAGTTTCTACTGTAGGCACTGCTACATGACAAAGACATTGGTAGAGTACTGCCTGAAAACAGAAACACAGGGATAGTACAGTGCATAACAAGTGAAAATAAAGTAAAAGAGAGAAAAAAATGCTTTAAGTCACACGCCACACAGTTGCCTGGGCGATTGAACATATTTCTTATTAACTTGACTCTGTTTCTTGCGAAGGTTAATTATTAAAAGAGTAAAACAATTAATAGAAAACATCTTTTTGATCTTTGTAAAGGACAAAAAACTGTAACTAGATATAATTTCAGAGGCTATCATTGAAAAGTTATATAACCTTTGGTCGCTGTTGGTGTATAAAACAGAAATGTATAACTTGTACTAATGTTTTCTTCCGATTCTCTATTTGTTATTACATTTTTTAGAGTTCAAACTCCCCTCTGTTTGTGAACAAGTGTATGTGAACTGTTTGCATGTTTCATGGTCCCAGCAAGTTATATGAATTTGGAGGTGCAAGACAATGGACAACACAGCATCAATGTTGGCACCAGCAACCCTGCTCCATCTACAGGGTTTCCGCGGGTCATTAAAAATCATTAAAAGTCATTAAACTATTATTTTTTATATGAAGGCCTTAATTGGCATTAAAATTCGTTAAATTTGATTATTGTGGCATTTAAAATGCTTTATTTAAAAATATAAAAACATTTATAAAAACAATTTCATTAGATATATCAGATATAAGTGGTTCAGCCTGTTTGCACGGACCTGCTTCCGGTTGATCTTAAAGCCGTATGTTCAGAAAAGAAGATAGAGGCAGAAAAAAAGCTAGACAAAGGGAAAATGCAAAGTGTGTCGATGGTAAAGATGACAAAAGATTTTGTTGTGTTTTACATATATATATATATATATATATATATATATATATATATATGAGAGTCATGGGTACTTGTTGATGGCATTAAAATTATTTCTAAGAGCATGAATAAGCATTAAATTAGAGTTACTCATACTCATGGGTCAAAAATAAACTTAGTTTAACAGAAAAAACTATCATCGAGCAAAGGAAACCAATGACTTAATATAATGGGTAGACAAGTGCAGGTTGGCATTGAGTCAGAATAAAAGGGCATACATGTGAAACAGCTGAGAAAATGTGCAAGCAGGGAGTAATTAAAATTACCAAGAGCACAACTACAATACAAGGTACTAAAGAAATGAATTAAAATTAACTCTTTTCAATCATAAGAAATCCACATTGTTGCAAAAATGACACAACACAATACACACACAAAAAACCCAAACAATAATCTCACATGTATATGCAAACCAGGTCCCTTGAGTTCAACACTAATTTCCAATCTCTTCCCAATCATATCAAACATAAGCTGTCAGAGTTTCTATTTAGCTTATTTCAGGTTATCTAGTTTAGTATGATGCACTCTAAGAAAGTACAATCTAATACATTCAGATTCCAATTAGAAAAGCTTCAGTTCCTATTTAATCTCAATGCAATAATGCTTAAATGCCAATCAATAATGACCTACATTCTACTCTGTTATTTATTGTGTAACAGGAAGTAATTCAAGGGAGTGAGCTAAGAACTGGTTCAATAAAGTAATCCTCCTTCTGCTACCTGTTGAGAGACAGAAGCTTCCATCAGTGAGGGGGTGACTAATTAAAACATACTTGCAGGGATTTGCAGAAGTCCAAAACAAGTCAAATAAGAAAAAACAGTAATAACTGTTTAAAAATCTCTCAAAAAGTCAAAGATGGACAAATCTGATGCTTTAACGTTAGAGTGCCATTAATGATCAAATCCGGGTTCCAAATATTGCTATAAAAACATTTCAACCCTGGAGCGGAATGTAAACTGCTATAATATAGTGGAGTGGAATATAACTACTATAAACTACTAATACTTTCGGGTTATTTCAACCAGGTTTTGTTCTCTGAGTAGTTCAAACAATGCTACAGGTATTGTTAATATAATAATTATATAGGCTGTATACCTGTATTTTATCTACATACCTGTAAAAAAAAGTTATATGTGTTAAATATTCATCTTAAATACAGCATTAAACGTGAGAACAGGACAGTGCTGAGAATGGACACTTGAGGAACTACACATAAGAACAGCAGCAGAGAGGCAGAAAACATTTAACAATGACCTCTTAAAAATCAAATTTAGTCATTTGGAGCCTAATAACATCTTAGCAAACTATTAGTTTTTGAGTTTTTTTTTTATTTAACAGAAAGCTAATAAACAGGTGCTGAAACAATTCAAAACATATCTCTATTTACAATGTTCATTAGAAAACACTAAGCCACTTTGCGTCATCAAAAGGGTTAAAAAGGTTTACAGTTTTTAAGTTCAGCAAAACTTATTTTGGGAAGAGATGATCCTCATTATTTATCATGCATGTGAAGAAGCAGGCTAAGAGGCCATTGAACAGGATTCTACTGGGATTTACATCTATATTGCTAGATTCAAACCTGACTGTTTTAAACTGTTTGTTCTGACCTGCATAGCCTGTTTCGGTTCAACTGATGAAATATTATCCAACTGGACTAATTCAAACAAATTTGTTCATGAGATTTGTAGCAGGTTGAATAAATATATTTATTCATGTGAAGATCAGACAGTTTAGAAATGTCTCATCTTTAAAATTTTTCATGGATTTGACTAAATAAACAGTAACAGAATGTGTCTTTGTTCCAGACTGCTGGCAAAGAAAGAACCGATTCAAAAATGGCCCTTTGTAGAGCTATATTTTATATGTGAACACAGCACTGGTTTATCTGTGAAATCTAGCAGACTCTTTATGACACGAGTAATCCATTGAGGGTTATTCATCCACAGTTAAGTGCTTTATCAACTAAGAAAACCTTTACAGCAAATTGTCTTGAACTGGACAGAAAATTGCTCAAAAACTGCCTGAAAAGAAAACAAATGAAAGATCTTCAGAAAGCCTAGAAAGCTATGGATCGAGCCACTATCGAAGATCAGAGAAAAGCTTAGTGCTTGTAAAACGTATAGAGAAATAACAGAGGACGAAACTTTTCCCCAGCTCTCTGGCTCATCTGAGAACTTCTGGAATCGTCAAAAGCAGACGTATTCAAACACAACAGAAGCTGCAGATCCAGTCTGCTGACTGCCACTCAGCCCACTGGGCTTCATCTTGCAGAGCGCCAAGTGCAACTCCAACGTCAGAGAGTGAAGAAGAGGAGCCTGTTGCTCTGACGGGAGTGTGGGCCTGTCAATCAGCACTCGCAGCTGCATTTGCCATTTCAGTCAGGTAGAAAAGGTGTGTTACGTGCCAAAGTACCTCAAGTCAGACAGGCACCCAGACAGCATAGCTGAATAACAATATTTTATCACAGTAAAGTGGGAATAAGCAGGAAGAGGATGAGAGGGGTAAACATGGTTCAGGATGGGAGCTGTGGTTATGTGGTTATGACTCCTAATGGAAAGCCTAGACACTCACACAAAGATATATCTTCAAGGTTCTTCTCTACCTTCTATGCCTCAGCTGCAACAACTCCTGCCTTCCTCTCTTCTACTCAACATGCACTTCCTGAACAAGTAGGCCTACCTTATAAATAACTCATAAAAGCATAAAAAAGCAACAGTGTCATCACCCTGATGCCTTTTCTAGTGTTACTAAGAGGTAAATGTAAAATATTGTAAATTCGATAGTGTCTATATCTATGTGTGTTTGAGAGAGTGCAACCAAACCTGATAAAAAAGCTTTTAGTCTAATTACATGAGCACATTGTGTTTCTATGCAGATTAATTTAATCTCATGCTCACATCCATCTTTCTCTTCCCCTCTTGCAAGCCAATCCGAACAGACCAAAAAGCTGAAATATCTGGGGTTATATTTTTGTTTTTTTTTAACTGGAAAGCCACTCTAATGGGATAACTTGTTCCTTGGGTGTGTATTGCAATCACGTCTTCCACAACACTGAACTCCACAATTGAGGCAATAAAAAAACATGACGTTCAGAGAGTGACCTATGCCGTCTTGTCATGCTTCACTGCTGATACCTTGCCTGCTGATGTAGCACACTTTTCGATGCCTCTCTCTTTTTATGCACTTTCTTTTCTGCTCTGTTGAAAACTGTGAGGTAAAAGGGAAGGATAGAGAAGGGGAGGCAGCTACAACTGTATGTTTTTTCCCCTGTTCAAATATGATCAAAAAGCGCCCTCTGTCAAGACGAGGTTACAACTGCAACTGAGAATAAAAAGAGACTCTGCCCTGAAGACAAAGTACAGTTTTGTTCACTGCTAATTAAATTGTATTTATAAAGGGTAATTACATAACTATTTCTAACCCAAATAATTAGGGGTTTTTTTTCAATGATGTGAAGACCAGCAAAGAAAGTGTCCCTTTCCAATAAACAGATGCTTTATCACATGTATGAGATTAAATAAACTTCTTATTTCCAAGGAAGCACTCCGCTGCAAAAAACAAATAAAAAATGTCACTCAGCACAGTTCAGCGACTCTTTATTTAGTCCCTCTGACTGAGGCGTGTAAATTGATCTCAGATGTTTTAACGTATTACGTTTATAAATTAGGGTTGATTTCTCAGGCACTGGGGTATTACATTTCTATCTTTCTTTATGTTTTGCAAGTTTAAATGACAAATGTCAATGTTGTCAGACAGTGGAGGAAATATGTAACATATGCAACTTTCCTCTGTCAGTATATTTCTAAGGATATTTATGAATGTAGAATTCACATCAGAGGTCAGTATAAACCAAAGCAATCCATATTACATGTTTTAAAAAAGAATTGCAAATGGAGTAAGAATTAAACACATGAAGAAAAACAGTTTCAAAAGTATAGAATACTGAACTACATACTGATTAGATTGATGGAAGTATAAAATGAATAACAATAAACCTATTCTATTCTACTGTAATGAATTCAAACACCCCTATAGTTGCACAAGATGTAATTCCTAAGGAGAAAAAAATATTTTGAAACTTGTTTCACTTTTAGTGCAGAACATTTGAACAAGTCCATGTAATACTTAGATAGTGGTTGGATCCTTTTAAACCATAAGGGTGTCATTAGATATTCACTGCTTGGAGGAGTAATCTTCATTATACGGTACTAATATCAAAAAATTCTTTTGGATAATATTAATCTGATAACTTTACTAAAATGCTCAGAACAGAGGACCCAGACTTTAGGCAAGACAGACAGTGGAATGACTTAAAACGTTTTTACGTATTTAACCAATTGCCCATGGATCTGTGGCTTCAGCGGCTAGGGCGCCTGTAACAGAAACGTCTATAAGAGAGAAACACAGGTTAGTGACCATGATAATCTGTTAAAGGATGGTTATAAACACGTGAGTCACTAACCTGGTTTGACAGTTCAGTCTGTCCAGAGAATGAGGATGATTCCAGCCTCAACATGCAGCGGACGCTGCCAGACAGCTCGGACACAGAAGCCTAGAATACTGCATCGCTGACAGGAGATCAGATCCGAGCTGACAAAGGAAGGCAGGATAATCCACAAGGCTAAGTCAAGACGCAGATCCAGGTTCAGTCTATAGAAGAATCCAACAGGAGTCTAAAGATAGGCTGGGCAAAAAGATGAGACAGGGGCAGGCAGGCTCAAAGGTCCAAATACAGAAACGCTATAGAAATGCTATCATTAGAAATGTGTTTAATGAGAAAAAACGTTGCAGTCTTACATACCCATTTACTGGCTACATTTAGCTGGAGAATTTCTGTCTGCACACAATTTAAGTTTCGCTTCCACTCCAGGAAGCTGCTTTGTGACAGCTTCCTGGAGGGGAAGCAAAACGTCTTCAAACCTTGGAAACCAAATCCAGTGGATTGTTTTTGTTTTTCTTAAACTTTTACAGAATTACTGTGACCTGGATGACTGAGAATCTTCATCGACAGACTTTTACTCTATTATGTTTTTTACACTTTTATCTTTGAATTCTGCATGGTTGTAAAGCATTGTGTGCCCCTAATGTCTGTTAAAGGTACCAATAAAGAACTTTTTACTTTACTTTACTTAATTTATCCTTTTTTCACATTAGTTGATTAATTATTAAGCATTGAATTTTTCATTTGTAGTATAGTCAGACAGACATACAAATTCTTTTCACAACCTATTATGTGTTTGTTGGTTTTCTTTTTTTCTGGTGAGGTTGGATGACTGTATGAAACGGTGATTAGTTCCCTCCTCATCCAAAAGGATTCTCTCTGATAGACCTCCATGTCTACAGCTTCATCCAGCTGGCCCATTTCTGCTGGGTCCATTTCCTTTGACTCACACTGTTTTCATCTTGGGAAAAGCAGTTGATGGGAAGGTCTGCTGGAGCGATGAGGTTCTGCAGAACCAACTGGCGCGAATTAAACCGATTTTCTCTGCCTGCAGCTGGTTTCATTGGCAGGGACTTCATGCAGCAGAGGGTGTCCTGATGGCTGAGCAAGTGGCTTGGTCCAGTTCTTCCAGGCATGGATGCTGTGCTGCACCTTACTTAATTCAGAGGAAGTAGTGTAGAGGAACCGTGACATAAAACTAGCATTAAGGAAACAGGTTTAAAGAAATGCATCAAGTAATGCTGGTCAAAGCTATAATGTCTAATATAAAGGTTTGCTCTGACTTTTCACTCAATAATCCTGAAATAATCACCCAGCTTTGGAAGGTCATTTTCACTCAATCAGACAAGAATTGCCAGAAAGAATATGACTGTTGCTTTTGACTGTAACAGCTTCAGAGACGATTGCCAAATCTTTTTTCCAGCTTTTTATATTGTGCTGGTCCGGAACCAAATGACTAACAAGAGCAACAAATGCTGTGTCCGCCTGTTAAGATAAATTACAGAAATCCGGAGCCAAGTTACTGTCTGACATGCCAAAACTATAAATTGACTCATAAAATACTGCACTATAGATGTGATATTGAAACAGTGATTTACAGTTCTGTATTTTAACACAGTAGAAAAAACATTTAAAGTCTGGCTTTAAATCTTGGATCTACAAAGAAGTGTATACAGTACTGTGAAAAAAGTGTTTGCTCCAGTTTCATATATTAAAAAAAAATTTATAACAAAACCAACCTGACCTTATTTTGTGATTCACCAGTTGCATCCAGGTCTGATTATTGCAAAACCTTGGAGTCAAATAATCCAATCACAAAACAGAACCTTGGTGACAACATGAAGTAGGATAAGCAAACTCACAAAAAAAGCACATTCAAAAAATGCAAGAACAGATTGAAAAGTAATTGTCTAGTGTTAGGGTAGGGTAACACTGCCATTTCTAAGGCTTCAGGACTTCAGCAAACCACAGTGGGAACCATTATCCAATAATCAGGAAAATATGAAGAGTGCATCAATGTCTAACAGTCATGAATGAGTCTGGATAATCATCAAAGCAGTGCAGGCTAAAGTTCAAGATCTTTATTCATGACTCAAATGTAAGAAAGGGCCTAGAAAGGAAATACTATAGCAGTTATGGGAAAGATTCAAGCCAAATGCACTGTTCATCAAAAAAAGAAACTATTATTTTCCCAGAATTATCAAAATATTTGAGAAAACATTCTCTGGATTGCTGAGGAAAAAAAAGTAGAACATTCTTCCAGATCTATATCCAGTTATAAAGCTGTAAAACCAACAAAACATTTTAGAAAAGGAAAACCAAACTGACAGCGAAGTATGGGTAATCTGGGTTTTCTTTCCTGTTGTAGGACCCGGACAAAATGCTGTGATGGACAGAAAAACAAATCACTCATTCTAGCACAAATCTTTAAGGCTGGGCATACCAGTATGATATTTTCAATCATTGTACTCAGCTACAGCTCAAACTGTACGACCAAACCTCATGGTTTAAAAGTTCACAGCCCACAATGTATGTTTTTACACTGTAGGACCTGATGCTATCATGTGATCTAACTGCACAAAATAAACGTCCAAAATCCCCATGTGGACCTCTGTGCCAAGAGATGGCGCTGGTTGGATTCGTCAATCTAAAAGATGAAGAACTCCCTTGTTTGCAGATGCGCAGTGCGCAAGGTTCTGGTAAATCAGCTCTTTGACACTCATACAGTAGCTCTGCTTCAACAGCAGGATTTCAAACATGTTTGATTTTATCCCGACCTTACGATTCCTTGTCATGATAGGCTGATCATCCCTCGTTACCCCTGTATACTGCATGACGAAGGACGCATGATGAGGCTGATGAATTCTTGCACGATTGGAGAATCGGCTCATGCAGTGTATGCCTAGCTTATGCGGGTTCTTTGGCTCTTCACAAAACCTATTGAGCATTTTCCCCATGGGAAAAACCTTACACACACACTCTCACAAACATCTACAGGTGCTTGAATCCAGTTACTTACTCGCCACTATTTATCTGCAGCTACCACTTATGCATTCCATACTGATTAACACTGTATATATTTCAGAGATGGTATTATGGTGTTGCTGTACTGTATCTGTAGTTGTATATCAGTTGGTTGCGCTCTTCTTTTTACGCCTCTCTTTGCAGGTGATGAAGCAGACTGATTAAATTTGTCAATTGCTCTCTTCTATCTCCTCTTTCTTTTCTCCCTTTTTTCCTTCTCATTTCTCTCTTCACTTCTACTTTTTCAATGTAGCATCTACATAACATGAATTATTCCCTACATTAATCATAATAAAACTTAGATACATACTTACATAAATCAAGCAGAGCACTATGGCAAAAGCGTTAATGTCCCACTTTTGTAAAATATGTTGGGCTCTTTCTGGCATTAAGACAACCGCTCTTATTGCCACATTGCTAGACTAACCTTGGCTGGCTTCAGTCTCACATCAAATCCATCTTGACAGACCACTGTTAATATGTCCGTCTTGTAACAACCAGCAAGTCAGACCAATGACATACCATTAGTGGTTTTTGGGGACGAGTCATGTGGGAATGATGACAGTCAGAAGGACCTTGCGAGAATTACGAACATGGCTACACTGAAGAACTCACCTGTCTATACAGTTGACTCAATTTTAGAAAAAATAGTGACCATTTCTTGTTTTAAAAAGGAGCAAGGAAAAGCCCTTCGTGCATTAGTAAATTGGAAAGATGTCTGTTCTTTTCTTCCGACAGCATTTGGAAAAAGTTTGATTTATCAGCTTACTCAGCTAGTAGTGAAAACACTCAAGAAGCTGCAGATGAATCCTATTGTGATCATCGTGTCTCCGTTGGTGGCTCTCATGGATGACCAATTTGGCTGAAAGCATATCATGGTATTATGGTACTAGCTGCCATATCTCCCAATAAGGTCAAAGCATTGTACTAAACGTCCCTCCTTTAATCAGACAGACTGAACGACAGCCATCCCAGATTGATAACTCAACTTAGTTCTACACACCAATCTGGATACTGCCAGGTTATTGCCCAACAGGATATTATTTTTAAAAAAAAGGAAACTATGTTCTACTTCTACATGAAGTGTGGTGTTGTAATCTTCCAATCTGTGTCCTACACTGTCCTTGGTGTTGATCAGTATATTAGTTACAAGTGGAACAGAGGAACAAAATATGCATGAAATGGACACCACCATGCTTACCATGCAGAGGGGCATGGATGTTAAATATCACATAATTTGACTGGACGAACCTTTTGGACATGTCAAGCATAATCCAAACTTTAGTCTTCCTCATTTAGCCGCCCTCCCTTTACTCTGTCTCAGATTCCCCTTGTTTAGTCTAGTCTTTATAATCCAGAGGGACAATTTGTCATACAAATAGTTCACTTATCATCTTTAATACCTAATTCAATATATAAGCTCATCTGGTTCTGTTGTTTCATGGCTGCCTCGTTTCCTGTGCTTAATGTCTGTTCTCCATATGCAAGACTGCCAGGGACCAAGCAAGGGACCAACAAAAAAAAATTAAAAAATTCTGAAAAAACATGGGCCTATAAGAAGATATCATGTAGCATGTAGCAAATTTGAATCAATTTGAGTGTATGATCTGGTTGAACTGTAAAGTGCCTTGAGATGACATGTGTTGTGAATTTGGGGCTATATAAATGAACTGAATTGAATTGAATGTAGCACAAATCTAACCAAGGGTAAAAAAAAACTGAATTGACTACTCACAATGAAACCAGCAGAATTTATACACATCAGCTAGCCTACAAACAACGAGGAAGGTAGGAAGAAAATTTCAGACAAACAACAAATAAACCTAGACAACCAACTCAAACCTAAACATCACAAATACAACACACATGTATAACTAAGACATTCTAACACCAAAATGTCTCTTTAAACAATAGAGCATTCAGTGTTTGACAACTTCTCCAGAGACAAGTGCCCAACTTTGCTGCTTGTTGGATTCCTCCACTTCCTGGTGCTTCCTGAGCTATTTCCTTCAACCTCAGGAAAAGAAAAACAGTTATTGATCTTCAGATACCGTACATGTTCGATTTCAGAGGATGCATCCTCCAAGGACCTGGTCTAGCTGAACTGGCTCCTTCAAGGTCTGTGAAAATAAGGAGGCCCTTGTCGCCATCTTGGCAAGCTGCTTGCTCTCAGTCATCGGTACCAGATTATTTGAGCCTTCTGTGAGAGTTCTCTAGTGTACTGGTTGTTCTAATTGCCGGATCCTGACAAGGTCTGCCCTCAGACCTTTGAGATTAGTTTACCTGATCTGTCTTCAGACTCCTGTTTGTTTCTGCTTGTGGACTGTATCTGGATCTGTCTTCTGACTTCGACTTGGATTTCCCCTCAGCACCTCTCTGATCTTGTCTAAACTCCTGTTAACCTCTTTGACACCAGGTAGGGCTTCCCATTCAGGATACACCTACCTTTCTTCGCCTGTTTGGGTCTGCTCGTCGACCAGTTCTGCAGTCTTCAAGCTCCGGTGTCCGGAACTCTCTGGGTGGCGTTCCATGCATGCTCTTATTAGCTATCAGACTGGATTCTACTCCCCCTTCTGGGCACAGACTGAACTCTAAAACCAGAGATTTTTAACGCCTTTGTTGCTAATTTCAGCTCCGACGTACATCAACGTTTTTGTGAATTACACTGATCTGTCCTCTTCGGATTCTAGGTCCTTAGTTCTGAGCAGTATTGTGTTCTCTGATTGCAGTTTAAATAAATTACAAATCTTTACAATACACTAAGATTAGGTACATAAGCTATTTGTGTAAAATTATTTTCTGTCTATCACATAACCTATAAAAAAAATTTGCATTAAAGTGTGAGAGAAATTTAATGAAAAATTAATCTACACCAATTTCATCATGGGATTCATGAAGTGCCTGAAGTCAAATAAGAGCAATATAAGGGGGACAAGCCTGGAAACATAATAACATACTTTTTCTAATCACATGCAAATGTATTACTTCAACCCAGGGTATGGTGTTCTTTGCTGAGGTAGGAACACAACAGGGAATTTAGGCTTTTATAGTCTGGTTAAATGATTCATTATTCTCCTCTGCAATCATTTTTGACATTTACTGAAGCCAGCTGTAGTTCCTTCCTTGGATTTTGAGAATGATTTTTTTAAGGAATAAATTTGACATTATGTTCAACCTTTTATAACATCATCCAGGGCTATGTAATGCTGCTTATATAACCACTGTTATTTCACAGGATTAAAGAGTCATCTATAGGAGAACTACAGAGGTTTTTATCACAGGAGAACACTCATTTTAATCTCATTTAGCCTCTTTAAGGAGGAAGTATTCATATTAGTAATAATGGCTTTTGTTGCTTTTACTCTAATAAAATCTTATTTTAATTATAAGATAAGATGTTTGCTTCTATGTTGTATTCAGACTTTTAATTTAATTTTGCAATTCTGACTTTAACAAAGGAAATAAACCACACCAAGCCCATAATCCTCACCCTACAGTATGTGGAACCTTTTTGCCAGAAACTAATAGGTAAGTAGAGTAGCACTACTTTAAAATAGTTTACTTGTAGAAGAAGAGGTAACTGTTGTCCTCCAAAGAATTACTAGAAAAGAGTTACCATGTTTCTAGTTAAAAACATGACTCAAGTACTGAGTAGCTGTTAAAATAACATCTTATTTAATCTTAAAATAACTTGAATCATGAAATATAAATCACATACAAGTTCTGTAATGTAAAAAATAAAAAAGGGTTAAAATTTTAACAAAAAATTCTATTCAGGCTGAGAATAGGAATATTTCTAAATTACATTTTTCAAAAAAAAGCTTTTCAAACCCCTTTTTTATGGTAAGTAATGCATATATGTGTAAGAACTGTACAAAGTTATGCCAGTGAAAATATATCCTGTTTACTGTATATTCATTAGAGCTTCAAATGGCTCAAGAATCAGAACAAAAAAAACTCTAGAACAGGAAGTTTTTTATTTATTTCACCTTAATATAAAGAAAAAATAGTTTGTGTTTGTCTCTGAAAATGTTTTCGTTAAACCAATCGTTTCTTTCTAAGAAGCAGCCTGAGTGAGATCAGCATTGTTTTTAAAATGTAACTTAAGTAAAAGTAAAAGGTACGTTGCAGTAATACAAAAATCCCTTCGACAAATACGCATGAGTAAACACATAACTATCATCAATCTCTGACTTAAATTCTAATTGTAGTAAGGTTTGGTGGAAATGATTTGAGTACCCAAATGATGTAGTGATGAGATAAGGAGACGGAGATTAGTTCTTGCAGATTTAATTTAAATGCAGAGGGCAACAGAAGCACAAATCCAGGAACAATAAAAAAGAAACCAAACAAGAGATGCCAAGGAGACACACAAATGAAAAGAAAAGCAGTGAAGAGGATACAGCAATGAGGAACTGCACAGGAGGTGTATATATAGGGAGCAGAGCAAAGAATAGGCTAATGGGCTGATATGGGGCAGGTGTGGATAGAGGTAACTAGAAGGGAGCTAGGGGAAAGGAGACTAGCACAAGGGGGCAACAGAGTTCAATCTGAAAAACTCACAGAGAAACGGCAATTAGAACAAAAGTATTGACACAATTACTTAGTCTTTGGCGATCAGACCTTGGCAGGAAACGCGCTGCATTTTGATTGGTATGCATGAACAGGAGCAAAGAATAGGGCTGTTTTCCCCCCCAGGCCTGAAACTGGAGTTGGAGTGGAGGTAGATGAAGTTGGTCAGTCTGTAGACTGCTGGTTAGCGAGACGGTTTGCTGAGCTTTATGGGGAGATCCAGTGGGCTGCATGAGCTGATACTAGAGCTTCACTCACGGACTTGGAAGATGGAAGTCCAGTTGGATAACACAGGTCGAAAGAACCTGTCCATGCTGAACAAGCATGAAACGACAGAGGAGAGGACCAGCTCTCCATTGGGAAGAAACCTCTGGCAAAACCAGGCTCAAAATGGTGGTCTTCTGCCAAACCAGTTGAAATGAGACGCGGAATGCAGGGGAATGAAACTCTGATATTTTAGCTACGATGGTGGAGTAGGGGCTGGAGGTGGGTTTAAACGGCGTCATCTGAATGAAGTCACAAAGCGCAACCACCATCTGTGCACTAGGTAGCAGGCGAGGTGCAGATCGGAGGCCTTTTAAGACTAACTTTGGATGCCGATTGACATCCAAAGTTAATCAGTTGAACTTCCGCCTAGGCTCCATTAACTCAAAAATGCAACACAGCAAATATAACACTAAGTGTTAACAGAATGACATAAATAACAGAAAACTCAAAAATAAACCACAAAGGGCAGAATCATGACATTGTATTCTAGAACTAAAACAGATATTTGAGAGAGACTCCATTCTCCCTTCAGCCAGTAATACTTTCTGTTTGAGACCAAGTATTACTTACCGAGGTTGAAGCCTGTTTGAAAGTTTCAATGATTAAAAAGGAGAATAGTAACACTTATTAAGCTGGTCATGCAGAAAGGAGAGACTCCAAGCGAAAAGAAGGCATAGAGATACAGGGTGAGTGGGATTGGTGTAATATGCAGGAACAGGTGGGATAAATGAGCTTAACTACCAGATGGCAGTATATAGGAAAGGGTAAGCATCTGATGATGGAGATGAAGGGTAAAAATCAACAGATAATTAAGAAAGAAAAGAAAAACAGAAAAGGAAAGTAAAAACCAGAATAAAGATGGAAATATTAATCACAATAAATACAAAAACAGAGAAGAGCAGAATAAGGACTCGAACAGAACTAAAATACATTAAGAACCAAAGATAAACACTAGACTTGCTAGATTGTTACACTTGGTTCACAAATTGACAAATGAGGAACACACAAAAGGTCAATGGAGATTGTAAAGTAAAAAGAAAATGCAAAAACAATATGAAAACAGAGCAAAACATAAGTAAAGAGAATAAGGATTTACTATATTTAATGTGTGATTAGGAGAGGGATTTATAATCAGATTTATGAGTTGTGGTTTTCAAATCTCTTTAGAAATAGGGTTTAAAAGTACTTCATAATTCTTTAACAAATACAGTTTACAATTCCTCTCACATGTTTCAATTTAACATTTACAATCAGAACATTTTTTTTTACATTGGATTTCTAATTGCATGATTTAAATGTTAAATTAGAAATGACTTTTTTTCTTTGTCAGTCCCTCTCCTGGTCCTCCATACTTCTCTACCCCATCAGTCATATTCCCACTTGTGGCATGTGTAAAAATCAGCTCTAGCTGTGAAACCTTTGTGGACTTGCACACCAAGATCTGCAGACACACTTCCCTGGATTTTGCTTATAGCTTTCCAGCTTCTTTCAGTTAGGACAGAATGTCATGTGCTAGCTGGACACACCGATTTTAGCACATGCTAAATGTGCAACTTTGAAATAAACAAAGTTGTAATGATTAAATCTAACTAAGCTGTAATCAATTGATACAAACAATCAGCACAGTCCACATGAAAACAAACCTGTCAAGTTTTGGATTTCATAATAAGGAACATTTTATGACATCCATTGCGAACTGATCCCAGTCAAGCTCCAGTATCCATTACATTTTAAGATGTGCACAAGAAATCTAAAATATACACTTTCAAACAACTGCAGTCAACAATAATGTGATCAGATTTTGACTTGTGATGTTAGCAATAGTTCTGTTTGGAGAGGCAGATCAATTTTGATATACATATAATTTTATCAGGGGTGCAACTACATACTTTCTGAGGGGTACGCAGACACATCATTTTGCCCCTGCCACACACACAGCTAATGTTTCTACTAAAACAAATATTGAGGAATCACTTAGTATCAAATACAAAAGAGAAAGGTTACAAATATCTTTTTATGATCAAGCCTTGAAGAGTAAATGTTTGTTTAGACAAAAAAAGAGAGAATCAAGTTATTAAAAAAAGGGCTGCTACTCTTTGTGGAGGAAAATAGACAAGCATTCCTCCACATGGTATTTCAAGGTTGGATGCTTTTAAGGTGATTATAAACCATGGGACAACGTTTTGTCTTGATTACCATCACAATAAATGCTGTCATCAACAGACTGGAGGGTTTATATGTGTTTACACTGTAGGCTATTTTGTGTGATCATTTGTGCTATTCTTTATATCTAACCATAATATAAATATATATATATATATATATATAATCATGTGAAATGTGAAAATAAGGAGGGGAGGGAATCTGTGGCAGGTTCCAGGTTCTAAGTTTAACAAATAAAGTTTCAGAAATGATCTAGACTGGTGTTGATAGCAAAATGGGGAATTGCCATCCACTGACTATCCACCAAAACTATCCATTTTAAGGCATTCATGTATAAAAAATATGAAAACATGTTTAAAATGTCCCTTTTCCTTCATATTTCTACCTGTTTTCTCATCAGTGGGCGATGTGAACTCCACCTACAGGGGGGGTTAATTCTCTGTACAACAGATGAAACCTGGAGGAAAGAATCGAAAGTTTGAAAAATGTATTTTAATTAAGCAATTTAAGACACATGTTAAGATTATTATCTTGAAAGAACTGCCAAATGTGGTGTTAATGTCTGGCCAATGGTCATAAATGAATTGAATCTTGACATCTGACTGCAAGTCCCTCGTGTGACTTGCACAATGCCTGTTGTCTAATCAATAATAAATAGCTTAGTTCAACTGACCTGTTAGAATAGTTTTAACTCCTTAATTGTCAGCATGTTGCCTAGCTTGCTTTAAATCAGCCAATAGAAGCAATACTGATTTTCTGATAAACAGTCTATTTTATAAAATAAATACTCTAAATTAATATTCGAAAGATGAGTAAAATTATTAGATTTTATACAGGCTTATTTCATTTTCAGGCTAATCCTAATGTATTTGAATTCGTAGGCAGTTTTTTTTCAGATTGTTTCAGTTTAATTGATTGAATTTGAATAAATACATACTTGACTTGAAAGGATTCATTTACAATGTTTGGTGAGGTTTTGTTCCAAATCTTTCATTGCCAAAATATTTTCCAAAGTAAAAACACAGAAGTGGCCTATCATGACTATAAAGCTGATCCCAGTGGGAAATTAGTCCCTAACTAATTATCGGCAGTGATAGCCATGCCAGTCCGGGATGCATATTGCTTTAGGTTAGTAGAATATATTAAGTAGGCTGTTTATGCTACCAAAAAACAAACTATGACACCATCCCCCAACTCGACTACTACATATATATATATATATATATATATATATATATATATATATATATATATATATATATATATATATATATATATATATATATATATATATATATATATACAGGTGCTGGTCATAAAATTAGAATATCATGAAAAAGTAGATTGATTTCAGTAATTCCATTTAAAAAGTGAAACTTGTATATTATATTCATACATTACATACAAACTCATATATTTCAGATGTTTATTTTGTTTAATTTTGATGATTACAAATGACAACAAATGAAAATCTCAAATTCATCATATCAGAAAATTAGAATATTACTGAAGACCAATAAAAACAAAGGATTTATAGAAATGTTGGCCAACTGAAAAGTATGAACATAAAAAGTATGAGCATGTACAGCACTCAGTATTTAGTTGGGCCTCCTTTGGCCTGTATTACTGCAGCAATGCGGCGTGGCATGGAGTCGATCAGTCTGTGGCACTGCTCAGGTGTTATGATAGCCCAGGTTGCTCTAATAGTGGCTTTTAGCTCTTCTGAATTGTTGGGTCTGGTGTATTGCATCTTCTTCTTCACAATACCCCATAGATTTTCTATGGGGTTAAGGTCAGGAGAGTTTGCTGGCCAATTAAGAACAGGGATACCATGGTCCTTCAACCAGGTACTGGTAGCTTTGGCACTGTGTGCAGGTGCCAAGTCCTGTTGGAAAATGAAATCTGCATCTCCAAAAAGTTGGTCAGCTGCAGGAAGCATGAAGTGCTCTAAAACTTCCTGGTATGTGGCTGCGTTGACCTCAGAAAACACAATGGACCAACACCAGCAGATGACATGGCACCCCAAACCATCACTGACTGTGGAAACTTTACACTGGACTTCAAGCAACGTGGATGAAGTGCCTCTCTTCTTTTCCTCCAGACTCTGGGACCTTGATTTCCAAAGGAAATGCAAAATTTACTTTCATCAGAGAACATGACTTTGGACCACTCACCAGCAGTCCAGTCCTGTTTCTCTTTAGCCCAGGCAAGACGCTTCTGACGCTGTCTGTGGTTCAAGAGTGGCTTGACACAAGGAATGCGACAGCAGAAACCCATGTCTTTCATACGTCTGTGTGTGGTGGTTCTTGAAGCACTCACTCCAGCTGCAGTCCACTCTTTGTGAATCTCCCCCACATTTTTGAATGGGTTTTGTTTCACAATCCTCTCCAGGGTGCGGTTATCTCTCTTGCTTGTACACTTTTTTCGACCACATCTTTTCCTTCCCTTCGCCTCTCTATTAATGTGCTTGGACACTGAGCTCTGTGAACAGCCAGCCTCTTTAGCGATGACCTTTTGTGTCTTGCCCTCCTTGTGCAAGGTGTCGATGGTCGTCTTTTGGACAACTGTCAAGTCAGCAGTCTTCCCCATGATTGTGTAGCCTATAGAACTAGACTGAAAGATCATTTAAAGGCTTTTGCAGGTGGTTTGAGTTAATTAGCTGATTAGAGTGTGGCACCAGGGGCCATCAATTTTGAACCTTTTCACAATATTCTAATTTTCTGATATGATGAATTTGAGATTTTCATTTGTTGTCATTTGTAATCATCAAAATTAAACAAAATAAACATCTGAAATATATGAGTTTGTATGTAATGTATGAATATAATATACAAGTTTCACTTTTTAAATGGAATTACTGAAATCAATCTACTTTTTCATGATATTCTAATTTTATGACCAGCACCTGTATATATATATATATATATATATATATATATATATATATATATATACATTTCTTTTTTGTTAAGAAATACATTCCTGATGAAGATTCCAATTCAGAAATAGTTAAGGTGAACTTCATCATCACATATGTGATGTTCCTAGACATTGTCACGGTGGCGCCCCCTTTCGGCGGGTGACGGTGCAGCATCGGTGCCCTTATCGGGGTGACCGTCCCACCGCCGCCCGCAGGGGCCGCGTTCTCAAGTTCACTGAGCGCAGTTGCCTGCCTGTCCGGATAGCTTGGACCGGGCTGTCCTGCTGAGAGACATTTCACAGCTAGAAGCACTGCTGTGCCTCGGGCGGACAAACCGTTTCCAGGTCTGTTAAAGTCCTATTTTATTGCCTTTAATTTGGCTATTCAAGCGGTTAAACTTCAGCAGTTTTTTTTGGCGTCGTTTATCCTTGAAGAGTTTTTTTTTTGTTATCTTGTTCGTTCGTCTAACCAAGATGGACACGGCTTGTCTGCCGGTCGGACCGTAAATAAAGACATATTTCACTAAATGTAAACTTTTCTGATTTACACAGCTGTAGCCGAGCTGGGCCGTTCCCATCCCAGAGGTCCTATAATGAACATTTTCCCACTGGAGTTTCGGTAAACTTTACATTTTTTCACCCCACTTGCTTTCCCGCACCATGTCGGGAGTGGTCCGCACCCTGAGCCGCTGCCTGCTCCCGGCGGAGGCCACCCGGGAGCCGGGAGGCAGCAAGCAGGGCAGGAGGGAGAGGGACGCGCCTCAGGAGCGGGAAGCCAGACGCCGGAGCCGGGAGATAGACGCTATGCTGGCCCGGGAGAGGAGAGCCGTTCGTCGGCTGGTGAAGATTCTGCTCCTCGGGGCCGGAGAGAGCGGAAAGTCCACATTCCTGAAACAGATGCGCATCATTAACGGCCAGGAGTTTGATAAGAAAGCGCTCCTGGATTTCCGGGATACTATATATGAGAATATACTAAAGGTAAGGACTGACTTTAATAATACATGACTGGATCATCTTATGTTTACTCTGATTGCTTATACTTCTAAAGCTGTAGAACCAAATGGACATGGTGTTTGTGATACAGCAGTTAAAAAGGCTGATTTTATCCTTTAGTTGATTTTATTGCAGTTGATCAAGTTCCTTCTGTCTATAAAAATATCAAATATAGAATATTTCCTAACTTTATTCCTTTTCCCAATTTTTATTAGTAGCATCCATCCATTCATCCTTGCGGTTTAACTTTTATGCATGTCACATATTTAATTTCTAACCACTAAATCATCAGATCTCTGCGTTTGTATATGAAAAACATCTCAACCAGAGGCGTAGCCAGAAATTTCTAATAAGGGTGGCCAGGCAATAACCAATGTACACTGAGGGGTGGCCGAAAGTTGAGAGGCACCAGAACCTCAGTGTCAGGAAGATTGATGGGCACAACATCCATGTTTTCTAAATAAGGACTAACTATACTTTTCTACAAACTTTGCTGACAAATAGACACATAAATATTTAAACATCTGTGCTTTCTAGCTAAAAGGTATAGTGGATACAATTCATTGAGGTTTGAGTTTTAGGCGAACATCTTTTCCATTGTCATTACTTACCTACTTTTATCAATAATTATTCTGCACAGAATTGATATTTACAAATACTAATATCTACATAAATTGATTATTTAATAAATTTTATTAAAATAGCTATTTATCAATTATTTTACTGAAGACTCTTAGGTTACGTTCCCACTGCAGCCTGAAGTGACCCAAATCCGATTTTTTTGGCCCATATGCGACCTGGATCTGATCTTTTCATGTCAGTCTGAACAACACAGATCCGATTTTTTTCTAATCCGACCCAGGCCACTTGGCTATGTGGTCCGGAATCCGATACGAATCTGATCTTTTCAAATGCGACCTGTGTCTGAACGGCCAGGTCGGATTCATCCAACCTGAACGTCATTAATACCCGACAAAGGTCACTATTATGCTACGCAGAAGCGGCAAGAAAAACAACGACCATGGCAGATGATGATGCGGAGAGCAGTATTTATGTTTAAACATATTGAAAAGAATGTGTTTTTATAGTTGGAAAAGATCGCTAGAAGCGCGCCGGCACTACCATCCATGTTTACTTCCATAAACATAGCACGCTGGCCTGTGACGTCATTGCGTCCTCTACTGCGCATGCGGGTCACATGTGTTGTATGACTGCAGTTCATACAGAAGATCACATACAAGTTGCATATATTTGGAAATATGAACAGCAACGCAACAAAATCGGTTTTCTCAAAAAAATCGGAATTGAGCATCAAGGCCTGCAGTTTGAACGTAGCCTTAGATGACTTGCAGAGACACATAGTTCCGAATAAAGCATGAATTCTGTATTTATGATCTTCAATGTTAATGTTAATATAATGTCAATTAGGGCTGAAACGATTCATCGAGTAACTCGATTACAAAAAATCCTCGAGGAAATTTATCTGCCTCGAAGCTTCGCTAAATTTATTGTATTGTAATAAGCAATGCTGTTAAATACGCAGCACACTGGTCTAGCCGGAGGGTTTTTGTGTTGCACAACGCTACCACTTCCGTTAGCGCCTGGAGCGCTTGTGCTAAGTTTGTAGCTATGGAGGGAACCGGAGAATGCTCAGAAGGAGAACCCCGAACGCGACAAAAAATGTCAAAAGTTTGGGAACATTTTAGGCTAAACAGAAAGGACAACACAGCGCAATGCATCCACTGCAAAGCAGAATTGGCGTACCACAACAGCACAACATCAATGTTGCAGCATCTGAAGAGAAAACACCCGCTACATGCATCCAACTCGTACACGGTAACGTTTAAGTTCTCTTTGCTAACTACGTTGTGTGATAATCTGCCATGTTATAGATGTAAATTGAGGCACATTATTTTGCTAACGTTACATCTAAACATAGCGGTTACTTAACCGGGTGTAGTGTAAATTGTATGTGAGGGTGGAACTGAGAGAAATTATGCAGGACTTAATGTAAGTTTTTTGATAAAAATACGCAGCAACAGATTACAGGCATAAGCTGAAAAGCATTTATTTATTGGTGTCTTTCCATCCTGAAAAGTTACAGTCTTTTCTTCTCGCTACTGTTATGTATGAATTAGAAATTTTTGATTAATATTTTTTGTAGTAATTCTATATTTGTTTATACCTAAGCAATCAAGAATAAATAATAGCATCGTTTTTATAAAAATAGCAAAATTTTTGCATTTTATCATGACTAGTTAAGGCTGCAGAACTCTGTACAAACTCAAACCTTTACATTTTGAGTAAGTTTATTTTTTTCCTAACATATAGATTACATTCTGTTTTCCAATACATAAAAAAACATTTCTCTGCATTTAGATTTTTCTGTGATGGTTAAGGGATGCTCAAAAATGAGATATTGGACTGATCTGGACTAACTGGTGTTATTGCAGATTTGCCAATAGTTTATTTTATAAATTTTTTTTATCCGATTACTCGATTAATCGTAAGAATAATCGATAGATTACTCGATTACTAAAATATTCGTTTACAACAGCCCTAATGTTAATATATAAAACATTTAACCTCTTACACCCTAAGGGGGTATAAATAAATTTCTGCCTGACAAAAACACACAAAAGTAAATCACTTATAGCCTCACAGCTATTAGATTTAAGAAGAAACTTTTGGTACCTCTGTAAAGGTAAGATGTCATAGAATGGTTTTCTGGTGTCAGCACCATTGTAGCTTTGACCCTGCCTGAAATATTAGGGACAAAATACAAAATATTTTGCATTTTTTTTAAGCTCGCCAAAATTTTCTTTGAAATAAACATTGCAAAACACTACCAAAATATTATTTATAGCACAAAAAAGTAGTACAGACTTTTAAATCTAAATGTTGTGTAAAAATATACCAAATTTGGACTCAATCAGATGAATCATATTTATTTTAGAATGGTATTAGTGAGAAATTTCTTAGGGCGGAGAGGCCATTTTGGCACATTTATCCAAAAATTTCACCAAACTGTGCCAAATGTGTTTTCTACATCAATACTGGGGGTTTGTTAAAATTACGAGGTCACGTAGCAGCTGGACCCACCGGTGGGTCCGTAGGGTTCTAGGGGTTAAATTATTTAAATATTCTACTTGAGAGTATTACTGCTGCCACTGTCTGGATTAGAGGGAAATAAATGGTAGGGGTGGCCAATGATTGGCTAAGGCTGGCCATGGCCACCCCTGGCCCCCAATCTAGCTCCGCCCCTGATCTCAACATGACTGTTCTTTGTTCTCAACTGATAAATAATGGTGTAATCTTTATCACAAGCAGACTAAATCCTCGTGAAAATAATGATTTCATGTTGTGCTATACAGTTTTTATGTCTCTAGAAACTCTCTCTAACAGGCACCTCCAGCTCTGTTGACATAGTGCATATTTTTATCCTGAAGTCTGTGTGTCCCTGTCCTTTTGTTTGCTGTCATGGCTGGGCCTCCTTCACCAGCTAACAATACCAGACTATTCCTGAGGGATGAGCACATCCGCCCCGAGTGCCACACAGCCCAGAC
Organism: Cyprinodon tularosa; assembly: GCF_016077235.1. Taxonomy (NCBI): domain Eukaryota; kingdom Metazoa; phylum Chordata; class Actinopteri; order Cyprinodontiformes; family Cyprinodontidae; genus Cyprinodon; species Cyprinodon tularosa. The sequence continues at coordinate 598,838 of NW_024038778.1, read as the reverse complement.
AAGCCAGATAAGAGCCTGCACTCCAACCTCAGACAAGACAGCATTCACAACCCTCCCCCCAAATGCAGGCGTATAGCCACAGCCTGTCTCAGGACAGATTCTGAACACAGTCCTCCCTGAACCCGCCCACACTTAACCACAGTTTAATGTAAACTACACACACCAAAGAATGCATGTCTGCTCATCAGAATGAGCTTGTAACAGAAGGAACTGCTTTGCAGACAGCTTAACATGAGGGTTAGCTGCAAACATGAAAGGATGGAGGTTATTTTCAAAGTTCAGAAAAAGGTCCCACAGCTTTCTTTTGTGAACAAAGCGAGTCCTTCCATGATGATTATACACCTAATAACCACTTTATGTTTCCCAAAAACTTGTACATTTGGTCCAAGGATCATTGGTTGCTTCTATAGAGGCACCGACCTGTCATGGTTCAGTCACAATCAAACATTCTCATACATGTTATTATAATAATTTTTCTTTTGTATTGTCCTGATTAAAAATCTCAGTGACTTTAGATTTTGTTTCATGTGCTCCTACCAAAATCAGCTTGTTGGAGCAATGGTTATTACTAGAAATTGTGTCTTTTTTTTAGCATTCATTTATACTTTTCAAGATGTGTGATTTGAAAGATTCCGACTAAAATATCATCTTTTAAAATTAAACCTAATTTCCAGAGCTACTTTTTGCTTTCTGTTACAGAGCTGTGATTCAGTGCAATCATGCCGTGTTTACTCGGATTGTCTTTGTCTGACATTTCTACCAGTATGATGATCTAAATGATTTAAATGGGATGGACATGCAAAATCCCACCAATGATCTAAAATGGCAAAATAACATTCCAGAGGAATTCTATTCAATTCAGTTGTTTAGCGTCAAATACAACGCATGTCATTGCAAGTCATTTTACAGAGACATTTCAAACAGATCATACAGTTACTGTAAATTGGTTAAATGTTTCTGTCAAGGAGAAGCAGTTGATTGCATCCAGTCATGCAAGACATGCTCCTCCTGGATGGGCTTGCAGCAACGATTCGGGAGATTGGAGATAGAATGAAGCAGAAAGATAAAAACAATGATCCCTATGTCCTACAGCAGCCTAAACATATAAAAGCATACAGTTAATATAAAAAATTACTTTGGATAGCCTAACTTTTGGATGAGGTATGAGAAAGATTTCCGAGTCTTGGTTTAAGGTTCATAAAAAGCTATATAGATGTTTTTATATATATATATATATATATATATATATATATATATATATATTTTTTTTTTTTTTTTAGGGGTTCAACTGTATATACAGGGCTCTGAAGTTTTTTAACCCCACAGATACAGCTAATTGTTTCAGCTAATCTGTTGTATGGATTAAACAATCAGATTAATCCATTATTGAAACAATCATCAACTAATTTAGTAATCGATTAATCATTAACTGGAGTATAGAGACTGTAAATATTCCTTTAGGTGACAGAGCGACCTACTTACAGCAAAAATTAAAATTGTAAAACATAACAAATAAAGTTATATTAAATCGTCTTGCATTTATGATAAAATCTTTTTTTGTCTGTCAATACGACCTTTCCAGAACTCATCAAGTGATAAAGCTTTATTTTCATTTGGTTTAATTTTTGCAAAAAATCTTCTTTAAGGAACCATTTGCTTTCTGATTATTAATCGATTAATCGGGAAAAAATCGACAGATTAATCAATTTTTTTTTTTTCAAAATAATCGTTAGTTGCTGCCCGAAACTGTTTAATTTTGTCTAATTCTAATGTCTTAACCAGAAAATTATTTTTGGGATGAAAACGTTTAGCCGTGTTTTTGTTATTCATGTATAAAACAGCATGAGCTTTCTTTGAAAATGGCATGATTTGAAAGCCAGTTTCAGAGTGTAACTTTTGGGGAAGAGAAATCCTTGTCCATGTTCCTAAACAAGGCTGCTCAGTGGATCAGTGGGTGGCACTGCTGCCTTGTAGCAAGAAGGTTCTGGGTTCGATTTGATTCCGGGCCTTGGGTCTTTCTGCATGGAGTTTGCATATTCTCCCTGAGCATGTGTGGGTTCTCTCCGGGTACTCTGGCTTTCTACCACAGTCCAAAAACATGACTGTTAAGTTAATTGGCTGTAAATTCTCCTTAGGTGTGCATGTGAATGGTTGTTTGTCCTGTTTATCCAGCACCCCTTGGGATCGAAGTGTGATGAAAAATGGATGGATGTTTGTAAACAGACAAATCTGAAATCTGCACGAACGGAGAAGCCATAACTGATGAACAGTGTGACTTTGAGGTGTGGCCTTTTGGAGCAGGCGTTATTTGTAGGCAATCTGATGTTGCTGAGTTTCAAAGACTACTAACTGTTCACTAGTAGCGGGGCAGGTAAACAACACCATTTTTAAAGTTTCATCTAGTGGTAGTTCTGAGGCGGCCATAACCTAAAAAGTTGTGTAGGTTTGTTACATTAAAAAAAATATTCAGTGAATTGTTTATGCTTAAACAACTGAAGATGGTCACAAACAAAAATCTAAAATTGGAAATAAATCTCAAGCTATTCTCTTCTGTAGTAAAATATTTTTATTGTTTTTCACTCACTAAGGGAGTGTCAGGAATATGGAAAAGGATCTCTTAACTTTATAAACAGCTAATCTTTTACTACTTTACTTTTTAATGTATTTCTTCTTTGTAAAGCACCTTGTGATGATATCTGTTGTGAACTAACAATATATACATCAAATATTAACACTAATGATATTATTACAATAAGTAGTTTTTTTATATTTAATAATCTTTATCAGTCATTCCCTATAAGATACAAGCCTGTGGCCAAGCTAACTGGGCCCGATGCTAAATGTTGAGTTGTCAGCACATGTTTCACACAGGAAGATCATTAGTGGTACACTGCTTTCTACCTCCGTTTCCAGTGTAAATAATCATTGGTCTCTGTGTAAATATCAGTCCCCTGCTAACCTGATAATGATTATATAGTTTATAGAAGAACTTCCTTGTTAACGTCCAGGATACTTTTAAGAATTGAGATGATTCAAGACAGAAATCCAATTCCTGCTCAGCCTTTCTCTGAGTAGACATTAGCTTTAGTCTCAGCACCAATTATTTAGTATATCAATGTAAAGCTACCTGCCCTGTGTAAGGTATTAAATGCTTTTACTCTTGTAAGATTTAATATCTTCACAAATCCTCTTTTATCCATTTAAACATTCAAGTTGCACAGAGCTACAACTTGATATAATCATTAAGAAAGAAACTAATCATCAACCTGCTCAATATCAACTTACAGTTAGCATTTTTAACCTAAGAAAGAACTGGAAATTAGTCAAATAGCGCAGCAAAATTTGCCTAATTAAATGTTCAGCTTTTCTTTTATCCATTTGTCTAAAATTAAACCTGGCTCATAATTATGCTTATCCTTTGTTATGTGTGGTTTTGTCTGCCAGTGGAGGATCAGCGTCACCTGGCAGGTGTAGAGAATCCCCTTCTTTCATGGGAGCCTGATGACAAAGGAAGGGAATATAGCTGGAAAGGAAGGAGGAATAAAACCGGCACAGAACACACAGGTGCTGGTTTTAAAGACAGAGCCTGTGGGTGTGGTGCTGCTCTGTGAGTCTATAATTCTGCATCCTGTAAAGTCTAAAATCTCTGCCTTAATCCTCATCAACATGGAAGCATTTGTTTCTCACACGACAAGGTTAAACAAAAGAAATCCCACTGGCTTAAGCGGAGCTGCAAATATCCATTATACTGGATTCATTTTAGTCCTCTAACTTGCATGCCAGAATGGAGGATAAATACGGACAACAAAACACGGCTGGTCCTTTTCCACTTTTCCAAAGTGAGCATGTGATATCTTATCTCTTTGCTCTGACAGCCCCCGCCATCTGTCACCAATAAATATGTGTGGCCCCAGTAGTCAAGGCACATTTTTATACAGCCATTGGACTTCTTTTTTTTTTTAGCAAATGCAATTTCTTTTAAGTGTTATGCTTTTTTGCCCATATGCAACTCATTTCTGACAATTTTATGGCAGTCAGAACAGCCCAATTTCCATCCTGTCATCTTCAAAGAAAATCTGATTTTCCACATGTACTAAATTATATACAATCCAATAGCTTTTATATTATATTTTATAGCTCATCACGTTATCATCCAGGCTTTGACTACTCATTCAAACAAACCTCAACAGTTGCTGCTCCACAAAAAACCCACTGGAAATATTTCAGCTATCTTTTAACATTTCTTTGTTGTTATGATGTGATGGTAATACTGTCGACAACTTATAATAACAGAGATGCCAACACCTTTTATCCCTTCTGTAAACAGTGTGCTGCTGTGTGACGTCTACCCTGTCCCTTTGTGGGTCGCGTTGGGGCTGTGAAATGTTCAGGCGGGGTCTGATGGTGAACACATTTGAGTAATAGATTAAAAGCCCAAGCGGAAAAAAATTTGATTGCATCTATAAATCAGAATCGAGCATCAAGACATGCATTGTGGATGTAGATGAAGATCCCCCCGTCCCCCCTCCCTATTATTCTTCTTTAGACTGACAAAAATCACACACAAAGACCCATCACGTCCGGAGCGCATGATGAGGAGACCATGACTCAGCATTTTGAAAGAGGTTCAGATATTTAGTTTTAACTTTGGATATTTAGCTTGCTTTTCATCTTAATGTAAGAGTGAACCCTGTGGTTGGATCCAAACAGCTGCCAGAAGCTGTCAAATAGAAGATTGTTGCAGTTTGTGAGTTTTTTAAAAAGGTTTAAAGAAGTTTAAAAAAGTAATTTGAAATATATCAGCAGTTTAACTTTAGAGGAAATCTCTGAAATAAAGATAAACTAAAAAGCTGTCAGAGCAACTTCAGCTTGAAGGCAGACCACAGGATGTTTATCAGGTTATGGAAGCCCTGAAATGTCATCACTGAAGTGCAATCATGACACTTTTGATTTAAAAAAAACTTTCATGGTAAATGTACAAAATTCCCATTAAACATCAAATTTAGCAAGTTGCGATTCTAAAAATGAGTTAATTAAAATAAAAACACTAAAAACTGCAATTTTAAAAAATGTTCATGTTTTCTGGTTGTATTGAAATTCTTGTGTTTTGCAAAATTCTACTAGAAATGCTTTTTCACATCACAAGAGTCACATGATCTGAAACCGGACCGTACTGCCTTGTAAAAAGATAAAGAAGAGTGGAAGTAGTTGGAGGATGGTGCAACATATTTGGATTCATGAGGACATTGAGTATTTTTTACATTTAGTTACCAACGGTTCTGGTTCTGCTGGAGGTTTCTTCCTGTTAAAAGGCAGTTTTTCCTCTCCACTGTCGCTACAAGCATGCTTAGTGTGAGAGATTGCATCCAAGTCAATGAGTCAATGCAATCAGCTGGTTTTCCTTAGATAGAAAACTTTGAATCAATTTGACTGCATGATCTGGTGAACTGTAAAGTGCCTTGAGATGACATGTGTTGTGAATCAACGATATATGAATAAACTGAATTGAATGTGTTTACATTCCTCCTCTGCCATGTTGTTTTTCAGAATTATTGCATTATTAAACATATTTACATGCAATTTTCATTGTATTTGTTATTGTAATGGAAATACCGCAATTGTGAATTTTTTACATTTTCAAAATAATAAGAATATCGACATAGCTTTGCACACTATTGTAATGGAAATGCAGCTACTGACCTAAAACATACAAGGAAATCCACCAACGACTCACTGAGACAAATGAACAATCGAAAATCCATAGTCCTAGTTAAAGCCAGGACGATTATTATAATGAGATTCTGTGGGGTCTCACAGATTCCACCCCCCCAAAAAAGAAGGTACAGCTCAAAACAGAAAAAAGGGAGCAGGTTCGTCTCAGGCATGCTAAGGGAAATAGAAGTAGCTGTTAGGGGGAGAATATACTAATTTCTCATGTAAAAAGAACAGTAGAAGTATGACTATGTTCCATAAAAGCAGTTAAGTTAGTTTTTGTTCCAATGACTAAAACATGTGGTTCGACATGGACCTGAAAAACATTTCTTAATAGATAACTTCATATTCAATAATGTATCTGGCTTTATTTCTCATCAATGTGTAAAATATAGTGTTGTTGGTTGTGATCTTGGAGTTAGTCAGTCATATTCCTCTTGGGGAATAAAAATGCAGGTTACGTAATCGGCAGCATTAGTGCAGGAAGAGAGCTGTCTCATAATTGCCACACTCTGATAAATGAAAGAGTTTGGAGCCAGTCTGGGCCGTCGGCTGGAGAAAGCTGCTCCTAATGCTGCTGACCGCGGTGACTGTCACAGGTCACCAGTTCAGGCTTTAGATACTGGAGTCTTTAGGCGTCTTTGTCTGTAACTTTACCGTGAGCTGGTCCTCTGTCAAAACTGGACTCTGTTTCAGCTTATTGACTTCCTTAATGTTGGAGCTGCTCGTTAGAGCTCTTTAGAGATGCCTAGCTTAACTATGAAGCCAGTCCAACAAAGGAAAAAGTTCGGAAGCACAGAAAAATAATCCTATACCTAATATTAAATTTAAGGTAATATACGGGTGTCTCAGTTAATGAGAAATAAATCGTAAGGGCTAATTTTAGAAACACTTTTTAATAAGTAAACATCATATATTTGTTCATTAATCAAAGATTGGGCTTTTTTAGGTACACCACTATCTAACACAAATTAATATGATATTGGACCAATGAGAAAGAATGCTTGATAGAAACCTATAGAACCTATATTATGGCCTTCATAATAATGACAGGTGTCTAGTAGATACTCATCATTTACGCAAGATATAAGTCACAAATGGTTTACTCATGTCTTTGTGCAAAGAACATTAACTGGAAGTAATAGAAGCAGCAATAATAAGCACAGCTGTGTAGTGATTCCCCTTTAAAACTTTGATGGAAATTCACAAGGCATGAGCAACGACTGGAGTCTGTGCTTTTCTTTTCTGAAAAAGGTGATTAATGCTTTTTGTTCGCTGTAAATCATAATAATATTAAATCAAAATTAATATAAATAGAGGCTGAAACTGTAGCTGTCCTAATGGAATTAATCTAAACAGGTTTCATATTTTAACAGAATTACAGAAATGAATTCTCTTTTTGATTTAAAATGTTGAGACACTGTCCTGGTTTCTCAAACTTTTGACGATTTACCGCGCATTTATTGCTTTTTTTTTGTCCAAAACCATCTGTTTGGCGCCTTTCTTGTGTTTAAACAGGAAATTGCATCTGAATTTGAGCCAGTATTAGAATCAGCTCTTCTGTTATGACATCATCTAGAAAAACTGATGTGAGTAGCTCTGTCACTTTGGGCTATAAATGTGGTCTTCCCCTATTTGCGACTCCAGATACAGCCAGGTTTATTTTTATTATTTATTAACTGGTTAAGCTTCTTGAAGTTTGGCTGGATAGATGTTCTGTTTACTATGAAAGCTTGGTTACAAAAGAATTATGTTTGTGCTGTACCTTACATGTTCATTCATCTGTAATATTTTCACTCTGATTAAAGATCAAAGGTATCTCTGCATAAATCACCTTTGCTTTAAAGTTGTTTTATATCATTCTTGAGTTGAAGGGGGTGCAAAATAAAATCAGTTCCAGAGCCACAATTTGACCCCATAGAGATGCATCGATCAATAAATCGCAATCGGCCTGTAGCAGCCTTATCGGGATTGATTTTTGTTCTAAGAATAGGTCGAAGGAGGCCAATCAGATGACGTTTATCACAACAAACCTCCACCGGGGCATGCGTGCATTTCCAGTTCAACTTATATTAATAAAACTAGAATACAAGTTCATTAATTCCAGTAACTTCATTTAATAAGTTAAAGACATTACATAGATTAATTGCATACAAACTGTTTTCAAGCATGTATTTATGTTAACTTTGATATTTTTACACAAAACTAAGGAAAACATTACATATATAGAATAATTATTAGACAACTGAAAAAGGCAATGGAGGAACGTTTGCTTTATTGAAAGCATTGTATGTGTAAACCCTGCTATAACTGTAGGGTAAAACTTAGAGTTTCATTAGTGGTACAATCAGACAACAAACAAAGCAGACTCTTCAGGAACGATGCCGTTTTTTCTTCTACTCCTCCAGAATCTTATGACCATCAGAGCTGTTGTTGGGCCGCCTAAAGATGATGTTGTCATGTGATTTTTCTTCACTTTCTGACTACAATTACCTAATTACCTCCCTTTAGCTGAAATGGGGTAATATATTTTAATTTTTTTAGAAAATGAAACGTGTGAATTTGCCTTGTTTTTTGCTGCACTTACTGCCTCCTTGCAGAAAGACAAAGGCCCACAAACAGGAAAACGGAAAGCTATTTAAACATGCAGGCATACAGGAAGAGAACCAGACATCAATATGAGAGTTTATGCAAGAGTTTGTTCAGATTGGTGAATCAATAAGAGGCCGTGTGAGCTAACAGAATACCTGTGGCAGCGGTCTGGAAATGACTCAGTCTTTGTATAAAGAAACACTGATTTTGTATTTTCGTTCCTGACACCTTGCTCTTGTGGGTCGACATGTCGACTTATTGTGAGTATTGGTCTTAAACATCAGCGTCTAACTTCCTCACTTAGTTTTTTTTTTTTTAAAGTTAAATCATCCATTTGTACTTATAAAAAAACCTCTCATTGTGGGATTAGCCTTAAAAGCGCCCCACAGCACTGAGTCAGAACCCCCCCCCCCCCATCTGTCTGACTACAAACATACACACATCGATGATGCATTAGTGAGAAAAGCATCTTTGCTTGCTCAACCCTCCATCTTCACTGTGGAATCCCCTCTTCCTCCCCATCTACGGTTGTTTGGGCTTTTTAGAGGATTTTCTAGCTGTCAAGAAAAAGTCTATCTGGCTGAGGCGAAGTTAACATTGTGGGCGTCTAAGGGCTATTGGATGTGAGATTGGGCTATACAAACAAACCTGACTAGACATTAGTGTTTCAAAGGGATTAGGTGGTCTTGAATCATTGAGACACACCACACATGTAACGTCCATTTAACCATAGACAGAGCTGGACTTGTGGATCCAGCATGTTGCTGAACATTGAATTCTTCACATAGCAGTTGATTATTTAAAGCCATCGATCAGAACCACTTCAGTCCTTTAGGGGTCCAGACTTCTTTCCAGTTAGCTTTGCATCTCCAGGCACAGTAGAATAGCTATGCCAGTTTGTTCTCCTAAAAAGTGACAGAAAATATTTATAGAGAGACGTTAAAAGATGGTGCCCTGCACACCTCTGCTGTTTTTAATCTGGGCACAGTTGAATGTTTCAGATCGGAAAGAAAAGTTAGGGTAAAAGAGTAAATCTAAAACTGATTAAGTTGTATATATAAAAGTTTTTAAATGTTTAGCTTGTTTTCAAGGAAAATCAAATCAGCTATTCATATAAACTCAGCCCTGTCTGAAAAGGCCAGCGTCTAATAATAATGGTTTCACCATTTGAAAGCAACAACTGCCTCAAGCAGCAATGGATCTTCTACATCCCTCATTTCTCTATGCAGAAATATTTTAATCAAGGCCATAGACTTGAGAACAGATTGAAAACCCAAGACACTCACACACTTTTTTGTTTGTTTTTTTGTGTCTTTTTTTGTATGTACACTGCATATCCCAGCTTTGCTTTAACCTACACTAACACATTGACAGCTAAACACAACATACGGAGCAATCTATAAAAATAAATAGCACGGTTTAAAGGCTGTTTTGTAGGATGTACAGGGAGAGACGGTAAAATCTTAAAGCATATTCATGAATGCTTTTTTTTTTTTGCTCTTAATATTCCCATGACAATAGATAAGATGTTAAAGCACACCGAGGGCCTGATCTCTAAAGATTCACACTAAGAGGCACTGAGCTGAATGTGCAATTTGTTTCAGTACGTGCAATAGGTGGGTGTGTTGCAGGTAATTTACAAAGATTGCTGCGCAAATGTTAAGATATGGAAACCTGTTTGGTTAAAATGAGCAGATTCCCTGTTCTGCAGGAAGTTTGAGACGGGCTGTAAAAGATGGAGTTCTGAGCCAAGTATTTAGAGGAAATAATTATTGTTTAAAAAAATTATGCAAAATTATATTTATAGTGTGCCTTGTATATTATCTGTAAGTGTAGAAATATTCCTGTTTCAAAGAGATGCATACATTTATCCCACTACTACTTTCAGAAGTACTAAAAAAGACCAAAAAAGCGGCGTCTGCTGTTGGAAAATGGCTTTTCACGAAGTAAATGTTTATATTTGCATTTCCTCTAGCTGTAAGTGTACTCAGTTTTGTCATTAAAATATGATCTGAATAGTGATGAGGGCAAATGTCCCAAAAAAAAACAATCTGTCTGCTGAATGGCAAATGTAAATAACTTTGGACCCTTTTTAAAGATCTGCTCCCGTTTTAAGGCAAACAAAACTTTTTAAGATGAGGACCTGAGAGTGTTGCAATTTCAATTGTTAAACTTTTTTTTTTCTTTTCACGCAGTTCTTTTAAAGATTTTCTTCAAAATATTTTAATGTATTTTTTCTCATAAAGGATGACCTCATCATTGTATAATAGTGGAGGCTTTGAGAACGGCAGCTGATGCTTCGCCATCCTGACGCTGTGTGATGTTTTGTTGTCTGCAGGGCATGCGAGTGCTGGTGGATGCCCGAGACAAACTGGGCATTAGCTGGCAGAGCTGTGAGAATGAGAAGCAGGGCATGCTGGTGATGTCGTGGGAGGGGCGTGTGGGCGCCTCGGGGGTCGAGCCCAGTGAGTTTCAGCTCTACGTGATGGCGCTGAGCGCTCTCTGGGGGGACGCAGGCATACAGGAGGCCTACTCACGACGCTCAGAGTTCCAGCTGGTAAGTAGATTAAAGACAACTTTCACCGTTTGGTTGTGCGTCCTGCTGCCTCTCATCATTGCAGCTGGATGGCGTTTTACTTTAAACTTTTATTAATCTGCACTTGCTATAAAATGATAATATAAAAGTAACAGTCCCAGTTTTATCATGCCAGAACCAGGTAATCCAGCGGCCTTTGCACATGTTCACACTGCCCTGGCATTAATAGAATAAATTCATCTTTTATTGCAGTAGCGTATCCGCACCTAAGAGAAGTGAAGTAAATACACAGCTTTTCCAATAGATACACCAGCATTGCTAGTGTTTGTCATTATTTTACATAAATATTAATTTTCACCTTGTTGCAGTTTGTGTATTTGTCTCTGAAGAGGGTGGAAAAAGCGTTGTGTTAATAGTTTGGTATTGAAAACAATATTAATACTGCGCAGGACTAAGGAGTTTTTAACTGAAGAAGTGAAAGTGGTTTGGTTGTTTTTTTAATGGTATAAATAGAGTAGCATACAGTGGGGCAAAAAAGTATTTAGTCAGCCACCAATAGTGCAAGTTCTCCCACTCAAAAAGATAAGAGAGGCCGGTAATTTTCATCATAGATATACCTCAACTATGAGAGACAAAATGAGGGGGGAAAAAATCCAGAAAATCACATTGTCTGATTTTTAAAGAATTTATTTGCAAAATATGGTGGAAAATAAGGCCTCTCTCATCTTTTTAAGTGGGAGAACTTGCACTATTGGTGGCTGACTAAATACGTTTTTGCCCCACTGTATAAAAATACATATTTTATATGGATAAATATGGGTTAGTGACCTTAACAGTAATATGAAAAACAGATTTTATTATCAACTCTCATTTTCACATGAATGCCTCCTTTCTTGTTAAAGGTATCGCATCATGGACATTTTAGAACACCAGAAAAACTTAGATAAGAATTTACTGAATCAGACTGCTAGGAAACTGAAATTAGTCGTCTGTTGGTCTTTTAGTCTAGTAATGATCTGAAACATATGGATTAGTCAACACAGAAACATAACAATCAACCTTCTTCCATGGTCACCTCAGTCCTCTGACCTACATCCTATATAAATAAAGGAGTGGGGGGGCAGAGATAAGGTTGCTGATCAGAAATCCCTCTCTCTGTGCTTTAACCTTGTGAAATATGAGGAATCTAATGGTTGTATAGATGAACATTTACAGGGTTGTAATTAGGTGAGAAGCTAGGCTTTTCATTTTAATGGAAAGTATCATTAAAAACATATTTTTTTAATGTGGGTTTTAATTCCCTCACTAAATAAATGTGGTCAGATTAAAGGTGGATGTTTTTTAACTATAATGTGAGGATTTCTTAGCTCAATAACAGATTAGTTGGCTTTTCTCACATCATTACCTGCCGCTTGTTTACTTCCTGCCTGTGAATAAACCAATGTTTCTGTGTTAGTTTTATTTTCAAAAACATACAGACTTCCTGTTATTTTGTTGGTTGGTTTTTGATTTGGTTTGTTTGTTGTTGTTTTTTTACCCTGGTGCTTTTAGTCCCTTTTTGGGATTGGTTTTGGCCGTTAGTACTTCAGTACTGAAACGTTATATTATTGTTGGGATTCTTGGAAAGCTTCGTCCCCAGGTGGCTTACTTATAAGGGATTTTTGATCATGTTGTAGAGTTATTATTCGTGAATTTCATTAACCTTCCATCAGATTTGTTGACATTTTCCTTCCTGAGTTTGAATTGTTTTGTAAAGGAGCACTCACTCACTCACTGATTCACTCACTGATTCACTCACTTGTGAGTGTTGGGCTTATGCTACTTCCGCTGTGTGCCTTTTCATTGCATAAAAACTAAAGATCTCCAATAAACAGTAATCAGTCATCTGTCTGCTTCTAAGTTTTACTAACAAGTGGATGATTTAGATAAGGTTATTGGTTGTGCAGATATGGAGGATGCACTGCGTGGGGTCCAAGCTCCTTTTACTGTGAGTAAATGGATAAAAGGATGGGGGAGTATGTGAATCAGTGTTCTTAGCTGTGTGCTCTGCTCTGGAGCTAAATTCGCTGACCTAAGGGAAGAAAATTTGATCAGAACTTCTTAACATGTTCTGCAACACTTCAACTACGTTTCTATATCAAAATACTGATGCATTTCAGTAGGGGTTCAGGAAATACCAAGTGGAGGGTCATTAGATGGTTTTCAAACTCATTGAGATGTGATCCCTGAGGTTTATGGAGGGCCAAAATATATCTAGAAATAAATGTAAATGTAATAATAATAATAGGTTTGATATATAAAACACTTAACACTTATATGCAAGTCTCAAAGTGCTACAAAGTGACTATAAAAACATCAATCACCTTATATAACAACAGTAATTAATTATCATTTAGATAAATTAATATGACTTTCTATTTATGCATAAACATAGAGTGAAGTAATAATTTTTAGGGGTGAGAGGCCTGTTGGAACCCCTGACCTAGACCCACACATGTGACTAGAAAATGTGTTTTTTTAGACTTTTTGGGCTATTCCACAGATAAAAATTATGATTCAAAAACTATTCACGGACTGATATGAAGATTAGGCTGATATTGATCAGTATTAAACCAATTAGCTGTTGTTATTTTTAGCTGTTGGCTGAATTGGTTATGCAACATATTGATATTAGTATTGTATTAACATTCAACAGCAAAATAATAAAGTAATTGTAGTTCATGTCGGCTGTAGGGACAGTGGAAAATGCATTTCTTAAATTTTGAAAAGTTCGGTTTGGAGAAATCATAAGAGAATGATCAGAGGAACTACATTTTGGGTAAGAAAGCCTTAGAATAATACGTGGTTACGAAAAATTGCTTAGGAAACTTGCAGATTATAGAAACCATCTTCATTTCAATTTGTTGTTCAGTTTACATGTTTTCTAAGCTAAATCAAGTTTTTGGGGTACTATATAAAGCTTGAACTCAGTGCTATTTCTGACATTTAAATTAAAGAAGCTTCCTGGATGGGAAGCGAAACGTCTTCAAACTGGAAACCAAGTCCATTGGAATGTTTTTTAACTTTTTTGGAATGAGAGAATCGATTCAGAATATGATTTTTTTATTTTTTATTTTAACACAGTGACTTAGACTGTGGTTCACCTGGAGTCAAAATGCCTCAGAAATAGTTTTAACCTTTCCAAATTATATATCAGATAATTTATCTCTCCTGTATTCTGTTTTTTTAAGCACCATTTGTTGCTTTTGGGAGCTAAAATGAAGGATCAAACAAAGCGATCTCTTGATTCTAAGAGTCATTTTTCTATTCGGCCTGTGTAGAGCCTTAGAAATTGACCTCTCGCTTTTCTATAACTGTGGTTAATCGTGGTTAAATCATTTAATAAGGCAGCTGATTACGCTTTCACATAGGGACAGATTGATTTAGATAGCTTTTTCTGTCCTTATTAAATGAAATCATCATAAGAAAACAGCTGTTTGCATGTGTGATTATTGTCTTTGTCTTGTTTTATGTTTAATTGGTTGCATGAAACATTCAAGAGTAAAGGAAAAGCAAAAACAGTGTAAATCTATAACGGGGCACTTTAATGATCCATGACAAATCAGCTCTCCATAGAAAGTAACGGGATCATATGAGAAATGTTGAGACCTGAAAACTGTATAAAAATAAGTCACGGTGATCTGCTCTGAACAGCAGCGAGGGAAGCTAGAGGAAGAGCAGTTTTCTTTCTGCATAACTTTTTTTCTTTTCATTTGAAGACACTCCAAAGATGTAATTATTGTTCTCCAGTGGAAATGAAACCGGTGAAGTGGAGCCCCGTGGAGCTTCATCTCCCTTGTCACATGCAGCAGAGCCAATCTGAAATATCTCTTTGACGTCATTGCGATGCATTTTCCTGATGTATTTAATAAACACTGATAAACAGTGTGTTGCACACAGAACAGAAGTTTTTTTTTTTGGTTGTTTAGTAATACAGCTCGTCTCAAAGGAGAAAACATGAAAATAAAACAGTTTGGGTTGTTTTCTAAAAAATGATATTATTGATAGTAGCAGAAAGCATTTTCTAAACCTTCTTCTTGAAATGAATATTAAACAGCCTGGGGTTACTTTTCAGGGAGTCTTTTTAACACATGTTGTTTTTAAAGAGCCTCCCTGCTGCCTTCAGGGACCCAAACAAACCGAGTCATTTAGAGTAAACTCTTATTTCAGTTTACTGAAGGGTTTGTGACAAACACAACCACCAGTGAAATCATTAACTCAACAAGCAGCTACAAATCTGCTGTAAAGAGGGTCCAGACAGACTCTTAACGGCTCACCAGAAGGTTATGAATTACCACAAGACGTATTGTGAGCAGGGAAACCAGCTGGTCTTGTTGTCAGCGCCTTCTCCATTGTTGGCAGCAGTCGGATTTTATTTGGACTCTATGGAAAGTGACACGGCGATGCTGCAGTTTGCTCAGGGTTGTAAATTTGACCTTTTACCTTGTTTGGCATTTATCAGTGACATAGCAGTGTGGAGTCAGGCAGATGCCACTTCCTCTCACTTAACATGCTGTGCGTGGGTGTAGAGGAGATGCACAAGTTTAGGTCAGACTATCTGGACTCTGAGCCTCTATGTGTGCCTGACTCCTCTCTGGCTTTAAAGCCGGGCCACAAAGAAAACACAAGCAGCCCCTTTTATTTGTCTCTGTTTATAATCAGCACTTAAACATGGGAGTGTTGAAAGTGTAACAAAAGGGGGTGGGGCTTCCTGTAGAGGACAAACGGAAGCCAGAAGGAGCACTGACCAAAGGAAAATAGTTAAAATATGAATTAATAAGCCTATTAATATTGGTAAGGCTCTAACCCTGCTGCCCGCAGGCTTCTATTTGTGCATCACAACACGCACTACACACTGAGAGGTTCTCTGTTCTGTTGGACAGAATGGTTCAAAACTTCGTTAGGTTCTGCCTTGAATGCATCAGCTATATTTATTAAGATCAGTTCATGGGTTGAAGCTTGCATTCAATTCAATTCAATTCAGTTTATTTATATAGCGCCAAATTCACAACACATGTCATCTCAAGGCACTTTACAGTTCAACCAGATCATACAGTCAAATTGATACAAAGTTTTCTATCTAAGGAAAACCAGTTGATTGCATTGACTTATTGACTCAAATACAATCTCTCACACTAAGCATGCTTGTAGCGACAGTGGAGAGGAAAAACTCCCTTTTAACAGGAAGAAACCTCCAGCAGAACCAGGCTCAGTGTGAGCGGCCATCTGCCGAGGCCGACTGGGGTTCAAGGAGACAGAAGCAGAGATACAAAAAGCAGCTGTAAAAGGCGGCCCCGTCCAGGAAACACGCAGCCAGGCAGACGAGCTCCAAGGCAGCTCCCATGCCAGAGGACGAAGAGAGCACATCCACTCAGTCACGGTCAGAGAAACAGGACCACACTGGAAAACAGGCCGATCTCCAACATCTATAAACAAGGGTGTTGATAGAAGCAGCACAGCTGATGTTTCTTTCCAGGATGACGTCACAGCCAAACAGGAACAGACGAGGCAAAGCTACTCTGAGGAAAAGCAGAGAGAGCAGAAGGTTAGAGATTGAACTAACAGATTCTGCAGAATAGGAGAACAGAGAGAGAATGAAGCAGAATGATGAAATGGGGGTCCCTATGTCCTCCAAAAGTCTAAGCCTATAGCAGCATAACTATAGAGATAGCTCAGGACAACCTGAGCCACCCTAACTATAAGCTTTATCAAAAAGGAAAGTTTTAAGCCTAGCCTTAAAAGTAGACAGGGTGTCTGCCTCACGGACTAAAACTGGTAGTTGGTTCCACAGGAGAGGAGCCTGATAACTAAAAGATCTGCCTCCCATTCTACTTTTAGAAATTCTAGGAACCATTAGTAAACCTGCAGATTGAGAGCGAAGTGCTCTGTTAGGAACATAAGGAACAATCAGATCTCTGATATAAGATGGAGCTTGGCCATTTAAGGCTTTATATGTGAAAAGGAGGATTTTAAATTCTATTCTTGATTTAACAGGAAGCCAATGAAGAGAAGCCAGGATAGGCGAGATATGATCTCTCTTTTTAATTTTCATTAGAACTCTGGCTGCAGCATTTTGGATCAGCTGAAGGCTTTTAACTACAGTTTGTGGACTTCCTGATAGTAAAGAATTACAATAGTCCAGCCTTGAAGTAACAAATGCATGGACTAGTTTCTCAGCATCACCCCTGGACAGGAGATTTCTAATTTTTGTAATATTCCTCAGATGAAAGAAGGAAATTCTAGAAACCTCTTTGATGTGGGATTTAAATGACAGGTCCTGATCAAAAATAACACCAAGATTTTTTACTTTATTATCTGAAATCAGTTTAATCCCATCCAAATGAAGTGACTGGCTAATCAGTTTCTTTTTCAGAGACTCTGGTCCAAAGACTATAACTTCTGTTTTGTCTGCATTCAGGAGCAGAAAGTTAAGAGTCATCCAGGTTTTTATGTCTTCAAGACATGCCTGTAATCTATGTAATGGGTTAGCTTCATCTGGATTTATAGACAGATATAGCTGGGTA
The DNA here is from genome assembly GCF_016077235.1 of Cyprinodon tularosa. Lineage (NCBI taxonomy): Eukaryota > Metazoa > Chordata > Actinopteri > Cyprinodontiformes > Cyprinodontidae > Cyprinodon > Cyprinodon tularosa. The sequence goes on along the minus strand of NW_024038778.1, from coordinate 581,435 downwards.
TCATCAGCGTAACAGTGGAAATTAATCCCATGCTGTCTAATAATTCTACCAATTGGGAGCATGTATAAAGTAAAGAGAATTGGTCCTAGCACTGATCCCTGTGGTACTCCACAGGTAACCTTTGAGCGTGTTGAAGATCTATCATTAACATGAACAAACTGAATTCGATCAGATAGATAAGATTTAAACCAGTCTAGTGCTGTTCCTTTAATTCCAACAAAATATTCAAGTCTTTCTAAAAGAATATTATGGTCAACTGTATCAAATGCAGCACTAAGATCCAACAGGATGAGCACAGATACAAGTCCATTATCCGAGGCCATGAGAATATCATTAGTGACTTTCACCAGAGCTGTTTCAGTGCTATGATGAGCTCTAAAGCCAGACTGAAACTCTTCAAAAAGTTCATTATGGTGGAAGTGATCGCAAACTTGTTTGGCAACTACTTTCTCAAGAATTTTGGATAAGAAAGGAAGATTGGATATAGGTCTATAATTGACCAAGTCATCTGGGTCAAGAGACGGTTTCTTAAGCAGAGGTTTAATTACAGCAACCTTAAAAGCTTTAGGTACATATCCCTGTAACCGAGATAGATTAATCACATCTAAAATGGAGGAGGAGATCAAAGGGAATACCTCCTTAAATAACCTGGTTGGAACTGGATCTAACATACAAGTTGAAGGCTTAGATGAAGACAATAATTTTGCTAATTCAGAGAGTTCAACTGGATCAAAGCAGTCTAAACCCGGTTCAGATTCCATGACTACCTCAGGTACAATCGCGGATAGAGGAGTGCTTATGATCTTATTTTTAATAAGATCAATCTTATTTATAAAGAATCCCATAAAATCATTGCTGCTAAGAGCAGGTGGAATGGACGGTTCAACAGAGCTATGGCTCTGGGTGAGTTTGGCAACTGTATTAAAAAGAAATCTAGGATTATTCTTATTCTCCTCTATTAATGAGTAGAAGTATGCTGCTCTTGCTTTACAAAGAGTCCTCTTATACAGCAGTAAACCATTTTTCCAGACTAGGAAGGACTCTCGCAGGCCTGTGGAGCGATATTTTCTCTCCAGTTTCCTAGCATTTTGCTTCAAAGTACGCAGCTCTGCATTAAACCAAGGAGCAAGCTTTCTATTTTTAACGGTTTTCATTTTCAAAGGAGCTGCGTTGTCTAAGGCAATACGCAGAGAACTAGCAACCCCATCAACAAAATCATCAACCTGTGAAGGGGAATAAGCTAAGCTTTTGCACTCTGCAGCACTGCTCAGTGACACAGAGGAGAGAGAAAGTGAAGCAGATTCTTTAAAATTTATAACTGCACTATCTGATAAAGATCTACTAAAATTGAACCTTCTTTTGGGGGAGGAGAACTCTGTTAAAGTAATCCTGAAGGTTATTGGAAAGTGGTCAGAGAGGACAGGGTTGTGAGGAAATACTGTTATTTCTTCACATTCTATGCCGTATGTCAGCACAAGATCCAAAGTATGAAGATGAGAATGCGTGGGACTATTCACATTTTGAACAAAGCCAATAGTGTCTAAGATAGCAATAAAGGCTGCTCTTAAGCTATCGCCTTCAATGTCAGCATGGATGTTAAAATCTCCCACTATGATGACCCTGTCAGTATTTAATACCAAATCAGAAAGGAACTCTGAAAACTCATCTAAAAATTCAGAGTAAGGACCTGGTGGACGATACAAAGTTACAAAAAGAAGAGGTTTTCTTGCCTTGAAATTTGGATCAGGGAAATTAAGGGTTAAATGTTCAAAAGAGTTGTAGGTATTAATTGTTTTGGGAGTAATCAGTAAGTCAGACTGGAAGATTGTTGCTACTCCTCCTCCTCGCCCAGAACTTCTGGGGATGTGAAAATTTAAATAGCTTGAAGGAGTTGCCTCATTTATGCTCACATAATCCTCTTGCTGCAGCCAGGTTTCTGTAAGGCAAAACAAGTCAATGTGATTATCACAAATCAAGTCATTAACTAGTAGACTTTTAGAGGAAAGCGATCTTATGTTAAACATGTGCATGTGGTTTGATTTCCAGCGCCACTTTATAAAATTATTTATTGTCTAGTTTTTTCTTTCCTCAATCCTCTGTAGTCAGATAAATCCACTACAGCAGTGATCTTCAATGTTTTCCAGGCCAAGGACCCCCAAACTGATGGCAAGATGCAGTGGGGACCCCCTAATTATGTATATTTTGTGAAATTGTGTTATATCAAACTGGTCCTATAGTCACTCTGTTACAGATGGAGTAATGTAACGAATGTAATTTCTCCCTGGGATTATTAAAGTATTTCTGATTCTGATTCCTCCTTGAGGGGACAGGTGTTGTGAATGAAACGGTGCCCAGCTTGAAAAAGCTCCTGTGTGTCGCTGAAATTGAGCATTGATGACTGAAAGACACCTTCTGCCTCCATTTAAGTTGAATTCATATTAATGTGTATTTAAAGACATTTCAATTAGTGGAAAAAAGTTGCAGGAGGAATTATAAAAAAAAGTCTAATCAACCAAAACCTTTGCAACCCCCATGCAGTATCTCCGTTGACACCCTAGGGGTCGCAGACCCCCTGTTGAGGACCTCCGCACTACAGGGTTGATCTTAATACATTAATCAACTCTTTTAATAAATATTGATTCTCTGTTAGCTGTAAGTTGGTTTCTCGAAAAACATTTTATAAAGAGGGCCGCAGTGCATCAAAGGAGCAAGTATATCAGGACTAATCTGTCATGCTGTTGTTCGCTGTCAGCGATGCAAAGTTGCTACAGGCGGGTGTAAAAAAAAAAAAGAAAAAGAAAAAGAAAGCATCTTTTCTTGTGCGGGTTGTTTCAATACGGTTGAAATGTACAGAATTACAAATGGTGAGCGTAGATTAGCTGTAAACAGCATCTGTGAGGGCACCTCTGGAAGTTTTAACACTTCAAGAACCATTAAAATAAACTGCAACTTTCTACGTCACTGAATTGTTTCATCCTTCCCTGTGGAGGTTAACCCATTTTATAAAACTAACAAAGACTTGATTTTATTTGGTTTGGTTATTTCTTTAAAAGTGATCTAGGTGTAGTTTTTATTTAGTTTTAATCTGCTGCTGGAGCTGCACAACTGCGTGTTCTTCAGGGTGTTCTCCTGTTCTTTGACCCCACACTGCATTGATAATTACATTTAGTGGGTAAACTAAACAACACAACCTCTTCTTCTTCTATGTATGAAGACTGTTTTTCCAAAACACTCTTCAAAGCTTCAATTATGATGACTAGAGCTTGTTGTGACATCCTGTTCAGAAGAAAACAAGTCAGGACAGCGGGCCTCACAAACAGCAAGCAGAGATGATGGAGGTTCTTGTGTAATCTGAAAGCAGCCCAGCTTTACTCATGATATACATACTTTGTCCATCGGTCCGTCCATCGACTGTTTAACCATCCATCCTGATTGTCAGGGGGTTTTCACATAGGAAATATTTGAAATTGATGAGGCTAACTAAGAAATCTAGAAAGATAAATGTGTAAAAAAAACTGTTATGGGTTTTAACTCTAGAATAGAACTGTGTGTGTTTGAAATTAACCACATATTGGAAATGAAAGTATAATTTTTACTGAAACACTGATTGATCGTATGGCAGATTGATCTGCCCTGATTTTTGGGAGATCGGCCGATGCTTATCTACCTCTGCAAAGGTCTGAACATAACCCCCCGTCAATGCCTTCAGCTTCAATTTATATTTGACAGCAGTTTGTAGGAGTACTGATTCTTTTCTTTCAGTAAGATAAGATTGGAATACTGAAGGTGACTGTGTCAGTTCGGAATGTCAGGCTTTTTAAAGAACAGGAATCTGTGATCGACCAGAAGGCTGCAATAATTTTTTATACTTTTATGTGGCGCGTAAAGCGTTCATCCAACCACAGGGTTTGACTTGTGAGCCCTGTGTGCAGCAGCCTGGGTTCTGTGGGTAGCTGTGGCCGTAGTCCAGCTTGCCACCATCGGTGTGTGAATGTATTTGTGAAAGGGTGAATTACTGAGTGTAGTGCAAAGTGCTTAGGAATCCTTTGACTTGATGAAATGTTTTATAAGTACAGGCTGTTTGCCATGTGTTGGGGATTGCAAACTTGTCTTTTTGATGATATACAGCAGTGCAGCAATTAAAGATTCCTGAATACTTAATTAGTAAATCATGCCTAATTATAACTGTAAGTCTCTCCTGAGGCTCGTTTGCATACTGAGCATGAATGGATAGGGTGTTTATTTGCATTGGATGATTAAGTTATGACCTCCAGGATGAGTTTGACACCGATCGCTACAGTCGGGTGTATCTGGTTTCAAAGAGCCATAATTGCTTCCAGTAGCTGTTTTCCTCAGTCACTGCTTCTGCTTCAATGGCCGGCCAAATCAGAGGGGCCAGGTACAGCTTAATTCCTAGTTCTCGAAACTTTATATTCTTCTTTTTTTTATTAAGAAATGAAGGAGAACGAAGGCTTCGAGATCTTTTGATATAACCAGCCCTTCTAAAGTTATTTCTTTATATTTGCTTGAATTTTTGTTAAGGACTCAAATTCAGAAGAAATCATTAAACAGGGCTGGTGAGCCAAACAGATGATCTCACACCAAAACCCGGAACTGTTTATATCTGAAAGTTTGATTGAAGCTAGGGAGCTGTGTGAAAGTACAAATCAGGGGCAAAAACAAATTATTGTAAAAAAAAAAATAAAATAAAATAAAAAAATAGAAATTTGTATTTAGGAAAACACAGAAACCAAATGCTGTTCACTCATTTCCAGGCTAGTCCTTGTACCTGACCACCAGAGACTAAAAAAATAACTAATAACTGTATCTGAAGCTAATGTCTTAAAACTGCTGCTATAATCAGACCCAGCACCTAAGAGAAACAATATCCCTCAGTCTATTGAGTTGTTCATACTAAAATTAACTATTTAAAATATGTGGCTGATAATATCCAAGTCTCAGTATTTTAAAGGATTAAAAATGTTATTTATTTAGGTAGTTCAGGTTAAACAATACATCAATATATTAGAAGTATTGATTTCTGTTTCTAAAAAACTAAAGAAATCTTCCATACGATCAATGAGAGCTGTTGTGGCCTTATTGATCTGAAGGCTGCTCTGTAGCAACAGCTACTGACCCACTTCAGTCTGAGCCCCAAAGCTCTGGCTGAAAGCACAGGCTTTTCCCAAGCAATGTTACCAGAAAGTTGAGTGGAAGGAAAAAATGTGGGTGAAAAAATATGCTCAAGCAACAGAAATTATATTGGCCTTGAGGGGATTGTCTAGTAAAACGTGTTCAAGAATTTGGAGGAGCTGCTCAACAGCCACCATATAAAGACACACATGGCTTATTGGGTTTGTTCCATCAATATTTAACTTGATAAACACTATTGTATGTTTGCATCTCTTCAATTTTCTGCTTCAAGGATACAACATTAGATTATGAAACATTGGGCTGATTTTAACGAGTTAAAAAATGCAATGCAATTAATCTCCTTTATTATATACACACTGAGTGGTAATCTTTGTATTTGCTGTTTTTTTATACACACTTTAAGTCGTAGGGAAATATATATAAATTTTCTCTTATTTTCGCAACTTATGTTGAGGCAGACATTCACAACTCTTAATATCAGCATCCACAGTGCAGCAGCCAGCCCACATCGGGCCAAATGAGCTTCACACCCTGGTAAAACGGGTCAGAACAAGAATTTGGTGTCTCAGAAACTGATTTAGAGCAGAAAAGTAGCCTGTTTTAATTGCAGTAAACTTTGCATTCTGAATAGAAGATGTTATGTTTTGCACAGCAATACTTTATGCACAGCTCCACAGTTATATTTCTGTGGTCAGTATTAGAAATAGAGCTTTACCTTCTGTTTACAGCAAATGTTAAACTCTTTTGTGCACTGTCACTTTTTTTTAGAGGAAGAGGAAGGTGTATAAAATACGAGGGTTTCTAAACAGAGCTAAATGATTGTAAATAATCTGATGGTTGAATAACCTCCATAATGGATTAAAACCATAAATATTTGTGCGGCTTTAGCCATCTCTTTATCCATTCAATGAATTAGGGTCAAAAATTCTTTTTGAATTGAAAAGGAAAGTTATTTAAAATTTATTTTTGATTAAAAATGTGGTTCATTGTTATTAATTTGTTACAGACCTTGTAATTAAACATTTTAATCATGTTTCACAACAAGGAAAAAAAATGTCAGATGAGTGACCCAGTCCTTGAGTATATTCAACTTTCAGCTTATTTGTCTTTTTGTGCAACTTTGTTAAAAAAATAAATAAATAAGACTTTTATCATAGGTAGCACAGAACCAGGAAAACAGGCAGAGAAATAGGAGAAGTGAAACAAAAAGCTGACAAACAGAGCATCTTTCCTGCAGAAGAGCAACAGACAACCAGAAAGTTTGAATACTAAGGGAAGTATGGAGAAAGTAATCAGGTGGAAAACGAGTAACAGCTGAGTGCAAGGGAGCTGAAGGGAGGAGAGTAATAAATAAAATGGAGCTGAACAGAGAAAACTGAGGAGATACTATAACAGAAAATAAACAGAACACAAGAATAATTTAGGAGCAAACTGCAAAAAACAAATAAACTACAAATGTGAGCAATTAGAGAACAGAAACACCAAAGAAGAAACCCCAAAACTCAACACATAAGGATCATGACAGGACTGGAGTATGGCTCAGTGGTGCAAAGTGATCTGTTCACATCAAAGTGATCTTTATTTTTTATTGGGAAGTTCGGGCCGCTGTGTTTTACCAATCTCTTAGTAAGTGCTTCCTTCTTCCACAATATGTCATCCTTCTCTTTGCATCTAACCTTTATGGAGGTGCTGGTTTTATATTGGCCATCGCCAAAATGCATTTTAGCATACATTTATTATTCAAATAAACAATCAGGAATCTATGCTTGAAATATATCATTCTGTGTTTATTGAGTCTGTGTGATTATTTATGACTTCTATGCTTTTGATCAGAACTGCTGAATTAGATTAGCCTTTTAGTTATTCCCTATATATTCAAGTTTAATGTGTTTCAAACTACACAAAAAATAGAGGAAAGGAAACCATGGTATACAGTAAAAACATTAAAAGAATTGTTAAAAGAAAGTGATTTAAACATACTATCATCCTATCAAAAAAGTGAATATAGAGGGTGAGCAGTAGTTGAAAATAAACTGACATTTAGAAAAATGCATTTTGTCAGCCCTTTGCTTTAATAAAAAGCAACAGAAATGTCTGCTCTGGAGCAAATGTGCTGACTTAGATCCTTTCCACCTCCCCCTTTCTCTGCTTGGAGAGGTTTTCCGGGGATACCAAAGTCAGCTTTTCCCAGGCACAGCTGGAGCTGTGTTGCTGGCAGGCAGGGTAGGAGAAGGAGGTAGGAAGGAAGGAAGGAAGGAAGGAAAGGAAGCGAGGAGAGTCCAAGGAAAGGAAGAAAGAGAGGCAGTGAAAGACGCAATGGGACGGGGAGGTTGCTATAGAAAAGGAGAAGAGTGACGGGGAGGTAAAGATCGAAGGAGGAAAAACAAGTGAGCACATGCCTGGGTTTTGTTTACTTGTTGGCTTTTCTGTTCCCGCCACACCCAGATAGCACTCTGTTAGATATAGGATATAAACACATAAACCTCCTGTGCCTGACCAAAACAAGGCTGTACATCAAACCCTGGCGGTAAACCGCTGCTGCTGTCCTCGGCAGCAGAGACGTCACAAATAAATTAGGTTTGCATTTGCACAGGATATGAATGTAGTGCCTCTAGAAAAGTGCAAAGAAGCAGTTCTGTCCGTGTGCATTCAATCTGTCCTGATTTAATGGAAGATAACCTCTATCTGTGACGGGATATTTGATCCCTGCCTCTATACCTCAGCTGTTCCAGCCTGGTTCTTACAACAGCTCAGAGTTAATCATCACTGATATTGAAACAGGATTAAAAGGAGGTTACAACTTTGGACTTTGACAGCACAACTTTGCAGCTCAAAAGCACAGCAGGGCAGGAGAGATTTAGGCCTAGTAAACCATATGTTGCCAATTATCTTCAAAGCTAATAAATGCAATCTTTAGGTAAAAGATAATACATTTAAATATTCTGTTTGGAAAAAGTGATATGATTCTCATACTCTATGATCTCAACAGGTTTTCTTCTGCAAGTTCAGCCAAAATGAATGTTTGTGATGTTCCTGCAGATCAAAGGCAAATTATTTTCTTTCTTTTTTTTTCACTTGATAAAGGCAAGCAGGGCTATTTTTAAAATCTGCTGCTGAATATCCGCTTTTGCACATTTTTTTCTTGGTGTAATGAATCTGCGTTCTAACAATTTGATTCACTTATAGTCCCACATAGAGTAAAATAGAGACTGTATTGGCTGCTGATTCCTGCCTGTGCCCTCAGGCAGCAGATAGAAAGCTGAAATACAGCTTATTTGAATTTTCCAAGTTTATAAAGCAGAACAACATTTCTGTTTTCCACACACTATCTGGAAAATATCCAGTTTCAGTTGGAGTAGTTTACAAAATGAAAACTGCAACAAGTTTTACTTAGATTCAACGATAAAATTCAAAGTTGCAGTCATTATGCAAATTGTCCGGAGTATTTTTCTTACCCATTTCAACATATGGATATTTCATTTATTACTTATTTAAAACTGCAAATAAATTTAAATAATATCAACAATGAGTAAAATAAATATATATATATATATATATATATATATATATATATATATATATATATATATATATATATATAGAGAGAGAGAGATTAATAAGGTCCTTAGGAAAGTAAAACTACATTTTGTAAAATTACATTCCAGAAAACTAGCTCATACCATCTGTGAAACATGGAGGTCATAGAATCATGGTGAGGGGATGCTAACTTTGTAGAATTATCATAGAGCCGCTAAAAGAAGAATTTTCTTAAAGTTATTCTAAATCAGGAGCTAACAACGGAGGTGTAAGGTGTTTAGGCACTCTGCATTCCATTTATTTCTCAGGTCTAAATACAAAATGAGTTGGACATCAACATGTGAAAATTTGTTGCTAAATTGGTGAGTCCTTCTTTGAGATTTTCCATGTTCGTGTTCCGTCAGGGTTTCATTGGATGTATTCGTTAAAATCATCAAATATAATTTACATATTGATAAGACTTCTGTATACATTATGAATATGGAGTTGAAAAATAATCAACAATGTAATTAAAACCACTGCGTTTCACATGTTGGTATTCAAATAACGACTTAATTGTCTTTCAGCTGTTCTACATCATGGAATACTTGAATTTACTTAGTGATGTATTTATTCGTTTGAATTACGCACTCTAGAACCTCTATAAAAGTTTATACAATGCGAGATTGTGAATCCTTTCCACTCGGGGAAGTCCCCTTGCCATCCCTCTGAGACCCCATCCACCCACATCCATCCCTCCATTCCACCGCGCGCTACTTGTGTCCTGCTGAGCCAATCCGAAGCCCCGGCTTTGTGTTTCCTATTGCCGCGACACCGTAGGTCAGTGGCAGGGTCATTGCCTCACATCCCACCCGCCATGGGGTCATGTTTCCTGGTTGCTAATCTGTACGCCAGGGCCGACACAAAGAGGGCTCTCTGTTATGGCTGATCAGTCAAAGAGAAGAAGAGACTTCTGCAAAGTTAGCAGAAAGCTGCTGTCAGTGTAAGTCGGTGGTTTTTATGCGTTCCTGCCATGCAGTTGCTAAAAGGGGATTGTGATTGTGCTCTGTCGGTCAGTCCCTCCCTCCCGCTCGTCCCTCTGCTCTGTGTTCACACACACAGCTGTTTCCTGTTGAATGAGAGGGTATTTAAAAGAAGGAGAAAGGAAGAGAGGAAATCAGTCATTAACTATTGTTGGGGCGAAGGTTTGATTCCATTTGAAGCTTTTCACAACAACCGTTTTCGGTTAAAACTGAGGTTTGAAGGCAGTGAGAACCCTGCAGCGAGTCATGCTGACGTGCTGGGTTAACCCAATTAAATCATTTTCTCTGTTCCAGGCCCATGCTGCTTTCCATTCAGAAATCAATTAGCAGCCTCTTCAAACTGAGGTGAACTGTGTAATCCATCAGAGTGAAGACGATTGTGCATTTAAACTACATTATCGCTCAACAGTGTGTTGAGGAGCGTAGAGAAAACTGTAATGGATTTCAGAACTCGAGCTTCGAGAACCGGCCAATTGATTTTTATCCCCCCGCAAGAAAGAAAGTGAAATCAGTTGTCTCTAGAAATGGTAGGAAGCATTCATCCTCGAACTTAAAACTGCACAGAAAGCGTTCAGAACATTCAGCGAAGTCAAAGATTTTTATGCTTTGATGCAGGGAAACATCTTCTGATTTTCATCCCCAGCCACCGGGACAAAACAATACTCTGGCAGGAAAAGGGTGATCTAATGCAACATGAGGTACAATTTAATCAGCATATTTTTTTTTTATTCCCGTTATAAAGTCACAAGGATCTCATTTATTATTCAAGCGTGAGCATTTTGACCATTTCCTTCCTGTTTCTGTGCAAAGTGGAACATGTGGGAAACAATTTCGAGCGTCAGCAGCAACCTTCAGCTGCGTCGACCTTTTTTCACCTTAAGGGTGCTGAAATTAGGGTTTTACATAAATACCAAAGAGAAGAAAAACATTGTAGTAACACAAGTGACCAGCTATCAACATTTATATCCTTTCATGTACTTTACTTGAGGCTCCTTTTGTCCAATTGACTGCATCAATCCAACGTAGCATAGAGGGAGCCAGGCTGTGGCTCTTTTGAGCCTTTAGCTTTCTTCTTTCTTGGCTCTGGTGTCTATAATTCTCTGCCTGCAGCATTATAGTTTCTGTTATATATCAGATAAATGGATGGATGACGGATAGTGACAAATAGGGAGAAATAAATTGATTATAAACTATGGATGAACAAAAAGATTGATGATAAAGGTAAAATATTGTTGTTCCATCTCACTTTTACCTTCCAATTCATTTTTTTACTAAATGCTAGGATACAACTCACTGTGACCAGCTGACTTCCTTAGAAATCATCTTGTCTGACTTCTCTTTGTGGCGTCTGTGAGGGTCTGTCCAGTCTGCAGTCTTCCTCATAAACATGTCGACCTTAGCATAATATTTCCAACACCCCATTATTTATTGCCGGCATGCTATATTTAAATTTCCAAAGAAGTTTGCTGGGTTTGGCTTGGCTGAAGGACATTATCTTATAAATGAATATGGATCAGTGAAACATATCTGATAGCCTTTTATATTTTTCACCACTTTATTTTTATTAATAGATTCAGTTTTTTGTTAGAAAAGACTTTGTTAGCATGCAGGGTTTAATGATGTCATGTATATCATATTAAATGCTGAATTAGTGACCTGGCTTCGATCTCTATCGTTGCAGAGAAAGGTCGGAAGAAGCTTCTGTCCGTCGAAAACTGGATTTATGTTGATATTAATATTTAAGGGAAAGGTTTTACCCCGTTACCCAAAACATCCCAGTCCACTGTATCTCTCTTTGAGACATTACAATGTTTTAGTGCCAGAATGAAGCAACAGGGTTTTTTCTGCAGTAAAATCTTTCCAGGCATGGATGACTTTAGTAAAATGAAAATGCCTGGTAATCCTAGATGTTATATTCTGTCCCATCCATGTTTCTGAGTTATTTTTTGGTCTTATTCCTAAATGACCCCTAAATTCAGCAGGTGTTAAACACAGCAGCACTCTACAGTTGTTGTTTTTGTTTCCATATATATATTTTTATTGGGTTATGAGGATACAATATATGCCTTTTCATGAGAATCAGTCAATGCAATCAAGTGGTTTTCCTTAGATACAAAACTTTGAATCAATTGGACTGTATGAACAGGTGAACTGTAAAGTGCCTTGAGATGATGTGTGGTGAATTGGCGCTATATAAATAAACTGAATTGAATTGAATAAATATTAACGATGAACAAACACGACTCTCTCCCCCAACGAGAAAACAGGAGGGGCAGATGGTTACCAACAAGAAAACTACAACTAATAAATAAATAAATTAAAATAAATAATACTAAATGACAAAGCAACATGTAGAGGAGGAACCTGAAATGCTTGGAGAACAAAAATGTCACTAATAGTTTTTACATGTGCTTGTAGTTCTGCCACCAAATCATCAAACCAACCCACTGGCCTCTCACAATCCTGACTGGGAAAAAAAATAAAAAAGATAATTAAGCGTTATTCAATTAAAAAACAGTTAGGTAGTGTATATTAATAAGAACCATCTTCTTTAATCATCTAAGGAGGGACTTAAATCAATTAAGGAAAGAATGGGAGTGCAACTTTTCTCAAATTTGTTGGCACACCCCCTAATTATAGATGAGTACTGGCATGGGTGTTGCGATACGATACGTCTCACGATACTTTGGTCACGATGCGATATTATCATGATACTGCAATATCACTATATATAGTGATATTTTACCCAGCTGTCAAAATATATTGATAAAAAAAGCAAGTTCTGTATATGTTTATTAGAATCCATGTTGTTTGGGATTTGAGTCAGTCCACGTGTTCTACAGTGACTGCCTCTACTACAGAAATGGTGCTGTGACACACAGACAGGGCTGCACACTGCCATCTGCCAGAGAAGCTGTGCAGAAGAAGCCCATTTTCACTCACTATTTTAGAGAAAAAATTCTGCTTTTAAAAATCGATATTAGGAACTGAAAGATTAATATTATATTGGGCAGCCGCAAATTACGATAAATCACCAAATCTATATTTTTTTTACAGCCTTCTCCCTAATACTGTACTTGTTTTTTTTCTTAATGTAGAAGCAAAATTAGATCTTTCAGCCTAGAGTCAGGGGAAGGAGGGTTCTTATCCTTGCACTTGAGTAAAATGTTTCTGCATGCTAGCAGAGCAATAGCGTTACTTTCCCTGTTGGTGAAGTGTGTAAATTCTTCAAGCACACCAAAAATTGAGGTTAAAGGACTCTGCCGCACTGCTTTGATTAGGACTTTTAGAAAAGTATTGTAGAAAGAGGACCAGAATGAGCTTACGTAATTTGGGACAGGAAGAAAAAATGTGCGTATGACTGGCTGGTGACAGAGAACATCTGTCACATGTATCACTTGTATTAAAAAGTTTTTTTTAGTTTAGCTTTGGAATAATGTATCCTGTGTAGGACCTTAAACTGAATTAATGTCAGACTGGCACAAGATGAGGTGGAGTTGACCCTGTCAAAGGCCCCTCTCCCATCATTTGTCTGCCAAGGGACAACTCTTGTACAAGGCCACCCTTGGCCAATCATTGGCCACCCCTGTGGCCACCCCTACCTTTTAATTTCCCTCTAATACAGATGGTGGCAGCTGTAATAATCTCAAGTGGAATATTCAAAACATTTAAAATATTCATATATCAACAATTACTTGACAACAAAAACACTGTGGTTAATTATGCACATTAAAATACTCAAATTAAAGATGATAAGTACAGAATTCCTGCTCTTTGCAGATTTTGTGTTTCATGGGGTAAAGAGAAAATGTGTCTCTGCAAGTCATCTATGAGTCTTCTGTTAAATCATTGATAAATTTTAATAAAAAAACATATTAAATAATCTATTTATGTAGATATTAGTACATGTAAATATCATTTTTATCCAGAATTATTGTTGATAAAAGTAGGTAAGTAAAGACAATGGAAAAGATGTTCACCCCAGAACTCAAACCTGAAAGAATTTTATCCACTATACCTTTGATTTAGAAAGCACAGATGTTTAAATATATGCATCTTTTGCATCAGTTTGTTTTTATTTAGAAAATATGGATGTTTTGCTTGTTAATTTTCCTGTTGGAAGAGTGTAGGTCTGGTGCCACCCCTCTGTGTACATTGGTTATTGCCTGGCCACCCTTATAAACATTTTCTGGCTACGCCTCTGCCTGAGGCAGAGACTAATCCTAACCTGGAGGCTAAAGTTAACCTTTCAGGGGTTGAGAACCTCACATTCCCTCCAACGGACCAGAGATACTTTGCCTGAATCCATTAAAATCCCAGACTCCTGAATTCAAACTGAGTTAAAGAACTAGATGAAGAAGCTGTATTGATAATCGTTCTATCAGGGGGATCCTGATCCATCTGTGGGAAGCTCTGCTGGAGCTACAGATGCAGAGATAGAGACAACATTTGGCTCATCTGGTGGAGCTGCAGCATATTTAACAGAAATATAATGGGGCTGATATGATTATGGGGGCTATGTGGTCTCTGTTGCATTGATTTGTGTTTTATTTAATCAGAAGCCACTTCTTTAGAGTAAGAATCTTTTCAGGCAGAAGTCAAAATCAAATTGCTTTAATAATCAGATTAAGTCCTCTAATTTCATTTTTTTTTAGCCAGTTATGTTTCCCTAGTGTTTAAAAAGACATTTGAGTCTAAGCTCTTTTTTTTCCCTTCTTGTCTGCAGAGCGAATCAGTCAAATACTTCCTGGATAACTTGGATCGTATCGGACAGCCGGTGAGTCCCGCTTAAATGTTCCCAGCGTCTTTTTGTTGTTTGTTTCAAGAATTCACGAAAAATCTTTCTTTCCTTATTATAGAGCTACATTCCAAGCAAACAAGATATTTTATTTGCAAGAAAGGCCACTAAAGGGATAGTGGAGCACGACTTTGTGATTAAAAAGATTCCTTTCAAAATGGTGGACGTTGGCGGTCAGAGGTCGCAGCGGCAGAAATGGTTTCAGTGTTTCGATGGGATCACATCGATTCTCTTCATGGTGTCGTCATCAGAGTACGACCAGGTATGTTCATGTTGAAGCTCACCTACATGCACCTACATGCATAACGCATAACAAGTTGAAATATAAGATTTAGAGCCTCTGAATTTATTTGCACAGAAATCTCAGAAGGATGATCTTTGATCATTCCTGTTTCACACAGTCCTGGTCCCTCACTTATGTTCTCTTTAGCTCAGCAGTTGTTTTCTACTGGTTTTTGAGGCTAGAGATGAAAATGTTTCTGGAAACAGGTTGATTTTCTGTCTGATGAACCATTACTGTCTTTGCTAAAAATGTGAATAATTAATCATCCTTATTTAGGTCCAATTTTTCGTTTTTTCCCCATAGACAGTAAAATTTTACAGCAACATTTCTTTTACACATTTATCCCTTGTTACATCCCTGGAGTCTTTGCTGCTTTAAAGCGCAACCTCAGCACCATCTGACCAAGGTGCTCCTTTGCACTTCACATGTTTATACTTTTGACTTAAGGACAGAGATGCTTTTATATTTTTAAGATTTGCTCTAAAACAACCTGCTGGCTTGTAGATAACATCTAATTGTTGTTATGTAAACCTGGTGACCCCAGGAGGACAAACTTTGTGTCTTTTTCGAAGTGTGGCAGCAAATGATACTTTTGCTCCTTCAGCTTTGTGATTAGGGAAAATAGCCTGTAGTCCTGTAGAAAAGTAGTAAATCCCATTAAAGATTGAGTTTTTTTTCTTAAAAAAAGTTCCCTAATCAATTTTTGGTTTTTATTTATGACCATAAAAGTCCTGCGCCTAAAAGATCCAAATCTGAATTCTCAGATTTCCTTCCGTTTTAGGCTATTGTTATATTCCCAGGTCCATTTGCTCTTAAGGTTTCATTTTCTTTACAGATTATCTTTTATTTTCCTCCAGTTTCCTGGAGGAGGGGGGAATATCTGTATATGATTTAGGTCAAAACCTGTCTTTTGTTTTGTCACTAAGATTATTTAACTTTAGGCACATCAGTACAAAGAACTTTATCCCAGCAGTCCCTTTTTTCTTTTATCACTTTGTCAAACTTAAATCTGGCCTCTGTGTTTTTCTCGGAAAGCAAATGCTTCATATCATCAGTAACGAAAGAGAAACAGTGACATGTTAGCATCTTGCTTTCAAAGTGAACTTCCAGGGACTATCAGACCTGAACATGTTGGCATTTGTTTGGACTGTCCTCTGCCTGTTGAATCATGTTTCTCAGTGGAGGGCCTGATTCCAGTCCCTTAGAGTTATG
The DNA here is from genome assembly GCF_016077235.1 of Cyprinodon tularosa. Taxonomy (NCBI): domain Eukaryota; kingdom Metazoa; phylum Chordata; class Actinopteri; order Cyprinodontiformes; family Cyprinodontidae; genus Cyprinodon; species Cyprinodon tularosa. Next base: position 565,429 of record NW_024038778.1, on the reverse strand, counting down.
GAGGAATGTCTTGCTTCCATCTCTGCTCTATCTTGATTATGTTTATTCTCTAAAAAATCAGTTAGACTCATCTATTTAGACTGGCTTTTAGTAAGTTTTATCTGTGATTGGTGCTATTTAGATATAGATTTACTTGAAGCTGCTTTGCTGCTACAGTCCTTAGTCTGAAGATGTCAGATGTCTCCTTTGATCTCACCAGGGTTCACCCTGACCCCAGCAGTGACAAGCTAACTGAATATATCTGGGGATTTTAGTAGGCAAACCTCCTGTAAAATGCAGAGCAACAACGCACTCCTCATTTCTTTCAATTAAATAAAAAAAAAAACATTTTCCAAACCTTTTCAGAAAGCGTTTTTCTTAACAATTTCCCATCTACTACAAAAACACGCTTTTTTTTTTAGTGTTTTCTCATTTTTATTATCTCCCTACATAATTACTGTATGTCCAAGGGCAACAAAAAGTAAAGGATTCCTAAATAGAAATTATGAGAAAATTAGTTGCTAAAAGACATTTATTTTATAAGAATTGTTTCAACAACTGTTAATTTTAGATATGTCAATTAATGCTGGTTTTTAAGCAGAGGGCATAATTTGTTGTCATACCAACAATATCTGTCTGCAAAATCATATCAGACGTTAAAAAGAGAACTTTTCCTCCGGTCTAAACCAGGCATGTCTCTCGTTTTTCCTCCAGGGCAGCTGTCCCGCAAGTTTTCATTGTCTCTTGGCTTCAGCACAGCTGATTTAGGCGACTGTAGTTCAAAATCTATTAATTAGCTATAAATGGAAATCAGCTGCGCTGAAGCAGGAAGACCTGCTGCACAGCGTCACTCAGGACCTTCAGACACGCCAGGTCTAAATGTTGTGAAAAAAAGGCTTTTTTTAATCTATTAATGTCTATCCTGCTGGTGGAAACGACATTCCTTTGGAAGAATCTTCTCTTGGTTGCATAATAGATGACGGTTGTCCAGCCTTAAGAAGTCCAATAGTCAGAAAAAGTCAAATATTTTGTGGAAAGTCTTTATATCAAAGCTGAGATTTGGTAATTCAGTGATTAAATCAGTCAGTATCTTGTAAAACAGAAATATTACAGTAGGACAGCTTCTATCTGAATTAAATCCTTGCTCTTAGTGTAATGGCTGGGAGCTATTTGATTATAACTCATTTAGTGAGTTTAAACACTTTCATTAGTGGTAAAAATCATTTAGGTTTAAAAAATCACTGAACTGTTGCCTTGCAGCAGGATTGTCAAGAGTTTGAAACTTAGCTTTCCATGATCTCCATTTGCAAGAGCAGGCTCTCTCTGGGTACTCCGGCTTCCTCCCATGATGCAAAAAATATCCTTGTTACATAACCTAAACTCTCTAAATTAACTTTAGGTAGGACTTTTTTTTCTCCTATTTGTCGGTTTGTTCTGCATCAGACTGGTGACCTGTCCACCTCTCATCCATTGACCTCTGGACACAGGCGGATAATTCTGGTCCAGAAAATAAGAAGCTTGTTTGGAGATTAGATCACCTGGTTAAGGGAAAAGATGAAGGAAAACTAAGCAGTGTTTAATTTCTAGACCTGGATTATCTGTCCCTGGATAAAGGTTAGAGATAAAAGGAGGGTTAATTATTAAAGGTAGTTATTAACACTGCAGACATGTTGGTTATGAAAGGAAGACCGGTTTGACTCATTTAAACATGAAGGTACTTTAAATAATTAGTGGTCTAAATACATTCTATGATGCGTTAGGGGAGTCTCAGGGTAGACATTGATGTTTATGTAATGCTGATACTGTGAAAATCTTTTTTAGACCAGCTCTTGATTTCTAGAGTTATGAAATGCATCAGAGACACAGCTGGGTTCATACAAAGCTGTCTTTATGGTGAACTGAGGAGCCCTGCTTGTTCTTAGAGCTGCGGCTCCAGTTCAAAGCAGGGGTCATTTTTATTGCAGCACATCCATTAATTGCTCTTCTGATAAGACTTGTTGACTAAACAGACCAAGGCTAATGTTGAGAGTGTGTTTGGCTCCAGCTTTTGATGGAGGACCGCAGGACGAACCGCCTGGTGGAGAGCATGAACATCTTTGAGACCATCGTCAACAACAAGCTCTTCCTGAATGTCTCCATCATCCTGTTTCTCAACAAAACGGACCTGCTGGTGGAGAAGATCCGCACCGTGGACATCCGCAAGAACTTTCCCGAGTTCAGAGGAGACCCACGCAGATTGGAGGATGTGCAGGTACATGGTTGATGGGGATATCTATAACATCTCTTTGTTTCCATCCCAGGGCAGATGGAGAGCGTCTTTGGGACTTCTGAAAGTCAGAATAAAAGGAATGTGAATCACAACAGGTCGTCTTCAGACTTTGCATTTGGAAATTTTTTCTTAATATTGCGTCAAAATACTGTCCCCTTAAAAAGTGAAGATTCTCTTTTTAAGGAAATCACACTTAACTGCTAAATAGAAAGGAAATTACAGATTAAAGAAACACATTTATTTGTATTCAATTTAGTTTATTTCTTCCAGCTTTGACTTTCAGGGGAATTTATTATTTTTTTTTTTTTCACATTTCTATTTGCAGATTAGTGTATTCTAAGTCCGATGGGTTGAAAACCATCTCTGAACAACAGTTTCCAAGTTTTGACACTGCTTTAGTCGGGCTTTCACTTGGCCTTCCTAATGGATCGATATGCTTTGATCTCTCACTGCAAAAAATAGGAAATCTAAGTAAGATTTTTCATATGAGCCTGTTTCACCTTGTTTTGAGCAGGCAATGTAATAAGCAGATTTATTTTTTTAAAGTTATTCAAGACATTTTTGTGCGCATGTAGGTTGTCATTCTACTCGAATGCAAATGACCCACTGAGCGCTCAGAAAACTCTGCCGTGTCGCATAGAACAGGATTTACCTGCTGCTCGCTCTGTTTGCCCTGAGAGATGGGAGACAGGCTTGTCAGCTAGCGGTAGCTTGCACCAAGTTTACTGCGACCGCATAGCAAGGCTATGAAAACAAAGCAACCGAGATATTATATTTTACTGAATGTTACCTTCTAATGGTTAGCCAAGCATTTCTTCTGCTTCTTCTTCCTCTCTGATCGATTATAGCAGAAAAAAGGGAGTGAAATCATTCCATCGATATACGTTATGATGCCAACATGATCCTCACACCAGACTGCTAAAAGTATTCCCGCGAGCAAGAGAAGCGTTCCTCTGCTTGCACGCATGCTGCAAATCCTGTGGACTTTTCTCTAGAGCTCTCAGTCGGGTTTCATTCCATAACTGCATGGTTTAAATGCCATATTGAAGCTGTAGGAATACATTTACACTAAACAGACCCTTATTTTTCCTGCCCTTCCTTCTTCCAGGCCTTCCTGGTCCAGTCATTCAGCAGGAAGAGGAGAAACCGAGGGAAGCCGCTCTTCCACCACTTCACCACTGCAGTGGACACAGAAAACATCCGCTTTGTTTTTCACGCGGTCAAGGACACGATTCTGCAGGAGAACCTCAAAGATATCATGCTGCAGTGACTTTTATGTTTATGTCAGTCCAACTGTGAAAACCCGCCACCATTCCAGCCCGGGAGGACTTGGCTCTGACACCACAGCCTACAATGTGTTCATATTACCTGTGGAGCCAGGAGTTCCTGCATGCCTGTGGATACCCTGCATTTAACCTGTGTAGATGTGCAAATGAGCTGGGAAGGAGAGCTAAACTCTGGGGGGGGGGGGGGGGGGGGGGGGGGGGGCAACACCAGCTACACCTGCATTAGCACCAAAAGGGTTGTTCCTCTTATGTACATAAGACTATGACAACATTGTCACTAAAGTGAGTTGAATGGCTGCCTGCCAGAAGCAGGATAAAGGATGGATAGAAGGACTGAGAGCAAGATGGAAAAGTCCTCATCTTCAAGTATGCGTGATGAGAGGGGAAGAGGGGTGAGGGTCTGGCCCCAAACTGGTCATATGCTGCGTTACGTGATAAGGTTGCACAAGTGTTCCTGTCAGTGAACTTTAACAGAGAGAAGAAGCGAAACCCTCTCATGCTCACTATCTCCCTGTAATTTACTCCCAACGTCACACGAGAAAGAAACGGCTGCAGAGAAGAAGTCTTCTGCTAATCTCCTCTCCCTCATCTCTGGTCCTCCGCAGCACAATGGACAGACTGTTTGTTTCCTCCTTCTCCAGCAGAAAACTGCAGACAGACAAATTAGAGATTCATCTTAGCTGAAGGAAATACAGAAGTCCTGACTTATACTCCACTCATGATTCCTCTCGTCCTCTTTGAATGCACCACAAATGCCCCAAACTTCACATAGGGCATGTTTGAAGTCTTTAGTAGTGGTTGTGGTAGAATTTTACCTGTTGTTTTGGGTAAACCCGAAGGGAACAGCAGTAAATAATGAGGCTGAACTGCAACTGACCCATTTCTCATGCTTCTGGGGGAGATTTTAGGCTTGTTTTGCAGTTTAAACACTGCAGCTATATTGAAGACAATTTAGTGTTTACACAAGTTTTGGAAATATTTCTCCTTTTTTTTTCTTCTTCTTCCTAACGGGGAATGTTGTTTTAAGAGTCCTGAAATAAATTAGTACTTCATTGCAGTAGCATAATCCTCAATTTTAAAAGTAAACACAATTCAGGCTTAAATTAGGATATATACCAGAAATCTTGCAAACCAAACTGTTAGGCTCTGAACATTAACAACCTTACAGCTTTTCTGTGGGGTGTTGTTTCTGGCTCTGGAAGGAGCCATTTTTGTTTTGATTTTCTTTTTTCCTATTTCTTTGATCATTATCTTCCAAAAAAGGATTTATAATGACTCCGGTTAAATTGGAGGCAGAATGTAGGAGATTTATATATTCTGTTATTTCAAAATGTCCATCATGCCATGTAGGGTTCTCTAAGGAGCAGAATCTGGCCCATTAGTGGGAGTTTGTTTGTTTTCTTTCACATTTTCTAATCTCTTAACCAGAGTGTCTAAAGGTACGTTCACAGCGGATGCCAGTCGTGCGAGTGAATTCCATGTTTTTCCTATACAGAGGTGTATTCAGAGGCGACCAAACAATCAGCGATATGAAGGGCACATATTTGGTGATCGGAGCGAAGCTGCACTGTGAGAACATGTGACACTTAGTGAAAAGTGAAATTTTGCAGATGTGGAAAAATCTGAACTTCTCTGTTAATTTGCATCGTGTTAATCAATCAGGGGCTGGATGATGTGAGGCTAAATAGCACAGCGGAACCCCTTTTTTTTTTTTTTTTTTGTTAAAACTCACCAGAACGGATTGATCCGTCCTCCTGCAGCAGTGGAGCAGCTCATGATACTTGGTCCTGGATGGAGGGAGGTACTATAGGAAGCAATTATCTGGCTGGGAGCAGATCTGATGCACCCAGAGACGCTGGTTTTATTCAGCTTTCCAGGTTCAACAGTTCAGTTCCCCTGAACTCTGTAAAGTTGAGGTCAGGTAGTTTGAACATTGAATTTCTTTTTTTTAACAAAAAACAAAACATCGATCTAGTAGATTAAAGTCACTGTGAAGCAACTTGTCGTAGAGCTAATCTTGCATTCTTCCTGTATCTGTTCCTCACTTTATACAATGATGCTTGAGTACCGTGGAAACTAGCTGAGATTGTTCACATCTGATTATCATCAGTGGATAGTAGTGATACACAAATAATAATCCCCCATAGGAACCAGGAGAGAGGAGCACATCTAAAGGAAAGCTCACTAACATATAAGCGCAGACTGATGAGTGGCACAGTTTAAAAATGGTAATATCTGTTGCAGAAGATCAATCTAAAACTCTTTTAAAATTTAGTTTAAGGAGATTTTTGATTAGTATTAAAATATAATTAAATTGTAAATAATACTTTGTACAATACACAAGATTTAATTTCAAATGGAGCATATTTATTGAAGATGCCAAAAATTATCTCATGAAAATATCCCATGTGTACTTTCAAATGTTGAGAGGAATAAAGGAGCAAAGTGAGCAATACCACATGATAAAATATATCTGTCTTATTGACGAGGGGGAAACCCTGGCCTTTTGCATGGGTTATTCATGCAGTGATTTAAACTTTGATTTAACTGTTTAGTTATTTTCAGAAATATACATTACATTTATATCAAGTGGGCCTTTCCGTCCCCCTGCTGCAGCTCCCAGGGTCGAAGGACTGTTGACCCCTGGTCTAAAGATTTCACAGGTCAGAGTCATTTTGGACACAGGCAATCTTGGAATTTTATGGATATGAAATTATATACATTATATACATTATATATATTATAAATTTATAAATTATTTAGGCAAACCATATCATACATATAAACTCTGAGTTTCAATTTCAAGCAGAGATAGCCATAAGAGCTGCAGTAGTGTGTAAACGTACTTAAGAATGAAAAACATGCTTTTTTTTTTATGTTTGTCACACTTAAGTGTTTCTGAACACCACAATAATTATATTAGTCAAAAGACAAAAGCTGTTAATGCAAAATTCAGGTTTTAGCCAAAGGATATTTTATACAGAATCAAACCAGGTGAAACTAAAATTTTTAAACTTGAGGAATTCTAGGTACAGCACATTTATTGACACATTTTGAAAAAAAAAATATTAAATTCCAAATATTTGTGTCTCTTTTTGTTTTACAAATTTGGTATAATCACGATTAATCCAATTAATTGTTTCAGCCCCAGACTGAATAGTCATTACTAATATCTGCAGCAGAATTTCCCTAGTCATATTAAAGATATCTAAAATTTGAAATTGCCTAGTCTTTGATTAATTGTACTGATCTATGACTTCAGTTTTAAATACAAAGTCATTCCTATAAAGTAATTCCAACTAGTGGGGGAAAAAAAAGTTCTACTGGTATATATATTCTATATATGATTATAATTACAGATAGTTTAGCTTTCCGTTTAAAAAGTGAAACCGGCTTGCCGAAACCACAGAATCTTTATGATGAGAGCTGAACTACATAGCATATTTTGCAGCATTCGGTGTGAACGTACCTTAAGAGTTCTGCATCTCTGATTTATTTCTAAACCAGAGAAACATGAACTTAATTATGTAACACTTTGTGATCTGATAGCTGCCATGATCAGCTAGGATGGTTTAGTTCAGATTCCTGATGTATCCGTCTTAAAGAAAATTTAGAAAATTAATTCATACTAACTTGTTTTGTCTTATTAGATAAGTATATCTGTGTGTCATCAGCACAACTATTCAAAATGACCCCTTTATCTCCTCTAATTCTGCCAGGTGGAGGCAAATCTTTATAGGAAAGAGAACTGACCTGAGCACTAAGCTCTGTGGTACTCCATAACTTATTGGGTGTTTGAGAAAGATTTACTAATAGATTATGCTACTGCAACATAATTTATTTATTTTCATGCATTTAACATGTTTACTAGAGTTGCCAATAAAAGGGGAGGGTGTAGCTTGTATTTTTTTCAGAAAATTTCCTATTTAAACCTGAAATTGAAATAAATATCTCAAGAAAATAAAACTGAAATATTTAATACAGAGATTGAACTAGTGAGGTCACGTTCAGAAAACTGAACAAAAACAGTTCTTCCTAGAAAAGCTCCAACATTTGTAACTGGTTGTAAATAACATTGTTTGGTTATTTAATGAATAGATACAGTATCAGTGGATGCAACTCTTTGAAGCATTGCACATCAATATACTTCAGAATAAAAACTAATCTGGACCTGTTTTTTTTTTTTTATCATTTTAATATTTCTCTTACCGTTATTTTTTTTATATATCCCATTTTTAATAAGAACGAAACCACTTTAAAAAAATCCAGCAAGTAGGTCTATGTAGCAAACACTTAAGCAGCTAAAGAAGCAGATGTTTTCCCAGAAAGTGGACAGAAAAGATGGAAGAAGTGGGTTGATAGCAGAGCAATTAGCCAGAACATAATAGCCTATATGTGACTAAATATCCCTTATTAGCTCACTTTGTCACATTTATAGAGAGGGACAAAAGGTCTGACCCAAAATACTTTGAACACCTGAAGGCTCTTCATTATTCATCATCACTAATTCAAATTACTATTCTCCCACACGGACATTTAATCCTCTGCACCTTTAACCCTCGTCTGGCATGAGGAGCCTGACATTACAGCCCATTAACTGGGCCTTCAAGGTTCAGCTGATGAAGAACGCACTCAAGTCCAAAATCTATCGAAATAAAAATAAATAAAAGTGTTAATGTTTGTCAGGTTCACCACAAAATGTTAACCGGCTATTTAGCACAAATAAAAGTACAGTTACTATAGTTACCTGCCGCCACAATTAGCCTGTGCTCTGATTTATGGAGGTGGTTTAACTGGCAACCTGAAACACTTGGTCACTTCACAGCTGCCTTCATAAATTTGCAAAGTTTAGTTTTATGTAAAATGTGTTGCAATGAGTTGCATTTTGGTACCACAGCTGTAGGGAACCGGGTTGGGTCTGGCCGCTTTTTCACTCCTCAGTGTTTCCTCTACTTGGTCTTGAGGGGAGAGAAGGACGCAGCGTGAACGCTTCACTCCACCTCATCATAAGAATAATACTGTGTTAGTTTGTGTTCAAAGTGACTTGTACTTCCTTCACACTGAATACTGTAAATTTCTGACTGACACTGTATGTACATATGTAGTAACATGGAAAAGTTTAAAATGATCTCAGTTCTTTATATTTTGCTTCCAAGTAGTCAGATATCATCTGTTTAAAAGTTTCTCCGGGCTTTCTGAAGGTCTCAACTGGGTCTCATTTCAAGGCTACGTTAAAAGTAATAATATAATAATATTTACAATAAAATTTGTTTCTTTTTTGGTATCAAGCATATAGATAATAGAAATTATCCATTTAAGTTTTCATCTTAGTATCCAAATTAGCCCAATTAAGCATAATTGGATGTGACCACTAATGAGCAACAGAATGATCCCACTGTGATCTTTGGTAATATACATTGCTAGCTCTGCGGCATTATAATGCATAGTTTTCTCTTTTTTTTTTCATTTGTTTCCATGTATTAATCCTAAACGGGTTTAGGCAGGGCAAACTTAAAAAGTGCAGCTCTGACATGGAGTAATTAGTTTAAGAAAGCAGGTGTAATGTTCAGACGCACTTCATCTGAAAACTACCTCGCTGTATTTTCTTCTTTTTCTGCAGCTATGTCTCTTTCAATACACATACAGCTACAATCTTAAATAAATTAATGTCGTTAACTGTTTCATATTAGTGCTGCATTGCTAATTTGTTTCTATTTCCGCTGCTTTCTGGGCAGCTCGGCTCACACATAGAGCAGCAGCCGATAGAGTCTCTGTTTGACTGCCAAAGCCGACGGAAGGTGGGATAACTCGGTTTCTCATAGGAAAACCTAGTTTTGATATTTGTATGTTTGCAGCATTCAAATTTTCCTGCACTGACTTTTGGCAAACATTAAGCCACAATGACTAACATAAGCTGTTTTTGATTGATTGAATTCAATTAGGGACTCTTCATGGAATCTATAAAATAACATCAATAATAGCAGATAGACAGGAAGACCAGAAAAAAACTTTTTTGCTCAAACTAGGTGATAAAAACCTGGCGTACAGTAGAAGATCAGATAATGGATGATGGATTTCATAGGATGTGTGTCGCTCCAACACATCTGCTTTTCTCTGTACTCATTTTGTCTAATTCCCTAATTCTATGTGCAAATATTAAAAGACATGATGTCACAGTCCTGTACAATGAATTGATGAAAATGAGTGAAAACCGTTGCTAAGATCTTCAGAAAGCCTGGAGAGCTGAGAGTTTGGAAGACCAGCATTAAGAAACGAGTGGGCCTTTTCATAAAACTTTTGCACATTGCCCTAACAGTAAAACCATATGTAAACCAACTGTATGTTTTTGTTCCCATTCTGGTTCACTAACCCTCCTTCTCTCAAACTTGTTCTTATATTTCCTGAGTGACTGTGTTGCACTGGATGTTTCTTTTTGGGAGGAAAAAGCAAAAAAAAAAAAAAAAACATTTAAAAAAAGATGCAGATTTTTTTTTTCTTACAAAAAGCCAAGCAGGAAGAAGAGAAGCTAATGAATCATTGCAACCTTTGTTATTTCCATGTTCTGTTTTGTTGTTTTTTCCAGGTGCCTTTACGCTGTCCTCTGTTGTGAAATACGCAGCCTTTTGCTGACAAGCTGTTTCTTTATATTTTTGCCATGGGACGTCAGGACAGAAATAAAAAAAAGAGCCCTCTGTCAATAATTTAAATGTTGTTTTTTTCCTCTCAATTCCAGATGGAATCAGTATTCCTATATGAACAAAAGGAGCTTTCATAAGAATGTAAAAAGCTCCTGATAAGTAATGTCAGACTGATGTTCTGTGCAGAGCGACTGTAGGCCCTTATTCTACATAATGTAATCTGAAGCTCATCAGCGAGAGCTATCAAGCCGCTGGGCATGAGAGCAAAATTGAAGTCGGGCGATATCTCTTTTACCCTGCAGAGTTTGACCTTTGCTTTGGCTTTTAATCAGAGCGACTCTGCTGCATTACAGCCCCTGAGTCTCAGGAGACGGGGAGGGGGTCCAGAAACAACCAGACCAGAGCTTTTTCACTGTTGTTTTAGAAATTGCCGGTCAACTTAGATTTATTTACACAGGAAGTGAGCCGAATGTAAATTAAGGTCCACATACATGCATGTCAGAGAAGCCCATGTAAGACTGTGAGATCTCTGGCACCAGAAAAAGAAAGACCAGGAAAAAAAAATCCTGACCTTGTGAATGAGAATGCACAGACTGGGGGAGGGATGGACAAAGGGAGGAAGAGGAAATACAAGAAAAAGTAAGAGGATAGCAGGAGGGAGGAGGAGGAGGTTATGTTTCCTCTCAGCCCACTTCCTGTCCTGATCCTAAAATGGAGCGACTGTAAGAACGACATCCCTCAGCCTGGTTCTCCTCCCAAACACACACACACACACCAGAGAAACCCGAAGCAGCCTCCTGTGGGATCCTGCAGAAAGCATATCCCCAGCAGACTGAAACACAAGGAAGCATGAGTCTACAGCGAGCAGGCGGCACTGGACATTTTGTCCTAATGTTTCACTCCATGTGTACAACCTATCTAAGCTTACTTGTGCGAAATGTCAGTGATGACATCCAGACACTGACCTGTGTGAGGAGCAGTCCTCACTCATTTTCTTCTGCTCCTCAAAAACAGGAGTGCTTGTTTATTTCTGTAAACAAGCAAACATGTCCTACATCCCATTCTAACACTAACTATTAATCTTTTACTGCTTGAACTCATCCACATCTTACACAGATTTTCATGCTTTTTAGATTTTTTTATGTGGTAGATAAAATGCAGCTTGAGTCCAATTGTAAAGACATCTAAATATTTGTCTTGGAGGACTTAAAGTGTCCAGAAAAGTCTACACATGTAGAATTTGTAGGACACTAACCATATACTAGAAAGAGATTTGTTTTCTTCCAGGACTGTGATGTATTAATCTCCTTCCATCGTTCCATCAAGTTTGACCAGCTTCTCTATCATTGCTGGAGAGAAGCATCCCCACAGCATGATGCTGCCACCACCTATACATTTCCCTGTGGTAATGTGTGTTCAGGTTATGAAAGGTTCTAGTTTTTCACATGCATTTAGGCAAAAAAAAAAAAAACTGGTTTGTTCTTTTTTTACCTAGGTCTAATAAAAAGACGTACCACCTACATGTTTCATTGTATTTATATTTAACACTGACATTTGAGTTAGTTCGGCTCAAAGAACTTTATCATTCTGAGAAGGAAGTAAAAAAATACATTGTTTTATAACGTTTCTTTGGACTGTGCTATCTCTATAGTTATGCTGCTATAGGCTTAGACTTCTGGAGGACATAGGGACCCCTTTTTTAATCATTCCGCTTCATTCTTTCTCTATTCTCCCAATCTGCAGAATCTGTTAGTTCAATCTCTAACGTTCTGCTCTCCCTGCTTTTTCTCATAGTAGCTTTGCCTCGTCTGTTCCTGTTTGGCTGTGACACAATCCTGGAGAGAAATATCAGCTGTGCTGACACCTTTGTTTATATATGCTGGAGATCGGCCTTTTTCCAGTGCAGTCCTGTTTCTCTGACTGTGACTGGGTGGATGTGCTCTCTTCGTCCTCTGGCATGGGAGCTGGCTCGGAGCTCGTCTGCCTGGCTGTGTGTTTCCTGGACGGGGCCGCCTTTTACAGTTGCCTTTTGTATCTCTGCTTCTGTCTCCTTGAACCCCAGTCGGCCTCAGCAGATGGCCGCTCACACTGAGCCTGGTTCTGCTGGAGGTTTCTTCCTGTTAAAAGGGAGTTTTTCCTCTCCACTGTCACTACAAGCATCCTTAGTGTGAGGCATTGCATTCGAGTCAATGAGTCGATGCAATCAACTGGTTTTTCTTAGATAGAACACTTTGAATCAATTTGACTGTATGATCTGGTTGAACTGTAAAGTGCCTTGAGATGACATGTGATGTGAATTGGCGCTATATAAATAAACTGAATTGAATGAAGTTGAATTGAACTTTACTACTAGAAGCTGCTTTGTTTTAATCTGTAACATTAAAGCCTAATAATAGAGGCGGTTTATGCGTGTGGACATAGTGGAATAGGTAAAAGGGAAAAAAAGGGCTGGTAGGGGAAATTACATTAAAAATTCTTTGACTTTTATAGATACAAATAACTTCTAGGGTTTGAAATATGTTGGAGGTCGTAATCGATTCCTTTAAGTGCCTGCTTCGTTTTAATCTTTCCCAGTTTTTAAGGTGCTCTTACACCAGAAATGTAACTGTAGAGCCAGTCATTCACCCAGAAATTACTTTTTTACTCTTAGGCTAAATTCACTTTTCTACATAGAAATCCTTTTGTAGTATTGAGTTAATGGGGTAAGGAAAGGGACATCCAGCAGCAAGTGCACAGGGAGAAAAATAAAAAACAGTACTAGTTGTTCCATCGCCTCCGGACCCTGGGAGTCCCATAGATACCGGCTTAATTGTCCAATGTGCCACTGTGCAGCATGAACTATGTCCTGCTGAAAACATCTCAGCACCTGGAGAGCAGAAAAAACAACGCTAACGCAATACAATAGCAACCAGAAGAAAACTGGTGCCCTAGCAACTGTAGATGATTAGACCATCTTCTCAAGACACCGTGGCAACCACCTGTAAAAGCACCTCCAAACACCACAGAGATTCGTTTTTATACTTTATGACGCCTTCTGAACAAGAGGTAATCTGACAGACTTTGCCAGAACATCTCTTTCTGTCCCACTGTGAAGCCTTTGAACAACTGAACGACTCAGTGTCTGAAAACTAACAGAAGGTAGAGGATTGATAAAACTCATTGGGTCGATATCAATCCATCCTGGTGTTCGTTAAAGATAGACACCCACCAAAAGTAAACATGAGGATGGTTTAAATGCTCACAGATTAGACTAAACTGCTTCTGTGTTTTAGAGATTTTAGATGAATTAAGATAGAATAAGCCAATTTATATGGTAGATTAGGTCAGACTGGTTAGCTTCAACGTTCAGGAACAACTAATCTGGATTTTAACTCAGTCTTTTTTCATGTCCCACTTCAGTCCTCAATAATTACTGTCCTGCAACTTTTAATGAGCATCCCTGATTAAATAAACCTGGATCTAATGAAATGTGTTGTTGCCAACCTCTGCAGAGGTGAATGACTGAATCCTAAAGAGGGAAATAAGTCTTTTAAAGCAGGCGCGTGCAGGATAGGGGATGCATGCAGAAAGTGCAGGAGGTTTGGGAAACCCTATCCTAGGTCATGATTGGCCAGCTCCAATCCTCCAGAGATGCCATCAGATGTTTCATCATTACTGTTTGAAATACATATGTCATCATGTTCTTTAGAGGAATGCTAATGAACCATCGGTGGATCTGTGGATTTAGGGGTGTTGAATCCTAAAACAGGAAGGTGAACCAGGCTGTGGCTTTGATAGAATCATCCAATGCTGCGGTGAGAAGATCCTGGTGATCGGTTTTAGATCTGCTCCCTTACATTAAAAACACAGTTCAACTGAAATCCTGTCTTTATTTTGACATCTTTCAGCTTAAAATTCTAACATAAACTACTTGCAGCACAGCAAACTGTTTTGTTTTTATTTTTGTCACCTCCTGTTTGTGTAATTGGTTATTTACTCCATATAACAGACATTTAACATCTCAGGAAGGTCTGCTAAACACAGACAGATCTGCCAGCTCATTGGTTTGTGTTCTGACTCTGCGTGTGCGCTGCTGATGGTGTGCGAGTAGGTTTGGTCTCATGACTGGTTAGGCTGATGTTTCCCTGAGGCTGTTTTGATTGGACCTGCAGCTGAACTCTGATATTTAATAATGAGCAGAGCCGACCACTGACACACACACACACACAGACGAGCCAAACGACTGAATCATAGTGTGAACTATAAACAACTAGTGGCTCATTAGATGAGGATTTGGCCCTGACACTTTGCTGCTCCCAGGTCTGCTGCATCATTAAGCCATTTCTGTTTTAGGTTCAGCCTGACAGGGAAATAAACTTAAGTCTGACATCCTATATCTCTTCAGTGACACGTTGGGTATAACTGAATGAGGGCAAAGAAATGTGATTAATATGCATCGAAAGATTTGATGCTTTGTTGTATCATATTCTTAAGTATCTAGCATAATCAAAATCAGGCAGCTGTGTGGTTGCCTTTGAAATAATAACAGGTTAAAGAAAATGAAAGCTCATAAAAGATGTGCTGGTTGAGGTCTCCCTCTGCAGGTGCAAACAGAGTAATGCAGAAATGAGTGTGAAGATTTTAGCTGCTGTTTTACATTGGGAAAGGACACATTATACCTATAGATCTGCTATAAGGAAAAAAACAGGATGGTCAACTGCAGCAAAATGATGGAAAGAAAGAAGAATTGTGACAAATGTTAATGTGATGACCAGGACACATGCAAACAGGCAGAGAATTTCTACACTCAAACAAGTGAAACGTTTTACACAAGATCATGAGGGCAGTCACATTTAGTTGCAGGAATCTGCAAAAAAAAAAAAACTAAAGACGGGTGGATGGACACACTAAAGGAAGCCATAGGAAACACCTGGCAAATTATCATCAAGATAAAATAAATAACCAGAGGTTTGTATTGCATTTTAATGAAATGAAAGCATATTACTACCTCTATACTTATACTATTTGGTTTAAATCATTGCAATGCAGCTGTTTTTCATTGTCCCAATAGCCGGTAAATCACTGCACTGAATAAAGCCTTTGAAGCCTTACAGGTTTTCTGATAACTCAGTCCAGTTCCCATGTCCTTACTAAAGAAAATCCTCCCACAGCACCATGCTGCCACCATCATGCTTTCTTTTTGTGTTTAGGATGACCTTCTGTTTAAATGTATAAAACTGAACATAATAAAATGAGACATGTTCATTGAATTCTTTGGCACAACCAAAGCATCACTTTAATTCGCTCATCCAAAAAAAGTAGAAAAGTTATATCAGTTATTATTCATGCTAGTAAAGAAATACAAATAAACAACCCTGAAGCCAGCAAATTTAAGAGGAGGGAAAAAAGCTTTTTTCTGGCAGAAAAGTTTAGATCTTTTTTGATGTGTAAGTGCAAAATTCGTGATCCATCCAATAGAAACATCACGGGTCCAAAACTGTTAGCAGTTACACTGGATTAATATTGGTTGGATTTAGGACGTAACGTTGGACAAAGGCCAACGTCAAAAGTTAACGTCAGTAAAACGCAAGTTTTTTTTAAATCCATCTGACGTCGACATTTAGATGATATCAATTTCTGTTGGCTAGTAACGATTCTCCAGCGTCTGCTCAACCTTGAGGTTAATCCAACTTTTGTTTTTGCTTCATTATCCAATGGTTAGCAACGTTGGGGTACGACATTGTTTCAACGTTACATCAACATCCAGTAGCCACTATATTGAGGCAAGCAGCTTCATGTTTCTACATTCAGTCAATCAGTGCCAAATCATCCCAGCTGCTGGGTAATCAGGTTTTGAAGAAGCTTCACATCTTCGTCTGAGATTACGTCTGTACAGATGGAAACCGTGATGCTCTGTGTTTTCTTTTAATGAGGAAATGAAGATCGCAGCTGAGTGAGCGCAGTCAGTGTAGCTACCATTAACGGTTCAGTGCAAACACAACCTGAAATCAGCCAACAAATATCACAGTCTATGAGCAGCAACAGGAGGGCAGCATTTCACTGCTTAAATGGAGTGTCTGTCTTTCAATATGCAAATAGTTCCTACATGAAATAAGGCGTATCCAGTTTTTCAGTGACCAAAAGTGCTGCAACCAAGTTTGTTTCTCGGTGTTATTCTGATTCTCTCATTTTTAAAAAGTTTGTTTTTATATAACTAAACATTTTACACCCTGAATATGAAAGGTTTAACACAAAAGTGCATATTCTCTATTATTGGGGACATTTTTTGCTTTTCTTCTGTCATGAAACAGACTTATTTTTATTGTCTGTAGTTTACTTATGGGAGATTTTTCACTAGTAGACTTTTTTAAAATTCAAAGGTTCTGATAAGGATCTAAAAAAAGCTCGGAAATCAAAAAAAATCTTTCATTGTAGTAATCTCACAGCAGAAAATATTTTAAAAACATTAAAATAAAATTCAAAAAACATCATAAGGAAAATGAAAAGTCTCTTTGTGGAAATCTGTAAAAAGAAAAAAAAAAAAAAAACAGAAAAATATTAAGAATCCTGTCAAGAACAAAAAAAAAATCTAAAGAAAGAACTGCCTGTAATAAATATTAGTACTTTAGCTTTTGGGGGTTGAGGGGAAGGGGTACGGAAGAGGATTAGGGCCACTGGAAAAAATAAAAAATATATTAACTGATTTTTAAAATATTATTTCAGTTTAATATGGAAAAAAGTATTTTTTGACTTTTTTCTCAGAATTCTGACTGTTTTCAGACAGCTAACAAACATGTTAGCATCAAGCCGTAGCCATTTTTTAGAGACTAGCTCTCTTGTTTTAATCACCTTCTGCTCTTCCATTAATGAAATACCATCACCGGGGATCCCTCGAGTATGTAAAAAGTTGCCTAATTCTGTCATTTTCCACCAATGTGTTATAGTTCTTCCCAAACAACTCACATATTTATCAGTGAAGCTGAGTGCTCCCACATCTCTTCCTTCATGGGGCCCATCTACATTAAGATATCAAATTCTGAGAAAAAAGTCAGAAATCTGACTTTTTTTCCATATTAAACTGAAATAATATTTAAAAATCAGTTCACTTTTTTTTCAGTGGCCCTAATCCTCTCCCATAGGGGGTAAATTTGCTTCACGTTTAAAAAAAATATAAAAATGGACAAATAAATGAGTTAATGTAAAAAAAGAACCATTACCTCTTACATTAAATCAAAAGGGATGATGTCTGTATGATCTGAATTAATGATATATAAATAATTTGGATTATTATTGTACTCAATAATAATTATTATTTCATATTAAATCATTGCATAAGATTCTACAGAGGTCTCTTTGTCTTAGACCTCCTTCCAAATGGCTTCCATTCATTAAAAAAAGGTTTGTGCTCATCCTTTCTACTCTGGGGATGGCTGCAATATTCTTCTTAACCAAATGGCCTAAATCGGCTGTCAAGAAATAATCAAAAAGGTTTAAACAGCTGAACATGTTAAAAACGAGTCTTAATGATGACCATCGAGTTCACTGCAGGCAAATGGAGGCAAACTGTGAGATTATTTAACTTTAGAAGAAGACGGATTCATTTTAAAGCTTTTTATAAACCCTTACCAGCAGTCAATGATATTATTATTATTTAGCGTTTCATTTTTCAAAAACACATTTTTAATAAAAGGTTTTAATAAATAATTTAAAGCCTTTGTAATGAGAATGTATAATAAAGCACAATAAAATAATTTATAAATCTTCCAAAGGCATATAAAAACTTCTTTGGCGTAACTTCCCCCTGAAACAGTGAAGGCTTTACAAAAGCGATAAAGGGGTCAAAGGCTTTCCTCCTCTCTGTAAATACAACATGGAGTCATGTGAAAGCTATTTGGCTGCAGATGGCAGATAGTAGGGGTGAAACAGCCTCTCCTGGGCGCAGATTTGCAGGGCGGCATGCGTGTGCATCAGTAGCTGTGGAAACCGGGAGGTGAAGTAGCGGACGAAGCCTTCGGGCAGCTCGCCGAGGGTGTCCTGTACCTCCGACGGCAACTCGTGGTAGTGATGTTTCTGTAACATTTTGAAAGCAAACCAAAATCTTAGAAACAGGCTCCAGATGCGAGGAAGTGGACTGGGTAACGAGGCGACGTGTGGGGACACCTTATTCCTCATGGCTCTGAGCAGATCCCGAACAGAGTTTCCTTTGTACGTCCTGAACCGCCTCAGATCTGAAGGGAACAAAAACACAGATCACCAACTAATAGATCTGTTTCTATGCTCAGATGTGCAGGTAATTGTTTTCTCATAGCAGATAGTGCTTTGCAAAAAAAAATAAAAAATTCCCACCCCTTAAATTTACATCACATTACACCTGCAAACTTCACTGTTTTGTTGGGAGTTTGATGTTAAAAACACAAAGTTAAACATAGAGGCTGTTCATAAACTTAGCTCATAAAAATCAAACCATGAAATGTAGCGTGTGCATTACATTACATTACGTTACCTAGCAGTTACCCTCAGAAGCACCTATTTGATCTAATCTCAGTATAAATGAAGGCCTCCGAGAGCATTAGAAAAAGGTGGCAACAGGCCAAGTAAGCAACAGCGTAAACAGACCAAGGAGAGGGAAGAAGAGATATTTAAATATATATCTATATAAAACATGATCCCATCTTTTAAAACATGCTACCATGTTATGTTTGAATCGTCTGTATCCAAAAACTGCAAGGAGAGCATTAATCAGAGGTACCTCTGGAGGAGCTGCAGTGATCCACTGCTCAGTGGGTTTATTCATTGGAAAGAATAACACTGGATTATTGACTCTGTAAATCTGGCCTATATGCCAGGAGGGAAGAAGGGAAAGATAAGAGTTTATAGAAGGTAAGAAGTACTGTTTGCCAGAAACCAGCAGGGAACACTGCAACGCCCAATAAATATGTTGTTGGGGAGAGATGGGAAATGACTATACCTGAACATAGATCATTGTAATTAAAACTGATTAATGAAAATGAGGGAAACAAAACCTGATTGTGCTTTCAAACCTCTCAGCCTGGCTGGGACTGACAGATGTTTTTTTAAGGTTGGTTTCCTGAGTTCAGACAACAGCCCTGTCCTTAACACAAGCCTTTAACATCGGACCACCACAGCAGGCCATTGGCTTCATAGAGACTGATTAGATCCAGAAGTATTGCTACAGACCCATGCAGGCTGGCTATGGACTGTTTCTAATGTCAACAACTGAAATCAGTGCAGAAATATAAAAATGTGCAGATTCTTTGAATCAGCTGTGAAATCCTAACACATATCTGCTCACACCAGATCCCTCATCCTCCCAGACCTTTCTGACACAGACCTCGTGTTACTAGATTACTGGACTATCTGTGCATGTTTGTTCTGTGCAGGTGCACAGGGTTTATTTTAGTCCCAAAAAAACCCAAAGGCCTACACATCACCATCTGCACAGTGAAGCATGGTGAAGGCAGCATAATACTGTGGGGGATGCATTTCTGTAAGAGGAAACTGGTCCATTTTTTTTTTTTTTTTGGAAGAAGGAGGAAAGTTTTCAGTGTTTAGATGCTTAAACCTGGTAGAGATACGCCTCAAAGGACTTGCATCTTTGCAAAAGGAATAAAGGAAAAGAATAAAGTATATATATTTTTTCTATTACTTTAGAATTACAGGCTTTGTAGTGCTGGTCTCCCCAAACACCCCCCACAAAAACGCATAGAAGTTTACGGGTTGTTACTAATAAAGCTGGAGGTGTAATGAACACCTCTGGATGCCACTGCACCTGTCTGTAGGGGGACAGAGATGTGCATCCTCCAGTTGGTTCGGACTACCGCTCTTCCTGCCGTCTCCAACCTGACCACGATGGGACTCTCCGCTGGCTCCTTCTCTATGCGGTCACTGACGTCCTTTCAGGAAGGAGGAATACCAAAAGAAAAGACACAACAAAACTGAGCATCAAGGAAGCAGACCCCACTCTTGCGATTGAATAAAAATGATCAAGTACCTGGAAAAAGAGCAGCTGCTTCTCAGGGCTCCAGAAGAAGGGATGTTTAAGCACACAGGCGGTGGAGGGCCGTGAATCTGCATCAGAGCTGATCATTTGCTCAATCAGGTCCTTCGCTATGACGTCATCTAACAGACATGAGATTTCCAGGATTGTATCATTTCAGTTTGAATATGTGGACATTAGAATGGAGAGGCTAGCTGCTTTAAACTCAGATCATTACTGATCATTGAAAGAGTGATCAACAAATCTGCTATCCAGGTAAAGCTCTTTCCTAAAGAGTGGCTGCAGGCTAAAAATAAAAGTCTTAGGGTGGATAGTATGAGGGGATCAAAATTGTTCATTTTGGTATCTGATCTGAAAATATTTTAGATACAATTTATTTGACAAACCAGGAAGCTAAAAGGAATCAGCACTGGGTGAAACACCAAGAATATCCAGACTGCTGTAAGCGGAATTAGGAGATCAACTCATTGTAAATCAAATCCTTTTGATTAAGAATCAGTAAAGTTTGCTGCCTGGGGCGGTTTAGACCTGCTCTAATACTGGCAGAGAAAGACATAGCAATGATCTTTCAAAAGGTAATAATTACTGTAATGAGATAAAAATCCTCATTTTTACTCAATCTGAAGTCAATCTGTGCCGCAGGAAAATATGAGGAATAATCAAAGCATCCATTATTCTCCACAACCTAGAGGCCATATTTTACACATTCAAAATTATCTCTGTATAAACAGGACAAGGTTTAAATATGAATTATTAATGATTATAAATACTTAATAACGCAGCTTCTCTGCTACAGGACTTGAGATTGGCCAGAGTTTGAACTCTGGAAGTGAAACCAGCAGGAAGAAGAAAGCTTCCAATTGACGCTGCTAAAAGTGCAAATTCATCACATTCATCACCAACGTGACAGAGATGGCTCTGCTTGGTCCAACTCTATTTAAAGACATCAAAGCTTACATGTAATTGGTTTTCTGATCCAACAAGTCTTTTCAACATGTCAGGGACATAAGGGGGTTTGGAAGATGAAGAAAAAAGCCTGTATTGGTTTGAAAGCCCAGATTTCTGTCAATCATTTGTAGCAAACCAAAAACTGATTTAGATAGATAAGTTTGGTTTTTGCCATTTTGCTTAAAAAATGTTTTTTACTGCAAGAGCAAAGCAATTAAAGGAAGAGCTACAACAAACTGTAGCTCATTTTCAGAGACATCAGTCAACAAAGCGATTCTCATCCTTCAAAAACTAAAGCTGGTCTGCATGAGACAGCAGGACAACAAGTGCATCAGTTAAGCCACATCTTGCTAAATGAAAGTAAAGAGAACAAAAGTCTTGTGATGGAAAATATTTCATGTGAGGTTGGGTTAATCTCATCGTAAAAAATGAAAGGAAACGCGTGAAAAGTGTCCTCACCGTGAATATCATCCATGAAGTGTGAGAGCGAATACTCTCCTGAAAGGATGTTGACCTGCCGTCTCAGCGCATCGCCGAAAGGATGCTGCCCTCTGCTGACCACGTAGTAAAACACGCAGCCTGCAGAGAACACGTCCACTGCTGAGGTCTGTGGAGATTTGGTGAGAAGAACAATTGAGAATATCAAAAAAATAATAATAAACACAAACAGGAACACACGTGTGTTCAGTTTTACTTACAGGTTTATTCCCTGGTATATCTCTGAGTACTTCAGGAGCTATCCAACCCTCAGTTCCTGGTATTCCAGAGCGTAAAGAAAAGCTGCTCCGGCCGTCTGGGATCTTCTTACAGAGGCCAAAGTCAGAGATGAGAGCTCGGACTTGACCCAGAGCGTTTGGACCAGACAGGAGAATGTTTCTGGGCTTCAGGTCACGATGGACTATATCAAGAAAGAGACGGACAAACTTAAATTTCCAGCCAAAACAGAGTTTCTATGGAAGCAACAAATGGTCAAATCAGCACATGAATCCATTTCAGACCTATGTTGAGAGAGTGCAGATGAGAGAGGCCACACATGGTCTGCTCCAGCAGCGTTATATGATCCAGTTCAGGAAAGCAGGACGAATCCTCCACATACTGCAGAGAATACACACACACCATCAGCTACTGGTTTAAAGGATGCAGAAAGCACTCCGCTAACTATTGTGCAGCATTGACCTGTTGCAGGGTTGCAGCACAAAGCTCAATGGCAATGTATGTGAAGAGGCGGTCCCTCTCTGTGCAGAAATATCTGATGACATTCGGATGCGTGTCGGATTCTCGGAGGAGCTGCACCTCTCGCTCAGCCACCTCAAAACTCTCTGGCAGGATTCTCTTAACAGCAATGTGTCGTCCATCAAACCTTCCCCTAAAGGTAAAGATCAATAAGAACATTTATCAAAGGAAGCTGGCATGGCGCAGGAGTTCACCAATTTTTTTGTTATTTGAACACAAATTCAAAGAAAAAACTGTGTATCTTGGGGATTTTATGTGTTTTACAACCATAATATAATTAACAATCATGAAATATAAAGGGAATTTTTTTCATTCAAATGTTAAATGCTTCTGATTTAAAAATCTATCTAATTATCAGAGCCGTTAGTCTTATGGGGTCTGTCTCCACCAACTTGCTCAACTCTAGTTTGCATAACAGATAACGCTCAGTCAGATTGTGCAGTAAGCTTTATTTTCCAAGGCTTACCACAGCTCCTTATTAGAATTTAAGTTTGAGCTTTGACTAGGCCATTCTTAATACATAAATATGCTTTCATCGAAAGCAATGTCCTGTAGCTATGTTTATATCTTTAGGGTGATTTCCTGTCGGAAGATCAACCTCTACCCCACTCTGAAGGGCTCCAACTGATTGCCTTGCTTATTTTCGTAGGATTTTTTGCATTTTTGTTTCATGCATTTTTCCATCAGCTCTGACCAGTTCCTGTTTAAATTTGGTCTGATCTGACCAGAGCACCATGTCCCATGACCCCTACCTGAATCAATGCAATCAGTAGCTGCATTTCCATTAAAAATCTGAGCAAAACTATACTGATATTCTGCTCATTTTGAAATGCAAAACTTTGTGGCATTTCCATTAAATAACAAAGACGATAAAAATTGTGTCTGAATACATTTGTTCATGCAATAACATTGCAGCAAAACCAAATGCATCTCTATGAAGCCTGCATGACCACACGACACATCCTGTCGCCTCCGTCCAGCAGGCTGCAGACAGACCCTGTCACGTTAAAACAAGATAAATCCACGTTTTAGCCATGGGTTAAAGGGGCACCATCATCCTTCATCTTCATCTTTTTACAATGCAGTAAAGTCCAGTTTTCAGATCACTGACTCAGGTGCTGCAAAATAAATGTTTTTATTGTAACTTTGTAAAATATAAAAATGAGATGACCAACAGATCACCTCAGTGAAGCGTTAAAAACTTTTTATGGGAAAAAATCGGAGGTTTTAGTTTTTCAAAATTGCAGTGTTTCCATTTAGCATATTTCTTTTCGTAATCACAATTTGCCCAATTTGAGGGTTAATGGAAAAGCAGCTACTGAAAGGAAGTACTCCTGGAACCAGGGACAGGTTTGCCCATCTGAGAGGCAACGGATGGCCACGTTATAGTAGGCCTGCTTTTAGTTGTCCAATGTTTTTAGTGTTATTATCTTAACCTTGAATTAAGTTAGCGCCTAATTTAGACTTAGCTACTCTTTGGTTTGGTAAATCACATTTATGGCATTAAACTTTATGTTTTAATCAAATACAGGGCTATAAATCTATTTTAGCAAGTCATTCTATGCTCTCCAGGAATAGTACAGAAATAAACATCACCGTCTTCTGTGATTCGTTCAAGAGCAAGTCTTCCCTTTCTGAGTTTCTTATTATCAAACAAATACTCTACCTAAAGACAAAGGTGCCAGCTGAGCCATGTCCGAGCACATCGGTTGGTGTAAAGGAGATTTTTCCTACCAGCACTTCATTCCCGGTTTCCACCAATAGAGCTAAGGAAGAACAAATGAACAAATATGCAAATGTTGCTTGTTTTGTTTTTTTGTTTGTTTATTAATAATTTTTTTTTTTATTACCTAAAGTACTTGAAAGGATTTAGAAAACAATCTGATGGTTTTATGTCTCACCGGCTGAAGGTTTGTGATTAACTGAGCCGTTTTTATCTGAATCTGAAGTTTTTCTGTTGTGATTCTGAAGATTAGATGAATCATCATTTGATGCAGGTGGAGAATCTAAACAAAGAAAAACAGAAATACAAAAATAAATTGAATTCAGTAATGAATAAAGAACATTTGGTTCAGGAAGAGCATAAAAAAATATTATTTTTTGCAGAAAATACTGCATCCCATTTCTGAAGTAAAAAAGGAATATCACTGGTAAACACAGGAACAGGAGCCATTAAAGGT
This sequence comes from Cyprinodon tularosa, assembly GCF_016077235.1. Lineage (NCBI taxonomy): Eukaryota > Metazoa > Chordata > Actinopteri > Cyprinodontiformes > Cyprinodontidae > Cyprinodon > Cyprinodon tularosa. Next base: position 540,899 of record NW_024038778.1, on the reverse strand, counting down.
TATTTACCGCTTGTGCTGTTTGGGTCAGTCGACATGCTCCTGTCTGCAGAACCCACAGAGACCGGCTGAAGGCTTGTCTGAAAGCTGGTCTGCATTTGCTGAAGACGAGACTGAAAGACCTCCTCCAGCTGCCTCTGAGCTTTAAGCTGCTGGGCTTTACGCTGCAGAAACAACCATTGAAACCATTACCTCAGAGCAGGATTACATACCTGCACTTTATGTTATGTTGTTTTGTGACGTTTTCCATGTGCTGCACTCCAGTAAACACATTTCTTTTGTATCTTTGTGTTTTTGTGGGTCCATTTTCTATGAGGTAGAATTACGCACTTATGATAAAGAATGGAATAAAGCTTTGTTGGAGTACAGAAGATTGTATTCCTGCTTATGTTTGTTCCTTTTGGCCATTTGGACCTTGATAGAAGCAAAACAAACTGAACTGGATTTCCAATACAAAGCTCTGCATGGATTCAGGGTACAGTTGATTTTTCTATTTCACATGCCATGCATTCAGGCTGTCCTAGCACACAAATTGTTTTAAATGTCTTATTGTGCTCAGCAGGAACAGAAGAAAAGTGTTTTTCCCCAAAGGTTGATAAAAAAGAAAGATGTTATTGTGCTCTGAAAGCTTTTTCATGCATTGTGTGGGTTAAATTGTATTTTTATTTTAAGCTGTGAAGGAAGTATTGCAGAATTTGTCACAAATTTGAAGTAGGTGTGGAAAGTAGAAGGAGCCTATGAGGGTTTCCCAGCAGGTCTGCTCTGGAGTGTCTTATGAAGTCTAAAATGTCCTGACAGGAAAGAACATCATATTTTCCTCCTTGGATAAAAGAAAATGTTCTTGCAGAGTTCCTACCCTGCCTTCAAGCCTACATCTGCAATCAATCTTAGTAACCAATATGCTAAAGATGGCGATTAAGCGTGTGTAGATGGCTAAGAAAGAGAAAAGTGGGGGCAATGTATTAATCATAATCAGTATCGTGATTGCTATGCTATTAGAATTTCCTGTTTAGTTTTTAATACCATGCATCTCTACTAACCACTTTAGGGTTTCAAACAATCTGGGACCCTGGAAGAACATCATGTTCCAGATATGGTAGGAGCCAGAAAATTATGGGCTAGGTTTATGACCCCAGTCTGTACAGGAAACCAGTCAGTGAGCTGGTGGTCAGGTATCACGCCAGGATAATCCCAGATGTTCACTCCAGGCTATGCTAAGTGTGTGGTTACTGCGACTTGCAAAGGGATGTTTAATGTTCTATTTATACTACATTGCTATATCAAATCTATGGCACATTCAAATATATACAAACATAAAATCATTTGATTTGTATATTGTATAAAAGGTCAACCCTCTAAAACCTCAAATTACTGTACTTGTGTTATGATCGAGGGCTCTAAACAAACTGTTTTTCTTAGATAAAAAAAATCTTAGCCACACAAAGGATTTTGGTGCCTGTAGAGAAATAGAAGCAGCTACCTCATATCTTTCACCTGCAGGAAGGAGGTTAGCAAACGTCTTTCAAAACTTAAAGCACTCAACTCTATTTGTTCACTGGATTGCTGAAAAGGCCGAAAAAAGAGAAGTCATCCGCCGTCATCTTGGTACTCCCTACTCTCACGGAATCACACCATAAAAATGCCTGTAATGTCAAGTAATGTAATCAATACATGTATATTAGATGTACATCATCAATTTAGCACTTTTGTCACACCATCAGATAGTATGTGTTTGCAGTGTTGGGAAAGTTCTCTTTCTACGTGAACTAGTTCAAAGTTCAGTTCACACATTTTAAAATGAACTAGTTCAGTTCATAGTTCATAATTCAAAACCAAAAAATGAACTAGTTCAGTTCATAGTTCATAATTCAAAACCAAAAAATGAACTAGTTCATAGTTCTTTTTTTTTTTTTTTCATATATTGCTCAATTACACCATAGCCTACTGTAGAACCCCAGACAGCAATTATTTTATCAGTTGTAACTCTGAAACTGTGCATCAGATTTCATCTTCATATCCAGTTTTGAATCCTTATCCAACCAGGGTTTACATTAGCATTGAGGGGACAGCATTTCCCCATTGTTGCTTTAACGCTTTGTTGCTGTCCATTCACTTCACACCAGTAGCAGCTGCAGCTTTCGCCCCTACAGTATATTCTCAAAAACATCAGGAAAAATGTGCTGCTTGAATGGTCTTTTTTATGAGTAATTATTAAAAGAAAAATAGGAAAGTAGTCTTTAAGGTGCAAATGTTTTTTTTTATTTTAATAATTTTTTCCATTTGAAATTCCATTTCAATACATACTAAAAAGGAATACTGGAATCCTGGAAAATTATACCAGGCAGGTTTAACAAACAAGTTACATGGATAGTAAAACCCTCAAGAACAGGGGTCTTCTATGTTTTCCAGACCAAGGACCCCCAAACTGATGGCGAGATGGAGCGGGGACCCCCTAACTATATATATTGTATGAAATTGTGTCCTATAGTCACTCTATTACAGATGGAGTAATGTAAAGAAATTAATTTCTCCCTGGGATTATTAAAGTTTTTCTGATTCTGATTCCTGGTTGTTGTGAAGGAAACGGTGCCCAGCTTGAAAGAGCTCCTGTGTGTCGCTGAATGTGTGCATTGATGACTGAAAGACATCTTTTGTCTCCATTTATCTGTTTACTACAGTGTGTTGATTTCATGTTAATGAGTATTTAAAGACATTTCAATTAGTGGGGGAAAAAATTGCAGGGGGGGAATATAAAAATATCAACTAACCATGCAGACCCTCATGCAGTACCTCCGTAGACCCCCTAGGGGTCGCGGATCCCCTGTTGAAGACCTCCGCTCAAGAAGATTTTACTAACACAAACTGAGGGACCAGGCTGAGGTAGGAATTTAAGGTTGCTGAAGTGCGGATTTTTTTACTGAAAGCCGGCGGGCAAACTTGTTGCCATCATTCTCACCGACCACCTGGTCATAAAACTATTTTAAGTGATCATACTGCTGCTGTGTCGCCTCCACGCTGCTGTGGCTTCCACACGGCATTTTGTTTTGATGACGCACGCGGCTGTAGGCTACGACACTGGTAGCTGGTGTTGCCAGATTGGGTGTTTTTCCCGCTACATATTAAGGCCTGTTTACGGTTTGATTTAGCCGGGGTTTCGCCTGGAGGACTCTATAGAAATTTGGCAACCTATTGAACGGAGCTGAACTGAGAGAGCGTGCCGTTCACAGACACCAGAATGAACGAGTTCACAATAACGTTCATCAGGCAATAATGCAGTACGTTCAGTTCACGTTCGCCCAAAATATGAACGAGTTCATGAACTTTCTTTCAATGAACGCGTTCAGGCACAACACTGTGTGTTTGTGGGTGTGTAATATTCGTAAATGATTTATACACTTTATACTGAACATGCAATGTGATGTGCCTATTTTGTACCATAAATTACAGTAGTTTACTGATGCTATAAAGCAGCAAGTGGTTGTCCAACCGATGAATTTATCTTTAATTTAAACGTTTCAAGGCCCCCTTGAAAATGAGAAAATGATCATTGTTTACATTCCGACCGGCCTAACTAGGGAGTACCAATATGGCCGCTGGTGACTTCACAGCACCATATACTACCAACAGTCTATCAGCAATCCAGGAATACATAGAAATCAGTGTTTTAAAACAAATGTAACATCACACATCAACTCACAAAAGGGAGAGTGAGCATGAAGGCAAGCCATCCTCCAACCAGCATTGTCAGAACCAGTGTCAGGTGCTCCTGGGTCAGGTATCCGGGCAGCAGAGTGGCCGGCCTCTGAGTCTGCCCTGTGCTCTTCCCGCTAAGCCCTCCATTCTTAGCATCCTGGTCACTGTGGTCTTTAGCAACGGTTTGAAACTAAAACAAACAGAAACAGACTTGTGATGAGAATCTGAATCCTTTCTTTAAGAGATTTCATCAACCCAAATGTAGATGATCTGTTGACTCACGTAGCGCTGATGGTAGTAGGAAGCAGAGGAGATGGGAGAGGCAGAGGGTCGAGGTGGGATGACCGCCTCAGCAGAATGCTGCAGGTTGGCTGGGAAATCCCTCAGCATGGTTGTGTGGGCTAATGGGGGGACCTCATGGTGGCCTGTAGTATTAAAGATCATATTGTCAAACTAAATTGGAGGGTTTAGTTCCCCAGGTCTTCTGAATGTCTTATATCTACAAAAGAAGACTTTTCATTGGTATAATCGGTTTCTAGTGAGCTCATTGGCAGGCATCCATGTTTTTCCCATTCATCATTGTTTTTCACTGGCTGCTGTCAAGCAGAGGTGGGTCTTTACCTATCAGCAGCCAGTGGTTTTTCTGGCTGGTCGTGCTCCCTGGTGGGTATTTCACATCAGTGGAAGGAGTGATTTCACATTCTCCTCTCTGACTGACCGTCACCCCTTCCGTCATCGGACCCTCGATCCGAGCCAGCGTCAGTCCCCGAGGCTACCATGGCAACAGAAAGCAAAGAGCAGTCACCGTACTGGGATCTTTATCCCTTACTCATCCTGTCATACCTGATCTGACCTGTGGTTGAAGCAAAGAACGTTATTACGTCCGACTTTTAAGGTGTTCGTGTTTCATGCTTACCACTAACGACACTCCACGATGGACCAATGAGGTTGAAGCATAAAGGTGGGAATCGAGTTTTCCCACATAGAGAGTGGGGCTGAAGAAAAGAAGATTTTGGTTTTTATTTAGGTGGCATCTGTACTTGTGCCTTTTAGTTCTCAATTCAGTTCCATCTCAGTATCTAAACTACATCTGGCTCACACAGTAGGTTTATATTAGACCAGACACATGCAGCGCCTTGAAAAGTATTCATACCGCTGTTCTCCTTGAAGTTCTCCACATTTTGTCATGTTTTGCACACAGTGTATGTTATGTGATTGTCCAGATAATTGTGAAGCAGAAGGAAAAATATACATGTTTTTAAATAAACATAATTTTGTTGACTGCATTAATCCCCTCTATCCCCCAAGAGCTGACTAGGCTAATCTACTAGATAGACAGATTTTTATTTCCACTGTCACAAGTAAATCGAACGTTTAATGGGCCTCCAAGTAAAAAAATAAGTTTAAAACATTAATAAAAAAGGGTATTAATGCATGCATATCAGAGTCTGATTCCATACTGCACATATTTTCTTTCTTTGCATTGAGAATTTTTACTGCACAAGTATAAAAACAGCTTGAATTTAATGGATTTGTACCTTTTGCCCGAAGGCAACAGTTCAAAGAAAAAGTGATTAAGATGGTTGGTGAACCTGATGAAATGTATTATCTTTCCAGTGTGGGGAGAAAATTATCTTTTCTTTTTCACTGAATCTTTTGGGCAATCAATGGGCCACGATGCAGCTGGTGTACAAGACACACATATAACATGTTAGTTTGCTCTGAATGGAGGCCATGGTAGGACTCCAGCAGTTTTTGTTTAATGCTGTTGCTCCTGATCGTTCTCAGGAGCAAGAGAGACTTTCTAGTAACAGAAACATGGCGGTGGCAGCATTATGCTCTGGTGAACCATTATCTGGTATCTGGAATTTAGAGAAAATTAAACACTCATCAGTTGCGCATAGCCTCGTGCGGACTGGAGGTTGACCTTTCTGCAGGAGAACTGTGCTAAACATGCAGCCAGTGCTACCATGCAAAGGTTCTGATCAGGACTCAGCTCTAAAATCCAATTCAGACAACCTGCATGGGGATGAGCTATTTATATAAAACTTCATCTCTGGATGTGCACAGCATGTAGAGATGTACCAAAAAAAAATTATAGCAGTGAAGGTGGCTTTACAAAGCATTGTGAAGATAAGGCTACAAGCTATGAGCAGAATTCCTTAAATGAACTGAAATATTTCCACATAAAAGAAAAAAAAAGTAATCTGGAAACAGTTCAATATAAACTCAAATCTAAATAATCCACTCATAATGTGTGTTCATGAACTCTTACATGCACAGAGTTGTTAAAGTTCCCTAAAATAACTGCACAAGACATGTTGTGCCCAAAAAAAAAATGTTGTGCACAAAAAAAAAAAAAAACAGAGGTGCACGTATGTTGGCTCTGACTGATCAGAGAATGGACCGCCTCCAGGTTCTGATAGTGGTTAACGTGTATTTCCTTCCTACAATTAAGCTGCAGGCTTAGCAACTCATGACGCCGTTGTATCTGCATTAGAGGAAGAGAGAGCAGGAGGAAATGAACCTTCGCTGCTCCGTCCTGCACAACAAGTTCAGTTTGCTCCAATCCAAATCAGAACCAATGTTTGGGACACTGACAGGGCTAAGAATCAGCATAAAGCACCTCTCTCAATCAGGGTTGGTTCTTTACAAAGATTTAAAGGGATTAAAGCAAAAAAAAAAATCCTGAGCCTGTATATTTTTTAACACAGGCAAGAAACTCATATATTCCATTGCATTTTCTTTTATCCAAGGGGGAATAAGTGTAGCAATGTACCATAATCTATCGACTTGAGCGAGAAACGAGAGGAAGTACCGCTTTCCTAAGACCCGCCCCCTTCTTCTTCTGTTTGGCTAAAACTGTTAGTTTCAGAGCAACCCTTTGATATCATTGGCTGACAAACATAAGGGGGATTTCAATTGTCTCTTTTTTATTTATTTACCGTCAATTTATTTCCAAGTGATTTTTTTTTTTTACCCACAGGCAACCGCTACGAGCCGGAAATCCAGCCTTGGGCTGGAATACTTTAATCCCTGGAATTAAAATTGTAAATCGTTTTTGATGGCTGAAATGTGGCAAAATGTCGAAAGGTTCAAGGGAGCCAAATACTTTCACAAGGCACTGTATATTAGTCAGGGACTAAGGATTTAAGATGAAAAAGCTCAACCTTTAGTGTTGATCTTACACTAGTTGGGTTTGTGCACTGGCTTGCTCTGTCACAAACTGATAGCTCCACTTTAACGTAGAGTGAGTTTCTGCCTGGTCTTTGGCAGAGGAGAAGGTGAGGAAGCGCAGCGTCTCCATGGCGAGCGAGAGGTGAGGGGCGTGTCTCAGTGAGTCTTCATAGTAGAGGTAGACCCCTACAACTGGTGAGCCGTAGTTTTGAGACCACAGGACGTCGCCTGAAAAGCGAGATAACAAAACACTTTAATCCCCAGACAGCTGAGATAAGAGTGAGGCAAATCCCATCAATCCTCCTACCTGATTCCCTGTCAACCGTCACCATCAGACCATCGCCGCTCGACACTAAATGAGCCATTTCTGGAAATATATATCACAAAGTTAGTCCTAAACTGGAAATAAATATAAAAATTAACTACAATCAACTTCCTTCCAGCAGCAGGTAGACGTTTTTTTTTTTTTTTAAAGAAAGCCATACAGTGACCTGCTTGCAATTTGCTGCAACGGATGTAGACCTCATCTTTACAGTAAAGATGAGGGCCTGAATTTTTTTTTACTTTATGCAAAATGGTTTCAAAATAAAGAGATGATGGGGAGTTTGAGGTACAGTATGTGTGCATCACTTTGATGTGCTCCTGCACTGAATAGTCATGGTTTGTAGGAATCAAGGGTGAATAATTTAAACAGTTTTTGTGCATCTTGACTTCACAAAATTAAATTGCTTCAAAATTTTAATGGGTTTTTATTTTTATTTAGTTTTGACTTTCTTCATTTTAGTTTCCATTCTTTTTTGGTATTTTTTACCTAGCTTAGTTTTTAATTTTGAAAGTGCTTACATTTCAATATTTATTGGTTTCTGGTGTAGTTTTAGTGTTTTTTGTAATACGACTTGCATATTGGGGGCAAATTGATAGAAATGCAATCCCAAATAAGGACAGCCTGCTGCAGCAATGATCTCCAGACCTGACTGGCCTACTTGCCATCAGCTAGCACAATGGAAACTAAACCTTATATTAATGCGAAACCAAAGAAAACTAAGCACATTTTCCCTTAAAATTCAGTTCATTTTAATTTGTTTGTAAAATCTTCAAAGTCTACTTTTAATTTTGGGATTGTCTTCGAGTCAATGAGTCGATGCAATCAGCTGGTTTTCCTTAGATAGAAAACTTTGAACCAATTGGACTGAATGATCTGGTTGAATTGTCTAGGTAAAGTGCCTTGAGATTATGTGTGATGTGCATTGGCGCTATATATATAAAAACTGAATTGAATTTTATTTCAGTTATTGAAACGTTTTTTTAATTATAGCTTTTGTCATTTTGTTTTAGTTAATAACAATAACCTTGCTGCAGTGAACTCATTATTTTCTTAGGCATCACTAAACTGTCTGCAAATTACATTTTAATACATTATATTACCTTTTAATAACCCTGCACGTTGAGGTAAGTGAAACCTCTGTACTGAAAGAGTGAAATTAAGTGATGTTATTAAGTTTTGCTGTGCAAGTTGAGCCACAGTTGCCTCTTCTGTAGCGGTGGTACATCTATGGCGTACACATGGCATGCGAGGAGAGCTACTTTGCAAAGAAGAAGCGGTTAAAATCTATTCTAAAACTAAGTAAAGTGGGTAGAGTTATACAGCAACAGACATCAGCTGTAACTCTGTCAAAAGGTGGTCCTGCAGCGTACTGACTCAAGATTCACAAATGCTAATGCTGCCACATTTTCAAATTAGTTTTTTTCTTTCACAAACTGAAAATTATACATAATTTTTTTTTATTTTGTAATTATGTGATATTAGGGTGTTTCTACCACAAGTCATTGAGGTTTACGGTTGCATTTTCACCAAATGTTTAAAACTTCAACAGGAATAACAACTTCATCAGGTAACTGCAGATTTCAAACATGTTTAAGTCTTTGAGGTTGCAGAGACGCAAACTGAATGTGCGTTAGGAGACGTACTGTAGTCCTGTTTCTCATCGTACGGATGAGCAGAGTAATCGTTGTACGTAGCGTTCCATCGAAGCTCCTGCGTCTTTGTATCAAACATGGTAACCATATACTCTGAAAGTAAAGACAAACATTAGCTCCAGACTCGATAGCCTTGCTTGCGAAGGTGCCATCTGTGTGTAGCTAACCGGTGCGTCCGATGTAGAGCAAGGGAGTGTTGGGACAGATGGACTCAGAGGAGGACGTGGTTAAACTCGTTTGCTTTTCGCCCGTTTCAGGATCCACTACAAACCAAACGTCGTGTTTTTTTCCTGTGCACACAAACGGTAAAGAGGTGGGTTATTTGCAAACAGCAGTCAGGTGAGTCACCTGTTTAAGCTGCACTGCTGTTTAGTGTTTAGTACAAGGTGTAGTGTTTAGTGCAAGTGTAGCTTACATAGAGCCAGGATATCTTTAAATGTTTCTGAATGTTTTCATAGGATATTTAAAAGCTACCGTTCAAAACGATGAGGCAGAAAGGGCCATCTAAAGCACCTAAATTGATCACAAAATGTCCTGGCTCCTTGGAAGATAAATACAGTTTGCCTTCATGAAGAATAATATCTAAAAGCCAAACAAATATCCAGAATTAATACGACATAGATCATCTCTGACCTGTGTACAGCATGCCATCAGAGCTTCTGCAGGGGGCGGACTGGACCAGCTCTGGGATGGTAAAAGGAAGTTTCTGTAGAGACAAATAAGCTACAAGTTTGCTTTGTACAAAAAAAAAAAGAAATAGACTAAACTACACTATCTTACCATCAAGCCCTCTTTGTGTTTTCCTCCAAGCACATACAAACTTCCATCATTAGGATCTGGGAGAAAACCAGGTCTAAATACAAAAAAAAAAAAAAAAAAACATCTACAATTAGCGGATAAAATCACCCAAATGGAATAAATGTTAAACCTGTGAGAATATGTCTTATTTTTAACAACAGCGCTGTATTTACAATCAAAGTGAATGATAATTAACTACAACTGACCAGACAGTTCTGCACAAATGTTACACTCCTTACACAAGCATTACAAGATCAGTAAATATTTAAGTAAGGAAGAAAGCTGGACCTCCAGAACTTTTCTACATTTTACTTCACAGCAAGCACTAATTTCAGAGTATTTCTCTGGGATTGATGAAAACACCATAAAGCCTTTTGAAGAAGCAACCAGATTTTCACATAAAAAGACTAAAATTGCGGCAACTTCTTTTTTTCAAACATCTCCCACTCAGTCAAAATTCAATTTTTGTCATTTTGATTAAGTTCTGAACTTTAAATGTTCCTTTCTAACACATGAGTCAGTTTTCCCAGCTTAAAGGGTTCTTTAAACAAGTTTTACTCCTGGATTTTTCCAATTAACAGGAGTAACATGGGCCTCTTGGTTGCTTCTTGAATGAACAATCTCTTTGCACGATTCTTCTGGTGAGGGTCATATTCTTTTTCCAGATTCTTTCAGAGTTTGGTGATATGCTCAAATCTTGAGATGTTTTATAAACTGCTTCTTCATAACTTTCCCCTTGACCTATCTGCTGTGTTCATTAATGTACTCAGAACAGCTGGATTTATACAGAGCTTAAAGGAATAGTACACCCAAAACATGATTAGCCTTCATTTTCTACTCACCCCCATGCTGAACAACACCCTGGAGTACTTTTTTGATATCTCAAATGCATCTGGAGATCTGGGAGGCTTCTTGCTGTCTGCTGACATTCAAATAATGGAGGTACCCAGTGCCCGAGGCAGAAAGGTCCATAAAAGTCCACAAAAAACGTCTCAATATTCCTCCATACTGCTCGTCCAATGTATTCCAAGTGTCCTGAGTGGGTAGCCTCCAGAATTTACTCGAAACAAAGTCATTTAGAATGTTTTTAGAGCATAAACAGTAGTGTATAGGATTTCCTGAAAGCGCGCACATGCGCAATCACGAGCCTACGGAAGCCGGCAGACCAAACCAGCGCATTCAGCTCGGCAAAGAACTCATGCTCTTCCTCAACACTGAAGTCCTCAGACATTTTTCTTTCGTTGTTTCTTTCTTTGCACAGGTAAACAGCACATTTCTTCTTCTACGCTTGCATTATTGGAAGAGCAGACGCTGAATGCGCACTTTCATCTGGTTTGGTCTGCCGGCTTCCGTAGCGTCGTGATCGCGCATGTGCGCGCTTTCAGGAAATCCTATACACTACTGTTTATGCTCTAAAAACATTCTAAATGACTTCGTTTCGAGTAAATTCTGGATGCTACCCACTCAGGACACTTGGAATACATTGGACGAGCAGTATGGAGGAATATTGACACGTTTTTGTGGACTTTTATGGACCTTTCTGTCTCGGCCACCGTAGACCTCCATTATTTGAATGTCAGCAGACAGCAAGAAGCCTCCCAGATCTCCAGATGCATTTGAGATATCAAAAAAGTACTCCAGAGTGTTGTTCAGCATGGGGGAGAGTAGAAAATGTAGGCTAATCATGTTTTGGGTGTACTATTCCTTTAAGCAGACAATATTCACTAATTAGGAGAATTCTGAAAGCTGGTGATTACAAAGAAATGTATACTGGAGTATCAGAGCAAAAGGGATTGATACAGTTGAGTGGTATAATTGCCAGATTTCTAGCAGCTCCAAGGTATAAAAACTAAAGCAACTATCCTGTTCTTTCTATTCCACAAAAATGCACCACTTTGTGTTGATCTCAGACGAGAAATCCCTTCAAATCCTAGATATTAAGATAAACAAAAAATAAAAATGGAGAAAACTTTAAAAGGCTTGTGGCAAACCCAACTCTCCTCTAGCTGCAGACGTTGTACCAAAGGTAACATACAGCATGTGTCAAAAAATACCCAGAAACCATTTATGAATTTAGAGGAGTGGTGAGAATCTAAGGACAGAGCTGTGTGTTTTTGTTTGTTTTTTGGGGTTTTATTGGATGGATAAATATGCAATTTCTTGATAGGGTTGGACGATATGGCCTAAACTTATATCACGATATATTTCTTAATTTTAGTCAATACGTCATAAAGAGAATCAAGGCCTCAGAAAGACAGCCAAGACTGGCCCCAACAGCTGCCTGTCCAAAATGATGACAATTATTTTGCAATCTTTATAAAATTCTTCTAATATAATATTTTTAAAACATCGTCTTTAAAATAAAAAACACATAAACAACAACAAAAAACAGAAACATCCATCAGTGACAAAAGCTGCAAACATTAACTAATGTATATGGAAATACTGAAAATGTCATATCACTGTAATTGAATGAAAATTTATATATTAATGTAAACTCTTGATGCTTCGATTAGTGGATTATTATTTGTCAAATGATCTGAGCAGATGCCCAAATATTTTTCAGTTTTAAAATATATATATTGTTATTAAAACCTCATTATGCCACTAGACTGCTAAATGTTATCTAAAATGGGTTATTAAAAAAAAAAAACTGAATGTTAGAGCTGTAACTATACAGTCATATGTTTACATCACTTTTTTTCATCACAATGTTTTTACCACTGCTGCTTCCCTTATCAAGGCTGCACTTTAAAAAAAAAATGAAATAGTCTAGAGCGCTGTACTTAACGAAATTTCTTTTTGCTCACACTTGTCTACAAAATGACAAAATAAAATCTGTCTGATGTCATCTAATATCTAATCTAATCTTCTCAAGTGCTTGCAATAGGTGAGACTTTGTCAGGCAGCAAACGGCGTGTGGGTCTTTTGTTTATGCAGGGTTTATTTGCCTTTTTACAGTTATAGTGTAAAATTTAAATAAGATCACAGAATTTCCATGAAGAAAAACCCTGCTTCACATTAAAGGCAGGCATAACCAGAGCCATAGATACAGAAGTGATTGCATATCATAATTATCGGATGCAAATCAAGCTGGAACCCTAATGAGAAATTCTTTATGCTAACTGCAAAATGTTTCATTAAGCTAAGGTTGTAAAGGATTTCTGCAGTAGAGAAGGATCCAGCCAATCATGTGTGTGTTACTTACTCTGTGAGGTAGTTGGGCACTTGAATAACTGGATCTGAAACATGTTTGAAATTATTATTTTTATAGAAACTTGCCTTATTACCATTGAAAAACTGAATAGAAATAGAGAAATGTAGACCTTCTCTTAGCGTCCACTTGATGTCTCCTGTCTGCTTAGAGACAGCATGCAGACTGCCATCCAGGGTGGAGACAAACAGAAGGGACTCTGGGAGTGTGACTGACCGGACTCCTCCGACCTGAAGCAAAAAAGAAAAAAAAAAAAGAAAAAGAAAAGTGATGACAGTTGCGTCAGGAGGCAGACGGGGTAGAGGTTGAGTCGCGCATTCCAAGATTTCCTGAACTGAACTGTCCAGCCCCACAGGGAGGAGGCGGTGTAATGTTATGTTCCTTATTGTGCAGGATATCCTGGTTCTCCACACCTCCTCTTACAAATACAGCAGTCTGTGATCAGAGTTTGAATGAGTGTGAGAAGGAAAAAAAAATCAATTTAACTTGAATCAGTAATGTCTTGATTTTTTTGTTTTTTTTTTATTTAATTGGAACTCATTATTTGATTTACTCTCTCAAAGGGACAGGAAAGGATGCATAGTTTGACTTTGAAACTAATCAGAGCTGCTCTTTATGTCTATTTGTTTTTTCACCACTTTCAAGTATTAATAAATTCATCCTTTCATATGTCACCCTGTGGCAGAACGCTCGAGCCATTTGTTAGAAAACTGTATGGATTAAAACGGTTAGAGAAGAGGATCAAATGTAGACTGATATGACTATTCTTTGTAATCAAAGATCTTGATCCAAGTTGTAATAAATACCATATGATCTGGTCCAGATGTTCTGTGATATTTTCCAAACTCTAACCATAATGAACTGGTACTGTTTTAACCTGCACTGAGACTAATAGCTAGGCAGGGCGTTTTCTTATGAGCCACAGCCAGCATGCATCTGCAGTACAGCCAATATACAATCGACATTAACAATAAAAGCCAGATGTGTGGCAGTGAAAATCACTACAGAAAACCATCTAAAGAAGACACACCAACAAATAACAGGTGCTGAAAACTTGTTTTATCCAAATAGAGCTGCAACTAACAATTATTTTGCAAATCGATTAACCTGTCAATAATTTTTTTTCAATTAATTGATTAATTATTGGATAGCCAAAGGTTCCTTAGAGAAGATTTTTAACGAAATTAAACTTTTCCTCCTGAGACGTTCTGGATAGATAATATTGGTACATGAAAACATTTCTTTTTATCCTGAATTCAAAATGTTTATACATTTTTTTTTTTTTTACAATTTTGATATAATTAAGTGGTTGCTCAGCTAAAGGCATGTTTCACAGTCTCCATACTCCAGTTAATGATTAATCGATTACAAAATTAGTTGACGATTATTTCAATAATTGTTTAATCATGATTAACCCAATCAATTGTTTTAGCCCTAATTCAAACCAACTTGTACCAGTTAAACCTGTGCAGAGAATCACTGTTATAAAGCTGCCACACAGTGGCTAAGGGTCCACAGATCAGCAACACCAAATAACATTTTTTTAGATTTGCTGATTGCATTGCTCAAGAATCCCTATATGACTATGTTTTAAAAACAGAAACTAATTAACTTTGAGTTAAAAAAATCTTTATATGTTCACAAACTTTCATTTTTTTTTTTTTTTGTCATTACACTGTCACAAGTACAGAGCAACGAAATGAACTCTGCATTTAACCCATCCCATTGGGTAGCAGCGGGCTGCCATTTTACGGCGCCCAGGGAGCAGTCAGGCTTAGGGACCCAGAGCGGCAGTCTGGGGGAGTGTGGCTTGAACTCAGAACCTCTGGATTCCAAGCTCTATGCCCTAACCACTAGGCCACCACTAAGCCACCACTCCCCCAAATGAATGAACATGAAGTGAAAAATGCGAGTCAGGAGAATCCAACCATGTGATACAGGCCTGTTAACAAAACATAAAACCCATGTTAGATGGCAAAAATCACAAACAAGCAGGCAAAGGTAAACTGATGGGGGGTGATCTTAACTGGAAGCAAGGCCCACAAATGTATTGCTTCAATGTTGATTTACATGGTAGCATCAGGCTTAGCCGCTGCATCAATTCTTACTTTACTCACCAGATTAGTTCACTTCTTTAGTCTTTTGTGATGTCATCAGCCCAAATATGCAGTTAAAAAAATACATGAATGTATAATGTCTTTAATAGATTTAAAAAATAAAAATAAAAACGTTAAAACATTTGCTAAACAGATTTTTCAAGAGTTTAAACATTCAAATTACAGCTATGTATCAGACTTGAATCGTGTTACCAACAAGATGATATTTATTATGTTAATGATATTTAACTTAGAGCAGTGGGCCAGTCATTGTTCTCTCTGTATCCGTGTGTCTTGGAGATAAACTGGTGCAATGTTTACCCAGTGGGCGTCAGCTGGTTACCTCTGTGTTCAGATAACAGGTGAGGCGATGGTCTGCAGGGGCGGAGCTAGATGGTGGCCAGAGGTGGCCATGGCCATCCTTAGGCAATCAGTGGCCACCCCTGTGCCACCTCTACCATTGTTTTCCCTCTAATACAGGTGGTGTCAGCAGTAATACTCTCAAGTGGAATATTCAAAACATTTTAATTTTTTATTTATGAACAATTACTTGACAACTAAAACACTTACGTTAATTATGCACATCAATATACTAACACTAAAGATGATATATACAGAATTCATGCTCTTTTCAGAACTAGATTTTGTGTCATATGGGCTAAAGAGAAAATTATGTTACTCTGCAAGTCATCTAAGAGTCTTCAGTAAAATCATAAATAACTATTTTAATAAAAACATATTAAATAATCAATTTTTGTAGATATTAGTACTTTTAAATATCAATTTTATGCAGAATGATTATTGATAAAAGTAGGTAAGTAATGACAATGGAAAAGTTGTTCAATCCAGAAGCCAAACCTGAAAGAATCATATCCACTATACCTTTCATTTAGAAAGCAGGGATGTTTAAATATATGTATCTAATTGTTAGCAAAGGTTGTAGGAAAGTATAGTTTAAAATATGGATTTGTGGCTGTTCATTTTCCTGTTGGAACATTGTAGATTGACCCTGAGGTTCTCGCGTCTATCCACATCCGGCCACCCCTCAATGTACAATGGTTATTGCTTGGCCGCCCACCCTTATAAAGATTATTTGGCTACGCCTCTGATGATCTGCCAAAAAACAAATGTTTTCAATGTTCCTTAGGGAAATTTGCTACTCCTTCTTAAACTAAAATGTGTTTATTAATGTTATGCTGTTTATCTTCCCTAACCTAACAACCCCCAAGCTTTTATTAGTGTTTAGTTCATTAAAGGCTACTAAAGCTTTTAACAGACCAGGTATTGGCGTTGGTCCAGTTTTAACTCGCAGAAATAGCGCTGATCAGTATGGAAGAGGATTAGGGCCACTGAAAAAATAAAAAAGAGGTAACTGATTTTTAAATTCTATTTCCGTATAATATGGGTAAAAAGTCCGAATTCTGAGTTCTTTCTCAGAATTCTGACTTCTTCCTCCAAATTCTGACTTCTTTCTCAGAATTCTGACTTTTTCCTCAGAATTCTGACTTTTTTTCCTCAGAATTCTGACTTTTTTTCCTCTTCCATAGATCAAGCTTTTGCAAAGTGGACCATTACTTTATGGAACAATTCCCCCGGAACCAAAACATAAGCAGGGACACTAAGCATGCAGGGTATTAGAAAACGCACGTACACACTTTGCTTTACCATCTTCAGGGAGATTTTATTTAATTTTATTTGGCCAATCAGCTGGAAAAAGTCTGCAAACGTCTCATCATCGAATAACTGACAACTTTTAGTAGAGCCCGAAATAGCCGCACAATCCCGTTGCGCAATTCCCCAGAGCGCAAAACGGCAGGACACCATTCTTACTGACAGCCGCAGACACAAACAGCCAGAAGTTACTCAGTTTACCTGAAGTAGTTCGCTTCCCAAGGACGACAGGAGCAGAGTCAACAGAAGGCGTCCCAGACCCCCCATGACCCCTAAAAAGCCCAGCTTCTCGGTGCTCCGTCACAAACACACACAAAGCTGTTAAACTAGCGACAGAGGTCTTGCTCTCTCTTCATATCATATCTTCATTTCGAACCTTCAAAGTCTCTAACGAAAGAGGGGAAAAATAAAAGTGCCGCTTTAAATCCATGACAACTTCCTTTCCTGTCACTTGTCCAACATTTCCGTGTTGGGACGGAACCTGGAACGTCCGAACTGTCAAGACTGAAGGAGAAGTGGGAGGAGCACAACTCGCGAAACAAATGTACAGCTGGCTTGACCAATCAGAAACGGCGTTGAGAACAGCGAGGGAGGGGCTATGGAAACAGCTGGAACACGTGGAGATAGACAACAGGACAAGTGTAAACGCAACAAGAACGAGTTTTTGTGCAATAGAAAAGGGTAGAAGGATTACTTGTTCTCTTTTTTACACATCCAATAGACACACATATACAGCAGTGATAGAAAGGGCTTTTTACATTAGAGATGAAGAGTTTGGTGGTTCTTTCTTCGTTTTTCTTAACTTTCTATTTCCAGAAGAGGACTGCAGTTTGTAGCACTGTTGTCTTGCATAATGAACTGAAGGTCCTGTGTTTGATCTTTCAGGATGGAGTTTGCATGCTGTCTCTCTACATTTCATGGGTTCTACAGTAGTCCAGCTTCCTCCACTCTAAAATAGAAAAGGACTGTCAGGATAACTGGCCCCTGTGATAGACTGGGAACCTGTCCAAGGTCTTACTTCTCAGTTCTGTGCTTCTCCATAACTTTGGGATTAGGGAGTTCTGTCTTGCAAAATTATTCTTTTCTACAGATGTTTCTCGACATAAATCCCAGCTGGGATATAAGACAAAATCCATAATAACAAAATCCAGACCCAGATTTTTCAGTGGAAATACTCAACTGGTCTGTTTTTTTTAATACTTGTTTTCTGCTTTCCTTATTAATAGAAAAATAGCTTAAAGTCTGCTTCATTACACTTTATGTAACAGAATTTTATTGACAGATGTAATTAACATTTGATCTATTCAGTGTGGACTTAAAGATGATTGAGCTGTATGTCATGACCTTAAACACTGAGTGCAGAAAACCCTCCAATGCACTATGATGATCATAATAATAATAAAAAAATCTCCAAGGAGTGGGGGTGGGGAATCCCTCTGATAGGATTGTAGGCTCCTCTCCTATCGGATATACTTGGGGCAGCCAGATGTTTAATTTAAGACCTGGTTCATCCAGATAAAATTTCCCCATCTTGATAGAATAGAAATTCACTTTGATTTAATTAATAAATAAAAGAATCATTCAAAAGCTGCATTTTGTATTTATAAAATAGTCTATCTTAAACATTTGACTGTGATGGAGAACAATAACAGTGATACTTCAAAGCACCTTACATGGTTTGTTTCCAACTGAAAACTTAAATTTTTGTCTCTTTTTTAAACAAACTCTTCTATTTAAGTAGATTTATTTCTAAATGCTATCCTTAAAGACATGCCCCCTGAGTTTTGAAACATTTGTCAGGCCTGTCAGTTTAGGTGGAACACTATAAAATATGTATATATTTTAAATATTTGCTGCAATCACACTAAAACGGATTTATACCACCCAGTTACAATTGAGTGCAGTAGTGTTTACAATTGGATATCCACTTTTCTCTTAGATTTAATAAGAATTTATGCAGCTTTTCTTTTTCTACCAACTTCTAGCAAGAATTCCTCCTTATCAGATGCTTGACCTTCCTCAGCCGGCTCTTTTTGATGACATCGGAGAGGCAACTTGGCCCTAAACTCCTCCAAGATAGAAGGTCATGCTCAAAGTACTCATTCAATACATCTCAAATAACAAAAAGATACTGACACAACCTAAATTAATATCTCAATAAAGGACAAATGATTTGATAAATTTGTATATTGCTTAGAATGAAAAAAAAAATGTTTGTCACGTAATACAATAAGTTACTAGTATGGGCTCTCTCTTCATTTTCTTGTAGCATATTCCCCTTTAATACCACCTGATCTTCAGATGCCTTACTAAAAATAGAGTACTATTCAGAAAATACTCTTCAAAGTGCCTCTACATGGGGAAAACACACAGAGTTGATGATGAAATTATGTTATAAAAGCAAAATAAAATAACACTGATAGGCACATTTTTCATTTGAGGTAAGCTCAGAAACTGAGACAGACAGCATCACAGACTGGTGCAAAAGTGGCAGCATGTGACTGTGTACAGGTAGGCAACATGTGGGTGTCCAAACAGGGCATGGCTCACGCTGTTTAGCTCCATGCAGTCTGCTACTGGTGGAGCACGCTGTCTGGTACTGGGTAGCCGAAAAGCTTAAAGTCCGGTTCATATAGTTTATAAAGCTCTCTCCTCTCTGAAACGGGGATCTGTGCAAACCAGTCCCTTTCCCAGCTTGATGCCGTACGATTTCTAGGCCCTGAAGGGAACCGCACCAGGTGATCCACTTTCAGCAGCTTCAGCAGTTGCTCTGAGTCTGTTTCCAGGGTTTCTAGTCGTCCGATAAAGTCATACTTCACCTGACAAGGATGACACAAACGGTACACCTGCAAAACAGAGAAATCAACGGCAGTGGCGATCAGGGAAGCAGATAAACATGATAACAAATCACTTTTATCTCTGATAGCTTTGAGTAGGGTCTCTTCATCAGTGTGACAGCCTGCTGTGTGGTAACTTTTACATTTTTCATTTTCAAAATGAGTTGCACATTTCATATATTTTCTTTAGCCTGACTTTAAGTTAGCTTTTTGCAGTGCACACATTTAGTTAACTTTATTTGTCAGGTTGTTTTTTTGTCAAGATGCAATTGATGAATTTCTTTTTTCTTTGTGTTGCCAGTTTCCTTGGGATCTGCTGGTGGAGGGCTGCAATGGGCTCTAGCTTTCCTCAGTTGTTGCAGGCTAATCAGCGGGTCAAACCATTTGTAATGGGAAGGGACATTTGTTTATAATTTGTTTAAATTCTTAGTGTGGGTAATGTTGTTAATTAGTTAAATTTAAAAAAATATTTAGTGTCTGGCCAGTATTTATCTGTTTAATTAAGTTTATTTGTTTATTAGTTTGTTAGTCAGTTATCCCCCTTGTGTGCCAACAGTGGTCTGATCCGCCACTATTTAAGTTTCCTTCATGTCCTGTTTGTTAGGTCAGTTTGTTCTTCAGTTCTTTATGTTAAAGTCTGAATTGAATTCTGTTTTGTTGAATTCTGTATTGTTGACCTCTGTTTTTGGGCCCACTTCATCATTTTTTGAACATTTTGGGAATAAATGAAGACTTTTTTTGAAACATTTCAGTGGTTTTCTGGCTGGTTTGTGCAAATCCCTCACAGTCAGAATACTTTAAGAGTTTGACCTTAAAGGAAAAACTCAAAGGTGTTGAACCGTTTCACAAACTGCCGTTTCGAAGCAGAGGAACAATACTTCTCTGATACAAAAAAATACTTTCGAGGCACCTGCTTCTAAGAGATTCAAGGATTTTTTTTATTTCTTTGCAGGAGTTACCATTGTTATAGTATTGAATTGTCAAAATGATGTGGGGCTATACCATTACCTTATCATTTACCATATATTAAAAAGATACTGCTGGGTAGGAAAATGGTTCTGGTTTGTGGCTGACTTTCCCCCAGTGACCAAAAACTTGTTTCATATGCAGAATCTTGGCTTCAAACACACAACCATAAACCAGGGAAAGAGGAGACAAGAGTTCCTTCCACTGTTATGACAGATAACTCCAGCTTTTAGTCAACAGCCAGACCATGGAGGTAGATGTCAGTTTTAAATTGAAAATTTTTCAGATAGTAAAATGCTTAACTTTGTTTTAATCACTTTGGTTATTACCTTGTAGTTATAATTTTTTGACAAAAATGGGAACTTTTTCTATTGTTCTTCAAGCTTTTAAACACACTTTTTATTTTGAAGTAGCAGATGGCCATTTTCATTTGAGTCTCTGAGCTAAATAACAGTCATTTTACTATATCCCCAATGAAAACTAGCGTAGGATTAGCTTAAAGTGGGATTCCTTAAGGTTTAAACATGTTCAGAGAAAGCTAACTGCAAGTGGATTTAATGTTAGAGCAGAATAGCAGACAGAGTCCTTAAAAACACTGAGATAAGAAACACTGCAGTACATTTTTATGATTATATTTACTTGTCTGCAGCTGTGTTTTCCAGATTGCCTGCAAAATGTACTCATGAAGTCTTCATTTCTAGATTTGCAGTGTAAGGTTATTGTTCTAAGACCTTTCTCCTGAAATCCTCACTACCACAAAAAATAAAAATAAAAATCGGTGTGATTTTTACTTCATAAAGTCACTTGTTCTCTTTATGCTTGTTTTTGGTTGGCCTTTTCCTTTTATTCATTCTTCCTTTCATGTTTTCTGACATATTCCTCGACTTTAAAAATCAGCTAAAACCATAATCACACTTAAAAAGGCTATAAAGATTAACCTGTGCTTAAGTTCCTCATCCTTTAAAACTAGCATCTTCCAACAGACGTTTTTTTATTTTTAAATAATATGCATCCCTTAGATGTAGAGAATGATAAATGTCTGCACACTTAAGTCCCCTTTATGTCAGCATCAGTGCACTTAAACGCAATTCACATATAATAATACAAAAATCTATATTTTCTTTAAGAAGAAAATGACACTGAAGAAACAACCACATTGTGAAAAATATATTTTATAATAGTTTATCCTGGATATGTTGCCATGAATATCATACTGAGCAGTACCTGCCGCCAGTGCTCGTTAAAGATGCTCTCCTTCTCCGTTTGTGGATCCAGGAGGTATGTGATGAACTGATGAAACGTCGGTTTGAGTCCTGCTGCGAACGCCTCGGCAGCTGACTCTGCTAAGCTCCCAGACACATTGCCATAGCGACGGAGCATGACTGAACCAAACTGCCGGAAAAAGTCCTCGTTGGGCCTTAATAAACACAAACATACACTGATACGTGTGCTTCAGCGGTTCATTAAATGAGTGTCAGGGTTATGTTTACATGGACATTAGGTACACACCTCCCAAACTTGTTCCTGAACGCAGAGATAAGGCGCACAAAGGGGTCTCGCACGAACAGAAACTTGGTGTAGCGCTGAAGCTTGAGCGCCATCAGGTGGTGGGAAAGGGAACCGTAACGACGCCAAAACCTAGACACACACAGAGCACAAGAAATAATTCATTTTCCTCTTCTTTTGATTTCAAAACTTAAGCAGCTGAAAAACTTAGAAGATGAGAGGAGCCATCTGGGAAACCATGTTAGATCAGTCCTGAACAGGAAAAAGGTCTCTTTTATTAGAAAAAAAAAGAAAATCAGATGCACAGCTCCTGAGAAAAGGTAAAGAGAAGTGCTTGTGTGCTGCAGCACTAAGTCAAGCCTTGTTTTTTTCCACTCTCTCTTCCAAGCTCAGCTCACTAAATGCCTCTTTTAACGTGCAGATAGTCTGTCAACAGCAGCTTTAGCAAACATTTTGATTAAGGCAACAAGCAGTGAGGAAAAATTAAACCCTGCCTGACAGAATGCTTTCATTTACTTCCCTAAATCTTACATTTCAAGTAATGTTTAAACACGGACAGCCTGGTTCACAAATCCAAACTATATTAAGCATATTTTATTATTCTGCTCATTGCAGGATAATTTACTGATCCTTGTTTTGTGAAAGTATTTAAACAGTTCTAAAGTATTAAAAAACAGCATCCCTTAAGATGAGTGTTGCTGTGTGCAGATGTCTTTTTTTTTCTGGCCTCCCTAGAGGAAGGACATGTGACCACGGATGCATGAAGCGATTCAAATTGTCTTCTCAGGAAATTAAAAGGTAGGAAAAAACCACTGAGGACACTGAGGTCAGTCTAAATTCTCTCTATGTTCCATAAATCAATCTCAGTTCTGCACAAAAATGAAGAAAAAAAAAGAATCTTCTGTGTAATTTGGGTAGAGATGATTAAAATGTAATCATAGTTAAATTTGACGTTAGCCTTTAAATCTGATTATTCTAAGCAGACCAAGTGTCTCAGGTTCATCAGCTTGATGAATACAGGAGGTAACTGAGGATTACAGGTTGAAAAATTTTTTATTTTACTTGTTTTTTTTTTTTCTCCCTTTATCCTACCTGTAGACAACCCAACAAATAGCATTTTATTCTTCCTGAAAACCATTTCTGGTACATTTTTATAAATGTTTACTTATCAGCACCTTTGGCAAAGATGGGTAAAAAAACAATCTAAATAAATTAATCTTTCAAAGCAGTACCATCATTTTCCTCCTTGTGTTATTCAACCTGCCCTTAGATTTTTAGCAAAAAGATGTGATACAATTATTTCTATCCCTAACAGTTCCTGTGAGACACGTCTGCACTTTTTAAAGTTTGTTAAATGGTCTTTAACTTTTCCCCTGCTGTGTAAATATGCTGCAAAAAATAAAAGTCAATTCCTGTAACCTGCTCTTTAAAAGGAGAAAGACAAGGGAAGGTGTCATTTATATAAGGCAGGTGGGTTTTGATCCTTTTAAGCAAGAAAGTTGCTAGGAAAATATCAATGTCCCTCATCGTGTACATATCTGGAGTTAGAGCGATGAATAAAATAGTTCATTCACAATTTTAACATTTCTAAATAAAGATTTCAATGTATTTGATGTTGGTTATCATTTGTATTCAGCCTAGTATAAAGAAAAAGATGTATGTGAGTTTCATACTTGGCAAAAGTGAGGTGTAGAGAGGAGTTGTGCACCAGATCAGCAGGCACAGTCTCTGGGTCAATGTACGGTCTGCCTGTGGCGGGTGAGATCAGAGACTCAGACAGGACCACCATGATTCTCTTCCAGTTGGTGCAGGCCACCTGAACAGAGACCAGAGGATGTGAGAATGGAGGAAACATGAAGATCAAAGAACAATCTGTGTAAGTACGAAGAGCATAAAACCCAAAAACCGATAACAGAATCAGAAAGTTAATGTGTTTTTAATGTATTTATTTTTTGGGGGGCAAAAACAATGCCTGGATGTATAGAGCCATTTCGTTTACAACGTAAAGGAGAACACCAGAGGAAGGAAACCATCAGAGTCTGCGGCTTCAAAATGCCAGGGAAGAACACAACGAATCTCAAGCAACATCTGAAGTGCCAACCTGCTGCCATATGGAAGAAGGTGAGGAACGGGTCGGCCTGTAGTAGTAGGAATGGGTGGGTGGGTGTGAGCGCGCATGCATGTGGATGTGTGTGTGTGCGCCTTCCTGTGCCTGTATCTGTCTCTCTGTCATAGAAAAAAGATGTTCTACTGATACACTGGACATTAATCATTTATAGGGGTGTAAATAATAATCGTTTTGTATCGATGCATCGATCCAACAGCCGACGATCCGATGCATCGACACGTCCGCAAGAGAATCGATTCATGTTTTTTTTTTTCCTCCGGTCTATTTTTATCCATTTGCTCCTGGGTGTAATTCTCCCTCCCGTGCTGCGGTGGCGTTAAAACTATTTTGCCTTCCTACCTCGCTTCCTGGTTATACTCTTACAGCAGTGTGTTGCATTAAGCTTCACACAGACATTTTTATATTATGCTGAATATTGAAGCGTGGTCTGTGCTACACGCTGTGGGTCTAGATACGGCCGAGGCGGCGAGGAAGTGGGGGCGAGTTTAGTCCGACGACGGAGGAACGTGAGGGCCAAAAAGAGCTGAGATCCAGGTGGAAAAAGGGTCCCAGCGTTCTCATGCACCTCGCTCTTCTAGCGGGTCAAACTTCACGAGTTGTTTTCCGCAATTTCGGTCATAAAAACAAAACAGGCTGGCCTCCTGTCTGCGACACTGTCTGCGATCATACAATTTAGGAGAGTTGCAGCGGAGCGTCTGTGGAGGGGGGCGGGGATATCTGGAGCAGAGGTATTGCATTGCACTCATTGCACTGATTTTCTGCAGTATTTTTGCAGTTTTTTTTTTAATGCAAATTTTCTACTTCTGTTATTTGCTGTTGTTTCTAAAAAAAAAAAATGCATAACGATATTACAGTTTTTATTGATTTATTTCAAACTTGAAACTTTGTTTAGCCTGTAAGGTGTAAAAAAAAAAAAAAATTAAACGATTAATCGAATAGAATCGCATCGTGGTGTATTCTTGAGTATCGAAAAATAATCGAACCGTTGGGTCAGGAAATCGATACTGAATCGAATCGCCATGATGGATGTGATTTACACCCCTAATCATTTACATTTCTTCCTCCCAACTAGATTCCTGACACAGTGACACCACAGCCAGATTAGAGGTTGGGGAATTGAAGGGAAGTCTGTTTGAGAATGGAGACTTTGTGGATATGATGAAACAAGCCGACAAAAGGTTCAATGTGTGCAGTGTGATATATGTTAAAAAGAGAATCAGTGTGTGAAGAAGTTCTATTCTGCACAGTGTTATATAAATAAAATAGAAGAAAAGAGAAGTTTCATTCTGTGGAGTGTGATATATATGTTAAAAAGAGAAGCAGTGTGTGGAGAAGTTGTATTATTTACAGTGTTGACTAAAATGACAAAATATTCTAAAATGACTGAAATGACAAAAAATGACTAAATATTACTAGGACTACAATTGATTTTTTTCTAATCATACACTCTACCTTTCTCATACCTTATACAGAATAGTTAGGTTATCCTGAGCTATTTTCTATAATTATGCTGCTATATGTTTAGGCTATTGGAGGACATGGGGTCAACTTTTCATCATTCTGCTTCTATCAAACTCTATTACCCAATTTTCATAATTTGTTCATTTACACCCATAACTTTATGTTCTCTATGCTTTTTCTTGTCTTTGTAGCATCATCTGGTCTACAGTAGAATTGAAACATCAGCTGTGTTGCTGCCATGAACTTTGATTACAGATGTTAGAGATTGCTCTGTTTGTCAGTCTAGTCTTGTTTCTCTTACTGTAGCTACCTGTATGTGCTCTCTTTCATCCTCTGACATGATAGCTGGCTCTGAGCTTGTGTGCCGGGCAGTGTCTTTCCTTGTGCAAACTGCAGAGCTAGTTAACAATGACCTTTTGTATATGTCATGATCTTGGCGCTGATGACTGGCTGAATTACTCATTTCATTCACCTGCCTTGCCCAGCCTGTTTTCTCATTACCGTGCATCTTATTCACCTGCTCCAGCTTCTATTTAACCAGCCATATAACCGGTCATCAGCGCCAGATTATTCTCGAGCCAGTGGTGAGACTGTTCTAGCGTATCTTAGTGTTTCTGATTACTAGATCCTGACCTGTTCTGCCTCCCAACCACTGAGCCTGCATGTTCCCGTCTGATCTGTTTGCCTGACCTGTTTTAGGACTCCTGCTGGATTTTGCCTTTTTTCGAGCTTGGAGCTGCTTCCTGTCACCGATCTGGTTTTCCCTTGGGAACTTCTTCAGGCTTTTGATCTCCTGAGCATATCCTCGACACCGGCTTTGGCTTCACCCTCGGCATTATCCTGTCTTCCTTCATCTGCTTGGATCTGATCTACTGCTTGTTCTCCATCCTCTGGAACTACAGTGTCTGGGACACTATGGGCAGCACCAGCCGGCTGGAATCTACCTTGTTCTCTGGGCATGGACTGAACTTCAAGACCAGGTTAGTGACTCACACGTTCATAATCATCCTCCGTCAGATTAACGTGGTCACTAACCTATGTTTTCCTCTATGTTTTCCTCTTGCAGAGGTTGCTACCTTAGATGTCTTTGCTGTTACTGTAGATCCGTTGTTTTTAAATAAATGCTTTTGAGGTATCTGACTGTCTGTCTTCCTTGAATACTGGGTCCCATGTTCTGAGCTTCTGCAGAAAGCCGCTCACATTGAGCCTGGTTTTGTTGAAGGTTTCTTCCTGTTAAATGGGTGCTTTGTAAATAAGTGTTTTTTTCTAGACAGAAAGTTTTAATCAATCTGACTGCACTGTTTCTGTATCTGTGACGTGTTTATTTTTGCAATACAAATAAACTAAAGTGAATAAAATTTTATCTATCCCAATACAGTGCCTTTATCCTATTTATATTTTATACTTTTTTACCGCTTTGCGTATTTGGATGTTATTGTTTGCATTTCACTTTACTACTACAACACCTGAAATTCCCAATAGGGGGACAAAAAGGGTGTTTCTATTTTGCTTGTTTCTATTCTTTAAAATGTAACAAGAAAGTGAGCCTGAAGCTAAATATCAATTTGAAGACTTGTAGACAGGAGTTTTTGTAAACTATCAATGTTAACTCAAAAACACACAGTACAGCAAGCGACCGCACCTTGGGAACGTAGCAGTAGATAATCTGGTGTGTATCATCCACTATCAGATGATCCAATTCCCTGAAGGGGATCTGTTCAAATGCCCGAGCCCTTCCAGGAAATTCCAACGCCTCCTTCCCTGAGCACACATCAACAATCCTCTGCTTCCTCGCCTCCTGTTCCTGCTCTTCTCTCCTCCTCTCATTTCCTCCCTTCTTCACTTGTTCTTCACCTTCCGTTTTCTCGGCTGTATCTTCTTGGATGAGGTTGCCGTTGTTGTAGGCATTGACAGAGGCTCTTGGCTGCACCTGAACGGTGGATAGAGACGGCGGAGAGACGGTGGTACTCTTGGTCCCCCAGCCGGGGAGAAGCGATTTGTGTTTTAAGTCTTGAAAGGGGTAGAGGCTGGGTCTGCCGACATCTTCCCAGTAGGCAATGATGAGCAGAACCATGAACAAAGAGCCCAAGACGAAAGCCACTTGTAGTCCGCGCCATGTTCCCATGACTGTACTGCATTAAAAACTGGGGTTGGTGAAAAAAGGATGAAGAACTGATTATGTCCATTCCATGGCGGCCCGCAGAATCACAGAAGGAGACACTTCTCGCTTTGCAGCTGCAGCTAAAAGAAAGAGGAAGAGGAAATGAAGCAAAGCAGAATTTCTTAAATTTAGAACCAGAAGTGAAATCTACTGATTAAGATTGCAGATAATACACATGTGCAGTGAAAAAATGATCTGACAGCCACACTACAAAGTAGCTCACTGGAAAATGTATTTTAAAAAACTGTCAAATAGACTGCATGGACTACTACTGTAATAATTATTGAAGAGCCAGACATATATCTCAGAAATAACTTTTTTGTTGTGTATATTTGATAGGTTTTGCTAAATCGAAGGGAAATAAAAAGGATAAATTGTTCAAAATGCTGCAATAAAAACTAGAAACAGAAGATGTGGATGGTTTTAATATCCTTCTCATGCTGAGTTGTGGGCCTCTGTGGATGCTTCGCTCTTTTTATCTAGATACAGGTCAGAGCGGATATTTTGGGTAAATGATCTTACACCTCTGCATGTTCTGTGGTCATTTTGGAGTTTTTGTGTGTTTTTGATATAAAAGTCCAGCTTTAATTGAACGTTTTTATTTCAGTGTTTTTTAATATGTGCTGTTATTTAGCAGAGATGACACTGTCGCCAACCTGACATTTACCACTGTGGTGAATTACAGAGAAAGCATTTTAGAGTGCTTTTAAATCCCCGAGCAGTGTGCTGGATTGCTGGGTCTTTCAACCTGAGCGGACATTGATTCCAAATGTCTAGAGGAGTTCTTTGGCACATTTAAAAAAATGTAAAATCACTCTACTCCATATACCATACCATTTACATGTGTGAGTTTGCAAATAACATACTAGGAAAGTAAAAACAAATATATAATCCATGTAAATACACACATGTATTTCTTTGTTTTAACATTTCGTGTCAGAACGTTTGGGGAGATTCACATAAAACACACTTTTGATGTGCAGTGTTTCAAGAAAGTTATGCGTATGTACACTTTTGTTGTGTCATTCCCAAAAGAGCTTATTGGCCGGAAAGAAAATAAAATAATGTGAAGGTGTGCACAGCTGATCGCTGTGAGCAAATGTTAGTTGCATAATGGTGGTGAAGTGTTTTCTAAAAATCAAGGCTTTAAAAGGTTGAGTGTTACTATGGATGGATGGATGGATGGATGGATGGATGGATGGATGAGCGAGTGGATGGATGGATGGATGGATGGATGGATGGATGGATGGATGGATGGATGGATGGATGGATGGATGGATGGGTGAGTGAGTGAGTGAGTGAGTGAGTGAGTGAGTGAGTGAGTGAGTGAGTGAGTGAGTGAGTGAGTGAGTGAGTGAGTGAGTGAGTGAGTGGATGGATGGATGGATGGATGGATGGGTTGGTGGATGGATGGATGGATGGATGGATGGGTTGGTGGTTGGATGGATGGATGGATGGATGGATGGATGGATGGATGGATGGATGGGTTGGTGGGTGGATGGATGGATGGGTTGGTGGCTGGGTTGGTGGATGGATGGATGGATGGATGGATGGATGGATGGATGGATGGATGGATGGATGGATGGATGAGTGAGTGAGTGAGTGAGTGAGTGAGTGAGTGAGTGAGTGAGTGAGTGAGTGAGTGAGTGAGTGAGTGGATGGATGGATGGATGGATGGATGGATGGATGGATGGATGGGTTGGTGGTTGGATGGATGGATGGATGGATGGGTTGGTGGTTGGATGGATGGATGGATGGATGGATGGATGGATGGATGGATGGATGGATGGATGGATGGATGGATGGATGGATGGATGGATGGATGGATGGGTTGGTGGGTGGATGGATGGATGGGTTGGTGGCTGGGTTGGTGGATGGATGGATGGATGGATGGATGGATGGATGGATGGATGGGTGGATGCGTGGGTGGATGGATGGATGCATGGATCGGATGCATGGACGGATGGATGGACGGATGGATGGACGGATGGATGAGTGAGTGGATGGATGGATGGATGGATGGATGGATGGATGGATGGATGGATGGATGAGTGAGTGGATGGATGGATGGATGGATGGATGGATGGATGGATGAGTGGATGGATGGATGGATGGATGGATGAGTGAGTGGATGGATGGATGGATGGATGCATGCGTGGATGCGTGGGTGGATGGATGGATGCATGGATCGGATGCATGGACGGATGGATGGACGGATGGATGGATGAGTGAGTGGATGGATGGATGGATGGATGCATGCGTGGATGCGTGGGTGGATGGATGGATGCATGGATGGATGGATGGATGGATGGATGGATGGATGGATGGATGGATGGGTGGATGGATAGGTTGGTGGGTGGGTTGGTGGTTGGATGGATGGATGGATGGATGGATGGATGGATGGATGGATGGATGGATGGATGGATGGATGGATGGATGCATCATCTATCCATCTATGGATGGATGGATGCATGCGTGGATGCGTGGGTGGATGGATGGATGGGTTGGAGGGTGGATGGATGGATGGATGGATGGATGGATGGATGGATGGATGGGTGGATGGATGGATGGATGGATGGATGGATGGATGGATGGATGGATGGGTTGGTGGTTGGATGGATGGATGGATGGATGGATGGATGGATGGATGGATGGATGGGTTGGTGGGTGGATGGATGGATGGGTTGGTGGCTGGGTTGGTGGTTGGATGGATGGATGGATGGATGGTTGGATGAGTAAGATAAATAATGATAAACCTTTTAGGGGCAAAAACCTTTTCCAGAGAGAATCAATTAAGCATAACCAGTGAAATGTTGTTTCCTGTAACAGAATATCTGGTCATAATGTTCTAACAGCAGGTTTAACCGAGGAACAAAAACTATTTGGCGTCCAAAGCTTCATAATGAGCTGCTCTGTTCGTGGGTGTGGAGTTATCCGCGGACCGTGGGAACCCCGGGCTCCGAGCGGAGCGCTCAGATCACACGGAGATGTGAACAAAACCAGGCAGTGGAGGAAGGAGGAGGAGGGAGGCTGATTGAGAGCAGAGTGAACCCTTCATTGTCTGACCCACAAAAACATCTGCTGTGAGCAGTGAGCGCGCGCCGGTCCAAATAAACCCAGAGAAAATTACTGGTTGATCCACATCTAGGAGGAGCGCGTTTTTTCCTTTGCCACGCGCTGAACACACGCGCGCACACGCCTTCCGAAGAAAATAACTGCGCCCAGACTGCTTTTCTTCCATTGGAGGATATTTTTTAAAGCACCAGTTTTATCAAGATACTGTGTTATTATTTATACGTAATTAACTATTAACAATGACATATTTTAAAAAGTCATCATCGCTGGAAATAAACTAATTCATAGAGAGGGCAGGTCTGTTGGGCTCTCTGAATATTCATCCCCACCGCAGCAAAGAACAGACAGACTTCCTCTCATATTTAATCTTTCACTCTGATAAACCGCAGCTCGCTCTTATCGGGTCCTCCATCTAACGAAACATTACAGCACAGAGAGATCGTGATTCCTTCCATTAGTTTTTTTCTATAATTAGGTCTATCTATATTTATTTTCAAATGTTCTGAACATTTTTATAATTTTGTTTAAACTTACCCCGCAAAGGAGGTCCATCTCGCTGTGTGTGTCCTCTCCCCGACAGCTCGGTGATGAGACCGGGCGGGTTCAGCAGCAGCTGCTGCAGCAGCGGGGTCTGCACAGAAGGAAACCGCAACTCTCGCGAGATTAGAATCCCATAAGGTGGTTCGCCTCGGCCTACTGCCCTTACTATAGAAATATTTAGTGACCAAAATTCCATTTAGAAAATATATATATATTTATACTGTACCTGAAACTTAAGTTTTCTTAAATAAAGTTGCAGAAAGACTCGATATTTGCACATTTCCTTAATAAATATACACCAATAAATTTAAAATAACAGCATGTACCCTATGTATAACTTTGGTCATGAAATGGTTAAAATACTTCCTGATTAACAGCGACCTATGAGTCCATATATGGGTCTGATGCAGGGATTGTTTGTGTTATGTTTCCTAAATTAGAAACGCAAAGAGTATTTTTATACTCTAATAATATATTAGTACTTTACTAGACCCAAAATTCAGGGGCGGAGCTAGATGGAGGGCCAGGGGTGGCCATGGCCACCCTCAGCCAATCATTGGCCACCTCTGTGGCCACCCCTACCATTTATTTCCCTCTAATACAGATGGTGGAAGCAGTAATACTCTCAAGTGGTATATTCAAAACATTTATTTTTTTTGTGGTTAATTATACACATCAATAAACTAGCATCAAAGATGATAAGTAGAGAATTCATGCTCTTTTCAGAACTAGATTTTGTGTTATATGGGGTAAAGAGAAAATGTGTGTCTGAATTATGTATCTCTGCAAGTCATCTAGGGCTACGTTCACACTGCAGCCTGAAGTGACCCAAATCCGATTTTTTGGCCCATATGCGACCTGTATCTGATCTTTTCATGGCTGTCTAAACAACACAGATCCGATTTTTTTCCAATGTGACCCAGGCCACTTGGCTATGTGGTCCTGAATCCTGATCTTTTCCAATGCGACCTGAGTCTGAACGTCCAGGTCGCATTTATCCGACCTGAACGCCATTAATACCCGACAGTGTTCACTATTCTGGGTCTTGCTACGCAATAGCAGCAAGAAAAACAACAACCATGGCAGATGATGATGCGCAGAGCAGCGTTTAAATCTAACCATATTGAAAAGATTGTGTTTTTATGGTTGAAAAAGATTGCTAGATGCGACCCGGCACCACCATCCATGTTTACTTCCATAAACATAGAGCATGCTGGCCTGTGATGTCATTGCATCCTCTACTGCGCTACTTGCGTTCTACGGCAATGCAAAAAAATCGGATTTCACAAAATAATCGGAATTGAGCATCTAGGCCTGCAGTGTGAACATAGCCTAGGAGTCTTCAGTGAAATCAAAGATAAATAACAATTTTAATAAAAATTTAACAAATAATCAATTTATGTAGATATTAGTGCTTGTAAATATACATTTTATGCATAATGTTTATTGATACAAATAGGTAAGTAATGACAATGATAATTGATTTATGCCACAGAACTTAAAACTGAGTTTTCTCCACTACACCTTTTATCTAGAAATTCCGGATGTTTAAATATATGCGTCTATTTGTTAGGAAAGGCTGTAGGAAAGGATAGTTTGTCTTTATTTAGAAAATATGGATGTTTTGCTTGTTAATTTTCCTGTTGGAACAGTGTAGATTGACCCTGAGGTTCTGGAGCCTATCCGCTTTCGGTCACCTCTCAGTGTAAATTGCTTATTGCCTGGCCACCCTTTTTTTTTACTTCAATCGCAGCATAAGTCTAATGGCCATGATTCAGAGGATTTCAGGTAACATTAGGTGTATCAGGTAATGTATAAGGTGGAAAATGGTAAAAAGCACAGACCAGAGAGAAATGAAAGTGGTTACTCTGTAGGAGCTTGATGCTGGACAAGTAAAACATGCTGCTTCAAACAATGGTGAAAATATAAAATCAGAAAGGACTAAGAAACTGGACAGAAAGCAAATTACAGTCCACTTATTCTAAGTAGTTTTACCAGATACATAAAATGCAACTGAGTATTATGACTATAGAAATGTCCATCTTGTGCTTGTATATCCATACCCCCACCCCCCTGCTTACATGAAATTGAGTAAATAACAGCAGGAATGTTAACACTTATTGAGATTGTTTGGTTTTAAAGGCTAACAGCTGCTTGGAGGAAGGATCTGAAATGACACTAGAGCTGTGCAACTGCTTCTTGCATGTGGTGGTGGGAGACTTATGTCCAACAGTGGTGATATTTTTACCAGAGTTCAGTCTTTCACCACAGGGACATCCTAGAACAGAGCAGGAATTCCTGATGAGCTCATTTCACCGCTTCCTCTCAGCTGGAGGTAGATAAAATGCTGCTATAACAAACTACACCACATTAATGATGTCATCATAGAGGGATTTTGTTAAATGTATAAGCGCTGTTTGCAGTTTAATCGAGGAAAGAATAAACAATAAAGATGATTAGGGTCAAATTGGACAAAAACACTCATTTACAGTGGAAGACAATTATTGATGTATAGCAAGCTGAACCCTCCTTTTCCTCTCCGAGTTTTAGTAGTGGCAGGATTACGCTGTGTATTTCCTAGGGATTGATTTCAGTAGATGGGGGAAATAAACACAGGTCAAACAGGGATAAAACAGGCTAAAAACAATAATTTAGGTATTCAGTGAATCTGATGACGTGTCACCAGAAAAGATTTAGAGTTTAATACTCGGTTTTAGTTTAATAACCTGATCAAAGATCATTAGTGCGTCTCTGCTGCTTTGCAGCAACATCCTGGGTGTGAATGATGTGTGGAGGATACTAGGTCTTTCTGTTGGTGCTTAACTTGTGCATCCAACAACAGCAAACACTGAATGCTTTAGTGTCCATCTTTATATCAGACTGATCATAAAAAAATAAATAAATAAATACAGCATTTTAAACCTCCGGGGGAAAAAAATAGCCCTAATACAATTTGGCCAATCAAAAAAAACAGAGATGGTTAGACTACCCAAAATTGTACCTAAGATTGTGACAACTTAATCCTTTTTATTTTTCTTAAGTAGAAAATCATCATCCAAGAAATTACTCAGTAAAAAACTATTTGGTACAACAGCTGCTTCACTATCAAGTAATAGTTCAGTTGCTGTAACATCTAAATTGTCCTTTCAGCATAGATTCAGCAGTGGTACGGAGATAGAGCAGCCCGACTCATACTTAAATCTGTCTGACCCAGATTTAAGTCCCAACCTAGAGACAGTCGCTCTATGTCCCCGCCCCTTTTCATTTGTTCTGTTTAAAGGATACTAGGGCAACAAAATGAAAAATCAAACACCAATGAGTTTTAATGTAGAGCCGTTGAGCAAAGCATGTTCAATGCTGACAAAAATGGGGATATAGAGGGATGAGAACTGTTGGTTCCTACACATTTGAAGTCATGATGGACCCACACTTCAATACAAATGTTTTTATATCTTTTCCTAGACTCATGCAGACTTGGAAAATACCCACATTCCAACTGTTTTCCCAGTCTTTGCATAAGTTCTGCTTTCTGGATGTGTTTATAAATCATTTGGAATGTCTGAAAATAATTTTTCTACTAGGGTTCAAAGTTATGCATTTCTCTGGAGCTTTGAGAATAAAAGAAAAAGAACAGTCCAAAAACAGAATTCTTTTCTATAACCATGTCTTCATGGGAATGTTATCAGAGGAACACTTTATTCCAGAGTTCATGTTTTTTAATAAACTTCTATCTAGATTTTATTGGCATTTAAAACAAAACATGAAAAGAGCCCTCCCTCTAATAAAGAAGCAGTAAGACAGAGCCAGGTGGTACTGTAGTTTAAATGTTTATTTAATGTTATTCCCACTGCGCACCCCCTCCCTGTGTGAAAGCATAATCTGAAAGGAGGAGGAAACAGGCCACTATAACGCCACATCAGCACGTTTATTGACAAGGCTACGTGTGCAGTCTCTAAACCTTCTCTATGCATTGGAATGGCACTCTGTGTCGCCTCCAAAGAACACACAAGCATGACGAGGCTTGTTAGACAACCCCAACAGCAAGAAGGTCCAATAAGCTGAGGTTCACAGTTGGTTGAGTCCTGAAAAAATGATGATTACTAAATATCAAGTTCCACAGAGAAGATTGGGAAAAAGATTTTGAGGGACAAAGAGATGCAGCTTTTATGTTCTCTTTCCCCTCAAAGTGGCTGCTGATCCACAAGGCCTGTTGCTATGATATCGCTGAAGGTGAAAATCGAAGCTAGAGAAGAGCTTGAGATTCACAGTGAGCCGTCGTCCTTCTCCAGTCAGATGCTCCGTTCCTCTCTGCTCGCTCTTCCACACAAAAACGGATTGGCTGCAAAACAACACAGAGGGAGGTATTAGACACAGGGTTCATACGTCTACGTATAACCTAAGCCTAATAGCTCAATATAAACTCAGGTTAGGAGTTTTACAGCCTACAATTAACAGTGTTGGATTATATGACGTGATTATTTCACATTACGCTGTTTTGGGGACATAGGTGCAAGACCAACGACAAAAATAGCTTTGCTCTGTAAAAGCCAAAAACATTCTTAAGATACATTTACATGGAAAAGCTTCACGTTTGTCATGTAGTTTTTTAAAGAGCTGCTGAATTTATTTAAATTGTGTTTTTACTTTCAATAATGGAAAAAATAATTTTAGAAATCAAAACATTTTTACTATATTATCTTTTCCATTATAAGCATCACACTTCAGTTTGATTGGCATTTTCTTTACCATTTATTCAAGTTGCTTTCCATTCAAAAAATAATTATACAAATGATAACGTGTATTACACTACATGTTTTGTGAATATATTTGATATAAACACAGAGGTTCAAATTCATACAGGTGCTGGTCATAAAATTAGAATATCATGAAAAAGTAGATTGATTTCAGTAATTCCATTTAAAAAGTGAAACTTGTATATTATATTCATACATTACATACAAACTCATATATTTCAGATGTTTATTTTGTTTAATTTTGATGATTACAAATGACAACAAATGAAAATCTCAAATTCATCATATCAGAAAATTAGAATATTGTGAAAAGGTTCAAAATTGATGGCCCCTGGTGCCACACTCTAATCAGCTAATTAACTCAAACCACCTGCAAAAGCCTTTAAATGGTCTTTCAGTCTAGTTCTATAGGCTACACAATCATGGGGAAGACTGCTGACTTGACAGTTGTCCAAAAGACGACCATCGACACCTTGCACAAGGAGGGCAAGACACAAAAGGTCATCGCTAAAGAGGCTGGCTGTTCACAGAGCTCAGTGTCCAAGCACATTAATAGAGAGGCGAAGGGAAGGAAAAGATGTGGTCGAAAAAAGTGTACAAGCAAGAGAGATAACCGCACCCTGGAGAGGATTGTGAAACAAAACCCATTCAAAAATGTGGGGGAGATTCACAAAGAGTGGACTGCAGCTGGAGTGAGTGCTTCAAGAACCACCACACACAGACGTATGAAAGACATGGGTTTCTGCTGTCGCATTCCTTGTGTCAAGCCACTCTTGAACCACAGACAGCGTCAGAAGCGTCTTGCCTGGGCTAAAGAGAAACAGGACTGGACTGCTGGTGAGTGGTCCAAAGTCATGTTCTCTGATGAAAGTAAATTTTGCATTTCCTTTGGAAATCAAGGTCCCAGAGTCTGGAGGAAAAGAAGAGAGGCACTTCATCCACGTTGCTTGAAGTCCAGTGTAAAGTTTCCACAGTCAGTGATGGTTTGGGGTGCCATGTCATCTGCTGGTGTTGGTCCATTGTGTTTTCTGAGGTCCAGGGTCAACGCAGCCACATACCAGGAAGTTTTAGAGCACTTCATGCTTCCTGCAGCTGACCAACTTTTTGGAGATGCAGATTTCATTTTCCAACAGGACTTGGCACCTGCACACAGTGCCAAAGCTACCAGTACCTGGTTGAAGGACCATGGTATCCCTGTTCTTAATTGGCCAGCAAACTCTCCTGACCTTAACCCCATAGAAAATCTATGGGGTATTGTGAAGAAGAAGATGTAATACACCAGACCCAACAATTCAGAAGAGCTAAAAGCCACTATTAGAGCAACCTGGGCTATCATAACACCTGAGCAGTGCCACAGACTGATCGACTCCATGCCACGCCACATTGCTGCAGTAATACAGGCCAAAGGAGGCCCAACTAAATACTGAGTGCTGTACATGCTCATACTTTTCATGTTCATACTTTTCAGTTGGCCAACATTTCTATAAATCGTTTGTTTTTATTGGTCTTCAGTAATATTCTAATTTTCTGATATGATGAATTTGAGATTTTCATTTGTTGTCATTTGTAATCATCAAAATTAAACAAAATAAACATCTGAAATATATGAGTTTGTATGTAATGTATGAATATAATATACAAGTTTCACTTTTTAAATGGAATTACTGAAATCAATCTACTTTTTCATGATATTCTAATTTTATGACCAGCACCTGTATATTTGTCCTACACAATATCAAAAATCATATTTCATTTAAATCTTAATGTTTTCTATACTCATTTAGAACTAAGAATTAAAAAAAGAAAATTACCTTTCTGGACTTTAGGACTAACAAACCTGTGATGGTTTCTAACATTACAGCAGAGAAATGCATTTCCAGCATAGAGTGCACCTTATGTTTATTAAATCTGTGTATAAATGCATCTATAAATCCTAAAAATCTAATGTGCAACATTAATGCATCCCATTAGTAATTATTATTCCAATAAGTTCAGCATCTGCTCAGAACTTACCTGCGTAGCGGACTACAGATCTCCGAGGGGAATGATTTCTTCGTTGATAAAAAACTCAATAGTCTCCTCCTCCCAGTCGTCCACGTTGCTGTCCAGCTCATCGGTGTCCACACCTGAAGACACGAGGAGAGCTCAGCGGTTTCCAACCTGACCCCAATGACCACAAAGGGTTGATTGATGGTGGAAAAAATAAGGAGAGTTATTTCCCACCTCCTCTGAGTTCAAGGCGGATGCTCTTTTGGTCATGGTAGAGCTGCTGCGCCTCCTCCCGGTAGCGACGGTACTCCTCCATCATGGCCCTGCGCTTGTCCACCAGCTCCTGCTCGCACAGTCAGAACACACAGAGAGCTCCATCAGAAACACCATGTCAGAATTTCACAGACAAAATCATCAATTAAACTACCAAGTTTCTTTAGGATCAGACATTTAGACAAAAAAAGAAACAAGCTCAATGGACAAGAAAATAAGAATTTTTTTAATGGTAAACCCCTCCCTTTTAAAGACTTCAGATTCCACAGTCTGAAGATCGTCTACTGTCAGGCTTTCCTCTCACATAGGAAGTACTTCCAAATCAGTGCTAGTGTTCGTTTTGTCTGCTCCAACCCTCAGTCGGCAGAAGGCCACTCACAATGAGCCTGGTTCTACTGAAGGTTTATTCTTGTTGAAGAGGAGTTTTCCTCTCCACTGTCCCTTCATGCATTCTTTCTTTGTCAACAACTCATTGAAAGAGACCACCCAGTGTAACTAAATGCTCTTCCAGGAGGAGCAAATCCTGCAAAGTCAATGACAGGATGTAATCATCTGGATCTCCTTAGATAGAACGCTTTTAATCTGTCTGGATGATCTCACTGAGCTCTCTCTGAAGTATGTTGTATTAATGTGTTACCCTCCGGGGACGTATAAATAACATGAATTAAACAGAATAAAGTTGAGTGGATTGTTCAGGAATGAGGATGTAATTAGACCCAGTCTGAAATGAAGGATGGAAAGATTGATGGAAGCACAGATGCCTAAACTTTAAGACTAGAAGGTTAGGATAAAATAAAAATACTTTCTATATATTGACAAACAAGAGAAAGGAAAAAGGCGAACAGATGAACAGATTGATAGAGGATGAAGAGCAAGCCGATCAGACTGACTGGTGTGAATGATAGACAGAGGAACAAACAGATGGAATAATTGATTAATGGAAAAATTGACCACATGATCACAAATTATAGATTTGTTAGTTTGTATTGGTTTGACAAAAAATAAAATAAAAAATTGTTTATTCATATTCCCTTTCCTCTTACGCTTATCCAGATATGAATATACTAGTTTCATACTTTTAATGAGTCTAAAAACCCCTTCCAAAGAGCATTAATATCAGAAAAACAAAAAAAAACACAAACAAATCAAACCTTTGACGCCTTGGACTGGCTGAGGCGATCCTTTTGCTCAAAGATCTTGGAATATTTCTTCAGATCCTTTTTGATCATCTGTAAGAGATTTAAGAAGGTTTAATCAGAAATCTCAGGTTGCAGCTGTAGAAGTGCAAATTGTTCAGGTCCAGCTGTACCTTGATCTGATCCCCACTGAGCAGGGTCGGAGGTCTGGGTCGCCACAGCAGCTGACAGAAGCGATCCTTGTTGTTTTTCTGAAGCAGACGTCCTTGGAAAGTCCACAGCCAGTATGCGTTGTCCACCTGATCCCAGAGAGGAGGCAGAGGACATTAGAGAAAACCAACATTACCGTATTTTCACGACTATAAGGCGCACATAAACGTCTTTTTTTCCCCTCAAAATGTGCGGTGCGCCCTTTGGTGCGGTGCGCCCTATGTGTGTTGCAAGTGCGACTTTTGAGACCACCTCATTGAGGAGATGATGAAAGAGTGGCTGAATGTAAGGAGACCAGGTGTTTTTTTTCCACTCATCACCACACCATCGCTGTTAATCTGACTCCATGCGTGCCCATCTCACAGCTGATGTGAGCTGATGTGAGCGCGTTTTGAGCAGCAGGCGCAGCGCTTCGGGAGCGCGCCGCCAACGCGCTGCTGCTGCTCGAGATGGAAAAATTGAAGTTTTGCTGCTGGAAGCGCCGCATCAACAAATCAGAGAAGCTGATCTGGGAGCTGACAGCGAGACAGACACAGCGCTCTGATGACATATTAAGGCAAATGGAAAGGGCTGGATGGATGAGGAGATGATGAAAGCTTGGCTGAGGCAGGTATGTGAGGAGAACAGGTGTTTTTTTCCACGCATCACCATCGCTGCGTGCCCATCTCACAGCCGATGTGAAAAAAAAGGTGAATCAAATGAACGCTGTGCTCGCCGTTATCTCGGGGGTCTGACAAAGGAACTTCAACCGCTCGACATCGGTGTGAAGCGGCCGTTCAAAGTAAGGCTGCGAGCGGCGTGGGAGCGATGG
Source organism: Cyprinodon tularosa (assembly GCF_016077235.1). Lineage (NCBI taxonomy): Eukaryota > Metazoa > Chordata > Actinopteri > Cyprinodontiformes > Cyprinodontidae > Cyprinodon > Cyprinodon tularosa. Next base: position 500,429 of record NW_024038778.1, on the reverse strand, counting down.
GTGACAGACGGAGACCACAGTTTTAGGATAAGTGGAAGGCAGCGCCGGGCAAGTTACGCCACCGTTTGCGGATGGATTGTAGATGCTTGGACTAACGTGTCTGCTGGCTCTGTTGTTCAAGCTTTCGCAAAAGCAGGCATTATTTCTGAGGAGCCGCGCTGCACGGAAAGTGACTGACAGCGAAGAAGGGGAAATTGGCATGTCTGATTTAGCGCAGCTGTTTAATTCAGAAACAGAGGATGATGACTTTGATGGGTTCGATTAATACTTTGTAATAAATTAATGAATAAAGCACAAACATACTCAGTTTTGCTCCCGCTCTATTTTTCTACCTGAAAACTTAATTCAACAGCAGCCTCTGGCCGGGTCTCCTCTGGTTTCACCGCGGCGGCTGGCAGGTGTTTTTTCATCTAAATAATCTAAATCTTGCAGCTATATTTGCTGTGATCAGTGGGAATAAAGTAGTTTTAATATATTTTTAAGTGAGAAAGGCCACCTGAAAACTTAATAATTGCAGTCAGTTCATCCAGATTATCTATTTCTGTCGGAGGCGCTCAGACCCCCACATACCAGCGGTGCACCGACAGTAGGAATCCTTTCATCAGCAGCCTCTAGGCTGGGTAGCCTCCGGGTTCATGCAGTGGCTGGCAGGTGTTTTTCATCTAAATAATTTAAACTGCAGGCACCAGGATACCGGTAATAAAAGCGAACATATTCCGTCGGCAGGTTTCAGGATTTTACGTTAATTTAGGAGTGATCACAGCGCTCTGTCATCTGCGATGTGTCTGACTCACGGCCAGCTCCCAAGTTTGATTAATACTTTGTAATAAATACATGAATAAAGCACAGTCATACCCAGTTTTGCCCCCGCTGTATTTTTAAATACGCAGTAGAGGTATTTAAAGGTAGTAGAGGACATGTACCTGTATATAAAAAACGCGCCCTATAGTCCGGTGCGCCTTATGTGTGTGTTAAATACAGAAATGGCACACATAACTGAGAGTGCGCCTTTTAGTACGGTGCGCCTTATGGTCGTGAAAATACGGTAGTCCTGAGGACAAGTCTCTCATCTACCAGCAGGAGGCACTGCGTACCTTGTGGCTCCACCAGGAGACCGAAGTGACAACGTATCGCCCAGTTGGGTCCCACTCCACGTCAGACGCCATGTAGTGCTCGGCTATGTTCATCATGGTGCAGTCCGAGGTGTCCACGAAGGCCAGAGCTCCGTTCATACTGAGCACAGACATCAACATGAAGATGAGCACATTTCCAGGCATCGCTGGTGTTCAGAGGAAACAAACCGGGAAGCCTCAGAAAAGCGTTAGAATCAGGAGCTTAGCTCTCATATGAGGTGTCAGAAAAATGTTTGGTTTTTCATCAGCGGCTGCTTTTTTTTGTTTCACACAAAAACACTTTTAAATCTGACCTCCTGAGTCCTGCCAGCACCAGGAACTGTCCCTGTGGGCTCCAGAAAATACTGTTGGCCTGCTGCTTGTCAAACATCTCTGCAAAGAAAACAGAACCAAACATTACCTTTAAAAAAGAAGTTTAGAAAACACTGTTTTCTTCTTGTGTATCTGGGATTCACTTACTTATCAGCTCTATCTTGCCGTTGTTTTTGACGTGATAGAATGAGGCGTTGATTCTCGGAGACTCTCCGTGGAGAACTGCAAATTTGCTGCCATTTGGCTCCCAAGCAAATGCGATGATGCTTTCTGGAAAGAAAAAGGTAGAGAGAAGATTTACAGGGCACAACTTTAAACTAGATAACTTCTAAAGTATAAAAACTACACTGCATATCTATACGACACTTCTTCAGTGATCAGTCTTCAAGCCTTCATTGACAAAACTAATAAAATGGAGGAAAGATTGAAGAAAAGCATGACAGAAAGAAAAGGGGATAGAGGAGCCAATAAACAGAACCTTCAGAATCGAAGAGCGTTTCTGCTCTGTCCAGCTTAACAAATATTTTTTACAAAATATAAAAACATTTTAACCAAATATCAAGAAAAATAGATCTTAGAAAGTATAACCGGTACTTTTCCTGGTTGTGGATATTCAATTAATTGAATTATCCAAACTAAAACAAATGTTCCAAACTTTTCCTTACCAGGGTTCTATGCTACTTTTTTTTTTTTAAAGGGGGAAGAATTACAAACACTATTTGTGTGCTCTTACCCTTCATCTCCACCACATCAACAGGGACTTGTTTTTCCCTCATCCGGAAGATTTCAAAGTTGGTCACAACACCCTGAAAGCATGGAGACACACACACACACAAAAACATTAGGATATTTTCTTAAAGGCACACTATGCAACATTTTTCAGTTAATTAATGTGTTCCATAACGTTTTGGATGATTAAATGAGTCATTTCAGGTTGAACAAAGGTATTCTCGGCCGCCCTGGTGGTCTGTGGGGGAAATACTGCACTTGCAACTGCAGGAGCACCGACCCGCACCCACAGGCTCAGAAGTCTCGTGAGAGTCAGTCTTGCTTTACGGCGAGAACTGCTACACCCCCCAGTTAAAAGCATTCTCGTTGCAAGCACAGTGGCGATCTTTGTGCAGTTATGCTACGTTCACGCAGCAAAATCGTGTCTGCTGCTTCATTTTTGGTGCTTGAACCAGTTAGTTCTGACGCTCTGGCTGTGCGGTGCAAAAGTGTGTCTGACGCGCGTTGGGCGGAGCTTCACTATCCTTTCTCTGCCTTGCAGCTATATTTGCTGTGATCATTTGGAATAAAGTAGTGTGTTTAAATGAGAAAATACACCTGAAAACGTAATCAGTGCCGTCAGTTCATTCAGATTATTATCCTGCCTTCAATATTTTTTCTGTCGGAGCCGCTCAGACCCCCACATACCAGCGGTGCGCCGACAGAAGGAACCCCTTCATCAGCAGCCTCTGGCCAGGTCACGTCCTCGCGGTTCACCGCGGCAGCTGGTAGGTGTTTTTCATCTAAATAATCCAAACTGCATATTCTGCCGGCAGATTTCTGCATTTTAAGTTAATTTAGGCGTCAATAAACTGTTTAAGAGGAGAGAGATCATAGCTTCTGATCATCAGCGCTGTGTCTCTCTCCCTGCTTCAGCTGCTCAGACGCGCTGGGCCTGCTGCTCCTTGACGCGCGTCAACCATTGACTTTGCATGTAAACTCGCTGCTTCTGTCGCGCCAGCTGCGGTGTGAACGCAGCATTAGTCATTCGTTGCGTTCGCCTGTCTGCTAAGCTCAAAACAACCGCGCCTGGCTTGACGGAGAAACCAGGAGAACAGCGGTGCATATTTACGACAGTGCACTTTTACTTTCGCCCTCTGGGGGGAGTCTCGCTGGAAAATCAACACCGGTTGCATAGTGTACCTTTAAGTTATTTGCAATCTAAAATGTGAGCAGCTTCCCCATTTCTTTTCTAGTACCTGTGTTCCTTTAGGAGTCCTGTCCACTTTAACACACAGGTAATCCCCATTTCTCTGCCAGTGGAGCTTGCAGTCGACGACGTTGAAGAGATTGCGGACACGGATCTCCTGCCGGGAAGGAAGCTGCATCAGAGTCACTCTTGCAGGGATGTTCTTGTCCTCGGGTACCCAGAATGCGATGATGTTGTCTCCAGGAGACCAAGAGAAATCTCTGCAGAAAAAAAGTAAATACTCTCTATGCATGCAAAAGTTTTTTTGCAAAACTGATAAAAACATTTCAGTATATCTTACTTGATCCCAGTGATCTTGAGACTTTTCTTATCCAATAAACCCATTGACTACAGAAAGAAAAAAGCAGAAATATTCCTTTAGGATCATGTTTCTACATATGTTGAAAATAGAACTCTGCTTTTTAGATTGCCTACTGGAGTCTCATAGATGCTTAGCGTGTCTGTAGTCATCCTTGCAAAGAACTTCCCATCATGGCTCCATCTGAAAGCAATCATTTACAATTACACTCATCACTACAGGAGAGGCAAACCTTTGTTATCAGTAGGGATGGGGATCGTTAATATTTATTGATATCGATACCTTTATCGATACTTCTTATCGATCCGAGTCTTTATCGATGCCACTATCGATACTTTTCTGTTATTTGGTGGAAAGACGATGCGACAATATGTTTTTAACAGACAGAAAGGAAGTGGGAAAAAAATTTATTTGAAGAAATGTCCTATATTTTGAAGAAAGGTCTTCTTTTGGTTTAAAAAAAATATATACATTTTCACAATTGTTGGTTAATGTATTGTCTACTGTCACTTTTCATCATGTTTTTAGTGATTAGGAAAATATTTAGCAAATAATCATATTCTAAATTAAATGTAATTTTTAATAAATGTTGGCATCAGTAGTTTAATTATATATTCTAAAATAATTAGAGCAATATACAACTTTATTACTCATGTTTCTCGCCAAAAACTCAATTTCCCTTTTCTTTACGTTGCACTTGAACGCATCATGATAACCTAATTGTCGTTTTACTGAGCCAATCTGAACACATCATCACGCAGCACGTCTGAAACTGTTTACTTTTCAAGCTAACTAGCTTGTATGCTGCCGATTACAATACGGATTTCACAATTACTATTTTTAACTGACCGGACAAGCTTCAAAGTCTGTGTGCGCGCTTACCAGCGGTACTCTGAGTGGATGATGAAGACGGGTAGACAATGGTGCGGCAGCAGCAGGAGGAGGAGGAGTCTTTTCAACCCGGAGACAGTCGAAGGTACTGCATTTGGCCTTTATTTGATGCACAATATTAATGTGCTTGGCCATTGAGGTTGTGTTCCCCTCTTTAAAAGAGATGATTTTGCAACATAAGTTGCATTTCGCTTCTTCTTTATCTTTGAGCTTGGTAAAATTAAGCCAAACTATAGACCTTTTCGTCCGTTCATTCATCCTCGAGTCGCAAGCGAAGTTAACTGCCAGACTTCACTTGTTTTACTTTTAATATCTGTTTGCTTACAATTTCATTCCAAAACATTGGTGGACATGCTGCAGTGATCGGATTGATTAGATTTAAATGCTGTGACGCGACTCGAGACACACACAATTATGTTACAGGACCTCCGGGAGAAAAAAAAAACAAAACGACCAGACTCGATAGCGGTATCGATAAGCCCAAACGTTATTGATTTTCGGGTTTTGAAAAAAGTGGAACCGGGTCCTTGATGGAACCGGGTTTCGATCCCCATCCCTAGTTATCAGGTAGCATTATAGAAAGAAGGTGGAGTTCTGACTTGAATATCGGCCAGTGTGCTGAGCTCTCGCAGTGGAAGCCTCTCTTCTTCTGTCCTGTCAGGATGTCCCAGATGATGATGGCCTGTGGATCCTCCTTGGTGTCCATCAATGGACTAAATGTCACTACATACCTAAAAGGAAGAAACACACGCAAACAAGATTCAGACAGACGGTGATGTTTGGTTTCAACTCTACAGGGAACTCAAAGGATTTACTTCCATAATTCTCTGAAGGTGTGGTTCCACTATACCAACAAAAACCTCAATTACCCTGAGCCTCCTGCTTAATCTCGTCTTGGTCTGATTGGTGTTAATGTAATCACATCTGCTGAAGCTGTGTGGGCCGATCCTTCTTAATGCTCCCTAACAGAGTTCTGCTGCAACAATAGAATCGGAACTTTTAGGAGTTCTGGATAGCTTGTTAATCTAATGAATAACCGCTCCATGTTCAGCTTACTTGATGGGATTTGCAAAAGACCTTTCAGTTCAGTCGTCTGTGTGACCTCGCCCAGCAAGGGAGGAGGGGGCAGCTCTAGGATGGGTCAGAAATAGGTGAAACAAGACCAGTAAACCGTTGACTTCAGAATGTTTCATAGCAGCTACAGCCTAAAACAGCAGTGAAACGGTCTATTATGGGAATGAAATCCGATTATCCCACCATTATTTGGGCAGGAGAGGAGAAAGATTTCAGTCAGAGTAAGTCTGTTCTCTTCCAGAGAAGAGTTGCTTGGTATACCGCTACTAATTTGGTACTGAAATTGAAAAAGGGTGCTATACAGCATTTGGCTGGGTTCAGTATTTACAGCACAGAGGACGGGGAGCAGGTTGGGGAGAGAGCACGAGACCCGACTGCCAGCGAAGTTGTTGCTATATTTAGAGAGGTTCAGGAGGAGTTTCAGAAAAGTGACTGGTGAATTTCCTCTGTGCTGTTTAAGACTTCAGGAACAACACATAGGAGCACTGATCGTTTTTACCGAGCAGTAAGAAAAACAACCCACAATATAAAATATCTATTCACCCGTTCTGTTAATGAAGAGCTAAAAAGACATGGATTAAAGTATGAAGCTTTAGTGTATTCTTCAACACGTTCTGGTCATTTGAGGAAGGAAATTCAAAGAAGACAACTAAAGGTGTGCAGAGTTCTGAAGTGGTTGTTGGATAAAGTTCCAAGTTACTGCAGTGTAAACTGAGGCGGTTATTGGAACTATAGAGAAGGTTGCAAAGATTAAGGAATTAAACCAATGCAGCATCCTCTGAGAACAAAGTGATGGCCAGTTGATAAATCAATCCAGATTACGCCACGAGTGCTAGCAGACAGACTTTTGACAAAACAGGTTTCCAGTTAAATGTGCTGAGTTTACAGAGAACATTCATGGAGGCAGTCTTGTTGATTGCATCGCCATAATCTAAAATAGCGATGATTATTGACCCGGATGTGCTTGTCAAAAAGGAGAAAAGACTTTATCTTTTTTAACAAGTCAGACAATGAGAGTGCAAAACCTGATGTGTTGGAGCCACCTATCTAAAAACCTCATAGCTTACCTCTCACATGGTGAGAAGTCAATGAGGGACACGCCTTGATGACTGAACCTCTGGATCTGTTTAAACTTCTCTCCGCCCCACAATGCAATGCCACGCTGATGGAAGGTGGCCAGGTAGGTGCCTTTGGGAGACCAGCGAACGTACGTCTCTGTCCAGCGCTGCATCCAAACACAGACATATTTAAGGCTTCTGCATATCCTCTCGCCCTACGTAAGGCTGCAGGCTACGTACCGCTCTCTCCTCAGCCAAGATCGGGTCTTTGGCATCATTTGCGAAAATGGCCGTCCTCTCGCCGGCTTCATAGATAACACTGTACTGGTCCCGGCAGTCTGAGTCCTCGATCCAGTGACGCATGTTACCCTGCATAGAAAAAACAGTTAACAACGATTTCCTGATTAAAACGACACAAATCAAAGAGATAGCAAAATAAAACTGACAAAATCTTTGAAGGGCTGTTTCTCTGGAGCTTCCCACTCATCAGTGATGTTCATATACCTGACAACAGGATAAAAGAGGGAGAACTTGTTAGTTAATGTGATAGGGATGCATGCAGGCCAAATGACCGATGCTTCACGTACTTATCAAAATCAGTGAAGAGGTTGACTCTGAATGTATGCTGTTTGTCCAGTTTGTAACCATCTGCATTCTTCACTGCCTCCGCAGCCTGAGTGGGAGCAGCGTACTCCAAAAAGATGTACCTACCAAGAGAGAGAGTCCACTTAGCATCTTAAACTCCAGCTACTAAAACAAACAAAGAAAAAGGTGGGAGCAGAAGGCCCAGACGGGTCCTACCCTTTGGTCATGCCTTCGGCTTCAGGATAAAACTCGGTAGTGATCTTGCCAAACTTGGAGAAGATCTTGTGTATGACGTTTTTCAGTTTATCCAGCCGCTCTGGGCCGACCTGCGGGACGTTGTCCACCACAACCACAGAGTCGATCCCATCAGCCTCCTGAGGTTTCTCCCTTAGGACGTCCTCCAAGAGCTCTGAAATTAACAAACAGAAGTGACTCATTGGTTCAGCCAGTGAACACCAGCTTTTTTTGTTTTAAATAACCCGTTAACTCGTCAATTATCTTCAAATTTCTTTGGGCAGTGGGACACTATTCTTTTGTAAGAATTTATGCGACTGACTATCTGCCAAAGAAACTGTTTTACTCTCTCTCTTTTTTTTAACTATAGTTACAAATAAACATGGGTTCTATAAATATGTTACTAGTATTTAAAGCATCAAAACTTATTTTTGGTGCCATTTAAATGAAGAATGAATATCGGTGAATTGTTTCAGGACCATCCAGTTTAAATCCATCATGTCTACATTGCCTCATGCATGATAACAGTAAAATCCTTAAATCTTTGGGTTTAATGAACATGTGAACTTGGATTCATCTCATTTTGGACATTCATCGCCTACAACCTGCTTTTAACTCATTTGATAACAAGGTTCAACTTTCTAAGACATATCCATGTACTTAACTAATGCATACCATCTTGGATTTATTGTTTTCCTCCTGATGATCACCTGTTAGTCATGTTGTAATCTTTTTAAGTGATTTATTGGTATTCATCCACTGTTAAATATGGAAAAAAAAATCCATTACATTTTGTAAATCAAAGAGAATATAAAACCCTTCAGGTGGTTAGAAAAAAGGTTTTTGTTCCAGAGTGCTGCATTTGCAATCTGGTATAAAAAAAGGCTAAAATAAAATTTGTATTAGATACTATATAGACCAACATGTATCCAATGATTTAATCAAACAACCTAAAGCAGGGTTAGATTTTGGAATCCCTTTGCTCATAAATGTGGGTGTGTTCAAATTAAGAAATGGGCTGATGCTTTCTAAATCAGTTATAAAGGCAAAATTATCCAACGGCCGCTTTACCTCTGGCGATCTACAGGTACAGAAACATTTTTTTAATCTTCAAATGGACCAAAACATAGAACTTCCCCCAATTTGCGTCAATGACAACCAACAGCCTGCATTTGAATACAATGCAAAAATGGTTTAATTTTTAAGTAATTGTACAATAATGTATTAATTTAGGTTATTTTCTTCCACACAATGTGGTCTGATAAATAGTTATCAATCTATTCCATAAACATACTTCCATCTCTATTTAACTAAATACCCAGCCCCAGCTATAGGTGAACGCTTTTACAATAAATTTCTAAGATAAAATTATTCATGTCACTTTTTGAAATAACTTGTAAAGGAAAAAAAAAAAGATGTTAATGTAACTGGAGAGAAAGTAATACACATGTTTTGGTTTTCCCTGTCTCTGCTATCTTTTGGCTTTGGAGACATTTCTTCTATTTAAAATAAATAACAAACACACCATGTAAATCACACCTTAATATGTTATAATCAAACTAGAAAATATAAACCTTTAGACTTTATTACAGATTCAATACTCCTCTTTGGAAGCAGACCGATACATTGGCCGACGAGTAGGGCTGAAACAATCTTATTTATCATGATTAATTAATTATTGAAATAATCGTCAACTTATTTAGTAATGAATGATTAACTGGAGCATAGAGACTCTAAAATGAGCCTTTAGCTGACAAAGAAACCCACTTAGAGCAGTAATGACATCAAATTTGTAAAAAAAAAAAAAAAAAATTCTTGTAAACAGACTTTTACGTCAATCAGTATGCTCTATCTAGAACTACTCAAGTGGCAACATTTTAATTTCACCTGGTTCAATTTTGTAAAAATCGTCTATAAGGAACTGTTGGTTGTCCGATGATTAATCGATGAATTAAAAAACGAATCGATAGATTAATCGATTTGCAGAATAATTGTTAGTTGCAGCCCTACCAGTCAATATTAATGTTTTTTCTGTTGGATGTCTTACACCATACTGGCAGATATTGGCTAATTCATTGGTGCATTCAGCAGCCATGCCTTGAGGTTAAGTAAGCTCCTTACATTTGCCGCCAGTTATCAAAGTTTGCTTTGATTTGTTAATAAATGTTGCTATTTGTTTTAATCGAGACTTGCGTAACATTTGTTACTATAAGTTCATCTGTAATCATATAAACGGTGGACCAGGAGGTAATATTAGCTTCAAAAATCAGCCCTTCAAAATAAAATAAGCAGTATTTAAAGGGGATTGGTCAGGCAGATGTCAAAAGAAATCAACATCCCCCTTAAAAAAACAAAACAGTATCTGTGGATCTTTACTTCTGCTGCAGAAAGCAAGTTTCTCCAGTCCTTCCCAAGCATCTGTAGCTTTTTTTGTGAATTTCTTTCTAGTCAATTACAAATGGAAACACTGCTGCATTTCTAACCCTTTACAGGGCAAGTTACTGTTTTTGATCACTTGCATATCTCTAACAAATGGAGTCCCCCGCTTCCCTTTGTGAGGTCTAGAAGCACAAGATCTATATCCAGCCATTCAGCAAAGATACTGCACATCTTATTTTGGCATTTGACCAATTAGATGAGCCCTTGAATGATATATTACCTACTGTAAATTAAGTGGAAAAAAAGTGGAGAAAAAAAAGGTAAAAAGTTAATTGAAAAGTTAAAAAGGAAATAAGCCTAGTTAACAATTATACTTAGGTTTATAAACAAAAAAATGTCAGTATCGGCATTAATGCCTCTGAGGTTATGTTGGAGCAAAAAAATTAGTTTCTTTCACTTTGAGTGTTTTTCATGAATTTCTTCTAGAAGCACTTTTGTTATTTTTCTTAATATTTTCAGGCAAGTAGGCGTTTCTTGTTATTATATTGACATTGTTTGCCATCAAAATATCCATATTTTTTTTTATGTTACAAAGGTAATAAGGTCTTTTCCTGGATTCAAATAACACTATTGGCTTGAAATTTGGATTTTCAAAGGATTTCATTGAGGCCCTATAAAGGGTTAAAACTCCTTGTTCTTCTGATTAAAAAGGCTAACATTTGGGCCTTCCTTTATATTTTTCACTTTTATTTCTTATTTGCAGAATATTATTTCATATACATGCACTGATGTCAAACAAGGGAACAAATTAAAGTTTTACTGGGGTGGGGGGTGGGAGTATGTTTATAATAATTAAAATGAAGTTTTAAATATTTTATGCATTACTTATTGGTGGTTTTTAAAACATATTTAGCATTTAAATAGGAGGAATTCTCCTAAATGGGTCTGAGACCATTTTAACCATATGTTTCCTTAGGTCAAATAATTGGAAATGTAATGCTTTGAATTATTCGTCCGATATACGCCAAGACTTAAAAACATTCAGTTTAATAGTAAAAAAAAAAGAAAAGAAAAAAACGGATGGACTGGGAGAGGCTACAACGGTCGTTTAAATGAGGGGTCCTCAAGGAGAAAATGTTTATTTCAGTTCGTCAAGACAGAATATCTAGCCATTATGGCATTTATAAATGTATTAAGTTCCAATAAATAAGATGCAATTAAGTTAGTCATCTGTTCGTCTAAATTCCCACCACCTTAGTATATTGGCTAACGGTTAGCAACAGGCCGGAAAGCCGGCGTTTTTCCTGCCGCCGCTCACCCTCATCCTCGATGTCATCCTCGAAGTCCTCCGGGTCGCTGAAGGAGGGCTCCTCCTCCTCGTACTCGGGGTCATCCACCATAGCCGCCGTATCTTGCATTTACCGAGACCAAAAGATGAAGCTTTTGTGAACAGAGGGGAAAGGAATCCCTGGAAAACGTGAGGCTAGCGATGATCGGCCGGTGCGGCACCATGTGCGAAAATGGACGAAGAGGCGGAAACAGAGTGACGGAAGCGGCTAGTAGGCGCGTGAGAGCGCTGCGGAGAAAACACAGATCTATATACTATAGGGATGGGTAGCCAACGGGAAATTTAAACCGTTAGGTGACACAAGAATAATAAAGATCTACAACCTTGCAGCTTTTCTTTTCTTTTTTTTCTCGGCAATGTGAAATTACTTCCCGCGAGATAAAATCGAGATTAACTGAATGAAAAATATAAAAATTTGATTCGTTTTAGCTAGCTGAGGTTACCGGAGTTAAACCGAATGTCGCTTAGAGTTTATTAAACGTGCTATTCTAATGGACATCCAGTGTGTTTCAGTCCTGCCTCGGGTGTGTGAGGTGCTAGCGGCGTCAGCAAGCTCTTTACCAGATGACACCAGTCTGGAGAAACTACTAGACTGGTTCACAGCCACCACAAACACTGGTTAGTAAAGACATTTATTAGAACATCCATCTATGAAAACAGAATCCCATGTTATAGAGCGACTGTTTAATCTGTATCAGAGCTTTGCAGAAGTTTCTTCAACCCTAAACTCAAGTCACGTAACAAAGACAAAACTTCCATCTATTTTAAATAGTGCAATCTACAATAAAAGTCCATCTACATATTATTTGTTTAAATCCAAATGATCACTTAAGGCTACAGTGTTTTGTTTTACTTATTAGTAACCAAATAGCATCATAAGGACCAAGCTAGGCAGCAGAAATGTCAGGGACAGAGTTTTGTACCATGACCAGGTCAGGTGTTTTTAACTTTGGAGGATCTGCAGAGATCCTCAGCTCGGGTAGGAGAATCTTATCAAATCAGATCACAACCATCAGATTGGTGAAGTGTGGCCCCGATTGGAAGGCTGAGCATTAACAATATTCAGAGCAATTCTCTAAACCAGACCCACCCAGCAGTAAAAAAAAAAAAAAAAAAAAAAAAAATAGAACCAGACCATATCGTTGGCCTGAATGGCCTATTCCAAGTCCATCCGTCTAAATTGTGCTGCATCTGCTTTACAAAGAGAAGTGGGCACAATATGTGGAAAGCTGGTAGAGATGTGTCTGTGGTCTATAACTGCAGTAACATGTGGATCTTTAAAGTATTGAATCAGGCAGGGCTATACAAATGCATAACGCATTTCTCAAATTTTTATAATCCTTTTGATTCCGAAAAATATGGATTAACTTTCCTTCTGCTTTACATTGCAAACTACTTTTCATTCGTCCTATAATGCAATGAGGTTTAAAAAGTTAAGTATTGTATTATATTTCCACATAAAGAATAAATTAGTATAATTCGATTTTTCTGGATTGTGAAATAGCCTGATTTACATGCCCCCATTAATCTGCTTATTTTTCTGTGTGTTTTTACTCCATGAAGGCGTATCTCTGCTGGAGGCTGCCCCATGTTTGCTTGATTTTATATCCAACGTCGCCTTCAGCTCCACCTCAGGCCCCGGCATCCTTTCTTTCACCCTCAAACTCACTGGTTTGATTGCTGCTTCTGAGGATGGCTTTAAAGCTCTGGAAGTAGGAACATCCAAGTAATCCTTGATCCAGTATCCCCTTTTCCTCACCCCTTCATCAAGTTATCTTTTTTTGCAGGAGTGCTCTGTGTTGAAGCTCATCTTTGATCCTCATCACTGGAAAGAAGCGGGGCTTTGGGAGGATCCATGCCTTCGGATCGGTTGGATCCAGGGCCTGAGGAAGATGCTGCAGCACTCCAAAGCTCTCAGACTTTTTGTGCAAGCTGGTAATTCATCACGTAGCGCGCTTTTTTATTCCTCTTCGCTCAACAATACTGTCGTACAAGAACACTGGTGTTGTTTCTCTGTTGTCTGCAGATCTTATTGAACCACTCCTCCAGCTTCAGACAGACTCAAGCCTGTTTGTTTCTTCAGCTGCCAATCAGCTGCTGGCTCACGTGCTGCTGCTTTATCAGTCTCTGTCCTCTGTGGGATGTAATGGAGCAAATAAAAGAGATTTAGAGCACAGCGGTGTGAGCGAGCAAACCATCATAAGTTGCAGTGGAATCATCACAAACGTCTCAGAATATCTTAAAAAGTCTTTGGTCCTTAAGGAAAGTTCACACCCCCCTCAGAGTCAGCAGATCCTCAAACTACTGACTCTGCTCCTGGTCCAGCTAAGGCCTCCTCTGCAGGAACAGCTGCTTCTGACTGTCATAGACTCTTTAGAGGAACTGGTGACCAAAAGATGGAGTCTTCCTCTGATGGACGTCATTCTAGCTGCAAACAGGTGGGATGAGAACAACTTTATACCGCTGCTATGTAGCCAGCAGAGACTGTGTTTCTGATTTAGATTAGCCTATGAAAACCAATGATTGGAGTCAGCAGTCAGGAATATTTGTTTTATTTTATCACTTGTACTATTGAATACATCAGGAGAACAAAATAAGAGGCAAACATTTGATTCTGACAAAAAAAATATACATTTATAAAACATCACATGCCTGCTGTGACGCCTTTATCAGTACAGACTAGGGGTGGGCATTCATCATATTGTTTATCATTATACATTTCTAGTCATTGTAATATATTTATAATAAGGTAATCATTGATTTATCATCATAAAATGAGTGACAATAAAAGAAAAACAAAATTATTTAACTCTGGCATTAGAAAAGACAGGGAATATGTTTAAATGCAGCTACTGCAGGATGTTTAGTGATATAAATCAGACTTCTCTATAAAATTAGTGCCCCAAAGAAGTCTATTTTGAATTTAAGGGGTGTTTGTAATTGTAGGGCTTTCAGTCACAGTTAGAAAGTTACCTAAAATGACTTGAAAGTACTAATGAAGAGTGCTTTCATCAAGAATTTTACTTATATAAGAATAGTAGCACTAAATATTCTGATAAGAACCATATCACCCAGACCTAATAAAGAGAGATGCTGGTAAAGCAGTTAGGTTTTAGACAAATTTTATTTTCATTTTGCATGCACAGTGTGTACAAATCTAAATTTCGTTGCATGCAACTTACAAGAGTTTTATTATATTGCAGCTGGACTGAGATAAACATTACCAATAGAAAATGCAGCAGTAATCAGAATGTAAACAATTTCAAGTAAAGGAAACCAGTTTTAAATAATGTTGCAAAGGGCATTAATAGGAAAAAGTGCAGTGCAAAATAAATATGGTGCAAAATGTAGTAAAACATTGAGCTGCGTCCTATTTAAAGGATTATTAAAGTTCAGCAACGATGGTAGTGCAACATATTTTTATATGCTGGACTGATTTAAGACTATATTTTTAAAACTGCAGATAAACAAGAAACCTGAGTCTGAACTGCTGAATTTGAATGAATGAATTCATGTTTGTTTCACAGCAGCCTCGAGGATGATTGTGTCTCAAAAAAGCAGATCGTCCGACTTCTGTCCAGCATGTTGAACATGAAGAAACCTGCTGACGTCATTCAGGTTGCAGCTGCCTTTTTACGCAGCCGCCAGCAGTAAGTGTCCGTTTGCACGCAGCAAAGCTGTAAAATCCTTTGATTTTCCCGTTAAAGCAAAGCCTGCTATCTGGTGTTTTCCTCCTGTGGTTGTGTGTTCAGTGATCCCACCCATGCTGCCTACGCTGCTGGAGTCCTGCTGCTACCCCTGGACATTGTCACTGGCATCTCTCTGCTAAAAACAAATTCCACAGGTGAAACTGACAGACTATCTGGTTTCATGCAATAAATGTGTGTAAAGCCCGCCCCCACATTTAAAGCACATGTTCTCTGTTCCAGGAGTTGAGCTTCGGATTTTAATGACCGAGCAGCTTAAGAGTAAAAGCTGCATCTCCATGATCTGTGTGTGTCTGACAAACATACCTCAGATCACAGTAATGGTGGGTAAAGTTACCAGAAAGCAGGAGCTTCTGCTCTCTTCATGTTCTGCTCAGACCTTCACATGGATCTGATCTGTTTTTACCAACAGGCTCCAGATTGCCTCCCCTGTCCTCAGAGGCTGATAGTCGCTGCAGTTCTGACCTTCCTGAGGCTGTGCCGTGGGGATTCCTCATCTTCATCCACCGGCTGTTGTGAAGTATCCCGATTCGTTACTGGCAGCAGCAAAGTCCAGAAATGTGCCATGGAGGCTCTGTCCGAGCTCAGCAAGAGTCCAGGTAAAACTGGTAGGAAGAAAAACGTCGAAGATCTCTGAAACACTGTGGATAGTCCTATAGGAACGGCTGCTCTGACCTAGTTTTAAGCTTATTCTGTTTTACTTCATATAAACCTCTATTTCATTTAATTTTCTATTTGTTTATCAATTCCTAAATTTTATTTTGTTTAGTTCTGCTGTGTTTTTAATTTGGCTTATTTATGTTTTAGACAATTAATGATCAGACAAAATCTTAACACCTCATTATACATTTTGATATGGATAAAAAAAATGATACTTTTTTTTACGAATTTCTTTTCTATGTTACTTTTTAAATTTCTATCTTTTTGTGTCTTCTGGCTAAAGTATTTTTATAAAATGTTATGTTTTTACGCTTACATTTATTTTAGTTCTTTGCTTTTCCCATTGTAGCGACTATCGGCCACCTTTTTAATCGCTTCAGGGTGCGGGGAATCTTGGCATTAACAAAATGATGTCCAGACTGGGAGATAAGTTATGGGCGTTCCCATTTATTAAAGTCAGTTTGTAAATGAACAAACAATCCTAGTGGCAGTCTTTTACAACAAGTAACAAGATATTCTGTAAAACTTTAAAAACAATCCACTGGACTTGGTTTCCAAGGTTTGAAGACGTTTCACTTTCCCTACAGGAAGCTTTCTCAATTCCTGGAAGGGAAGCGAAACGTCTTCAAACCTTGGAAACCAAGTCCAGTAGATTGTTTTGAAACTTTTACGGAATGACTATGACCTGGATGACAGAGACTCCTCATCAGCAAGTAACAGGATAGTTACAGGTGGACAGGTAATTATGGAGAGTGTGGATATGACAGAACTTAACCAGTGGACGTTGGCTAGTGTGTGTCAAAGAAAGCCGTAAAAACCCTTTCTGCCCTTTATAAAAAAAAACAAAAAACACACACCGCCACCAGTGGTAGAGCAAATAAGGTCAGTTTGTCGACCACCACCCAAACCAAATAAACCAGAAAAACACATAGCTAAACCCCAATAACTATAAATGGCTCCTACACACATTTTAACAAGAAAAGTAAGATTCTAAAGTGAGCAAATTAATTCAGTCACCACAAAAATATTTGCTCTAAACAAAATGGAAAAAGAAAATGTTGTGGAACTTCAAATAAAGTAAATACCACATGAGCTTTGTTAGTTTATCTTTTATCCTGTTCTGTTCTTGTGTTTTCTTAGAAGCTGAGGCCCTGCTGGCTGACGTCTTCAAGCTTCTGACTGAATATCTGAACAGTCCTGATTCTGACCCAACCGTGAGTTTTGTGTGTTTAAACCTTTGTTTGACCGTAGTCACACATCATAAAACACTTCAAGAAGTCTCATTTATCAGGTGGGGAGACATCAGAACCTTTACATGAAGGTGTCTCAGATTCTAGCTGCCAGCTGATTTCCCTCTCTTATGTTTTTAAATAAATTATTCCTGCAGTGAAACGGTCGATTTATTAAAAGATAATAAATCTTTGCTACCCATCTGTACTCCTAGTTAGTTAGTTTTGGTGCTCAGCAGGGTCCTAGTCTTGGATCCTTTTATTTGTGATGTTTGGATCCAATCGCTGTTAAAGTCCCCGATTAATCAAAAGACCAACTTATACTTCTGTCGCATAGCCTCTGCAACCGTCAAATTTGTTTCTGTGCGCGACCACGCCCCCCGCGCAGAGGCTCATCGGACCGTCGCAAACCCGCACAGACCTGAAGCAGAAGTTTGCAGACAAAAATAAGCTGTGATTGGTCCTTGGTATGCCTTTCCGGCTGTCTGTGTGGTCGTCTTCCTCAACTCAGATCCGGGGTGCGCCATTTTTAAAAACTGAGGAGTAAAAACAACAATGGATAACCACAACAAAAGGTTGATCGAGGAGGTTCAGAAGTACAACCACTTTTATGATGCCTCAGACATGTTGTTTTGGAAAATAAGCACTCCCTCCGGCGCCGTCGGACAAGTTCTTGTGAACCTCCACCGAAGTTGTCGCCAGTTCTCAATAGGCTCCCCCTAGCGCTTTGGAGGGAAACTGCTTTGCGTCCCTAGAAATTCCAGACCGACGTTGTAGAAGCATACCAGCAAAACTGGTTCGCGACCAGAAGCAAACGACATTTTATGTGTGCGGTTGCAGAAGTATAATCCGCCCTTAAAGGAATAGTACACCCAAAACATGATTAGCCTTCATTTTCTACTCACCCCCATGCTGAACAACACTCTGGAGTACTTTTTTGATATCTCAAATGCATCTGGAGATCTGGGAGGCTTCTTGCTGTCTGCTGACATTCAAATAATGGAGGTCTATGGTGCCCGAGGCAGAAAGGTCCATAAAAGTCCGCAAAAAACGTGTCAATATTCCTCCATACTGCTCGTCCAATGTATTCCAAGTGTCCTGAGTGGGTAGCGTCTATAATTTACTCGCATGTGAGTTCACGAGTCTACGGAAACCGCGGCAGACCAAACCAGATGAAAGTGCGCATTCAGCGTCTGCTCTGCCGATAATGCAAGCGTAGAAGAAGAAATGTGCTGTTTACCTGTGCAAAGAAAGAAACAACGAAAGAAAAATGTCTGAGGACTTCAGTGTTGAGGAAGAGCATGAGTTCTTTGCCGAGCTGAATGCGCACTTTCATCTGGTTTGGTCTGCCGCGGTTTCCGTAGACTCGTGAACTCGCATGCGCATGCTTTTAGGAAATCCTATACACTACTGTTTATGCTCTAAAAACATTCTAAATGACTTAGTTTCGAGTAAATTCTGGATGCTACCCACTCAGGACACTTGGAATACATTGGACGAGCAGTATGGAGGAATATTTACACGTTTTTTGTGGACTTTTATGGACCTTTCTGTCTCGGTCACCATAGACCTCCATTATTTGAATGTCAGCAGACAGCAAGAAGCCTCCCAGATCTCCAGATGCATTTGAGATATCAAAAAAGTACTCCAGAGTGTTGTTCAGCATGGGGGTGAGTAGAAAATGAAGGCTAATCATGTTTTGGGTGTACTATTCCTTTAAGGCTGTCACTTATATTTTGTCTAGCATTTTGTTATCCATTCTTTTCAATTAATTTGTCATTGATATAGATTGAATTGGCTGCTGCAGCTGTCTGTCAGTGTGTCATGCGACCTGCTTCGATATTCCCATTAAACTCTATGAGTTTTCACAAAATGATAAGGCACCATAAGCAGCCTGAATTATCAGTAGACTACATATTTTATGCTCCTCCCTTTTCCTTCCTCATTGTCTTGCAGCAGCATCTACAGTGAGGCAGTTTTAGTCTGTGAGTTTGTAGCTCTTATTAAGTCATCGAATACCTTTTATGTCTGTCATGTTGATGCATTTTATTTTTCTGTTTGTTATGGTCTATTTTTATACCTTTCTAATAACCTAATCTTTGTGCCCCAGGTGCTCCAGAAGTCATACAAGGCTTTGATAAACTGGATACGTGTTTGCAGGGACTTCTCATGCATTACTGACCAGCTCAGAGAAGGTAGAGCTCCTAGATTCCCTCTCTGGGACAGTAGCCATACATAGAGAGGAGTTATTTACCGCTCTCCTCCTTCTAGGTCTCATGCAGGCGGTGAGGAAGCGTGCTTGTGACATTCGCTGGGAGGCGAGAGACTCCACGGTGGAGTTCTTGGGTCATCTCGCAGAGGTGTGTCCCATTGGAGAGGAGAGAGAACCGTTAAAAACTCTGCTGGGCAGCTGCAGCTTTACCATTCCTCTCCTCAAGGAGGCACTGCAGGATCCAGAGAGTTACGTCAGAGCCAGCTCCATAGCCACACTGACACAGACACTGACATTCAGCTGGCAGCAGGGGGCAGCACTAACACAGGAGCAGGTAGGAAGCATTGCAGTGCCGATTTTCTTTTCCTGTCCCATTTTGACTCGCCTTGCAGTAACCTAATCTATTTCATGCCGTTTAGGTCGAAATAGTTACTCAGCTGCAGGAAATTCTCTGCAAGGACTCAGAGGGATTTGCCAGGAGGGCTGTTGTAAAGTTCTTTACTGCCTGGTTCTCCTCCTGTCCCTCGCCTACCTCCTGCTCGCTCCTCATGCAGTCTGTCCCATCCGTCCTCTCTCAGGGCGTCGCCGACCTAGACTGGGAGGTCAAACTTCACACCCTGGAGCTGGCAGAGCTGCTGCTGGACAAAGCCTTTCCAGAGCGCCCTCCTCTTCATCCCTACGCTGTAACATCTAACCAACCCCACACATGTCATGCAGGGGAAAATGAATCTGATCTGCTCTGCAGCTTGAACAGTCTGGTGGATCAAGGAGTGGTCCCAGCTTTGCTCTGTGGTCTAGTTGACTGTGACAGACCAGTTGCTCTGAAGGCCTGTCAGCTGCTGATAAAACTCAGAGACACGGTTAGTTCTCTGTTGGTGAGCACAGTAGACCCCAGAGTTTCCTGTATGCTGCCTGGACAGAGCTGGGTACAGGAGATCAGAGGGAATAAGGACGCCCACACTCAGGTAGATCCTCATGTTGGGTCTGAAAGCCCCGATGAAGCAGCGGAGGAAACCCCATGTACTGATGGTGACGCTGTGTGTGTCAGTGTGTGTGAGGTGTTGAGGACCCTGGATTTAGACAAGAAGCTGAGCGTCCTGATGCAGAGCAGCGACCACATCTACAACTCTCCTCTCTCTCTGCTGCAGGACATCCTGACAGCCAGTACCGCTGCTTCAAATCCCAACTCTGACCCGGGCCAGGAGGTCATAGTGGACTGTTATTAACAACCAGAGCCAAAAAAAACACACACTGTCTTCAAGGAGGATGCAGAATCACACAGACCAGCTCCACTATCACACCTTCTTTCACATAAACTGGTGATCTACTGTCTATATTTCCCATCATGTCGTAAAGAGTACTTGATATAATGGACACAGGATCTCAGAGGCAGAAGTATGGAGGTTTGAAATCTTTTTCTGGTCAAGATGTGTTCCTTACAGCTATGTGCCAGAAATCTCTAACCAATGCCTCATATATAAGGAGTTTTATCCTTGCGACCAATCTGTACAAACAAAGAAAGACATGTTTGCAACTCTGCTAAAGAAATTTTCAATATATTTGTGCAATAAAATGTATATTTCTATTAATTCCCTGTTCTCCTCGGGTATAAATGTGATGACACAGGCTTCATTCTCTTTGCCAGTCTTCAAAATAGGAAAGTTAAGATAAGATGCCATTCAAGTAAAGGAGGTGTCTTGACTTTCATAAGTCAGGAAATGGGTACAAGAAAACAGTTCCCATAAACTGAAACAAGGCTGGACTGAGACCCAATTTCATATCCATGCACACAGTGAGAGGAGGATGGTGAAGAAGGCAAAAATAAAAATCTCCAAAGCTCATTGCTCATATCATTAGCAAAGAGTTGCTTTATTTCAACTAGTTTTCCTGACCTATCACAAACGTAAACTTGTATGGTTAGCTAAATGCTACTGGGTTTTTAAACGAAAGCTTTGCTTTCTGTCAGGTGAGCCTGTGGTTCTTGGTAACAAATGCTTCATGTTGGTCTGGAGTTAAAGGAGGAATGAGGGGAAAAAGTCCACTGCTCAGTATGATGGAGGATCTATGATGCTGTGGGCCTGTTTCTCTTCTAAAGGCCTTTGGAAAATGATAAAGTGAAGGATGTTAGGAACTCTAGAGAATCCATGAGGTTTGAACAGAACTTTAATGTCAGAAACTTCACTTGGCCTTTCAGCAAGATCATCCAAACCCATAAACCAGAAGCGAGTATATCGACATTCCTTCAATCCTTTCTCAATCTCCAAAATCAATACCTCAGTAGACGTGGCCTGGTTTGAGCTCTTTATTTTCATTGATTTTTATTTCTCGTTTATGCTCACTAGCTAAGTAGACACACCATAACTATTGAACTTTTTCTGAGGAAGACATAAAATATTTAGGACGGGTAACCAATTAAAAATCAGCGGGGTCCGAATAAAGAAAATCAACAACCAATAAAGGTCTGGAGACATTTTTAATTATGTTACTTTAAACATAATTCATCGCTGAAATAAAATGCAGGTGTTTAAGGATCAAGGTGCTCCTTTTGAGCCTGGATCCATATTTATTTTTGATTCTGTTCACGGTGGAGAATCCTGTTTCACAGCAGCAGGTTGAGCCAACCATACTATAAATTGGTAGTGGTGATCTTTGAGCATGAAGCAGTGACCCTGACTGATACAGCTCATTGGCTAATTTGCATCACATGCAGCCTGGTGCCGGACGCTCCGGATAGCTTTATTATACAAACAGGAGAAGCGGCGCAAGTGACGTTTAGACACTGTCGTTGGACAACAAGCTGTAATTGATAAATGTTTTAAATAAGGTTGGGTCCAGATTAGCCAGTGGGTCTGGATCCGGACCACGGCCCAATACTCCATGACCTCTGGTTTAGGAGAAACTGCTGCTTCAACATAATTAAATGAGCTGGTCAAAGGGATCCAGGGGTGGACAGTATGGAACTGGCTATGATTAGTCCAACATTTAGCTAGAAGATACTGCTAATTAATAATCAGAATGAAAATAACGTACACAGATTAAGTAGATGTAGATTTTTTTTTGGTGTTTTCAGATTTTATGTTCAACAAACTTTATTTACATAGTGCCAATTTACAACACATACCATCTCCAGGTGTTTTTACAGAGTAAATTTTGTTAAATCATACAGATTGGTTGGAAAGTTTTTTGTCAAAGTAAACCCAGCAGATTGTATCTAGCCACTTTACACCATGACGCTTTCCCTCTCGGGTTATTCAAACCCTAACTCTTTGAATCTCATTCAGCAATGCACATAACCATCAAACATAACAACAGATTTTGAAAGGTATTATAATCTTACTCAGATCAGAGAAGTTGCTTTGAGTTATAGAAGGTGGCACTTACCAACTGGGCTTACTTCTCGTTGAAGTTGGGTCTTCTGTGTGGATCATCAAAATAAGCGGTCCTCCTAATTGTCAATCATTCTGGTGATATGTTTACGTAAGGCCCCATTTTCACTTACTGGTGGTGAGTCTGACAATGTGGAAAATTTTTAAATCTTCTTTTTGAAAGTGAGCTTGTATGAGTGATGCAAACAGCAACTTTTAAACAGAGCGTGCACGAGGAGAAATGGGCTCGTGTTTCCTCTCGGTAGCGGGTATTTGATTGTGCATGTGCATTTTTTTTAAAGTGCAGAGGGCGGGTCTTTTTAAAAAAAATTCACAAAAATCCTCCACTATACCTTTAAAGAAGCATTTTATAGAACCTCCATATGCCACATCATCACATCATTACCTCACATACATTTGTATCTGAGGAGACATGGCTCGAGCCATTGATGTCAAAATATTATCAACTATCACACTTAGATCTTAGATCGAGGATCCCGCTATCTTTCCATTCCCAAATCTTTGCCATATGCATAATGAACTGACTTCCACTCTGGGTCCCTGAGCAAAGACCAAAGACGTCACACTGCTCCCCAGCGACCGCAGGCACTTTGTGTCCAATTAGACAGAGGAGTCAAATTAAAGCAGGGACAGACAGCTCTATAAACTCTACAGCAAAAACTATAGTTGATGTAGTTCAAGCCTATTGTCTAATCATAATCTGAAAAATGTGTATATTCCTATGTTAGATGTGTAGAGATGATGAGAATACCAATTCTGCCAATATGGGATGAAATAAAACCCCTGATGTTAGAACAAAGACTTTATTAAGGATAGTACAACATAGAGAAATTATAAGTTCATATAAAACACAAATATAGATTTAAGTACTAAATTTCACAGGAAAAAGTAATTTTTCTACTTGATATAGCCTTTAATGATCACACGTAAACGTTTTTTTTTGGTGGGAATATCAGTTTAGCATTTTTGGCCTATTGTTATTTTCAAAAGCGTCATATATTTATCAGTAAGAGCAGGAGCTTGGAGGGATTGGACAGTTGCTCCGCAGCAATCCTTCATATGAAGCCAGCATGTAGCAACAGTGGAAGGGGAAAAAATGGTGTGAACGGCTTTCTCCCAGGACAGACCAGCAAGGACACACAGAAAAAGGAAATTATGGTGGTAAAAGTTCCCCCAAATGTCTTCATTTAGCTAAGCAGATGAGCTCAGAGTCAGTTTCAAATCAGGAGGAGGGAGAACCGTTACAGTTAACCCTCTGTCAACTTCACTAAATGATGGATATTCCTCTTACTGCTTGTGAACATCAATAAATTCCTGATGTATCCATATATGCCTGCTGTCAAATACAAGCCTATTGCTTGTCTGCATGCATGTGCTCCCCGCTATGTCCGCATCAGAACCATTTCTTTGACTGCACAGCGTCTCTGACTGTAAAATAAAGTAATTACTTAAGTGGGCACTGGATGAGGAGATTTAAGAGATTAAATATTACACAACATGAAAGGACCACGCTGTTTCAGGATGCCATGGTTATTCTGCTGCTTCCACCTTAAAATCACAGCATAGTTCAAGACTTAACTTGAATTTAAGGTATAGTTTGGAATCCTGCTGTTGTTCTGAGTTATTCATTATAGTAACAGGTCAGTGCACTTCATTGGAAACACACTGTGTGAGCTGGAGGTTAGAGCCACACCTTACCTTGCAACAGCATCAGGGGGGGAAGCTACAGAACACTGATCACTATGGGTTATATTGAGTGGAATTCACAGGATGGATATAAGGTTACACTTTGAGTTAAAATTTATAGATTTAATATATCAACTAAGTTTTTTATGCTTTACCTATAAAGTTTAAGACAGAACAATTTATTGTAAAGTAAGACTGATTGGGAAGAGCAATTGTTTGCTTACAGATCGAACACATGCAGTGGATAACCTTAGCTTTCTTCCATTACCGTTGTTTAAACATTTGAAAGATTTTTATTAGAAACAGTTTCTAATGATTTTCTAAAATTATACTCTCATTTTGTTTGTCGGCCTGACTTGTGTTGAAATAATATGTGAGGCTTTTTATATCAGATCTCTTCTGGATCACAATCTAATTTATCTTTTTCTAAGATATCCAAGTCACCTTCAATGTTTTGTTACAGGACTTCCACAAATAGAGGATTTGGATAACTGTATGTAACCAACCGTCACAAAGCACTGCACAGCTTTGAAAGGCGGGGTGGGGTGGGGTCAATAGAAATCTAAAAGGAGTGTCTTGTATATTAATTCATGCCTGATTGGTAACAGCAGATTCTCCCACCTGAGCGGTTGGTCTCTGTTGGTCCTCCAGAACTGTCACTGACCTCTTGGTTGACAATGGCGTCAGGTTCAGGGGTTTGCCCTGCAATCGCAGGGTTGTTGGTTTGAGCCCCAGCTCTGGCTTTGTGTCTTTTGGCAAGACACTTCACACTGTAAAAACGACAACTCAAAATTGTTCACCTTACTAAGATTTTTGCATTCACTGACAATAAAATTGCCAGTTGGAACTTGAACTGTCTGTTGTGAGCCAGTTGAACTCACTTTCATAAGTTTCTGATGAAAAGTTCATCTTATTCAATAAATTAAGTTGAGTTTACTTAGAAGTTGTAGTTGACACCCAGTCCGAGCGAGGTCAACTTATCTGCGCATGCTCATTTCAAATTTGTCATGGCAACCGGCTGCTACAGGGTTTCCATGGATTTTCCCAGGAGCTCCCTTCTAAAGTTTGGTTCAGCCATCTGGTCACTCTGCTGGCGGTAACTTTCCCTGAGGACTCGTGCAAGAGAAGACTAAGGCACTAGTTTCCTGTCATCTCTGGCAATATTGCATTATTTGTAAGGTTTTAACAGGAGTTGGAAAGTAAAAAAAATATGTGCTGAAACCTGATTTGCTTTAAGCATAAGATTACCTGTTTACAATGTGAAATTGTAAACCTGTTTTTGCCAAAGTGGTTCAAATAAACATCCAAAATTTAACTGGATTACTGTCAGGGCTGCTCGGTGGCGCAGTGGGTAGCACTGCTGTCTTGCAGCAAGAAGGTTCTGGGCTCGATTCCTGGCCTGGGGTCTTTCTGCATGAAGTTTGCAGAAGACCCCCAGAAAGACCTGGGGTCTTTCTACATGAAGTTTGCATGTTCTTCCTGAGCATGTGTGTGTTCTCTCTGGGTACTCCGGCCTCGTCCAAAAACATGACTGTTAGGTTGATTGGCTTCTCTACATTGTTGAGTGTGTGCCTGAATGGTTGTTAGTCCTGTGTGTCTGGTGAGCTGTCCAGGGTGTACCCTGCCCCACTTGGGACAAGCGTGTAAGAAAATGGATGGTTTACTGTCAGTGGATGATTTAATGGGGGGGATTCAAACTCAAAAATGTAAGTTATTACAGGGGATGGTAATCTGAATTTAAAATAACGTTTTACAGATAATCTGAACTTAAAATGATAAGTTTTTACAGACTTGAAAGTTCCAGTAACTTGAATTAAAAAAACTTAGTTGGCAGAACTTGAAAAACTTAGCTGACACAACTTAATAAGTGTAGTTCTACAAAACTTAAAAAATTAAGTTGATGCCTTCAACTCAAAAATTCTGTGCAGCCGGTTGCCTTGAAATTTTGAGTTGAACTAACTTTTTCGTTTTTACAGTGTATATAAGTGCAGGCCATTTTATTGGATTAGTGTAATTCTCTTTATTTCAGAATCAGCCTCACAAGCTGGTCTGCAGCTGTTCCAAAAGGCTGCAACACATCGTTTAACTGGAACACATCCTGATTTCTCTTCTTTCTTGCTTCCAGTGGCTTAGAGTTCATTTTAAAACCTGGCAACCTTACTGGCCGGAGCTTCTCCACTGCTACACCCGCAATCAGTCACTCAGATCCAGTTGCTCCTGGTTGTTCTCAGCTCAAAATGAAAGCTTAGAGAAGAAGGGCCCTTCCCCAGTGGGGCCCCTAAGTTACTTCAACCTCTAACCTTTCACATTTGACAAGCTTTACTGACCACTTTTAAAAATTGTTTAGAAATATACTTGTATTGATTTTTCCTCATCCGTACTAGCATTTCTTTCATCTATTTTTATTTTTGCATTTTGATTATGTTTTGAAGCAAGATTTTCTGATTTATTATTGTGTGCTTTTGATCTTCTGCACGTTGTTTCTGTAGCTTGAGTAAAAGCACCTTAGAAACAAATGTGTTAATGATGATGATGTTGATTTACTCCTCTAAAATCAGCCTTTCGGTTTACAACTTCGTGTTGATCTGCTGAATAAATATAGATAAATTATATACAAGACACAGACAATGTAGAAAAACTTCAAGGGGGGGGGGATACTTGTAGGTCTTATTTAACCAGGGATTAAAAAAAAGAAAATTTTATTTAAACCTTTTTTTTGTATCAATAATATGCAATTCTCCTTTATTTTTATCTCATTAAAATAAGAAGAACTGAATTGGCTGTATCCACTGGAGCTCTTAGCTTAACTCCTGGCGTGTCTGTTCTAAAAAGAAAAGGTCAGGACTCTTTCTATTTTTGGTTCTTTTCATTTCTTCACAGTGCAAAGCTTTCCATGTCTCCACTGTACCGTGGTTGGCGCTTTGTTTAATCCCCCCGTGTTCAGAAGGTGCAGACTGCACAGATGGAGGCCGAGAGGGCAGTCAGCACCTCCATGTGTTCACACTCTCCACACATCTCCATCACATGGACGGACACAGGGACACACGTTTTTTAGAAACGCTCCTCATTAACTTCAGAGCTGCAGCATGTCAGCACGAACACACCGATTATCTCACCCTGCCATCTCTCCTCTGCGGTCCCCTCGCTCATGAAGTCAAACTGTGTTTGACGCTCTCAGTGCAGGATGGAGGCTGTGGCTCTATTCTCTTTCGCAGCATCAGAGGCAGATGAGATCAGTTTCCAGAAGGGAGACATCGTCAAGGTAGTGAAGCATACAATCTGTGCATTTGATTTGATTTTTTTTAGAGCCTTCACATGGTACTTTGCTGTATGTCATGTTTCTGGTGCAGGTGATAGAAATGGAGGAGGACTCTTGCTGGTTCACTGCTGAGATGGAGGGAAAGCGCGGATTTGTTCCTGAGAACTACATCTCCCTTCGTCCTCATCCGTAAACCATTTATCATCCAGCTTGTGTTAAGAAGAATCTCTAGTTGCTTTTCAGAGGCTTTTTCCTTTGTGTTACTGGCATCTGTTTGTAGGACAAAAAACACATGTTATTAATTTGCAAATACAGTTTTATTCCATAGGTCTTTTGGTTTCTGTCTGTTTTCATCTTGTTTATTATGCTCTAACCGGTCTACCTGTATTTAGAAAATTACTTTCTATTGATAAGTGTCTGCAATGTGTTGATATATCAGTTAATTCATTTACTTTCTTTTTCAGTTCATTGTGTTCTGATCTCTGTGTAGTTTAGTTTTTCCCCTTACCTCAGTATCTGTCTTTTCCCTTGGCTAATAGCTTCTATCTTAATTCAGGTACCTTTATGTTAACTAGCATCCCTCAGCTTCCTTGCTTTCTTCTACCTCAGCTGGTCCATATGATTACCTCTCTTATATAGTGTTACCTGCCTGTTCCTTCTTTAGCCTGCTTGTCCCTCTGCCCATACTTCATGTTCTGTCATTTTTCTATCTGTAAATCCTTAAAAAGCACATCCAATGTTCATGCGTGTGCTTAGGTTTTAGATTGATGCACTTTTAGAATATCTAATGATTCTGAAAACCAAGATCTGCTGTGAAGTTTATTGTTCCTGTCTGTTTTCTTAGCTGGTTTGCAGGAGCGATATCAAGACTGGAGGGTGAAAAGCGTCTCTGCTGGCAGGAAACCGGAGTGTTTCTGGTGAGGGAGAGTGAATCAGCTCCAGGGGAGTTTTCTCTCTCCGTTAGGTCAGTAAATACGCCTGAACACTACGGATCTTTAATAAGGGGCAATTCAAAGCAGTACTGATAAAACTTCTGTCACTTTTTAATGTCCCCCCCCCCCCAAAAAAAAATTCAGATTTTGGTAGTTGGTTTGGATGGTCTCAGTTAAAGTTTCTGTCAATGCTTTTAAAAGCCTTCAGACTTTTTCTTAATAATAATTTACCTTAACTGATCATCAAATTTACCTCTGCATTTAACTCATGCCCTTGGGGAGCAGTGGGCTGCCATTCTGGGGCGCCGGGGGGGCAGTGTGGGGTTAAGGGTCCCTTCCTTAAGGGAACCCAGAATGGAGTGGAGGTCAAACTCAGAACCTCAGGATTCAAAGCTTTATGCCCTAACCACTAGCCCACCACATGAGCTTTATCTTTTTGCTTGTACTTTGAGTCTATGTCTGATTAATAGAGCGTTGGACAGTAGACGTAAAACAAAATGTCAGACCTCACTCTGCACTTTAATTAGTATTTGACTCATTTTCAGTTCATATGCTGACATTAATTTTCATTTATCTGTTTAAAAAGCCATAAACTTATGCCCTATTTATTGTAGATGGTAAACGAACCAAGTGATCCAGTGTTTTATTGGCCAAGAGTGGAAAATTAAACATTTCTGATTTCCAGTTTTCCTACAGCTCTAAATAATCTAATAATGATTAAACCATTGATAAATAGATAAACATCAGTATGAATACATATAGATAAATGAACACATATTACTTTATATAAAGTCAAAATTCATGACAGTAGCAAAACAATTGTATATTTGAAGCCTTTTTTAGCTGTTAGTTTTTGTAAATCTTTTACATAGGTCGGTATAGGAGGTCATTTTACACCGTTTTTTTAAGATAATAGTAGCCAGATTAGGAATAAATGTGCGTAAAATACTAGCACTACTGAAACAACAGTCTCATGTTGCTATCCTGGTAAATTCTGAGATTTCCACAATTTGAATTTTTAACTAGAGCCAGAGGTATCTAACATCATGAAATCAAAGCCTTGTTTTTGTCTTTCCTGCTATTTGTTTTCATATTACTCTCTCTCTCCCAGTTCTGAAGAGAAATTTAAATGTGAAAAACATACAATTTCTTTTTAAACAGTTTTTACGTCTTTGCTTTCTCTCACTCTGTGAAAGAATCCTGTTCTGCTAACTTTGTTGCCCTTTGCCTACATTTAGTGATCATTCAGTCCTCTTTACAGACACTATGTAAAAGAAGGGGGCTAGTAACACATCGAATGACTTTCTCTGGTTATTTTGGAGACTTCTCAAAACTCTGACAAAAAAAAGAAAAATGCTTCCCTTGCTGTCTCTGCTGCAAGCAGTCAGTCCTATTGTGGACATCCTCTCCCTTTCAAATAAAGAGTATGCTCCCTGAAAGAAATGCTGTTATTCAGGTAAATGCTGAAATATCTTTAAAATAAAAGTCTCACTATAATGGGGAAACGTTTTAGTCAAAAGTAAATAAATAAATAACTAAATAAATACAATGGAAGAGTGATTTTCAAAAAGCTCCATCAAATTTATCTCCAATAAATCATGAAGTGACTGTAAGCCATACATGGATGACTGTAGCACATAAAAGCCTGGCTCAAACCAGAGCACATTATGTAAAGCCTCCTTTTATATTTTCATCATTAACAAAATCACACTGTGTTGTAAGTAAAAGATGATTTTGTCTTTTAAAGGGACGATTCAAATGAAATATTGCATTAAAATCTGAGCACCTTTAAGTAAATTATATTGAAATAAGGGCTTAGCTTAATTCAAGGCAAATTTAGTTGTATAGCACAGTTTGTTACGAGGACAATTCCAAGTGATTTACCTGAATTAGACAAAGAAATAGAAGAAAAATGAAAGCAGAATAAAAGTAAAGACATTTGTAAAACAATTAAAACAATCGGACCACAAAAAGGCAGAACAAAAGCAAAAAAAAAAAAAGATCAAGAAATTGAAGCAGGTGGACCACAACCTTAAACTAATATCCCAGTTACCAGTTTAACTTCAACAGTCAAAGGCAGCTCTAAAAAAGAATGGGCTTATAACTAAAGATTCTCAGTCATCCAGGTCATAGTCATTCCAAAAAAAGTTAAAAAAAGATAAAAACAATCAACTGAACTTTGTTTTCCAAGTTTGAAAATGTTTAATTTCCCATCCAGGAAGCTTTTTCAATTCAAAATATCTGGATTAGCTTTGAATTTCAAGCCCAGCAAATGCTAATCCAGACATTTTGAATTGAAAAAGCTTCCTGGATGGGAAGCGAACCGTCTTCAAACTTGGAAAACAAAGTCCAGTGTTTTTTTTGTTGTTTTTTTTAAACTATTGTATCCCCTGTTATTACTTAGGTTAAAAACAAATCATAATTTAAAATAGATCTTTGGAGGATTCCTTTCTAAATTCTGAGAAAACTAGAATTACATTTATCTGTGAGAAACACACTGTGTCTGAGAAGTAACGTCTAAATCTCCCTAAAGCTTCATCACTCATCAAAATCCATCAGACTGCAGCTTCGTATCACCGTACTCACCATACTTGGATGTTTCATCAAAACATGCTGCCTTCTCAACAAAAAAGGACACATTTGAAAAATTATCTAAAGCAAAGTGTTATTTCTGTTAACAGTCTCTTACTCTTAAAGCATTGTGGAATACATTTTTTATATCAAACTTCCTTGCTTAACTCACCAAAATTTATTTTACATCTGTAGATCACTATTTCTGATTCTAAGATGGCAAAATACAGTTTTTGCAATAGTTTCAGTGATGATTGCCTTTTCATCCACAATGATTTAAATGTGTGTTAGGCCCATCAGAGCATGGAGAGTTTCAATGTGTTCAATGAGAACTCATTGGACTAAAAATATCTCTCTGACACACACATCAGGCCCAGAGTGAGGAAGAGGAGCTGTTATCTGGGTCAACAGCAAAGTGACACGGGACTCATTTAATCACTGAGGGTAGATGAAATGTGTTCAATCAGCGGGGCATTGCATAACTCCAGCCAGCTTTTTAATTATGCATAGGTATGTTATGCAACAGACACCTGCCAAAACATGCATGCTATTGTTTAAAACGGCACAACATGTGTTTGCCTGCAAAAGTTCAAAGATGGGACAGCTGTTCTGACAGGCATGATTAAACTGAACTCTAATGCAAGTTCATCAAATTCATTTATCTACATCATGTGGTGATAAAAATATATATTCTTAATTGATGACTACATCAAATTTCTATTTAATAGAACCTTCTAAACAATGTTGTGTCTTACAGGATTGAGAACAGACCTCAGGTCTTTAGTTGAAGTTTTTTTAAAACACCGACCTGATCAGGGATATTGATTCATCTACAAAAAAACATAAATTTATTAAAACTTGAATTACTCGGCAAAATCATCAAAAACACAACAAAATAAAATAAATTATTTAGGTGGTTTTATGTCTAAAAAGTTAACAGATTATTATTCTGTTTTTTTTTTGAATAAAATGTATGAATTAATTGAGAAATAATTGTAAACAGAGGAAATAAATCACAAATAAAAATATGTAAGCTTTATAAGATTTTGATAGTTGTGGCAGCAAGTGAAAAAAAGTTAAATAAGTCTATTAGAATTACTTTTTATCTTAATAGACAGCAATGTAAATAATAAAGATAAGTATCTTAATATAACTTGCCTGTTGGATTCCTAGATAAATTATTTCTCAAAAATATGTTTTACTACATGGTTCTTTTCTGTGTATGGGTTGTTCTGTCATACCCGAAGTGATCAGTAGAGGGGGCTACTATTCCAGAGTAAAACACAACTCTGATCATACTTTTAAAGAGAAATTATATTTCACACCTTATTGCATTTATAGTTTCTCAGAGGGAGCACAGGATCCCTTAAAGATGGACTTCTAAGTGTGCAGAACTTGGAAGCAGATCCCAAAACAACTTCCAAACTCACATTGGGATTGTTGTGCACTTTCATACTTGCTTCCACCCTACATTAATCTTAGATGTAAACGCAGAACTAATTAACAGATTATATGTGTGTAGGCGGATGGTTTGACTCTATAATCCTTAAACAAAACTCCGAGCCTTGCTAAAGAGCTCTAACACCTTCCCTCCATATTATCATATTATTACAGCTGCAAACCATGATGGATTTTTATTCAGATTTTCTATAAAAAAGATGATAATAAAGTTGTGTTTGACTATTTACAAAAGATATATGTGCTTTTTAAAAACAACAATTAAAGTTGTTAGAATGTTGCAGCATCATGCTGTGGGGATCCTCTTCTGCTTCGGCAAGTCAGGGATTATGGGAAAATCTATTAAGTAAAAACAAAAAAGCCAAATCCTGAAAAAACAAAACAGAAAAAAAACTGTTATAGGCTGGAAAAAACTGGATACTAGGACAGAGTTTCCCTTTCCAGCAGGACAACATAAACATACAGCCTGAGCTATTGATGGACAGATTTATTCATGTATGCCTGTTCCACCTACCTGCAGGAGGGCAGCAGCTCTCAAGGACTAGAGCTGGAGACCATGTTCATTAGTTAGAACGGCTGAGTAAAACCCAATCTGTGTAAATTTTAGCTGTTTTTCCAGCAAAGAATGGGTAACATTTTTATTCTTTGAATGTGTAAATCTGTTTGCGACATTTCCAACATGTTTATCTTTTTAATCAGATGACATTTAGGGTGTCTGACAGTATTTTCAGGGGTTTTACAGCCTCTGTTTTTTACTCTCTGTCTCCATCCATCTGGGTTCAGTGACGTTATTCTCTGGACCTGCAGTTGTCTTACCTGCTTGGTGGAGGTCTGAGGACTGCATATAAAAATTTCAAACCAGGAAACATGAACCAGTATATAGTCAAAATAATAAATCTGATTTATATGACAATAATTATTATTTGCATTATAGAAATAGTTTAGGAGTTGAGATATTTTTTCACCAACTGCAGTCTGTATTTTTCACATCACCTTCATTGTGGATTAAAGTAGGTCTGCAACTAACAATTATTTTGCAAATCGATTAATCTGACGATTATTTTTTAGCTTAATGGCTTAATAATCGGATAGCCAAGGAAAAGATTTTTTACTTAAACGAGGTGAAACTAAAACTTTTCCACTTGAGGAGATCTGCAATGACAGAAGAAAATGTTTTTGTTATCTTAAATATAAAATGTTAATATCTTTTAACAATTTTGATATAATTACAGCTCTACGTGGGTTGTTCTGTCAGCTAAAGGCCTGTTTTACAGTCTCTGCACTCCAGTTAATGATTAATCTATTACTAAATTAGTTGATGATTATTTCAATATTCAATTAATCACGATTAATCCGATTAATTGTTTCAGCCCTAAATTAAAGTTTCAAATATTTGTATTTTTTTTAATGAAGTGCTGAGTCATACAAATTGTTTTTCAAGGCAGTTCACTGAGCAAAACGATCCAAGTGATAACCATTTTGCAAAGGTCTCAGTTCCCACACTGAAAGTTATGCACAGAATGGCTCAAGTGAATTCCTGCAAACAAAGAAACAGACAACAGGAATGAAGACGAAGGGGAAGATGGAGTATAATGAAGCACACATACCTGCCTTTCATCACCTGACTTCTTTCTGCTGTCTCTTTTGGCAGCTACGGTGACAGGGTGGAGCACTTCAGGGTTCTGGAGGGGGGTGGTCAGTACTACATCTGGGATAAGGCCTTCTGCTCCCTGAACCGCCTGGTGGAATTCTACAGAGCGCACAGCATTGCTGTGGAGAAAGTGGTCCGCCTCAGGGATTTCCCATCATCCCCTAACCAACACTCCCATCCTGGACGGAACCCATACCCTAACCCGTATAAAAGCAGCTCCATAGAGTCGATCCCCTCAGCCCACCTCCACTCTAACCCCCCTCTGAGAGAGCGACAGGCCTCTGCACATTCACTGAAACCTGTTTTAGAGGTATGACACATAATAAGATGTCATTTCGCCTCAGAATCAGCTGAAAATTGCACACCTGTGTGTCTGACGCCATGGTTTGTCTTTCAGCAGAGGCCTCGGGTGGCCCGTGCTCTGTGTGACTACACCCCCTCTCAGACTACCCACCTCCACTTCCAGCGCAATGAAATCATCGACCTCCTAGACTGTTCAAGCACCCTAAGCTGGAGGGGGCGCTGTCGGGGCCGTGTTGGCATCTTTCCACCAGAGTTTGTCCAGCCACTTCACCATTAACTACAGATGCTCAGTACATTGACTAAGTTTTTGAGGCTTCTCAGCCAGGACCAGAGGCTGTTCTTGCATGAAGGGCACCCAGGGCAGCCCTTTCCCCTATTAATCAAAACGCAGAAAATCATTAAAACTGTAGGGCAAGAAGAAATGGGTTGCATTTCAAATAGTCTCCCTTTTGACAGCAGCATGTAAATAACAACTTGTCCGAAAGACCTGGTGTTAATGTGCCTCCCTTTCCTGATGCAGCCCTGGGTCGCTGCCCATATGGCTCGGATGAAAAACCGCACTGGTGTAATTGTATGCAGCTGTCAGATGTTACCCCTGCATTTCTGCCTTTTCTCTGGGTGTAATTGAATATTTTGAAATTGATATGTAAACAGTGATCCAATATATTCAACACTTATTGATCCCCTGGTGAAGATGTGTAAATAGCTTAATGATGGACATTTTCAGAAAACGTTGTTTTACGTCTAGTAAACAACAAGGTGCCAATTATTACAGCAGTTTGTCTTGTCCACCGTTTTATAAGGTTGTCATTGAGTATTCTCTTGTTTATTTTATGATGTTAATCACAAGAATCCCTGCAATAAATACAAATATATCTCTCAGCACTTTGAGACAGTTGTACAACAGAAGTTGGACTTATTCTGTTTTTTTTTCTTCTGTGTTGTTTCTAAGAAAATAAGAAAAAAAGTGTCGGTTTTTGTCCATATTC
Organism: Cyprinodon tularosa; assembly: GCF_016077235.1. Lineage (NCBI taxonomy): Eukaryota > Metazoa > Chordata > Actinopteri > Cyprinodontiformes > Cyprinodontidae > Cyprinodon > Cyprinodon tularosa. Next base: position 465,096 of record NW_024038778.1, on the reverse strand, counting down.
CCCTGGATGGTTTAAGTCAACATTTCCAAAAGTCCAGGTTGTAGGAAAGTCTCCCAAACCCAGAACACCAAAACGGAGAGGGAGGAACTCCACACCAAACCCAACCTAAAGTCAAAATCCAACATGGCTGCTGTGTCCTTGTTATAGCTGCAGTCATAAATAATTACATGCAAATTAGTTTTTTTTTTTTTATCTTGCACCCAGTTGCAAACACATGGACAACCTCTACTTGTAAACAGATTCCCTTATTGTTTGAAAGCTAAAATGTAGAGACATGCAATTAAAATTACTCATACTACCGGAAAATGTGAATGAATCTTAATTTTACCGACTTCTTTCTTCTCACAGGTAATGCTTTAGAGTAGTCTGCTGTTAATCTGTCTGATAATCCACTAAATTATTGTTGAGCCTATTTCTTTTCTTCTGCTGGGTTCCATGTTTGCAGGCTGCCGCCCTTTTGTTGACATAAAATACCAAATTCCGCTGTTTTGGCAAGCCTGGGAATTCCCATCTGATTGAATCAGGAAACAGGAAACAAAGACACCGCACCCAGATTTTTCCACATCATACCTTTAGGATTGAAAGTGACATTTGACTAAGAAATTGTTGATGGAGAGGGTTGAATGTTGACAGGTATTGTTCCTTCCATTCCAGGTAAAAAATGAGAATGATTTTGATTAATTTTACAGTCTATTTTTAACTTACTGGCCCTTTAAAGACGCACTCATCACTGAAGATAAACTGTGGAGATACCAGTGGAAATGTACAAAAAGATTATTTGCATTCATAAAGGAGAAGGGTATGGATCAGTTTAAAAAAAAAAATTTTTGTTTGAATAAATGTAGATTTTTAAAACTTTTTGTTCCAGAGTTTCCACTATTTTGCTATCATAAAATGATCTTTCCAGAGATATTTGTCTGTATTTCCTGGAAGAGAGAAACTGAATATTGGATTAAACTTTAAACTGAATTTAATTTGTAATGCTAACTATAATTAGCCTGGTTTCTGAAGCCAACAATCATCTAATCTAACCGAATTTTCCAAGTTATAAATTGAACCCAGTTATGGTGTATTTTAAGCTGTATTTTCAAATCAAGATACTTCAGAAGTAAATGAAGAGCACCAGTAGCCTACTTTAGCTTTTTTCTTGAAAAGTTTCCAGATATTCTCCTTTGTAGTTCTCTTTGAAATAACTATATCTTTGAAGTAAATGAAATATGCTTCAAGTATTGTGTTTGCTCTAGATTGCAGTTTATTTTATGATGAAATAACTTGTAAACGGCTCAGACTAAAAGGCAAGTAACGTCGTTTGTTCCTGTAACACAGACTGAAAATCAAAGCTCTCTATGATGAAGTGAGGCGTGAAACGGAAAAATGTTAAATGTTTATTTAGCATGTTGTTTTATAAGACCCATTTCCAGTTTCTTAGCTAAGACATTACATTGGTATCATTCTCAGAGCTTTCAGAAACCACTTTGAGTTTTGTTGTTTTTATTTACTTTAGATTATTAATCTGTACCATTTGATAATTCCTCAACAAGAAATATAGTGATCTAACCTTCTAACCTAATTATAACAATGATATTTAACTCACTGATCATCAGATGTTGATTTAATATACATTTGCACCTTTAATGGAAACCTTAAAATACATTGAAATATAAAGAGTTTATGGAAAAAACTTTCATTTTTTTATCATCTCATCTTTGATGTGCAATCCTGCAGCATTACCAGCTGCAAACTGATCCGTTAAATTTAGATTTTATCCTTCCGAAAGATTCCTCTACATGAATTGATTGTATTTATTGCTTGTTTCGCAAACATATTTTTTAGTTCATTGGAAATATAATAGAAATAAAATAATAGAAATTTTGTGTAAAATATCTGTTTCACAGAACATCTTAAAAAGTTGAACACATGTGACATTAAAACAATATTTGATTTTATTTCAAAAGTCATTGTTAAAGGAATATATACTCTATTGTAAATCAGTGTGAATATTCAAAAATTAACAATGTTTATAAAAAAAAAAATACCTGAAGTCACAAATGGTTTACAGACAAAAGGATGATGACTTACCAGAAAAACTAAAGAATTTTTGATTTTTCAAATCAATCATAAAAGTGACTTACGGTAAAAGGCCTAGAACAGATGTATAAAAAGGGTTAAACCTAAATTTAACAAATATTTGGGACAAAAAATAAAAGCAGCTTGTAAAATTTTTCTAGTACCCGTATTTTCACGACTATAAGGCGCACTTAAACGTCTTTTTTTCCCCTCAAAATGTGCGGTGCGCCCTATGGTGCGGTGCGCCCTATGTGTGTTGTAACTGCGACTTTTGAGACCACCTCATTGAGGAGATGATGAAAGAGTGGCTGAATGTAAGGAGACCAGGTGTTTTTTTTCCACTCATCACCATCGCTGTTAATATGTAACTCCATGCGTGCCCATCTCACAGCTGATGTGAAAAACATGGGGAAACAAATTAACCCTGTGCTCGCTGTTCAACCGCTCGACATCGGTGTGAACCGGACCCAGCAGGTGCAGCAGAAGCAGCGAGTTTACATGCAAAGTTAATGGTTGACGCGCGTATAGGTGCAGCAAAAGGTCCCGCAGCGCGTTTTGAGCAGCAGGTGCAGTGCGTCGGGAGCGTTTAAGCATCTGACGCCAACGCGCTGCTGCTGCTCGAGATGGAAAAATTTTTGCTCCATCTCGAGCATCTGGACGCGCCGCATCAACCAATCAGAGAAGCTGATCTGGGAGCTGACAGCGAGACAGACAGCGCTCTGATGACATATGATATTAAATGAAAAAGGCTGGATGGATGAGGAGATGATGAAAGCTTGGCTGAGGCAGGTGTATGTGAGGAGACCAGGTGCTTTTTTCCACGCATCACCATCGCTGCGTGCCCATCTCACAGCCGATGTGAAAAAAAAGGTGAATCAAATGAACGCTGTGCTCGCCGTTATCCCGGGGTCTGACAAAGGAACTTCAACCGCTCGACATCGCTGTGAAGCGGCCATTCAGAGTAAGGCTGCGAGCGGCGTGGGAGCGATGGATGACCGACGGAGACCACAGTTTCAGGATAAGTGGAAGGCAGCGCCGGGCAAGTTAGGCCACAGTTTGCGGATGGATTGTAGATGCTTGGACTAACGTGTCTGCTGGCTCTGTTGTTCAAGCTTTTGCAAAAGCCGGCATTATTTCTGAGGAGCTGCGCTGCACGGAAAGTGACTGACAGCGAAGAAGGGGAAACTGGCATGTCTGATTTAGTGCAGCTGTTTAATTCAGAAACAGAGGATGATGACTTTGATGGGTTTGATTAATACTTTGTAATAAATACATGAATAAAGCACAGTCATACTCAGTTTTGCTCCCGCTCTATTTTTCTACCTGAAAACTTAATTCAACAGCAGCCTCTGGGCGGGTCTCCTCCTCTTCACCGCGGTGGCTGGCAGGTGTTTTTTCATCTAAATAATCTAAATCTTGCAGCTATATTTGCTGTGATCAGTGGGAATAAAGTAGTTTTAATATGTTTTTAAGTGAGAAAGTCCACCTGAAAACTTAATAATTGCAGTCAGTTCATCCAGATTATCTATTTCTGTCGGAGGCGCTCAGACCCCCACATACCAGCGGTGCACCGACAGTAGGAATCCCTTCATCAGCAGCCTCTAGGCTGGGCAGCCTCCGGGTTCACGCGGTGGCTGGCAGGTGTTTTTCATCTAAATAATTTAAACTGCAGGCACCAGGATACCGGTAATAAAAGCGAACATATTCCGTCGGCAGGTTTCAGGATTTTAAGTTAATTTAGGAGTGATCACAGTGCTGTGTCATCTGCGATGTGTCTGTCTCACGGCCAGCACCCAGGTTTGATTAATACTTTGTAATAAATACATGAATAAAGCACAGTCATACTCGGTTTTGCCCCCGCTGTATTTTTAAATACGCAGTAGAGGTATTTAAAGGTAGTAGAGGACATGTACCTGTATATAAAAAACGCGCCCTATAGTCGGGTGCGCCTTATGTGTGTGTTAAAGCTGCAGTCTGTAACATTGAGGAGAGAGCAGACTTCAACTGAAAATTTGAAGAAAAACAGGTTTCACGCCACCCCCCCACCCTCTCTGCTTCACTCAAGCTCCACCCCTCTCACAGCATCTGCGCGGCTACCGCATGCCACCAGAAAAGGGGGGGGGGGGGATTCAGCGTGTGTGAGCTGTGATTGACACTCCATCAGACGCTCCTCTGGCTGTGATTGGTTGTTTTGACTCGTCCCGAATTATTCTTTCCAGATTGAAATACAGGCAGTAGGCGGTACCAAGTGAAGCAGTTTTTTTCACAGGTTACATATCACATGTACTGCTGTCTGGGCATAGGGACAGTTTTAGCCAATATGACAAAAAAGTGATTTTTAAAAACGTACAGACTTCAGCTTTAAATACAGAAATGGGACACATAACTGAGAGTGCGCCTTTTAGTACGGTGCGCCTTATGGACGTGAAAATACGGTAAATGTTTTCATTCAAAAGGCAAAATTTCTGTATTTTTCTCCACTCAATTTTTTCTGTAAAGACAATTTTTAGGCTATAAATTCAAAAGTACTGGTAAGAGCCTTTGCATATTAAAACTGCTACAGCTGCAGAATGTGATGATGACAATTCATGGATGAATGGTTCAAAAAACATGATGGAAATAAAGTCTGGTAAAGCTTTCCCGGAGAGTGAAGGAGATATGAATATCTTTTCCAATCATCTTTATCAAATCTTTCATTTTTACTTCATGTTTTTACTTTTTCTGGATGTATGTTTGTGTTTTTGCTTTTCGTGTTTCATATTAAATAAGGATCTTATTTTTACAATTATAAATACTAAAATAATAATAATAAATCATAACCGTATGAAATGATTCTGGGCGCAAATAAGCATTGAATTCAAAGTAAATTATCCAATGAAATAAAACTATCGTATTGTGAACAAATCCTATAACTTTTTGTTTTTGCTTTGCAAAAGTGACCCAGTTTGTCCTTTTATCTTGTAAAGTCAGATCAAGTAGTTATCTTTTTCCACAGGCCTCTGCTGGATTTATTTAATGCTTGTTAGATACATAACTTTCAAAAACAGTTCATTAGATGCAGACAGCCTTTATCTTCCACTTGTCTTCTTATTGTTGCACTTAAATAATCTTCTTTGGAAGTTAGAGACAAGTATAGAACTGGAAACTTAGGAAATTGAAGGGAACAGGGGATCATGACCTCTGAAGCTTTATAGAAAAAGTCTGGTTGGCTCCAAGCACACAATAAAGGGACTGAGTTGGTTTAATTTTTAACACTGTGCTGTAGCAGCCTGGCATCTAACAACTGAAATCCTAAACAAAACAAAAAAAATATTGTAAATAACCTCATCCAGCTTTCTTTAATTTGCAGCAAGTGTTCTGCTGGAGCTATAGAGTGGTGCGGCATTAAAACCCCAATTCAGGCAAAGTAAGCATACAGGAAAATATTAATGCTGATCAAGAGGAGAGCGTTGCCACAACAGAACCTGGACCAGAACACGCTCTCACGGATGGTGGGAACTCTGGCAGTGGGAGCCTGTTCTGAGCACCGAATAGCTGAGATGCACAAGGCCGCCCCCTGTCCACACATCCCCCGATGGCTCTGCTCAGATCCCCTTCCTCCTGCTTCATCATCATCACACACAGGAGATCCACAGAGTTACACATCTGATCATTCCACTGTGGAAAAGGATGGCTGAAATAGTCTCAGAATATTACCATGTGTGTTACGGTGGTGGACGGCTGAAACTTTCTGGAGGGGAATCTCTCCTTCTGGCTCCTCAGTTATTGTCCACCAGGTCAGGTTACGCACCTGGGAAAGCAGAAAAACACAGAGGCAAAAGGTTTGAAATAATGGGGTCTAATCCACAGACAGACATCTGACACATCTAGATAAAAATTAAGGGAAAAAGAGTATTTTAATTTCAATTGAACTTTTAGTAGTCTTCAGAAAAAGACATTAACATTTTGGTTTGATTTCATGTCTGTATTGGCTGTACTCTCCCATAAAAAACAAACAATTGAACCAACTGAAATGTTCCTGAAACATACCTTGGAGGCTCATTTCTACACTAGACTTTTCCTTTCCTTAGTCATGTGAAAGAAAGTTGATAGAGGACCTAACTGAAGTCTGAGTTTAACCTCACTGCGTGACCTGTGTGGGTTCATGGAGGTAAGTTTCCATGGAAAACCAAAAAGATAAACTTGTCCTTTGACCATCATCAGTACAGGTTTATTTCTTCTTCATTTTTTAGTTCAACCTTTGAACAACTTCTGAATATTTTTTTTTCTTTTCTGTTTTTACTTTAAAATCAATCAAATCCTACCACTTTGTGTTTTATTTTGCCTACAGGGAGACAATTTTTCCTGTTTTCTTGTTATTGTTTCTGTCAAGTCTTTCCTAGACTTATTTACTGTTAGATACATGACTTACATCAGCAGTTCATTAGCTGTAGACAGCTTTTGTCTTCCACTTTTCTAATTTTTATGCACACATGATATTATTTGTAAGTTAGAGACAAAGACAAAACCAGAACCTTAAGGAAAACTTTTAGAAATCAAAGGGAAGATGCTATCACAAAGCAAAAGATTTGAATCGATTTGATCTGAAACATGCAGGATTGAGTATTGAGCATTTTAGCATCAGGTGTCTGTTGATGAATGAGGAGATGAAAATGTACTTCGTCTTCATTGGGGGGGGTTGCAATGATTTATTAAAATATATGCTAAACCCAAACAACCTTTTATTTTGGTGGTGAGTCCACTCCTCATATAGGTAGTTTATAAATAAAAAATTGCAGAGCGAGGAACAAAGAAGTCAGTGGGTTACAGTACGACTTTCTGTTTTATGCCTGCATTTAAAATTTCCCAATTTTCTCTCATTTGTTGTTTAGTGATTAGATATATGTTGTCCCTAGTTTGTAGTCAACTTAATCAAATCCTTTGTTTGACCGCACATTCATGACTGATGGCTTGGTTTTGGTAAATAAAACTAAAGTAGTGGGCCATATTCACAGTTGCCTCACAAGAAGAGGAACCTACAACAAAACTTAATAAAGGCTTATTTATTGATTAATATATATTTTTCAGCTTTTTTATTGTCATTACACTGTCACAAGTATAGAGCAACAAAATTAATTCTCTGAATTTAACTCATCCCCTTGGGAGCAGTGGGCTGCCATTGTGCGGCGCCCGGGGAGTAGTGTGGGGGTTTAGGGTCTTGCTCAGGGACCCAGAGTGGCAGTCTGTGGGAGTGTGATGTATGCTTCCCTCTTCAATAATTGCTCTTGCTTTAAAACTATGTAAAACCTAAAACAACATGACTAGTTAGTTGTTCCTTAGGGGTTATTCTGGCCTTCTTTCTTGTGGATAGCATTGTGTTTGAAAGAGGCAACTTTAACCCTGTTATACTTTAATCCTCTATCTTTTTAACTCAATGGAAATTATAAGATGCATGTATACCATCTCTCTTAAATAGAGGCTGAAATTAAGTCCTTTGTCTAGAGCTGCTTCCTCATGCTCCGTTAGCTTTTATAGGACAATTTTCTAATCATCTGCTCTCAATGACACAGGCAGCAGATTTGGTACATGATTGGCTCTTTCTGCTGTTGTCTATGGAACCTACTTACTGTTAATCTTTGGTCTTCTTATCTTTGGGCAACTTGTCTTATAAAAAAAAGCAAAAAAGAAATCAAGTCTGGCCAAGTCTGCAGTATATGCTGGAAACTTTTGGAACATTTCTGTGAGAAGGTGAAACTATGCTTCAAACTGACCCACCATAGCCTCTAAGTGTGTTAGAGTTTGATGCCTCAATAATGGATCTGTTGGGCTCTAAGATCCTCTTGGAAGAGACGTCTTTCTAAATATTTTTTTATTTCCTTGTTCATTTCATTTAATTCAGTGGGTTTTCTCGTCTTTCAGATTCCAGGCCCAAAAGACCCCCAAATACAAGCAGGTATAGAAAGGCCCGTTGCAGCAAGGCAAGCAAACCAAGTAATTGCCTAGGGCCCCTAAGCTGGCCAGGGGGCCCCCAAACAAAGGCTGACCTGCTTTGACCTCAAAGCCCTGTGTTCATGCAATTGTGCACTGCTTGTACGTGTTCGACACACAAGACAATCTATGCAGTGCAGAGAGCATGGAGCCCCGTTTTTGCTTGCCATACCAAATTAAATATAGTCGTCATAGTCATTTTATTTAGCTTGGGCGCTTACAGCATCTCAGCCTGCTGGACACTGGATGTGCCAGCCGGTTTTATTGATTAAAGTATATATACATATATAATACATGTATTCAATAGGAGAGTTTTATATTTCCTCTAGCAAACTGCTCCTATTGATTGTATGAAACCTTGTAATATCCCGAGCTAGAATAACGCTTTGAATCCTCATAAAATCTTTTTGAACTAAATAAAATTTCCTCTCAAAGTGAGTCAATTAGTACATTGATAATTGGTGTAATTTGATTTTTCTAAACTTTTTTTCTAATGGATAAACTTTTCTGTGTGTTGTATTTTAGAGCTGCTATAATCTGCTGTCATTTTGGACAGAACAATTGTATTACATGATGAATTATTAAAATAAACATGACCGCCCTTCATATGCATATTTGAGAGTATTTATACACATGTTAGTAGGGAACCAGATCATACATTTAAGATCCAGTCCTGGACAGTCTATGTTAGTCCTTCTGAATATTTCAGATTTTCATGGCTTTAAATTTAAAACCATTGAGGGTGTTTAACTTTTTTTTTCTCTATGCAATTATTGCATTTTCATTTCAAGCAAAACAAAAAGACACCATTAAACCGTTGCAATAACCCATTCAGTGATTAACTAAGAGTAAAAGGGAAATTATAGTGGAGTGGTTAAAGTGTGGACAGTCATGTGGTTTGAATGTCTGTGGAGATTACAGATACTAAATGAGAGTTCATCGTTTCTGCTAAGCTTATAGTGTTACAGTTTGAGTATCTGCAACTGTAAAGCAGTTTGGGCACATAACTAAATGTTGTGTTGGGAACTTTGTGTGCTGAAACAATATTTGGCAGAGCTTTGGCTAAATATGTTAAAACATGCTAAAACAGGGCGTTGCTTCAAGGTGATGTTTGCCTTTTGGGTTCATTCACAGGCTGCTTGACACATAGGATTTGTTGTTACAATGAAACTTCAAACATTTAACAAATACTTCCCTGGAGGATCTGTTGCTCTTTATTACATGCATGAGTGCCAACCTGTTCGTGGCTAGGCGGCGGTGTGAGAAGTGACACAACTGCTACCACGATAGCAGTGAGTCCGCAGAGCAGAATGGCGAAGTGGAGGTAGTGAACGCCGCGCAACACCATGGGAGCTGAGTCCACAACACCACATCTGGGAGGAGGGAAGGCGAACTCCAACACCATCCTGCACACACCTACCACCAAACCAACCATCAAGCCCCAGAATGCGCCCTGCAAACACATAAAAACAGGCTAATCAGTTCCCCAGCCATGCAGTCATAACACCAAACTATTATGACAACATTAAAGCCTCAAAATGTAATGTATGTAGTGGGATTGTTTTTTTGTCAGACGAAGCAAAACCAGCAAATTTAAAAGAAAAGGAAAGGTTTTGCATGCATGTGTGTAGCCCCTTTTACTTTGATACCGCAAAACAAAATCTAGTCCAACCATTTGCTTTCAGACGTCATCTTTTTAATTTGCAAATACACTTCAGCTGTGTTAGATATAACCATAGTATCAGTCCAACTGCACTTTTAAAGCCTCAGAGACTTCTTTGAGAATATTAGTCAATAGACCAAAATAAAAAAAAGATTAAAGAAAAGAAACAGTAAAGACAATGCCAGTAGAAAGTTATTGAGATGTTATCAAGCAGATATAGGTCACAAAACAGTGTTCCTAACTTTGACCATCTCACAGAGCTCTGTTAAGTCCCTATGCTTAAAACAGAAGGAGAGAGGTACAACTGCAAACCAACAGAAAACTCTTTCCATGCAAACCTGCAAGTTAACTAAGAAAATAAGAGGCCAATGTTTAAGGTAGAATGGAGGATGTTCTTTTTCCGGGTAGATCATCTAAATAAGTGGTCCATGTAATTATCAAGCATCCTGCTGATATGTTTAGGTAAGGCCATCCTACGTCCTCATCCCCATTTTCACTTACGACTGGTGAGTTTAACATAGCAGAAAAAATGCAAATCTTTTGCAAAGTAAGCTTGTATGATTGATTCAAACATCAAATTTTAAGCAGAGCGTGCACAAGGAGAAATGGGCATGTGCATGCTTTCACACGTATTTAATAGGCATCCCCTTTCGGGAGCGGGTACAGGGTTGTGCATGGACATTATTTCATTTTTAAGTGGAGAGGGCGGGTCTTTTTAAAAGCTCATGAAAATCCTCCACTATACATTTAAGCGTGCAGAAGCTGCAGTGATCTGCAGCAGAGGTAAGAAACTCTGTTACCAGGCCATATGTCAGGTATGATCTGTTCTTTTTCTGGGTGGATCATCTAAATAAGTGGTCTTTGTAATTATCAAGCATCCTGCTGATATGTTTATATAAGGCCGTCCTACATGCTTGTCCCCATTTTCACTTACAAGTGGTGAGTTTGACACAGCAGAAAAGCAGAGCGTGCACGAGAAGAAATGGGCACGTGCATGCTCTCACACGTGTTTAATATGTATTCCCTCTTGGGAGCAGGTACAGGGTTATGCATGTGCATTATTTTATTTTTAAGTGGAGAGGGTGGGTCTTTTTAAAAGCTCGCGAAAATCCTCCACTATAGAGTCCTGCACGGGTCGAGTTTTACCAACCCACACCCGCCCGAACCCATTAGGAAGACTACCGAACCCAACCCGTCACCCGCGGATATGTTCAATTCAAATCCGAACCCGACCCATTGATATTTAACTCGCAACTCGACCGGTTAACACATCATGTAATAGGCTATAGTATGCTGCGCTGCAGAACAGCGCCATTAACACTGCAGCAGACGTGTATGCACTGACTGTGGCCTTTTTGGAGGGAGGCCCACACTGCCGGCAGGGCTTTAAACTACAGTACAATAAGGGTGACCCCAGTGCCTGATTAATATAACATTTCTGATGTCCATAACAACACATACGCATAAAAAAAAAAATCACCACCTACCTGCCCGCACTAAAAAAATATCCGCCCGACCCCGCGTACCTGTTTATTTTTATTTATGTATTTTTCACCCGCAAAAGAGCATTTTAGCGGGTGACCCGTCGGGGACCCGCGGGTACCTGAACCAGTGCAGGACTCTACTCCACTCTACATTTAACCTTGCAGAAGCTGCAGTGATCTGCAGCAGAGGTAAGAAACTCTGTTACCAGGTCATATGTCAGGTAGTAGCAGAGTAATCCAGCAAAAGATTTTGATTTATGCAGTATATGTGGCAAAAAAGTATTATTCTGAAATTCATTCTGAACTCACCACGGTGAAGCCTATTCATTCAACTCAGATATGATAGGAGTTGATGTGAAAGTAGTTTAAGCTAAATATGGGACAGGAAAACAAGTTGCTAGAAACTACAAAAGATTAGGATGGCCCAAACACAGCCGTGACAATCAATCAATTCAGAATATATGAGACGGTAATAATTCATTATCAGATCAAATGTACTCAAGCTATTTACTATCTATTATTACTATGTACTATTTGTCTATGCAAAATAATTAGAGAAATACTCCAAAAGACTTCCATTTGTAAATACTCCAATAGACTCTGGAAGGCTGAAAACACTTTTAGATTACAATATTGAAATATTTTGTGTAAATAAAAAGATTTACAATTAAATACAATGAAGTTTGTGGTTTTAATTTTGACAAACTAATAAAAAAAAAAAAAAGTTAAGTGTGTATGATTAGTTTTGTGAGGCTTTTTATTCTGCATAGAAATGCTGAACTTGCTCCTCTTGGAAGGCTTAGAGCGATTCCTGAAACAACATTTGGTTGCGATTGTTTTACTCAAACTTTCCCACTGTGTTAACCTTTCATGTTACGTCTCAGTTACTGTATGAACACAAGTCGGGAACACTAGGCAAGCAGCTATCTATTTCCTTTTATCTCTAACCTTTCAGAAAGAATGCAATCTGTCCAGCTTGTCTTAACTCTCATAATAAAGAAACATGGCCCGTCACACCATCGATCAGACACACACAGTTAACGTGATTGATGTTGTTATAGATGTAAAATTACTGACTGGTATTCTGTGAGGGTGCAGACTGGGTCTTTGTTTTACTGAGGAAGCAGTTATAGGTCCAAGATATCACTTTAATGGTCTTGTTTATAGGTAATGATGATGTGTTGCCAGGTAACATCATCCACTGCTGTGTTTAGACTCTTGAGGTTAAATAATGACCGGATGATTATGTCACAATTTGATAAAGCCAGAGCTTCCTTGTCTGCCTGCATCAGTGTATGTGTGATTACCCTTATAAAGCTGTATTTTCTGTCCAGGTTCACACGTAAACACAATTCTGTTTGGTCAAACAACTTCAGTGTGACATAAACTGTGCAGCAAGGTGTGTCCTTTGACCCCGCGGGTCAACAGTATTTAGCTTTATATAGTAGCCTGCTTAGAGTGTTTCTCACAAAACATTAAACACACACAGGCACAAGCATTACATAACTGTATTACCCTTCTCATATGACTACTTTATAGGTCAAATGACAAGATTTAGTTCTTCTAATAAGTCTAACAAAAATAAAAGGTTTTTTAAACTGTTTAATATCCACCTGGTTTTTTAATAGATAGACTTTTTAAAAATATTTTCTTCTTTAATATCTTACTGATCACTTCTGATGGGGCAGCATGCAATTCAAGCCTATTTGATTAATTATGTCATGTTGGTAATATGTTAATAAAAAACAAACTCTATTAAATAAGAGGAATATTAATGTTAAATGCACATTGGAATGCATCTAAGTGTTTAGGCATTAAAACTAGGTGTCAATCTGCTAATAACAGTCAGCAACCAGCTGTTAACACATTAGTCTAGGCTAAATTTGTGTAGCCTAGTGACCAGGTGACAGGCTGCTAAAACAAATGATGATGCAGGTGTCAGACCAAAGGGATTTCAGATAACAGGGATACTTTCTGATCTGTGTCTGGTAACATAATCTCAGACAGGCTAGTGGTAAACCCAAAGTAATTAAAGACAGTTCCAACCTTTGTTTTTCTGAAACTGGCCATTGTGGTACTGATGTTTAGCAGAGCGTTGAGGGAGAAAATCCTGTTCTTGGTGAAAAACCTTATAAAATCTGAACAGCATGCCAGAGGACAGCAGACACACCCAGAAGCTGCTCTATTAAAAAGTGGATTGCAGCAGACTGGTCTTTACATGCAGATGAACAATGTTTCAACACATTTTCATCCTTGAAAACACAGTCTTAGTTTAGCATTGTTATCACATTTCAGCCACACCGTATAGTCTTTATCTTGCAGTTCTAAACTTTCTCTTACATCTTGGTTATACAATGGGTTTCTTTGGGATTTCCAACTGAGAACAGAGTTCATTCAAGCTGGTTTCTGAACAGGAAAATATAAACAATACACTTCATAAAGTGAGCGAGAATCACAGACAGACTCCCAAGTGTGTGATCACACGTTCAAACAAAGAAAATTGACACCACATAAAGCAGTGAGAGGAACTGCTGTGCAATGCCACAACCTCATAATAATAAAACAGTATTCCAGTGCAACACAAAAGGAAGCAAAAATATCAAATCACATATGAAAATTTTACTTGAGAAAATTAAAAACATCTGCTACTGTTTTATGATTTTATCTAATTTTTTTTTTAGATTTCACTAAACTAAGGGCAGCCTTTCATTCAAATCCGGGTTCCCTGTTTATTAACTGAAGTTCCAAGGAATTCCACATTAAAATTACCAACTTGAAACATTTCTAATATCAACCAAGCAAATATTTTTCACTGAGATGTGTGCACTGGCAATATGTAGTGGGGGAGGTGTTGGCCTAGTGGTTAGAGCAGTGCACTTGTGTCTGGTTCCATCCACACAGCTTGCACTCTTGCTCCCTGAGCAAGACCCTTAACCTGACACTGCTCCCCGGGGCGCCGCACAATGGCAGCCCATTGCTCCTCAAGGAGATGGGTCAAATGCAGAGGTGAAATTCTCTAGTGTGTGATCAACAAAGTTATATTACTTTCACATAAACAATGCCTGGAAATTAGGTATAGGTTAATAATGGACAAAGCATTCTGCATTCATTTTTTAAATGACAAAGGCGCTAAAAGATTGAATGCACACTCTTGTTTTTAATACTTTCCCCACAGAACGATGCATTTGCAATCATACTGCACAGATTTGTAGTGTTTTCTGCATTCCTGTGTGTTTGTTAGTGGCAGCTTCATACTTGCTCATTGGTCCTCTTCCAAAAGATTGCCAGAGTGAAGACAGCTGTGACCGGAGGGGCCAGGTAACTCGTCACTGATTGGATGTAGACGTAGAGCTGGCCACTATTGGCTGATTGCAGGATGGGGATCCACACCACACTCACCATCACCAGGATCACTGTTACAATTCTGGGACAAACAAAAGCAATAATAGCAACTCTTCGATATTCTACAAAGGCGTTTTCTTTTATGAGCAATTACAGCAGGGATGCCAGAATCTAGTCCTCAAAGGCCGACTGGAGATACGTCTCTGCTTTAATAGATCTGAATCAAATAATTAACTCTGGAGGAATTGACTTCAGCTAAGGAGGTAATAAAGCCATTTGATTCAGGTTTGTTAAAATTGTAGGAAGTCGGCTCTCATGAACTTTAGTTTGACATCCATGAGTTACAATTTATTGCATAGTAAGATAGCGACCCGGTCACCTGAGGTGTACCGGGGATGTAGCTTACCTGCCGACCAACAGCAGCTCCCTCTCAGAGGCTCTTGGCCGGTGTTTTTTCCAGATGTCCATTGTAAAGAGTGTGGAGCTGCTGTTGAAGATGGAGGTCAGTGAAGACATCAAAGCTGCCATCATCACAGCTATCATGAGCCCCCTCAAGCCTGTTGTTCAATAATCACACATGCATAGAATCAAAGCTTAGCAATGTGATTAAAATATTAAGAAACAATAGACAAGTGAAAAAAAAATTCACCACTTGGCATCAGCTCAATGACCAGTTTGGGGAAGGCAATGTTGGAACATCCAACCTCAGCTCCACACACCCGCACACACTCCTCTGGATCCACACATCCGACAGTGTCTGGAGAATGAACAAACAGTTGAGTGTCTTCAAACAGGGAGTAGAAGACAAGAAAAAATATTTTTACACCTAGCAGAAAGCTCTCAGAGGTGTACTAAATGCCAAAAGCATTTGTTGTACCTCGTATGTTGTGTAATGGGAACTTTATGACTTCAGTTTCTTGTGCTGACATTTAGTTTGTCTTAAGATTGGTATGTAGACGATCAAAGGAATTTTACTTCATTGCAATAAAGCCCAGCAATTAAAATAACCAAATTCTTGTAGAGGTAGATGCTTTAAGTGATATTAGTGTTATTTTTTCTTGTATCAGGACTGGCACCCAAACAATGCCACATGTAAACTTAAAAACAACACCCGCAATGTTTGGATTTTCCTTCATATAAGAGAAACCCTGCTTTATCCAATTTAGTTCTAATACTATAATCTAAACTATACTTGAAAAATCTTTGCACAATGATTTTGCTTTGTGCATCCCGTTGTGCGCAGTCTTTTGAGCTGAGTAACAATAATTGGGAGCTTATCCGGGACATGGATTAGGATCAAAACATCTTCCAAGACTAACTTCAACAATACAGACACAATGAAGTGGGGATTTGTGTATACTGAGGCATTAAGGCAGACATGGGCAAACTACGGCCCCCGGGCCGTATACGGCCCGGCCCGTTAGGCTTTTTAATCCGGCCCACCGAACTTGTCCAAATTACCCTATTTTCACGACTGTAAGGCGCACATAAACGTCTTTTTTTGTTTTGTTTTTTTCTCAAAATGTGCGGTGCGCCCTATGTGTGTTGTAACTGCGACTTTTGAGACCACCATGCACCATGCAGAACTCCTCATCTCCTCATTGAGGAGATGATGAAAGCGTGGCTGAGGGAGGTGAATGTAAGGAGACCAGGTGTTTTTTTCCACTCATCATCATCTCTGGTAATCTGTAACTCCATGCGTGCCCATCTCACAGCTGATGTGAAAAACATGGTGAAACAAATGAATGCTGTGCTCGCTGTTATTCAACCGCTTGACATCGGTGTGAACCGGACGCAGCAGGCGCAGCAGAAGCAGCGAGTTTACATGCAAAGTCAATGGTTGACGCGCGTCAAGGCGCAGCAAAAGGTCCCGCAGCGTGTTTTGAGCAGCAGGCGCAGCGCGTCGGGAGCGTTTATCTGACGCGCCGGAAACGCGCTGCTGCTGCTCGAGATGGAAAAATTAAAGTTTTGCTGCTGGACGCGCCGCATCAGCCAATCAGAGAAGCTGATCTGGGAGCTGACAGCGAGACAGACACAGCGCTCTGATGACAAATGATATTAACACAAATGAAAAAGGCTGGATGGATGAGGAGATGATGAAAGCGTGGCTGAGGCAGGTGTATGTGAGGAGACCAGGTGGTTTTTTCCACGCATCACCATCGCTGTTAATCTGTGACTGAATGAACGCTGTGCTCGCCCTTATCCCGGGCGGTCTGACAAAGAAACTTCAACCGCTCGACATCTGTGTGAACCGGCCGTTCAAAGTAATGCTGTGAGCGGCGTGGGAGCGATGGATGACCGACGGAGACCACAGTTTCACGAAAAGTGGAATGCAGCGCCGGGCAAGTTACGCAACCGTTTGCGGATGGATTGTAGATGCTTGGACTAACGTGTCTGCTGGCTCTGTTGTTCAAGCTTTCGCAAAAGCCGGCATTATTTCTGAGGAGCCGCCCGGCACGGAAAGTGACTCTGACAGCGAAGAAGGGGAAATTGGCATGTCTGATTTAGTGCAGCTGTTTAATTCAGAAACAGAGGATGAGGACTTTGATGGGTTTGATTAATACTTTGTAATAAATACTTGAATAAAGCACAATCATACTCAGTTTTGCTCCCGCTCTATTTTTCTACCTGAAAACTTAATTCATCAGCAGCCTCTGGGCAGGGTAGCCTCTGGGTTCACCACGGTGGCTGGCAGGTGTTTTTCATCTAAATAATTTAAACTGCAGGCACCAGGATACCGGTAATAAAAGCGAACATATTCCGTCGGCAGGTTTCAAAATTTTAAGTTAATTTAGGAGTGATCACAGCGCACTGTGTCATCAGCGATGTGTCTGTCTCATGGCCAGCTGCCAGGTTTGATTAATACTTTGTAATAAATACATGAATAAAGCACAATCATACTCAGTTTTGCTCCCGCTCTATTTTTAAATACGCATTAGAGGTATTTAAACGTAGTAGAGGACAGGTACCTGTATATAAGAAAACCCTATAGTCCGGTGCGCCTTATGTGTGTGTTAAATACAGAAATGGGAGACATAACTGAGACTGCGCCTTTTAGTACGGTGCGCCTTATGGTGGTGAAAATTGTCTGTTTTTTTATACATTTCAATCCCCAGGTTTAATTAATGACATTGCTTGTCCAAATGCTCCTGGCCCGGCCCTTCTGTCAAATTTTAGAACCCATTCTGGCCCGCAAGTCAAAAAGTTTGCCAGCAGGGGCACTGTGATGATTCAGATTCTCAAGTGTCATTACATAGAAATATATGATCTGTGACCATTATTCTAGATTGAACACACCCTTTCCTAAAAGCTGAGGATTGCTCTAAAATACAGGTAAATAGAAAAAGGCCAATACGAAAATATCAAATCAAAGCAATAAATAAATGATTGAACATTGGTCTGGATTTGGCCTACAAAAAATCTGATCCAGCCTGACGAATCAATGCAATTATAATATTTTACATACATCTACTACTAGTGGATGAAAGACTTTGAAACTTAAGATCCTTTTTTCAGTTAATGTGTTGAAAAAATAAACCTATCGGCAGAGGGTGACCGCTCTCTACTGAAGTATGTACTGAAATGTGTTACGAGTCGTAGACCCGTGATAGTAGTGTAAGCATCTGGCTTTAAGCAGGATATGTTGCACTTGCTTAACTAATACTTAATAACAACACATTATTGTAATTACCAGTTCTCGTGTTTGCTGCGCTTAAACTTAGGTTTCTCTTTATGTGTTGGTAGTAGTAAGCTACCCTGACAGGTGTACACTACCACTATCCTGTTTAAACAGGAATGAGAGAAGCTAGCTGCAGTCATATGCATGTGTTTATGAAAACCCAAAGGTGCTAATGACAGGCTAACTGAATGCCCATTAATATTATGAATCCTGCACTGAGAGTGTGTGTGTGCAGACAGCCTCACTGTAAACATCAGATTGTCTTTTGTATAAAACAAAAAAAGAGTTAGATTCAGGTTAGAATAGCCTGTATCAATGTTTGTATCTTAATAAATTTCAAAGACATTGGTTATGTGCCTCAAAAAGCAGAGAGATGGCTTTATTTTTGCTTGAATGTTTACATTAAAGATGTTTTGGGGGAAATCAGTTGCCAGTGAAATAAGTTGACATTGACAAAAGTAATAATAAATAAAAATGAAAATCATTACATTCATTTTTAATTGTTGTTCAAGAGAAATATTAATAATAAACAAACAAAAAAACAAGTAAACAAGTCTGATGGGGCTCATAAAATAGTTTGTTGGTGAAATGTTCATGAGCAAGGTGCTCTAATGTATCTGGGACTGTTTTGTTTATTTTATTATCTTTTAAACCACAACTCAATGTCAATGTTTATATTTGCTGAATAATAATTGAGTAAATCTTTATCTATATATATTTTTGTTTCTAGTTATTTGAATTACTGCAATGAATTTAGCCTTTTCTTTAATGGGAGTGTTGCTAAAGTTTCAAGCACAACTGTATATATTTATCTAGTAAACTACAATCCATTTCATGATTGCCGGTCCAAAGTGGGAGAGGTGTACAAGCGGAAGGAGAGGAGCAAGGTGTGTGCAAAGTGAAAGGTCAGGAGAAAACAGGTAAGAAAACAAACAGAATAGAAGCAGGCCAAACAGCAGTTGATAAGCTTACAAAGAAGAACCTTTTATTCAGTGAACAACTTTACAAATACAATAGAAGTCAGTCTTGCACACAAAAGAGAAAACTCATTCGATGGAGACTAATTCAAATGCTTTCATGAAATGTGTTAATCTAAAAGCTTTAAATGGATGGAATATTCTTCTAAACAAAATGCAGCTTTTTGCTTTCCTTGTCGGGTATTTGGCACAAATTTCAGAGACGATGGATTTAGAATGATGGAGTCTGTTAGTGGCAAAACACATTAAGCAAGTTTCAAAAATGTGTGTAAAAAGCTTTGAAATTCATCTCGCCTGGCCATAAATCTCACTAAGTGCTCAGCACCACTGAACCTTTGATCCTAGAATCACACCTGATTAAAAAGTAATAAACTATTTAAGTACCAAAACAACATTGGTGTTAGTGCCACGTTTTAGAACCAAAATGGTGCAACCAACTCGATTTCCTCAAACCTTTCTTTCAGGAATGGAAGAAAATCCACCTTTAGATTCTGCAAGCAGGCATCTTTAAAATGAAACATCTTAATTTGTTCTATAATTAACGGTATTGTGGAGGACTTTTACGGATTTTTGAAGACCCACCCTCTTCACTTTACAAGAGAAAATGCACATGCACAACCCGGTACCCGCTCCTGAGAGGGAACACCAATTGAGCTCATGTGAGAGCATGCACAAGCCCATTTCTCCTCGTGCATGCTCTGTTTAAAAGTTGCTGTTTGCATCACTCATGCAAGATAACTTTCCAAAAGAAGATTAGCTATTTTCCAGCTATGTCAGTCTCACTACCGGTAAGTGAAAATGGAGATGAGCACATAGGACGGCCTTACCAGACTCGGACTGGTAATCTGTGATGCATTTTCCCGGTGGGCCGGTCCTAATTTCAGCATGTGAGGGTCGGCCCTCCTTAAATCATACCTGCCCCAACACTTAGTCACCGGCCAAATAACTTAAGGAGCTCAAAAACTAATGCAATGTTAACTCCCTAAATGATGCATACAGTAGGCCTTCCTTGTCATGCACATCCTTGTGATACTTGGCATATGGTGTAATTTCTATTTCTTCAAACCTTAAAATCCTTGCAGGAAACAAAATTATAATAAAACTAAAATATCTTCTTTAAACCAAACTACGATGTTCGTCTTATATTTGGCGGATTTATGTTTGAATATTTTGCAAAAATATGTTGCGGTGCATGATGGGGTTTTGCATCTAAAGGCTAACGTTATTACGCGGCAGGTTGGGATGGCCGTCTATGGGTAAAAATTTTTATTTTCTTTAGATTTATGGCCTTAGAGATCACTAGACTTTGGTTCAAATTGGGCGAGATTTCATATATACAGGCGGTTTATGAAAATTTTTTGTGCTGGAAAACGTGGGTGTCATGGTTTTGGTTTTGTTCAAGTTTTATCTCTGAGCTTAAATAAATAATAAATTGAACATTATTGATCTCACACAGGAGAAATTTATCTCTGCATTCAACCCATCCCCTTGTGGAGCAGTGGGCTGCCATTGTGCAGTGTGGGGTTGAGGGTCTTGCTCAGGGACCCAGAGTGGCAGTCTGGGGAGTGGGGGATCGAACTCCCAATCTCAGGATTCAAAGCCCTATGCCCTAACCACCCGGCCGCACCCCCCCCCCTTGCTTGGTTGCATTGGTTTTATTTCGATTCTTGTGTTCTAGGTATTTTTGATTGTATTTGAGTTCTTAGATATTTCCTGTTTGCTCTCTTGTGTCAGTCTACTTCTCCCTAGCTCCCTTCTTGCCTCCTCTGTTCACACCTGTTCCCAATCTGCTAATTAGCCTGGTCTTTTTTTCTCTCTCCCATATATTCTCCTGCTGTTCAGTCACTCTTGGCTGGATTGTCGTCATTTATTTGTCCCCTTCTTGTTGTGAGTATTCCTGGTTTTCTGCATTTTTGTGGATTCATGTTTTGGGTTTTTGCTTCTGTTGAACTTTTGGTTAATTAAACCTTCAAGTAACAATCTTAAGCTTTTGTGTCTGCATTTGGGTCCTGTCGGACCTCCACCCCCATTGTGACAGTGGGTCAGTGACGATGCTGTGTCGTGTGAGTGGGTGTCTGGCTGGCTTCGTGCAAGTGTGGATGTTACGTAGCAGCAGTCACTGTCACGTCAGTGTTAATAACAGAAGTCAGTAAAACTGCATTATAGAAGTCTTGGTGATGGTTGTCATGTGATGCTGAAGATAGATGGTTATTCTACAATGTGTATTCGTTTTGTGTTTCACATTTGAGATGCATGCGTTTGACTATTTTTCTTTCGGGTGGGCTGGTGCAGTTGGAAAAATGCCAGGGCTGAAAATCATTCCTAATTCCGAGCCTGGGCTTTACGTAAATATATCAGCAGAATGATTGACAAGTAGGATGACCACTTATTTTGATGATCCACCCAGAAAAACAACATCCTCCCCTATACCTTTAAGTACAAAAAAATTTACTTATATAGTCTAATCTTAGCATTTAATAATTTTTCCACAACATTTTATCACTCTATTATCATGACTCAGCATATTTTCTTTCAGGATGATTCTAAACTTTTTCATTACTTGTCCCCAGCTGGCCCAGATGTCTAGATTATTATTGCCAAAGTATATTAATTAACACCGCATTGTGGCTTTGTTATTACAGTCTTTCATAACGGCAATGATTTGGGTAAGAAAAAAAAAACAGTTTTTTTTTCTCTGTCCGGTCTGGGGTGGGGTTTAAAGCCTCTGTTTCCACACCAACTCCCGGACACCCCGCCTTTCTGCCCCCGGTCACTGAGCTTCCGTTCCCGGACTCAGTGATTAGACTCTCCGCCTGTCCCTCTGGATTTAAAAGAAGTTTGAACGTTGTTTTAGAGGAAGTCGTGAACACAAGAACAGCGGCGTGAACCCGGATACAGTCAGATTCGTGCCACGTTCATGAAGCGCAAACTTTGCTCCAACAGCTGCCTGAACATCTGGAAACCTCTGAGCTGCTGCGACAAACTGGAGGAAAAGTGACTCGTCAGCGCAACATTTGGACTGACTCACGCAGTTTTAGGACATTTAACGGGGGGTTGATAACGTCTGTCTGAGTCTGAGCTGCGTGTTCCGCTTATTGTTGACTCACACAGGCAGAAACATTCATCCGCCGCCGGGACATCTGCCGAGCCCTGAGGCTGCGGGGCCGCCGGCCGGGAGCCTCCGTCAGGTGAAAGGCGTGGCTCTGGGCGGAGGGAGCTTTGTTCAGACTACACCTGAATAAGGGATCCAGTTACCCAAGTCTGTTGGATCGCTGTTAGCTGCTTTTAGCTTATGGAAATTCTACTAAATGGGTAACCCACAGTCTGAGTACCGTAATGACCGTATAGGCTTGACCCTTTTGGAAGACAGAAAACTGCCTCAGACTGATTTTAGTGCTTAACTTATTTTTTATTGAAAGTTGGAGATTATGGCTTTGTCTCAGGTCCAGTGTCTGGACGACCACCACGTCAACTGGCGCATTAGCGAGAGCAAGCCGGAGTTTTTCTACAGCGAGGACCAACGGCTGGCCCTCGAAGCACTCATCACCAAGGGCCGCGATGCGTTCACGGACTACATCCAGAAGCACGAAATTCGAGGGTTCCTCTCTGAAACGGAACTGGAGAGAGTCACGCGCATCGCCGAGGCGTACAGACCGGGCCACGAACACCACCCGAGACCGGGGACACCCGGGGCGGGGAACTTGACTCCTGGGTCCGGAGAAGAAGGAGAGGACGGAGAGGTGTCGCTCGCTTACTGGCCGGACCGGTCCGAGGCCTCTGTGGCGGAGCTGGACCTCGGGTGGCCTGACTCCATCTCATACAGAGGGGTGACGCGCGTGACCGTGTACACGCAGCCTCCCACAGAGGGTCACACGCACATCAAAGAGGTGGTTCGGAAGAGCATTGCTGGAGCTCAGAAGGTGAGGAGTATGGTGCTGGTGGAGGTTTATAATAGAAACTCATATAAAATGTTTGGTTGATCTCACCATTCCTTTGTCCATGTGCCTAAGTGCCTATATGCAATTCATAAAAAAACTTTAATAACATTTATAGATAAGGGTTGTGCTAAGATGGAAGAAATATCACTTAAAAACTATGTTGTGGACAGTCATTTGCATCCTTTTGAAGTATAGAAATAGAAAATTAAAATCATTAAAGAGGCTGGCATTCACAAAGGCTACAGCTAGGCTTATTAACAGAATGTTTAGTGGAAGGAAGAAAACATGTTGGACAAGTATACAGTCAAAAACAATAATCACAGCCTTGCGATTTTAAAGAAGGGCAGCAAATAACGATTGTGTTGCTAATAGGTCAGTATTTAAATAATTTTTTGATTAATAATTGGATGTCAAATGTTGCTTTATAAGAGATTTTTCATAATACCATGTTTACTGACAAATCAGGTTTTCATCTTGAATGCAAAATGCATTTATATTTTTACAGTTATGGCTTGATTTCTGCTCTTGTTTGGTATTTGTTTCTGCAAATCTGTCTGTAACAATTATTTGATTACTGAAAAAGCTGCCTGTTATTTCGCAAATCAATGATTTAGGATTAATCAAATAAATGTTTTCAGTACTCATGTATATGAAAGCCCATTAGAGAGTCTATGAGAAATCGACAAGCCATGGTGGGATGCAGCCAGAGCCACCACAAACACAGACATACGGATCACATGGGCTTTCACCGCTGCATTCCTTTTATTCCTGCCAATCCTGATACAGAGATGTCAGATGTGCATTATGGGGGGAAATTGGGAATCAGGAATTAGAATCCGTCCTTTTCACATGATGGATTGAAAAAAAAGTTTGAGGTCATAAGAAGTTCGAGGAAATATAGATAACCAGGCTGAGTTGGTAATGAAAATACCTTCACATTGTAACAACCTTTTGTGGTTAGATGTTTCCCGGTATCATAAACGTTACCTGACAGTAAATTTTACACTTTTATACCAATGGATTAGTGGTTTTGATTTTATCAGTGCTTCTTCTTTTATAGAGGGGAGGCCATCATTTTATGCTCACTTGGCAAACTCAGCTCAGACTATTCAGTCTATTGTCTAAAATTCAACTCAAGCCTAATGTTCTTTCCATGTTCTGTTTGCCGCAGCTTTCCTTTTCATACATTTGCTTCCCAACCATGTGCCGCCCTCCCACACGCCTACATCAAAGTTTTATAGAGGCAGGTCTGAGCTTGAGGTGTCAGAGGAAAGAAATGCACTTGCGTCACTAAACACGTTTACATGCCTGCTAGACGAACAACACTTTTACCTTTCTTACTCATAAGTCTCATATGACGGTTTAGTATTACACTAAAGATTAATTAGACCTTATTTAAAAATCACAGACATAATTATATGGATTAGTAGACTGATTGGTTTTCCAAATAATCTGAGAGCTGCTTTTCAGTATTGTTGGCAGATGTTTTGATATTAATTTAAATCGTGATCATCTTGTTTTCCAGTTGTGCCTTTTTGGTTAAGTCAGCAGGACTGCTATGTCTCTGGCGCTACTTTGCAGCAGAGGAACACAGAGTCACCCGTCTAGCCGCATTTTATCGCCTCTCTGCAAAACATTCTTTGTCTCTAACAGTCACTTGATGAAACTTGTACTTTCTGGACTGGAATTCATTCCTTCCTAATTTATTGTTCCTTCCCCTAAAGTGCCCAGCTTCCTCTGTCCATTTAATGAGTTTAATATTGTTGATAACAGTAGAATAATGTGAACCCACCCTTAGACCAGGAAACATTAACACAAGCTCTGCCTTCCTGTGTGTGTGTGTTTTATTTTCTTTATTTTCTTTTTTTGTGTATGTGCAGGTGATTGCTGTGGTGATGGACGTGTTTACAGATGTGGATATCTTTCGAGACCTTCTGGACGCATCCTATAAACGCAGAATCCCTGTGTACATAATTCTGGATATAGCTGCAGTGCCCTGCTTTCTTTCCATGTGTGGAAGAGCTGATATGCACAGAGGGCACCTAAAGGTTTGTATGCACACACCCGCACATGGATGGGATTTTGATTAGAAGCAGGGAGTAGAGGACAATCTCATTAAAAATGTTTTTTTTAAAAACAGGTTTGTTCTTTTAGAGAAGTATTCTTTAGAAAAACAGTGTTTATCAACAAGATCAGAGTTTTTGATGTAGAACTAGATTAGATGGCTTTATTGATTTAGTCTTGCTGGTTCTTGCCTTTAGGCGTCTCCCTTGTTCCAGCCAGTTTTTCAACATTGAACATTATTTTTCTGCCTCTGAGGTAAACTGGTTAAGCCACTAACAGAAAATGCTTAGTGTTTCACAGGAATTTTATAAAGGAGTTTTTTAGACTGGGGGCCAGGAAGATGCTGAATATTTTCCCGCCTGTGCTGCAGGCAATTAAATAAGCCACCAACACTCCCTTCGCTGTCACTGTTTCTCTTTCAGTTCCCCACCTTCCTCTCTAAGGTATGCGCCCCGTTTAGCTTCTTTTTTTCATTTTTCTGTCCTCAGTGTTTATGGCTCCTTTCTGTAGCTGCTCCTATGAGATTTTGCACAGATCTATCGCTCAGCCAGGAACCACACCCTTATCACAGAGCTGAAGACAAACACCACAGGGTGTGTCAATGAAGCATGAGAGTCCAAGCTCTAACCTGCAAAGTCACTCAACATCATGCAGAGATTATTAATGCTGAGCACCAACTCTTAAGCAACAAGGAAAGGCTTTCTCTTAAGGCCCTCCAGTCTGTTGTTGCCATTATTTTCCCCTTTGTGCATTCAAGTCCTGTCTGCCCTCAATGCCAAACCCTGTGGAGTTTTACAGTGCTAACACTCTTTGTGTGTGTGTGTGTAGAATCTGCGTGTGCGCTGCTGCGGAGGGTTGGAATTTTTCACGCGATCGGCACAGAGGGTTCGAGGATCCTTGAGTCAGAAGTTCCTCCTTGTAGATGGAGACAGAGCCATCTCTGGTTCATACAGGTGAGCGCTAATAATTCAGTGCTTGGTCACTAACATCTAACTGACTGTCTTTTAGGTTTTTAGTGCCTTGCAAAGTTTTCAGTTTTTCTATAGATCCTGGCTTCTGTCTCTGATCACTTTAAGACACCTCACCAAAGAACCAAAGAATTATGCACATACCCCCGATTATACCTCTCTCAGATTATTAAGTATCTACCTAATGTTTCAGTTGGGCTGGACCAATGGTGTAAGTTTGGGTCTACCAACAGCTTCTTTTTCTGTTGAATCATAGTCAGTTTAGGTAGAGCAGGTCGGTATTATGAAAACAATAGAAAAAATTGAATTGCTTTTAGATATAATATAAAATCTAAAGTCATTTTTGGGCCCAAAGCAACTTTTTCAACAGTCATGTACTGCTAAATATCGTCTTTTATTAGATTTGAAGTAATGTAGAAAACAACCATCAATAGACAATTGTCAGCTTGCTTTTAAAGGCTCATGATCATGCTTTCAAAGTACAACCACTGGCACTGGTGACTGTGTCAAAAGTACAGCAACAAGTGAATGCTTTGTATATGGGCAGGATAGGTGGCTGCTTTCAGCAGGAATTGCTAATATTTCCCTGGCAAATGAAAATAAACCAATCCTCCATGTAAGATACTTTGTAAATGGATAAAAATGTACTATTATTGGGTATAATATGGAGTTTTTGGGGGGTGCAACTTTGACAAAATTATGTTTGGAAAATACCCTCCATCCTAATACACATTCTCTATACACTATAGGAACATCAAAAGCAGCGTGCATACTTCACAGGTGGGACAGCACCAGATTTTTGACTAAATAAATCCCTTTCCTCATTTTAAAAACACGCAAGGCACAATAAGTTAGAGAGCAGCGTGACAGCAGCTGGAGGAACTTCCTTTGTTGATAAAATAATGTAAAGTACAAAACAAATTGCATGGATAACCAAGCAAATATTATGCTTTTAGCTAATTATCAAATAGAAATATGAACTGAAAACTTGGTAGAAGGTTATTGAAAAACAATGACTGAGTTCTGTGTCTGATTTTTACAAGATTTTCTGCCCTGTTGTCAAAAAGAAATAATTGTTATTGCTTCCACTTCTTCTTTTGTCCTCCACCATCTTATTTCCTGTATTTTTAAACACACATTGCACGAACATTGGATCAGAGGTAACTATAAAAACGTTCATCTAAAAAATAGTAAGGCCCTTGAATTGAGCCAAAGGCTAGTGTTAGAAAGCTAGACTTAAAAAACGTACACATTCCCTATACCGTTCTAAATCGAATGTTCAGTTTGTTGGTTTTGTCTAGTTTCTATCCCTCACCCAGGCCTTAGAGTTTACCCCGCAGGAGGAAGCTCACATAAATCAACCACACACATCCTGCTCAGCAGAAAATTACTGACAGAAATACTTAGCAACTAGCTGATGTACAAAGAGGAGAATGTAGCAGCCACAGAGGCAGATAATATCCTTGGTGTCTCGTGGGGAGCTGGGTCGTACTAAAATATGATTGCTAATGCGTCACAGTTGCAGCACCGCTTAAATCTGATTCATGGCAGCTAGGCCACAGCTATGCTGCTTCTGTTTATTAGCATGCAATGCCTTGAAGAAGTTTCACTACCTCTTTTAATTATTACATTCATGTTGTTGCCAACATCTTTGGATTTGATCAGAATCCAATAAACCAACACAAAGGACAGAAACCCTTTGAAGAGGGAGTTTTG
Organism: Cyprinodon tularosa; assembly: GCF_016077235.1. NCBI lineage: Eukaryota > Metazoa > Chordata > Actinopteri > Cyprinodontiformes > Cyprinodontidae > Cyprinodon > Cyprinodon tularosa. The sequence goes on along the minus strand of NW_024038778.1, from coordinate 437,231 downwards.
GAGTGACTATGACCTGGATGGCTGAGAATCTTCCACAGGAACTTGCCTTAGATGACTTGTGGGTTTTCAGACTGTTTAACTTGCCAGTTAAGAAGGTCCCTCCTGGCCACAAAACCAGCATTTTTTCCTTGTCTATCAAATTGCTTTTAGCAAACTACTTGAGCTGTGAATCTCTGCAGCTCCTCCAGAGTTACTTTGGTTAATGTTTTTCTGGGTCAGTTCCTTGTTTTATGCTGTCCTTGTTTGGCTTGTCGGGTTAAGTGGCCACCCTTGTTGTGGTTGGTTTATAATAGTCATATTCTGATAAAAAAACAAACAAGCTAACCCTGCTTCTCCTTGTCTGCTATGTTCCTTCATGATGCTGTTCATTCTCTAATTCTATCCAACAAAACCTCTGAGGCCTCCACAGCACAGCTGGATTTGTTACTAAGATTAGATCACTCACAGAGAGATGCTGCTGATAGTCAGGAGACTTTTGAAGATATTTGATGACCCTGGGATCTATGTATTGGTGTCCAAGTAACGGGAGGCTGTATTTTATGTGTTTTTTTTTCTCATACAGATATAACTGTTAGTTTCAAAGTGAGTAAATGTGTAAGGGCTATGGATACTACAAGGCTTTCTTTCTTGGACTCATAAGGGCTCAGTAGATTTCATCATCCTCTTTTTGTCTTCCAGCTGACTCAAAACCAGTAACGTTTATCAGTTATTGTGAAACTGATGTGAAGGCAAATCTCTTCAAATTACTTAAAACAGCTCAGAGACATTACACCCCGTGGACGGATTGTGTAATGGTTTCTATATCCAGTGTTCATCCTTTCTGGTCTTTTGTTACATGTTGCAGCACATCTAATATCAGCTGAGGCTAATTTTAATAAACTAGCCAGACTTTCCTGCAGGCAAACACAGAACGCCTTTGTCTGTAGAGGCGTGCTTGTCTAGCTTCTTCACTGCTGTGACTCTGATTCCTCCAGGAAGGGTTAACAATTATGTGATTTGATCAAAGATCATCTGGAGATGTGTGACTTCAGCAAAAAGACATCTGGTGCAGTTATATGGCTGTAATAGCTTACTACTTGGGTTTTTCCCAGGTGGTAATGAAATGTTAATCTACTCCGGTGACCTAACGTTTTAATCTCTGTGGTGTTGCAGTTTCACCTGGTCCTCTTCCCGCCTGGACCGGAACCTCATCACCGTCATAACTGGGCAGGCAGTAGAGACCTTCGACATTCAGTTTCGGGATCTCTTCCTTACGTCCAGGGGAGTGTCGCTCAGCAAGGTTCCCTTGCAGGACGAGCCAATCCCCGACCCGCTGCCTCAGACAGTGCCTGCACCTGTCCCAGCTTCTGTCGCCAGAAAGCTCATCAATCCCAAATACGCACTTGTCACAACAGGAGCTCACACAAGCCCCACCCCCTCTGACCAGAACTCCAGTAAAAAGGAATCAAACTCCCAGATTCCCGCTGGGTTGAAGGTGATGAAAGCACGCCTTAAGGAGGTTATTGAGGAGTCGCCCCTACACCCTGGGTTAGTCCATCTGGAGAAAGCCAACTTAATCCCGTATCTGCCAACCTGGCCGGAGCCAGATCCCCCGAGTGATGTGATCGGCTTCATCAACATCAGGGATGAAAAGAGAGCCCATCAGGTTCACCTCCAGAGGTCGGAAAGGTTCGAGGTCAGCCAGGCTATACGCTTCAGCTCACCACTGACTCAACCAGCACCGACTGAGGAATCCAACGCAAATCAGGGTGAAAAAGACACTCAAACAGGAAACAATCTGCCTGGGACTGGGAGTGCTAAAGACTCCACCCCTGTAGTTCCAGCAGAAAACAAGCTTGGATCCCAAAGTGCTCCAAATAAGGACCAAACTGACTCCAGAGGACCCACTGAGAAGCCCAGCTCATCTCCACAACATGAACCACAAACGTCTACAACACAACTCAAAGTTACTACTGATACACAGCCTATGGACAATGCTGGAAAAACTCAAGAAACACCGCCTGCAGCGCCTCCCGTTCCCAAACGCCGCACGCTGCAGTTGGTCATAGACCCCGCCTCATCAGAGCAGCCCGGTGAGGCTCAGGTCACTCTGATCAAAATGGACCAGGTGGATAATCTACACAAAGAGCAACCCGAGAAGACCCGGAACCGTATCCGGTTAACGTCGAAGAATGACAGCGGAGACTCTGGCAGCAACGAAGAGGGGAGCCAGGACAGCACTAAGGTCATCTGCGACCGAGCGCTCAACGACGAACCCTCGAGCGCTTCCACAGCATCAGAGGAGGAGTTCTTTGACTGTTCCCAGCAGGACGCAGGCGGCGAAGCGCTCACCAACGGGGGGCAGACCGGATCAGGAAGAGGGCCTTCCCACGGAGACGGACTCAACATGATGGCTCGCTTCTCTCAGAGCATGCTGGACCTGCGGGAGGCCAACCAATCAGAGGGCGGCTCCTCCCTCATTCGGCAATCCCAGCAACTGCGTAGACAGGGACATGCTTCCCCACACCGACACATAGGACAGGTGAGCACACATAAAAACAAAAAACCACTTGCTAACCTGTAAGAAGTGATAAAAGAACTAAGCCAGCTTCCATTGCTTTATGAACAATGATTTTGTTGTTTTAAGTTCTGGAATTACAAGTCCAGCCAACCTGCTTCATTAGAACTTATTTATCCACCGCCTCCAAAAATGTCCTAACACCCCTTAAAATCGTCTAGTTTTTTCCCACTTTACAACAGGATGCCTTCATAAGACTCAGGATCTTCATAAGATCTATTTTTCCCCTTGCTTCAACAACATAAGAGTTTCTGGTGCCACAAAACCAACAAAGGACTTAGTTTGACAAGTATATGTTGTGTGAAAAAAAGTTTAAACTTCGAAAATGAGGCCGTCTGAGTTTATAAGCTGCCTGGTATAAACTCTCATAAACTTTTAGCATTAATCTGGTGGAAAACGTTTTTGCTGATGTTAAACAGAAATAGAACAACTGTTCAAACCAGCCTTACTATATATTATCTATACAATCCAAGACACTTTTTGGAGCCACTTTGAGAAAGCTAATTAACCAGTGTGGCTCCGGGGCCTCAGGTTATCGACCTCTGACCTAGACAGACAGGATTGGTAAGGAAAGCATCAGGCAGAGCAGCAGTCAAGGGGCCACCATGTGTTTGCAGATTGAAGGCCATCCAGGAAACACGACAAACATTCAATAGGTTTTTTGATCAGAAGAAGGAAAATCTGAACTTTAATGCCAGCATAGAAATACGTTAAGTGGCAGAAACGTACCGCTGAACATAGAGCTCAACACATGATCCTTTTTTCAGTAAGGAAAGGGAAGCTTACCAGAGCTGATGGGAAGATGAATAAATGGAAAACTAGAACAATTCTGGAAGAAAAGACTTGGATCAAAGCGTCACGATGGCTCAGTCAGACCCCAGACAGGGTTTTTATCAAGGATCTGAGGCAAGACTGAAATATTTGCTGTTCACAGGTGCTAGGCAGAACAGGGCAACATTTCAATCTGTTGATACGGACAGCTTTTGCTGGGAATGATTCTTCTACTGAATATTGACCAAAACAAAGGCACCCCAAACCTTTTTAGACATTTATTTGTAAACACTTTAAAACCATGTAGGATTTCTTCTTCCACTTAGAAATGACACAATACGTCATGTCGATCTATTCTATCAATTGTATGAGTATCCATATGTTTGCAAATCATGTTTATTTTTAAGTAACTCTTCAGCCAAAGAAGGAAGATTCCCAGGATGTTAGGTTTGCATAAAGCTGTGTAGTTTCTCTGTGTTGAACTGAGAAATAAATACTGAAGGAAGCTTTTGCGTAAGAATGATATTAAAAATGTTTTTTGATTGTATGGCATTAAAAATCCCTGCTGTCATTATGACCCTGCGTCTGTCAGGACTGATCACTGGGAAAGTCCTCAGCTTCCCAGAAGTATTTTTTTCAGCATTGATTTACAGGAAATGCTGAGAATCTTTTTCAGACATGCACACACACACACACACATACATCTGTTTTACAAACTCATCTAAAAAAGAAACAGTTTGCCAGTTCACCTGTGGCAGCGAAACAAGTCTCTACCTGCAAAGACACGGCGTGTTTTACCTTTGTTCTCTTAATTAAAATCAATGCGTGGATGTTGTCTTTGTTTGAGTGGGCGTGCACCTGGATAGAGGGCTCGGCTAATCATGCCCGGAAGGATGATGAAGATGAAGGGCAGCAACTTCAGATAGGCGGCAAAGATTGAAGCTCCTTTGACGTGACTCATGTTCTTAGCTGACAAGGACCGTTGTACAATGACCTGTATGTACAGGAGAGATAAATCAAGAACAAAACAATAATATTAGGAGGACAAATAGAGGTTGAAATAATCTATGGCCACCATGAAAGGAAAGTGAAGGGAAAATATGTGCTTCCCCAAAAAACAGGTTGACCTACCTTTCGAAGAAAAGGTAAAAACAAAGTTTCTTTTAGAGAAAATTAGGAAGTTTTAGATACTAAAACAACCCTAATTTCTAATTAAACATAAATTATTCATCAAAACAGAAATGAAATGGGATAAATGGTGAAATAAGAATTGTAAAAATAGACTTATTTCAAAGCATAACAAAGAAAATGATAAAAATCCATCCATTTTCTCCCGCTTAGTCCTATCTCAGTCTATGGGCGAGAGGCGTGGTACACCTCGGATAGGTCGCCAGTCTGTTGCCAATTAACCTAACAGGAAGAATTAGGAGTACCAGTAGAGAACCCACACATGCACACGGAGAACATGCAAACTCCATGCAGCAAGATCAGCATTCCGCTGATCAGTTGTTTGTTTCTTGGCATGGTGAACCTTTCAGGTAAACGCCTGATGTAGGCAGACCAATTTAAAGCTATTTCCTGTTTTCGGTTCTCTTATTATTATTTGAAATGTAGAAAAAATTAATATACCTTTTTATATCCAGACATTATTCCAGGAAGTGTAAATACTGTATTTAAGGGGGACTAACTATTTTAAGAATCCATCAATTTTGTGCAAAATGTTTTGTATCTTTTACAACTAAACATTTTTGTGTTTTCTCGTTTTTTTGAGGTCGTTTTCAATATTATTCTAAATCTTTGTTTTAAAAAGAAATCACAGTATTTGTCAATATGACACATTACTAAGTATCTAACAGTGATTAAGGTGAGGGAATGGAGTTATTATGTAGTTAAAGAGTTTTATTACAACATATTTAATGGTTTATTGAGGCTTGTCAGGTGCTGTGTGGCATAAAGATGACAAGATCAGGAATAAAATATGACGTGCTTCCTATTCCTGTTTGTTTGTACTTTCACTTATGTTTCACAGTTATAGGGACTCTTATCAGCTTCAGATTACATTCATATTTCGTTTCTAAATATTTTCTGTGTGGTTCTCTTCGAATGCCAACAAAGAAACAACAGATAAGAGTCACAGACATTTTCCAGTTCACTCCATTTATTTCACTCCAGGCTCAGTGAAACAAAACAGTCCTGAAGGGCTTAGATAATGATTTGGAAAGTTGAAGAGCAGACAGTTTCGACATGAGACTTAAATTAATGATTGTTAGCTGAAGCATTTTTCTGAAAAGTGACTGTGGGTCATCTCACCATCTGTAAGACATTTTTGGGCCTCTGTGAAGAATTAGGCCTTAAACCTTTTTAGATTTGTTACATGTAGACATTTTACTTCTTAAACAAATTAACCCTTTTTTGCTAAAGTATATTAGAAAAGGGCTTTTGAAAAATACATATATTTTAACATATTTCTACATTTTTAGCTGTCTTAAACATTTTTAAGACTTCCTTGTGGTTCACAGTTTGAAGAGGAAAAGAGAAAAGCAAATAATTTGTTACTAATTAAAAGTTCAACACTGTTCAAGTGTAAAAAAGTTAAAGATACCTTTGAAAATGGTATTTTCAAAGGAATAATGAGGCGCTCAAATTTAAGGTGGTATTTTTTTCACTATGAGGTTAAGCTCCAGATATAAAAGGATAAAGGTTTTTGACACATCTTTGGAGAGGATGGTGACAATTGTGAAGTGGTCTTTAAAATGTCAAACATTTAAACAGAAGTGTGTGAGAAGAGATTTGCTGAAAGAAATATAAATGTCTTAATAATTTTTTTATAATATTTATAGATAATAGAAATGTGTTCTAAGAGTGAAATTATTTGACTTCTTACTTTTTAATCTACCATATTTTCTGGACTATAAGTCTCTGTGTTTTTGCCATGCTTTGAACCATGCAGTTTATTAGAAGGTGCAGCTTTACTGTTGATTCCAGAAGAAGGTGGAAATGGAAGAATTAGGGGTTTATTTTCATTTGCAAAGGAACATGCTAGCAGCAAGCACAGCAGAGAACAAATGTCCGGAATTCTCACATTTTGATGTTTATTTTCCGCAGTAAAGGAAAAGTCCAGTCATATTCAGAATACAAACTTCTGAAAGTACTTTAAGGATGAAATTATTACATACTTTTCAATAAATGATATGGGTTTTTAATTAAGAGTTTTTCATTTGACTGTTCTTTACCGGAGACATCCATGTTTGTCAAAGAGCACTACTGCCGCCTACCGGTGTGGGACGTCACGGTGCGGTATCGGCTGTTGAGGAAGTCCTGCTGCTGTATCTGATGTTTGTCACAAGGCCCTATTATCCATATTGGCCATGACCAGTGCACTATGTGGAGCAGAGAGTAACGGATGAATGACGTGTTTTTTCTCTGGCCAGAAGTTTGATGGCAAATCCTCCCTCTTCAAGTTGGCAATCCAATGACGAGAATCGGAATCATGAATCGGAAAGGGAAATAACTAATATTTTTTCACTTTTACCTATGTATTGCAACATCCAACTGCCATGCAAGTGGGCATTGTCTGTTTAACTATAGCTCTCATGCATTTCAGTGATGAAGTCCTCTTGAAACCTTAAATAATTGTAGCTGATTGCAGATGTGTCTAGTAATTCTCATTGACTTTGCTTGTAAAGCGGGGAGAATGGCGCTAGGGTTTCCGCACCAAGACCTAAGTGCCAGAAGATTTCAGTAGTGAGGTGTCACAATATTTGGGCAAAAATGGCCGGTCCAGGACTCAGTGATGGCAACGAAAATTAATATTTTCAATTTTTTTACTGATTAATGGTAAATTAATTAAATCACAGCAAACATATTAGTTTTAGGCATTGGTTATTACTTGCTGACCGGACTTTTCCTTTAAAGCTGCTGAACCAATAAAGAGACTGAGCTCAAATCCTGCAGAGCTGAAATAAAGAGCTGATAAAGCCCCATCTTTCAGTAGAAGCTCTTACTGTTGTGAGTCAACAAGCTAACGGCAGCTAGCATTCTTCTTTGTCCCTACTACAGGGACGATATGTAGAGCTCCCCCTATAGGTTTGGTGAGAGAAATTTCAGTAGATATCAGCGGTGCATATATTATAGCCCACTGTGGCTTATGTATGTACATTTCCAGTAAAAAAAAAAAAAAAAAAGGCGTGGCTTATAGTGAGGTGCGCTCTATAGTCCGGAAAATATGGCATTCTTTTGCTCAATAACCTATTTTAATATAAAATAACTCGGGTAAGAAACCAAAACTGACAAACCGCTTATGAAAGGTTGAAATAATGTAAACTGAATTATGAGGGACCAAGAATCACCCCTTGTGGTACTCCAGGGGTTACTCATCTCTCTGTTGCTTCTCTCCTTACAGCTTTGGCCGGACTCAAGGTCTCCAGCTCGTGATGCAAGATGGAAGGGTCCCAAAGTTATAATTGCAAAACCGGGAAGTTATCACCGCCCTTCAAGAACTGCTGCTCTCGTGATCGGAGGACACCGTTACTGGCAGGGGCAACTGGTGCCGCCCGACCCAACACAGCAGCGTGTGGAAGCCCGCTCTGGGCGATCACCACGGAGACACAGTCCTGGCTACAGGAAGATATCACCCCAGCCAACAGCTGACCCAAAGGGATTGCTCGGAGTGTCTCTGTCAAAACTCAACAGCTTTAAAAGTTTGAAAGGACGAGCAGGAACCTCTCAGAAAAAAGCATCTCATAGTAATAATGCTGCTAGGTAGAACCGTTGGTTAGAACAGGTACATGAGGTCCTGGTTAGAAACTGGGAGCAATTCAGTTTGGACTGTTTTCGATTTAAAGCCTGCAGTTCAACATAACTAGGAGAACTGCTGTGATAAGCAGACGTTTCGTCTGTGGGAAAGGAGCTCTGACAGTAATATAGCAGTTATTTGTGTTTACAGACGTGCACATGTGCCATGGATCCTTTGTTTGGTTAAAGAAAAAGATGGACTATTTCCTTCATTTGGTACTTTGTTCAGTATGTTCTGATATACTTGTCTGCTAAGCCATGCACTCATACCCTAACAGCATGTTGAGCCTAGAATTACCTCAGATGCTTTTCTTTTTCCTTAAACGGTAATGTTTGTTCACGTCCAACAAACACAGATGAAGTGTCTGAGTTATGTAAGGTTGTGTCTACTTATAGAAACAGATCAGGCATCAGCACTGATAGCGCTGTGATTAGTTCCACCTATGCACAAGATGACATGATTACTTTTACATATTTGACAAAGGTTGTTTATAACCTGTGCAAATGTAGACATATCCAGTGTACTGTCATGGGACCGAAAATGAATGTTTTGAATTAAAAGACAGACTGTTGCAAAGATAACTCTGTTTTTGACTCCTCCAGTTGGAAACCTGCTGAAATGAAATAAAATGTTTTGGGAAGCTTCATCAAACTGACAATGAGGGCACACTAATGTGGGCATAATCCAGTTTAATGGTTGGGTAAGGATCTCTAGCTTTAGGTGTTGTTAGAAATGACCCACATATATCAAGTTGGCAATCCAATGACGAGAATCGGAATCATGAATCGGAAAGGGAAATAACTAATATTTTTTCACTTTTACCTATGTATTGCAACATCCAACTGCCATGCAAGTGGGCATTGTCTGTTTAACTATAGCTCTCATGCATTTCAGTGATGAAGTCCTCTTGAAACCTTAAATAATTGTAGCTGATTGCAGATGTGTCTAGTAATTCTCATTGACTTTGCTTGTAAAGCGGGGAGAATGGCGCTAGGGTTTCCGCACCAAGACCTAAGTGCCAGAAGATTTCAGTAGTGAGGTGTCACAATATTTGGGCAAAAATGGCCGGTCCAGGACTCAGTGATTGCAACGAAAATTATTATTTTCTATTTTTTTACTGATTAATGGTAAATTAATTAAATCACAGCAAACATATTAGTTTTAGGCATTGGTTATTACTTGCTGACCGGACTTTTCCTTTAAAGCTGCTGAACCAATGAAGAGACTGAGCTCAAATCCTGCAGAGCTGAAATAAAGAGCTGATAAAGCCCCATCTTTCAGTAGAAGCTCTTACTGTTGTGAGTCAACAAGCTAACGGCAGCTAGCATTCTTCTTTGTCCCTACTACAGGGACGATATGTAGAGCTCCACCCTAGAGGGCACACTAATGTGGGCATAATCCAGTTTAATGGTTGGGTAAGGATCTCTAGCTTTAGATGTTGTTAGAAATGACCCACATATATCGGATGTGTTACATCCATGAACTTAAGTTGTATTTACAGCGATACAAGCAAATTTAACTGGAAGGAAAACAATACATGCAAAAAAAAAAAAACATTTTTCAAACTGCCCTGGAAAAGAAAATCTGAAGTTTGCACTTGTATTACCTATGTACATAGAGCTACAAAGCATGATGTTGCAATTAACATGTTTAGACGAATAGCATGGTGCTTTCAGGGTGATATGTGAGGTTAGCTCTCTGCTGCAAAACATTTTGTAGCCAGAAAGTTTAGTTTGCAATCTCATCCAACTGAAGTACCTGCTTCTACATTCACTCTTTTCTCTACATGACTTAAGCAAACTGTAAATAATAACCTTTAATCACTTGGCTTATCTTGACAGGTTATTATACTTTAGTTTTTTCCTCCAAGCAATGGCTCTATTGCCCCTAATAATCTCTGGTTAAAACGCTACTTCGAAGCCATACCTCGATATCTGTAACGCATTATTTTCATTTGCAATCATTGGACCGACTGCATATCAGTGATGTTTTTAGGGCCTCAAATATTGTTTTATAATCTAAACTTAACCACTGCTGCTATTTGCTCTCTCAGATTCCCTGACAAGCCTGTGATGCCTTCACAGAGCAGCTGTATTTATGGGTTTTATTTTGAGGTATTAGAATAAAGTTATTCAAAATGCTCATACATAGATTTTAATTTATGACACATTTAATAACCAAATTACGAATCTGATGCTTTTCTTTGTGTTCATGTATGATAGAAAAGCCCAATGTGATATATATAAGGCTGTACTTCTAAATGACAAAATTTCAAAAGAGTTTAATTGGTTTTGGTACTTTTGGCCCAGAAAAGCTGGTGATTACTGTAGTTTGTTCTTAGGGTTGTCTCTTGGATATATTAGATAGCAGATCTGCAGGTCCATATCTTCAAGTTTTGAAAGGATAATCAGGAGATACTTGCATTTTTCAGATAACAGCCACTAAACATCTATCCATCCATCTTCTCCTGCTTTGGGGCAATGGGGCCGTGCCTATCTCCGTAAGTCAATGGGCGAGAGGTGGAGTACACCCTGGACAGCTCACCAGTCTGTCTCAGGGCAACACAGAGGCACACAAAGACATACACACATTCACACACACACTCACATCTAAGGACAACTTAGATGCCAATTAAACAGGCTGATTCGAGATCTCAATTCCCAGAATTGAACGAGGCTAATTGGCATCTCTAATGAACCCATTACTAATTAACCTTCTTGCTGCAAGGCAACAGTGCTACCTACTGAGCCACCATGCAGCCCTCCACTTAACATTCCTACCTTAAAGCGAATAGTGCACTAAAACCTTTTTTTTTGCACGATGAAGAATAACTGCCTTTTTTTAAGCTTTTCAACTTGATGACCTATGCGGCTCCACCAAAGCCCCCTGAGGAAAAGAATGCCTTCACAAAAAAGCTCAGATTTCTTTAAAATAGTTAAGCCTGAACTTTATCTAATTTGCTGTTGCAAGATCAGAAGTAGAAAAGTTGCAGTACATTGAGTTAAATCTCAATTTAGCATAAAAAATATTCCCAAAAAATGCCTTTTGGATCTGAAAAAATAAGATGCGCTTATTTAGTAGCACTTTAAATATTGGAGAATTCTGGGGGGAAAAATCTATACTCTAGTTTTCTTTGTATGATTGATATGCACAAATTATTTGTTAAATAAAGAGCTCATATCCAGGCTGGGTATTTGCAACATACCTGATCTGTGCACCAATACCAGGTGGCAAGTATGGTGAGCCCCAGAGTCATGCCAGGCCAGGGCAGGTCTCCGGTGACGGCGTCTCTGAACAGGTGCATGGCATCAGCACGTGGCAGGTGGCAAGTACTGTTAGGGATAATTTTACTGGGTATCGCTATGCTGTAAACCTGCTCCAGGTTGCTGTAGCCACCGATCTTGTTGAAAGCTGCACACACACAGACGCAGTTTTTTTTTTTAAGACTTAAACTTAAAGGGGTGTCAATCTTTTTTTTTTTTTTTTATCTCGGACCACTACAGCATCATCATACTCTAAAAAGGACTGGTTGGGCTGTGTAAATGAAGGTTTTGATTTTATTATTCATTTGAAAGAGCTCACAGCTCAGGCATCATAGTTTGCTTCTGTTTTATTTTGCAGGTTCAGCCCATTTTTACACTAAAGAACAAATCCCTCTCCTTCATAAAGTGATCTGCTATTTATCTGGCTCTTAAGGCCAGATAAAATATGGTGACAGGCCTAAATTGACCCACAGGTATAAAGCTGATATTAAGCATTCTATTTTTCTACCCTGTTTCTGTTCAGTCCTTGTATCCTACCATTGTATGAATCTAGTAAACCTAAAGCGGTCCTCTACCTTGAGTTGTTCATCTGCTGTATGGCAAGTTTTTAGTTAATAATCATTTAGTAATCCTATTGTTGGTCCTTTATTCCAGTTTCTGTCGATCAAACTGTGCGGTTGTCCATATTTGCGATTTCCTGAAGTATAGCTGGCAGACGCCAGGACCTTCCCTGTCCACACATCTCCTCCAGCTCCTCTGGAGAAAGCCCTTCTATGACCAGCAGAGAGACAGAGAAAGAGTCCCCTGGCCTTCTTCTCAGTGGGATGAGCCCAGAAAAAGGGTTTAATTGAAAGATATGTCTGAATCACCTCAGCAATGTAAAGGAAAAGTGTCTCTACTCAAAGCCTCTCCTGGATGACCAAGCTCCTTATCTCTAAGGCAGAGTTCTTTGACGTTTTTCAGGCCAAGGACCCCAAAGCTGATGGCGAGATGGAGCGGGGAATTGTATAAAATTGTGTTATATCAAACTGGTCCTATAGTCACTCTATTACAGATGGAGTCATGCAACGACAGTAATTTCACCCTGCGATTATTAAGGTATTTCTGACACCCATGCAGTACCTCCGTGGACCCCCTAGAGGTCGCGGACCTCTGTTGAAGACCTCCGCTCTAAGGGAATGCCCAGCCACCCTGCGGAGAAAGCTCATCTCAAAAACTTGTATCCAGGATCTTCTTCTTGCGGTCATGATCCAGGTTTCGTGACCATAGGTGGGGAAAGAATTCAAACCTACTGTTAAATTGAGAGCTTCGCCTTTTACGTCAGACTCAGTTCTCTCTTCACCACAACAGTTCTAGTGCAGCCTCTGTATTTCAGCAGCAGCTGCACAGGTCCCATTCAAATCTCACCTCACTCTTGAACAGCACACCAAGCTACTTGAAGAGGGCATGTCACCTTTTTCCACTTGAGAACTATGGCCTTAGACTTGGAGGAGCTGATCTTCATCCTTGCTGCTTTCCACTTGACTGTATACCGCTCCAGTCCATGTTGTAGTGAGCCAGCAGAGCCACCCGCGAAAAAGGAGACACAGGGGCCCTAAAAACTCCTCTAGCCCTTAGCTGCGTCTAATAACTCCTGTACAGGTGATAGAGCGCAGCCCTGCAGGAGTCCAACGGGAACCAGGAACAGGTCTGATACAATGCAGTCCGATCTACTGCTTCGCTTGTATAGAGACTGGATGGCCCCTAGTAAAGGGCCCCTGACTATGATCTGCTGGAGTACCCCACAACTTTAAGTAACCTTTTAAATTTCCTACATAATTTGCATTGTTTGTTGCTAGAAGATCTTGTAGAGACATCAGTGGTGCTGCAGAGGAAGCCAGGGTCACTAATGACATCTTAATAGGTTCTCATTGATGCACTATAAGTCACAGGCAGTAGAGAAGGCTCTATGGGATCTTGCTGGTTTTACTATAGAAAGCCCCTGGCAAGTGGGGCAAGCTTTGTAGATGTAGAAGATGTGAGGAATGCTCTGATCTTTATATTAGAGACACCAAACAACCCTCCACAGACGCATGGTCCAACACAGAAGAGCGACCTCCTCGGGAGAATATTCTGCGGTACATCTACACCTTATGGACAAAGGAAATTCCTTTGAGGACCAGAATGTTTACATTTTAGACAAAGAAGATAGGTGGTTTGAGAGGAGTTTGAAGTAGGCCATCTATGTTAAGAAAGGAGGTGGTGGACCCAGATCTTACCTTTCAAAAAGCTACAATTCAGCGACTGAGTTGACTCCTTCCCGCTATGATCGCAACCCCCACCCCCTTACAGGGGAACAGAACACCTCACCTGTTCAGCCAGTCCAACAATTCCCTTTAACAACCCCTCTTTCAGAGACATAGACAGGTATCAGATATTGCAGGCTAACAAAGAACCCAAACGACTGTCCATTCCTAAGACCGGTTCATCCGGTTCAATTTGCATGTTTTTCAAGCCAAAACAATCCTTTGTTCTTAGTCCACTCTACGTTTATAAAGCATCAAACTACCCGCTATTTCTGACATTTTGAATTGTAAAAGTTTTCTGGATGGGAAGCGAAACGTATTCAAACTTGGAAACAAAGTGCAATGGATTGTTTTTTTTTTTTTTTACTTTTTTTAAATTCCCAGCAGCTACCCTATTCATAGTTCTTGATATTGCTGTCCCTGGTTCAATTCTAGATATCTGACCTTTGTTGTTTTTCTGCCCTCCATCTTTCCATTTCCTGTTTAAATACTTCAAATAAGCACTCGAGTCACAAAACCTTGAAAAAAATCCACTAGCAGCAGATTCTCTGTTGGACTCTATAAACACCTCAGGCAGCAGCAGTGTCTCATGGACCCGAGTGATGCATGTTCATTCATGTTCAGTCACTGGAGTGAAAATGAATGAAAAAGCAGTTAGTCTAAAGAAAAACCTTAAAAGATCCTTATAACCTCAATAAATATCCAATGAGTGCACTTCAAAACATCCCTGTAACATCAATCTACTTGAAAGCAAAGTCTAAGTGAAAAAGAAACCAAACAACCCTCTCCACAGACGCATGGCCCAACACAGAAGAGCGTCCTCCTCTGGACAAGACTCTGTGGTACATCTACGCCTTATGGACAAAGGACATTCTTTTGAGGACCAGAATGTTCCCATTTTGGACCAAGAAGATAGGTGCTTTGTATATCTAAGTTGTTGTTTGTCTTAGAATTTAAACGTACCAGTAATTGTCAGGATGATTGCACCGATGATCATAATAAACGTCTGTAAAGTGTCTGTGTAGATGACAGCAGCCAGTCCACCTGGTGAAAGGAAAACAAGGAACATTTTAACCATCACTCACATGTTTTTTATCTGATTGTTTTTAAACTCACTTAGTTTAAAACCATTACTGACAAAAGTTCTGAAAAATAACAGCTCTGTTGATGACAAATGGATATGAATTTGCTAATTAAATAATTTGAGGAAGAACAGCTAACTGATGCTGATGATATTGTGGCTCTAAAGCATAAAAAGCATTTATCAGATTGCAATAGATGCAGTTTAATTTTTTGTGTGCCTGTGTCTACCTGCAATGGTGTAGAGCGCAGTGACCACCAGCATGAGGACAGTGGACAGGTAGAGGTTCCAGCCCAGGCAGACCTGGACAAACAGGGCTCCAGAATACAAGTCAGTCTGGCAGCACAAACAAAAGGCATGTTTGAAACAGGCAGAAAAACTTGAATTGCTTTTTTTTTTTTTGGCATACAGCTTGTCTCTGTGTTGTACCGATATTTTAGTGAAGATCGACAGCAGGAGTGAGAGTACAGCCAGGTAAGTTCGGATCCTCTCTCCTCCAAAACGGCGCCCCAGATACTCCGGCATTGTGACAATCTAAATAAAAAGGGCATTTTTACATTTCCATTATATCAAACCTGTTTACATTTTTTTAGAACTTGCATTTCATGTATTTTTTAAACCAAGCAATTACACAACCATACAAAAGCAATAAGTATAATTTTAACAATGTGAAATGATATTTTCTGAGATATCTACCATGACATTTACAATATGCTGATGAAGATTCTCAGTCATCCAGGTCATAGTCATTCCGTAAAAGTTTAAAAAACAATCCACTGGACTTGGTATCCAAAGTTTGAAGACGTTCTCTTCCAAGAAGCTTTCTCAATTCAAAAAACTTTTATGGAATGACATTTACAATATAAAACAGTGTTGTTTAGGAAGACAATTTCCACACAGGGATAAAGCTGTTTTGAACAATGTTTAGGGTATACAAAGATATTGACAATTTTACATCTTAAAGAGTAAAATTCTGTCCTTCATCTTGAAGTAAAAACCTAACAAGACATGGTCGTCCACCTGAACAGACAGGTTTATCAAGTAGGGCATTAAATAGCAGGGGAACAGCCAAGAGGCCCGTGCTAACTCTGGAGGAGCTGTTGACAGGAAAACTGTTAGTTGTGTAACCACAGAGTCGTCCTCTTTGCAGTTTGTGACAACCCATGAAGAGGACAACTCAATCTTTCAGAGGAAGCCGCTCATGTCAGATGAAGCTGAACCTTTTAATGGTGGAAAACTAAAAGTGAAGATTACCCTAAATTTATGGTATCATCCCCATGTGAAAACAGAGGTTGTGTTTCAATTCCAGCATGGACAGGAAGGTTTGCCCAAGTAGCTTAATGTACCTAAATACAGGCCAATCCTTGACAGTTTTTCTGTAGGACAAATGCCTTAGTTACAGTTAAATAGTTTAGATCAAAGCAAATTAAACCAAAGTTCACAATAATTTTCACTTGAGAATGTGAGATGAGAGTTGACCCTCCCAATCCAGATTTACTGTTCGATGTTGCAAAAAAAGAAGAAAAAAAATCAACTGATATATGTTCAAAGTTGATACAAAATGCCCCTGAGAGTTGATGAAAAGATGGACAGTGTTAAATGTTCTACAGACGTGAAAGAAAACCTGTTGGAGGCAACAAAAGAAATTGAGACAGGGCCAGAAATTAATCTTCTAGCAGGACAATGTCCCCAAACATGCACCCAGTGACAAGCTCGCAGCCCTGGTATCTGATCTAATTACTCACTTCATTCAGCTGCCGTACCCTCCCTGCTCTATAATTATCCATGGTCTTATCCACCAGCTCCTGCTGATTTATATACGGCTCAGCCCAGCTATTGGGGCCAGATCATTATTTCGTGTTTGTTCCATATTTATTTTCTGTCGTTATTTGGATTTGTTTCCATGGTTCATGTTCTCGTCCCTGGAGGTCGGTGGATTGAGATGGTTTACTGTTTGTCATCTGTCTCCTGATCATGCTCTTCTCTGCAGAGCCCTCTCTGTTTTGGCTCATGGTGCGGGGAGAGTTTTAATTCCCAAAATCTTGGCTCCTAGGTGGAGTACAGTTTAAAGTTTGTAGTTCTCCTGGTAACATGTCTTTTCTCTGTTCCTCTCAACCGCTGGGCCTGTCTGTCTCCATCTGAGCATGTCTGTCTGAGTTTGCTGCTGGACTCTGAACCTGCCTGGGTGCTCTATGGATTCCTGGAACCCTGGACTTGTCTTTTCCTGTTCTGATCATAACCCCTGACCGGGCTACAGAGTCCTGGATCTCAGAAAGGTCCTGTTCTGAACTGTTTCCCTGACCTGGATCTGTCTCCTGTCTGCTCACTGGGGTTGCTGCATCTCTGTACAGCTCAGCGACTCATCTCGTTGGCAGTCCATCAGCTGATCCTGCCTCACCCGAGAGGATGGACTGATCTGTTAAACAAGGTATGTTCCTCACTTATCTGTGTTTCTCCCACAACCAGAGTGCCAGTGATTGGAGTTTCCCCCGCAGCCGCTGCAGGTCCGCTGATCCACAGCAGTCCACATTCCATGTCTGTTCTCTTTCTGTTTATTTTTGTCATTAAATGTTTTGAAACTTCCCACTGTCTGTCTCACCTGAATACTGGGTCCATCTGTCCCGTTTTATGACACCCAGAGCTACAATGGGCTGAATCAAAGCTCATTCATGGCTTAAGATTGTCTAGTCAAAGTCTATATCCACATCAACGCAATTTAGCACAACACTGTGGAACTTCATTGTGTGGTTGTGCCTACTTTGTCGGCTTGGTTCACACAAAACCAATAAAATGTATTAATATATGAAAATTTTAAAAAAGCATTATAATGCTTTTGCATTTTCCAGATAACAGTATGATGTGCTTTTGATTACTGCCTTTGAATAAACATAATGAATTCACATCTCATTAAGTGATCGTCCAACAAGGTGGTGTAGAGTAACCTTTGGCCTTTTTTTTTTATTGTAGCTGTGAGTGTAACACCCTGTTAAAGAATTTATGAGGCGGGGAATCCTTGTTTGAGAAAAGTCTTTTGGCACCTAAATCTACCTGCGGAACCAGCCTTGACAAGAAGGCACACACCCATATATACCTTTATGAGAATGTATGTGTGTGTAAACTGACCCCTGAGGAGATGTAGACAGGCACAAAGATCCAAGCGAGCGCCAGCAGCACATAGGTTGCCTGAGATTGTTTGGACAACAGATAAGAAAAGAAAAGACATTCAGATTCTCCAAAGCAGTCAAAATGAAAAATCAGACAGAGGTCAGACAGTTAGAAACGCTTAAGCAAAAGATAAAGATCTCATGTCTGCTAGGCCGGGCTGGGTCCAATGGCTGTGGTGCTGCCACCTGCTGCATGTTGCATGTCATACCAAACCTGCAGGTAATTTCATTAACTAAGACAAAGGATTCATAAGCTGCAAATTCACAGCTTTTGTTAACAGACACAAAGAGATCAGTTTTCTTACCCCATGTTTTTCTTTTTTTTGTTGCTTAAATCTAAAATTGCATGTAGATCTGCAGGCTGGATGTTTTTCATTCCAGAGTGTGAAGTGTGTTGTCACAATGAACAGATCAATAATTAGGATGCTGGGATTCTTACTCACGTTCCATTCAAACCCTGCGACAGCAATGCCACCAGCGGCCCCAGTCCCCGCCAGGCCGATGAACAGACCCGAGCCCTCTGAGCTGGCAAAAAGAGACGAGCCAATCTGCACACAACAAAAATATTCAGCCTCCTTTGCTTGTCTTCATTTTGAAATTAGCAACATTATAAAATGATCAATTTGTATGTATACAAAATCCATAAGTAAGAGTCCATAAGTGCACAGAAAGGTGATCAGTGAATAAAACATATGTAGAAAAAATCTAAACCAAGAACTGATTTAGTAAAATCCTGAAACACACATAAATACACTATTATGCAAGTTAAATATTGGTATATTGGTTTATAAAGTGATGAGTTTCGGTTCTTTAAACAATCCTACAACAAGACACACGTCAACTCCCTATTCCTTATTATAATATTCAACTTTTTCAAATCTCTATCCTCTATAGAGAGCTCAAAAAATTGAATCAAATATAACATCAAAATTGTATCTATTTTGTGTTTTATTATTTTTGCTGAATCTCTCTTGTTACTTTTGTGTCTCCTGTTATTAATACAGTAATCATCATTATTAATTTATTTATATTTCACTTTTAATGTGTCACCTTAAGTATAAGTTTAAGCTGTGGTGAGATTTATTATGAGCCCTATGAGGCTTTCCTTATTTGCACATTCCATTCACTTCCTGGTTCCTTTGTGAATTGTTGTACTTCGTCGTACAGCTAAAGAACTAATTTATGTCCAAACATCTTTGGCACCTTTTGGCACCTAGAGGTAAAAGCTGTTGTGGTTTTAAAAGGAAAAGCTGTTAAAAGCTTCCTTTGTTTCTATCATTTGATGTCACTGAAAAGTATGCAGCAGTCTACCTAGTTTGTTGCTTACACTTTAAAGCTGTTTATAAGATGTGCAGACTGCGGTTTGATAGAAGGGGATTGTTGACCTGATTAAGACGAGTTTTTGTTGGTGGAAAGGTTGATGTTTCTTCTTAACCAAATTCTGCAACATTCTGTCAGAAAGTTGGTAGCGGCCTTTGAACAATGTGGCCTCTGTGTGATTCACCTGCTCTCACCATTTCTAACTGGAAAATATGCTGAGGGACAATATGTATTCATGTTTTTAGTTCTTTTAATTGGACAAGCTTTAAAAAGTTCAGTTAAGGCAACTGGCCTCTCAACCTAGAGGCCTCTTCAGTTCTAACTAGTGGAGGGGAGGACTGATATTAATATGCTGCAGGTCTAACAAGGCCAAGGAGGTCATATGGGGGGTGTTAATGGTCATTAGAGGGTTCTGATGGGTCGTTAGTTAAAAGAGAAAAAGGCGATGAGAGGCGAAACATTTTCTTGAAAACTTCACTTCCACTTGCCTAGACTGAACTAATTTAATCTTGTCTGATTCATTTTTTTTTAATCAAGAAATAAAAATATGAATACATCTTGTCCCTCAGCATATTTTCCAGTAAGATGTGGCGTACAGTAATTTGGGTTGCCGTGTGCCTCAATGGGAGAGCAGGTGCATCACCAGGATGACTGAGAATCTTCACAGATATTTTAATTGGAAAGTATCAGCTTTGCATTTTATTTCTGTTGTACCTTATAAAACATGTGCATGGATTTTCTACAACAGAATCAAAACCAGATGCTGGCCAAAGCAGATAGCTGATGGTATCGACCCTGTTATGCAGGAGGTTAACATGATTTTTTTTTCCTTTCACCAACTCTTCATGCTTGTCCAGGATAAGTAACTGCTTTATAGGATTCATTGTACTGATTACTACAATACTGAGGTGATATGTGCTTTTAAAAAAAAAAAAGACATACATTGCCCCAATAAAGTTTGAAAGTGGTAATAAAGAAATGTTACTCCAGAGAACCACAATGAGAGCCATCATCCACAAAAAATATACTCAACAACATTTAAAGCACTTACCTTTGGTATGATATCTTTTTTATTTTGAAGCAGATACTTTTACAGGTTAATCATTGCTTAGCTACTACAGTACATGCTTAATTTGACAAAAATAAGAAACAAGAGGCAAAATACAAATAGAGATATCTCACAGTAGACAGGCAAAGACCATGTGGCACAAACAAATAACATGACTAACGAAACCTCAAAGACAAAAGCAACAAATAAGAAAAACAATAATAAAAAATAATAATAAAAACTTCCTCCTACCCCTTCCCACATACCCTGCAATGCTATCTGTCAGTCAGATTGGCTTGCTGATCCATGGTTTTAAGGTATAAAATGAAGTATATATCATGACTGATATCCAGGACTTTAATTAGGGGACTTTGTTCTCTTTCCATAATAGGAGAATCAGTCTCTCAGCAGACATCAGACCATATGACATGAGACAGGCTTGTGAGCTTTTGAGTTTTTTTAGACTTTTCCGCGAGTCCAATAATAATCCAAACAGGGTCTGGCTCTAGCTTTATCTTAAAAAGCTGTGAAAAAAATAAAAACACGCCTGACCAAAAGCTTTACAAGTTTCAGCACATTACAAAACCATGGCGTAAATTAGCTTCTTTAACTTCACATTTGGAGATATTTCAGGAAAAAATTCTATGTTAACGTGCTTTTGAATAGTGTTTATGATTTCACAATAAGAAAGAGAGACTGGGCAAAAATTATTTCTAGGGTGAAACAAAAGTTAAAATGTTGGTGGTTTGGAATGCTTTGCTGCTTCAGGACCTAAATGACTCATAACAACTGCTGGAACCTTGAATTCTGCTTTTAAGCCAAATAAGGTAATTAATTTGAGACCTTACAATCAGGTTAGACAGAGCATCAATAATTTAAACCTCATCATCAAGTCCCCCTCAGAGTAGTTAAAAAAAGTAAAGGTTCTGGAGTGGCCTAGTCAAAGTAAGAGCCATCATGTTTAAAACACATTTACTGGATAAAAGATTGGGACAGAATTCCTCTCCAGAAGCTAAAAGACTCATTGCCACCAATACTGCCACAACCATTTAATTTGTTCAGGGAGTAGTTACCTTTTAGGGTTTCTTAAATGTACAGTCTGTAACTTCACATTGAATGGTCTGAAAAGGTTAAATGAGCAAAAACTGAAGAAATCTCCAAAGGGACAAATTCTTTATCACAGTACTGTATTTCTGTCTGCATTTGCCCTATGAGTGGAAAATATTAAATTAACTCATTGATTTGAATTCATCTAAGAGCAGTTTGGTTTCCTACGGTACAGAAACTGGTCCAGTTGTAAAATGCTGGAAGATGAGTTTGTCCTTATGGGTTGATGGTGGATTGAAATATTAGAACAAAACTAAAAGTCATATAAACAATAACACGCGCACATTTTAGGTTAATTGTTGACAGACGTGTTTAATCATTTTTAAGTAGGAACAATAATAGATTTATTTGTTTTCTCTTTGGGATATCAATTTCCGAGTTTCCATGAGTATTGAGATTTTTTTTCTTTTGCTTTGGAAAGTCTTAATTTCATTTCATTTCATCCAAACCTATAAAAACTGCAGGATTTAATATCCATACTTCTACATGGTTCCCCAATTTTATGCCATGATTTTTTTTTAAACATTTAACAGTTTCATAGTAACTCAATCTTTCTACCTCTTGTATTGTAAAACAAAATAAAATCCTAGCACTTTTTCTAATCAAGATGATAAAACAAGAATTATCGATGGGAATATCCATATGTAATGCCAAGGTTGTATAAAAATGAATAAGTTTTTCTTATTTAACTGAAAATGAAGAATAGTTTTTGTTGAAATAATCAAAAGTAATCCTAGAGAAGGACTCTTACCGGCCACCAGGCCATGTCCCTTCCAGCCAAGAAATATCCACTCAGAGTGTTCCTGCTCACCCTGCATGATGACTGACAGAAAACAGAGCTGGTTGAGCACAGGCTGTGAATCTGAGAAAGCATACATGTGTCGTTAGCTTTGACTCTTACCCATATACCCACAGCTAGGTTCAGGAGAAAATAAGTTGCAATGACAATAATATCAGAGAAGCTAAAGGACTGCGACCGGGCGTAGAAGTTGATGGTTGAATTCGGCATCCTCAAGTCGTCTCAGCAGGTACAAAAAAAAACCCCAAAACTTTTCTTTGATGCTATTTTTGTTCAAATGTCATTAATGTAGAAATAA
This sequence comes from Cyprinodon tularosa, assembly GCF_016077235.1. Taxonomy (NCBI): domain Eukaryota; kingdom Metazoa; phylum Chordata; class Actinopteri; order Cyprinodontiformes; family Cyprinodontidae; genus Cyprinodon; species Cyprinodon tularosa. The sequence continues at coordinate 414,743 of NW_024038778.1, read as the reverse complement.
AGTCTCAGATTCCCAAAGTTACAGGCACCCTTTAAACCTTTAACCTTTAAAGTCGTCCAGTAAATCCCCCCCTCTTGGCTGAGCCACAAACTGAACTCTGTGTTAATGCAAACCCTTCCACAGGCTGTTAGGTGTACGGCTGGAGAGGGCAGTTCCTTAGCTGAATTGATGATTAAACACATTACCCTAATGCACCTGCAGCACCAACACACACACACATTTTGCCAAGGAATAATGGAGTGTACTGTATGGCAGGGCACTGGAGTAGAGCAGATGCTCATGCCGACCAGAGTCCATGCTGACACACACACACACACAGATGGTCAATCATTGCTGGTGACAAGTTTAGTATCATTAGTGTCTAAACACACAAACATCTTCTGCTGAGGTACTAATAGTGGTCAGTGAAGGTGTGTGACAAGAGACTTTGAGCTGATTGTGTTTTCACTTAAATTAGTTTGGACACAAGTATGTATGCAAGAAATATTTTTGGAAGTTTTGTAAGCCCCCCCTCACTATGTTATATTGAGTTTAAAGGGTTTCTGGCAAAATTAGGAGGGTGAGTAAGAACTGCAGTCCAAACTTATCTTTAATCTTTAAGCGAGTGATTTGGTTAATAGCTGATGACATTGGATGTCTAAGATTTTCTAACCTGCTGTGGAATAATAATAGTAATTGAACTTTATTGATCTCAAATTGGAGAAATTTACCTCTGCATTTAACCCATCCTTGGGGAGCAGTGGTCGGCCATTGAGTGACACCTGGGGAGCAGTGTGGGGTTAAGGGTTTTGCTCAGGAACCCATAGTCCAGGCTGTAGGAATCGAACCGGCTAATTGCAACCTTCTCATAGCACAAGCGCACTGCTCTAACCACTGGGCCAACACTACCCCCAATATTCTAGTACTAATACGATGGATGATAGTTTGTTAAACGGACTATGTTTAAATGTTATTAATGCTTTCCTTCAAAAGTTATTCAATTATTTTCCAATAGAAAACCAAAGGATGCTACAGAATTTTAATATTCTTTTGTTTTATTTTCTTGTTACCATATATTTATGTATAGTAAGAAACAAAGGCCTGCAACACACAGCACCCGTTGCCCCTCATAGAGGTTGGTCTTCAGCAAAGGAGCAGCAGCCCCAAAACTAAAGAGGCCAAGGAATGCAAACAAGAAGAGCAACAAGCACCAAGCAGAGGAGACCCCATGAGGACCCCGAACAAGTAGGTCAGGAACCAGACCAGTGCCAAATGCAGAAAGACCAAGGTGGAGAAGACAGGATGTGGCCTGAGCAGCCTCACAAACAACATCAAACGAAGGGGGGCATTCAGATTTCTGTGTGCGAGTAGCCTTCCAGACCTGCATAATCTAGGTTGCATTATATAAAATCCTTTTTTCAAATGTATCTTTTTAGAAGTAGATGTGACAGAATCTAAACTATTGGTCCACCAGCCTCTGATTTTAAATTGCAGTTATTTAAAACTCTAACTGCATCCGTTTTGTTTAAATGGTACACAAACATGAGAGGACAAGAAGTCCGAGATAAGAGTGTTGAGTAAGTTTGCTTTCATGCTTCCCCGATGTGAAATTAACACAAACTGCTGGCCATTGTTTGCTTACTATAAGAAGCAGATGGCAGCGATGGTGACATGCTGACGTCACACATCATCATCATCATCAATCTCTCTTTCTCCCCCACGCACTCAGACAAACACACCACATGATATCAAAGCTGTGCACTGGAGTCAAGTCAAGACATTTTATTAAATCAGAGTTTGACCAAATAAATATTTTACAAGACTTACAGTTTAATGGAAAGGACTGCTGCTTTTTTATTTCTATTTTGTGGTAGAGGTATAAAAAAAGACATGTTTTCAAAGTGAAAACAAGATTCTAATTAAGTGATGATGTAAGCTTAAAGCTATAAACACAATAATGTAAAAATAGCATGTTGATTTTCCTAATGCTGAATATAAACCTTGTGCTTTATTCCAGCTGCTTCATTTATCCTAAACTATACATACTTTTCCTTGCTTCATAAATGAAATATAAAAACAGAACTGATATACCGGTACTTTCTAGAGTAAAGGAAAATTTCCCACATTATAAGATAAAATAATTTTTTTATAAAATCTAACATCTTTAAAAACACTCAAATGGACTGTTAGGTTAATTGGTCTCTATAAACTGTAACTCCTTTATGAACATGTATACATGGTTGGTTGTTGCACTGTCATGGAGAAAGATTAGGCCGGTGTACGCAATGGATGGGTAAATTAAAACAAAATACCAACCAACACGTAAACTGTCAACAGTACCTCATGTTGGTTGTTTCAACCATACGGTTTCAACAAACTTCGCGCAAGAAAAAAAAAAAAAAAAAAAAAAAAAAAAAAATATATATATATATATATATATATATATATATATATATATATATATATATATATATATATATATATATATATATATATATATATATATATATATATTATTTTTTTATTTTTTTCTATATATATATATATATATATATATAGATATCTATATATATATATATATATATATATATATATATATATATATATATATATATATATATATAGATAGATAGATAGATAGATAGATATATAGATATATAGATATCTATCTATCTATATATATATATATATATATATATATATATATATATATATATATATATATATCTTTTTTTTCGCTCTTTTATTCTTTTTTTTATTTATTTTCATATTTATTTAAAGAAATTGCCCTTCTCTAAGTTTGCAGAAGCGACATATTTCTAAAATTTTATTTCAAAAGACAAAATCCATCCATCCATCACATTTATTGAGAATAACATCAGAAATAGAAGTAATAAAACATGAATAATTAGAAAATAATAATAAAAAAACATCTGAAAGCCTGTTCCGCAAATACTTACAGGAAATAGCGTCATCAGTGATAGCCAATCAGATGCCAGGCTTCTCGACTTACCCGGAAGTAAACATCGCAACAAAAATTACCGCGAACTACCACAGAGGCCGAGTGTAAAACATTGATCAAAACGATTCTTTTTCTTTTAGTTTTTGAGCGGCTGGATTTAAAAACCACAGTTTTGCTGGTAGCGGTGTTTCTAACGATCTAAACATGGAGGAATATGACGATATTTTTGAGATTGAGGATCGGTTCGAGGAGCAGTTTGCTGACGAGCTGGAAGTGTTAGCTCAGATGGAGGGTGAGTGCATAAACTATATACCCAGTTTTTAGATGTGATGGCATATCTACTGATATGTTTTAGGACGACAACTTATGCACATTTCCCCCTCCCTCTGTTACATGTTTGGGGGGGGGGGGGGCAACACATCTTGAAGAAATTTGACTTCCTAAAAATCTAACTTGGTAAACATATCCTCGGAATGTCAAACAGAATTCATACCATTCAGGAATAATATGGGTTCTGTGCCCTAGAATGAAGTTGTTCAGTGTGAAAAATGCATCCAACCCCCAGGACTGCAGCAAAAGATGTTAAGATGCTGTCTAACAAAACCAGATAATATTTTGCACATTCCAAATAGGCAGAAAATATTTATGTTTTGGCGAGAAACAATGTCTCCTTTTGAAATGCATGGCCACAAATCCCGGAAAGCAAGAAGCACATGAATCCAATCTGTGAAACACGGCAGTGGCAGCATCATGCTCTGTTTCTCTGTCTGGAAGGTTTTCAAAACAGATGTTTGGGCTTTCTGACAAAAGACGATTGTGGCAAAAATATTGAGGCAGTATATCATGAATAGCTTGTAGAGGGAGACCCTAAAGATTTGACTCATTGTGTGAGAGACAAACAGAAAAAACACTTATGTTTTAGAAGTTGTGTTCATGGTGACACAGTTTGATAAAGTTGAGGAAATTTAAATGGAACATTCAGGGAGGAGTTGTGGACATGACAGGTGCTAATTTCTCCTTCTAGACGAAACCTCCCAGCCAGCGAAGCGTCTAAAGCAGACTTATGGAGACGACATTTCAGACATAGAACACCTCCTGGACACTCAGCCCAACAGTGAGTTCAGCCTTGTAGATATGTATTATAATTGTTTTATTATTGATTGCATGTCATTGAAGCTTAAAACCTTTCAGCTCCAAAAGCAAAGCGGCATGATACAGGCGTGGTTAAGCGTCTTTTCAATGGATCCCAAGCTCAGGAGAAGAAAGTCCTGCCAGAGCGTGACGACATCACACCGCCATCATCTCCTGAGCAGTTTGAGGTGTCAAACACCTTCAGGTAGCAGAGTTAGAAAAGAAAAAAACACCTCAGTTTCTTCTTAAATATTCACAAGAAGATGAAAACTGCTGCTTGTCTAAAAAGGATTGATTTGTGTCGTAGATCTACCGCTGCCGCGCTGGATATCAGTGGCTTTGCAGAAATCCCGGAGACCCCCGGGCAACCCGCCACACTGACCCCGGCATCCACACGTGTGCTGAAGCGACCGCCTTTGGAGGGCGAGTTTATCAATGTGACGGATTCGTTGGGGAATCGGGTGTACCTCCGACAGAAGGAAGAGACGGGCATAAAGGTAATCCACACATCATTAACTCTACTTTGATATAAACTTAGTCTGTCCACAGCTTGTCCAGACTTGATCTGTGTGGTTCTTATTTTTTATTTTCTCTGTCCGGCTCTCAAGAATGTGGACTCAAGAATAGTACCGAACACTGAAGGAGAACTGGGACTGCTCACTTTGCCAATTAGAGTACTGAGACAACAGGAAGCAGAGAGGGTGAGTGATGAAATCTGTCTGGATAATGGATGAGGATTTGAACAGAAGATCTAGAGGTTAGGAAGTGATGTGTGACTTTGTTTATTAAGGAACAGTTTCCAAACAAAGACTGGACTTTGATTTATTTTTTCTAAGTTTGGAAAATCCTTTCTCTCTCTATAGATAGATTATTCTCTAACACACTTCAGGATTTGTTTTTCTGTAATTATAAAATTTAAATCAAATGCACCTGGAGACGCCCCAACTTTAAGGTTTGTCTTGTGAATACAGAAAAAACAAGATGGTAAACATCTGTTTTCTTGTTTCTTTAATCCTTTAGCGCCACCAGCAGGTTATTGAGGAATCGCAGCGTCTCACTGAGCTGATTAGGTATGGAGCTCCTCACCATCTCTCATTAATGCACAGAGAAGTGACTGATCCTGTCAATAAATGTTTTTGCACGGGCAGCAGTGTGAACGATGCATTCGGCGACTCTGAAAACAGAGAGGAGGAGGATGAGAACGAGGATCCTGAAGACGCAGAGGCACGGACATCTCGGCTGTGGGTGGACAGATTTTCACCGCGTCACTACACGGAGCTCCTCAGTGATGATGTCAGGGATCCCTTTTAATCCTTTGTCTGGTGATAAACGCTGAATAATCTGGTTTCGGATCAGTTCACGTTCTGTTCTTGTCTTTCCTCTCAGTTCACTAACCGCTGTCTGCTGAAGTGGTTGAAGCTGTGGGACACAGTGGTGTTTGGAAGAGAGAGGAAGTCCCGCCCCACACGCTCTGACAGACAGGCACCCAGTCACAACTCATTCAAACCCAATCAGGGAAATCAGAATCCAAACCGCTTCAAAAGCAAAGTGGAGATGACGGAGGAGCTACTGGAGGCTGAACTGGACCAGTACAAACGACCTAAATATAAGGTAGTGCAGTTGAGCCATCAGATGGTTCCCTTTAGGTGAACTCTTGTGACGCCAGATGTTTTTCCCTCCAGGTGGCGTTGTTGTCAGGACCTCCCGGCTTAGGGAAGACCACTTTGGCTCATGTCATAGCAAAGCATGCTGGGTACAATGTGGTGGAAATCAACGCCAGGTCAGACCTGCTGCGATCAAAGCTAACATTAAGAGAACCAAACCGAGACGTTTTTCCCACATCCGGGTGTTCTTTGTGTGCAGTGACGATCGCAGTGCAGAAGTCTTCCAGAAACGCATCGACACGGCTACTCAGATGAAATCTGTTTTAGGCGCCAACGAGAGGCCGAACTGCCTGATAATCGACGAGATCGATGGAGCACCAGCGGTATCTTCAGAAAGATGCATCAACCATCAATGAGACACCATGAGACTCGGAGCAGTTTTTAATGTTTCCTATGTCCGCAGGCCGCCATCAACATACTGTTATCAGTGCTGAACAGGAAGGATGGACATGGTGGGGAGGCCGGTGCAGAAACCGCAAAGAAGAAAAAGAAGAAAGAGTCCATATTGCTTCGCCCAATCATCTGCATCTGTAACGACCTGTAAGATGAACACAAATTATGCTTCTAGATTTGAAACATTTCATGCCGTACTAACACCCGTCCGCTGCTGTTCAGCACGGTGGTGGATGTGTGATCATAAGGACTTGGCTAGCCATTTGTCACTTAGCTGATTGTGGATTTGTCTTTATGCACACAGCAGAGCAAAACACAAGTCCAGCTTCCTGACAGCTGAAGTTTGGCTCAAAGCGGCAGAACGATCCAAATTATTGCCTTACTTGCAAAAAATAATTTTGCAAGTAAGGCTAAATCACTCCATCACAATAATTTCATTAAAACAAAAACAAAGATTCTTAGTTTTTTTTTTTTTTTTTTTTTTACATATGATCTTCTGTTTGATTTTTTTTTTTTTTTAGTTTCCCTCAGAGACACACTAGCTTTCAATAATATTGATAAGTCTTTTTTGCATTTTCTACAGTTAAGTTTTTTTTTTTAATATAGAACCAAATAAAGAACAGACTCCTTATATATTGTACCAATACATTACATTTCAGAGCTGATCCTTCCTCTCACCAGTTCATATCTTTAAGTGTCCAAGCTACCTTTTTTTCGTAACATGGATATAAACACTACTTTGTAAGAAACAAGGCAAAATCATCTGCAGGATCCACCTCTGGCTGAAAGCTGAGTGTAACTGCTTTATAGAAAACTAATGTTGCCTAGTCTGTGTTTGTTATGACCTATAGTTGGATTGGAAAAAAGGTTAATTTAAGTTAAAAAGCTAAGCTATAAGCTAAAGTGAATATCCAGTTCGTGTATCACAGTTAATGTTCAGAGGGTTTTGTTGTAACAGAAAATGTGTTTCTTTTTCATTTGGTTTTCATGAATTTCTTACAGAAGCACTCTTTTGATTTTTTTTTTTTTGTTTTGTTTTGTTTTTCTTTTTGTTTTTCCTTATTTGAACAAGTGACTGTTTTGGTAATTAGACTAAAAATACCTTTTTTTCAGTGTTAAAAAGTAATTAGGTTTTGTTCTGTCCACCAATAACAATCTTGACTTGAAATACTCATTGTCAAAGTGTTTGACTAAGTACCCAGTGGAGAGCTAAGCCTCATTTCCTTCAAGTTTACGTTTTTCTTTCTTTCTTAGTTACGTTCCTGCTCTCAGACCTCTCAGACAGCAGGCCTTTCTTCTGTCTTTCCCACAAACCCAACCTTCCCGCCTCACTCAAAGATTAGCAGAGGTCAGTATTTCATTACTGAAACACTCAAATAAGGACACAAGTCAGAGATCAAGCTGACATATTCTCACACTGCATCTGTCTTTTCTTAGATCTCCACACGGCAGGGCCTAAAAGCAGACGCCGGGGCTCTGATGTCCTTGTGTGAGAAGACAGATAATGACATTCGTTCCTGCATCAACACTCTACAGGTGCGTGGTTGTCCTCTGGAGAATCCTCTGTCTTTGTATATTAGACCATATTTATTTAGTGAGGGTGCATGCTCTTGCCTGCGCAGTTCCTCCATGGTCGTGGCTTGAAGCAGCTGGACTCCAGAACCATCCAGAGCGTCTCTGTCGGGCAGAAGGACCAAAATAAAGGCTTGTTCTATCTGTGGCAGGAGATCTTTCAGTTACCACGGATAAAACGGTAAACTTTCTGTGCCCCAACGCCTGAGATCTTCCTGTTAAGTTTTGAATTGAATATGTATTTATTATATACTGACATACATATATTTGTGTGAATGTACAGGTTCCTGTTTAGCGCATTATAGCATAACAGCTGGCTACACTGAAAGATGTTGAAATGAAAGCTAACATGCTTAACTTTATTTTTCTTTAATGATTGTCACAGCTGCAGAAGCTGTATTTTAAACATTTAGCTCCTTATTTGCTCAAAAACATGAAAAAACTGTTTAAGGACCTAGATTAGACTCAACGGGTCAGTCTGAGTTATTAATGTGAAATATGAACATTACCTCACAATGTGGAGAAAGAGGAAAAACAAAAGAGGACATGGGCACAGCAGAGGGGATAAAAAACAAATAATTTTGCTGTAGATCCCATTAAACTCTAATTAACAAGTCCTGGGGAGAACCCAGCTCAACTGCAGTTGCTTGTCTCCTACTTTTTAACATAACGCCCTGCCGTTTGAGTAAAGCTGGTTTGTGTTGGTCAGAAAACGCATCGGCGAAGGCTTTGAAGAAGCACCTGGTTCAGGAAGTGGGTTTCAGAGGTTCCAGCACATTTTGCACCTTGCTTCATCAAGCGGAGAATACGAAAAGGTGTCTCAGGTAATAAATGATCCATAATCACCACAGCCTTGTTCCTCCAGTTTTCTGCACAGCAGACACCTAAAGCAGCTGCCGTCTTTTCCTCAGGGCCTCTATGATAACTACTTGTCCATGCGAGTGAGGGACCCCAACATGCAGAGCGTGTGCGAAGCTTTGGATTGGCTGATGTTCTCCGACAGGCTGAACCAAGTGATTCTGCATGGACAGAACTTCTCCCTGATGAGATACCTGCCCTTCCTCTCCGTGACATTTCACTTCCTGTTCGCCCACATGCATGTGCCGCGCATCAGCTATCCTCACAGCCACCACGAGGTACCGCGTGTAAAATGAACAAGGAGCCAAATTGTTATATGGGATATTTTGAAAGGGGACCTCTGAAGAGCTCATGTTGACGTCCTTTGCAGGCTGCGTCTCGTCTACTAAGCAGCAGGAACGCTTTGTCCACCATGTTGGCCGACATCCCAGCAAGCATCCGATCGAGGATCGGCCCGCTCAGCCTCACTCTTGACATTCTCACATTGCTTCTTGACATCATCTGTCCAAAACTGCGACCTGTAAGTTTAAAGCATATGTCGTCATTCTGCTTTAAATAGAAAATGTTTTTTTTTTTTTTTTCAATACTAGGACATTGATCCAGTATAAACTTTCTCAGAACTTTTTGCTTCACTTTACAACCCTGTATTATCTGTTTTTTTAACCCCGTGGAAACCTTGAGTTTTGATGAAGTGTAATATATCATTACAAGTGTAAAGATATATCACTTCAGTTTCATCTCACAGAAAAAACAATCACTGCTTATGAAACGATAAACATATAAAATAACGGCTCTCAACTATAAACTAAACTTTAAGGCATTGACAGTGGATGGTTTTCAGACCTTTTAAAGAGGTAGATCAGGTTGGTGGAAAGGATCGGTTTCACAGTGAAGCATTGGCCAAACCGAGGCCGATCCATCACCTGGCTGGTAAATCAGAGTACCCCTAATTTAAGGTATGAACTCAAGAGGAAATGGTCAATCAAAAGGAGTTTCAACCTTTAGGATCATTTTTTTTATCCTTTTATTTACCATTAATTGTTCCTTGCTTAAATAGGAGATTTTTTTGTTTTTTTCATTTTCACCCAGGTAACAGAAATCTTGTGTACGGAAACCTTCGTGCTTTCCATCTCCACTGCTCTGAGAGAGACGTTTATTTAAAAAGGCATTACTTAGTTTTCTAATCATACTGCAACCTTTGGCCAAAACCCACAACTACAGAACTTTTCTGCTGTTCTCATCAGAATCAGAAATACTTTAATAATCCCAGAGGGAAATTACTTTTGTTACACACTCCAGTTACAGTTTTACATGATATATACACACATCCAACTATACAATATAATAAAGATAAAAAAAAAATAAGAATAAAAAGAGATAAAGTATATACACATATAGCTCTTTTGTACGTATATCTATGCATATGTAAAAACTAAATCCAAATAAAGTGAAAATCCAAGTAAAGTAATACGTGGCATGCAAAAATAGTGCATGCGCTTATATTTAAATTAAATAAGTTTTTCTTTAGTTATTTCACCTGACAAGCTGTTTCCTTTGGTGTCTGAATTGTTTCTGAGTATCCATAAAATCCCTCTTGAATATAACGCTTCGATTGTTTGCTAGATTGGACCCATTTAACATGAACGCGCTTAACGTTGCATCCACATAAAGTAGAGTAAAGCGCTGAACTACTGAGGTGTCCGTCTGCTCATCAAACAATGCTTTAGCTCTAAAAGGTCAAATAAAAAGACTTTTTTTTGTTGTAAAAACGTACAGAATGTCTGTTTAAATCAGGGTAATGATGCTTGGGTAAGTTGCGAAAGAAAACTTTAATACTTCTCCTGTCCAGCAGGTGGGGGTAATAAGAAACTAAAGACCGAACTAGCAGGTCCTGTTCACAAAGCATCATGCAGAAAGCACAAGTGGCATATGTCCTTCTACTTTGATCCTTTTTCCAAGTTTGCTTAAATATGAAGCCCTATATAACAGGGAAGGTGAGAAACACACATCCTAAATATGCTGCAGAAGTTAGAAAACTGAAAAAGAAACAAAAAAAAAATGGTCCATCGGTCATGGCTTCTCAGCGCATGATGTGAAGGTCCTACCAAACCTTTGACCCAGGAAATTTAAATTGCATGAGTAGAATTAAAAGGAAATGTTTGAACTTTTTCTGTTACTTTCATTTAAATCATGCAGACAACCATTTTATCACATTAAAACCCTTTGATTTGTTTTAATATTACAAACCACTGACATTGTTTTACACATTTCTACACTTTACACCGGATGATGGTGCCGCCTTGGTTTCTTCCAGGTGAATCCGCAGCTGTTTAGCAGCAGAGAGAAGGAACAGATGCGCGAGCTGATTGACACCATGTTGGCCTACAACCTCTCATACAGGCAGGACCGCACACCTGAGGGCCAGTACACCTACGTGTTGGAACCGTGAGTACGCCTACATAACCGCGGGGGCGGCGGCTCAGCGAGCAGATGTTTGCTTGTGGGGTGTTGAAGGTCACTGCTGTTGGCCATACGGTGGTGTCTCTGGATAACAGCTTAGAGAATAATCCCCTTATTACCTGGTGTGTTTGTGTCAGCGCAAAGGTAGTAGAGCCTCACTGTCGGGCTACAGTGATATTGACAGCCCAAAATGGAGGAGTTCAACATTTATCGAGCAGAAATGTGTTGGAACAGTTTTTGCTTTGGACTTTGTGTTCATTTTTAGGACTTTTTTTTTTTTTTTTTTTTTATATTTTATTGATTCCTAAACCCATCAGAGACTAGGAGTTTAAATTGGGATCCCTCAGGGATGCCGGCCCCAGCTGAGGAGCAGCCCGGCGCTCAGGACGGCTCCTTCCTGCAGGCGCGCTGTGACGAGGTGCTGGTCACCAATGACTGGTGCCTGCCGCTGGTTTTAGCTCTGCTGCTGCTGCTCCTGGTCTACACCTTCCTGTACCTGCCCTCGCTGGCGCACCATAACACCACCCTCTGAGTGATTGATGGGAAAAGATGGAGGAGATCCGTTTGGGAACGAGGGCTTAGTGATGTAGGCAGCCGGAATGTGTGGAAGACATGGGATGGATGATCAGACTGCTCTTAGGGAGTCGCAGTTATGGGACTAATTCCAGACGCTGTAAGCAGCAAACAGCTTTTAAACCCTTTTTAGCATGAAGACACTGCAGCCACTTTTTTTTCTTCTTCATCTCTGCCTGTTTATAGATTAAGATAATGGACAATTGTGTCCCAGAAAGAAAATTAGGGATGCAGGATTTATCAGGGTTAATGATGTTTGAGGAGGTCCTTGTTTGGTCATGTGACGGCGATGCAGAGCAGGATTGTGTTGTTTAACTGAAGCAGGGAAGCAATTTCAGCTGTATAAGTTGAAAGGGTATTGAATTATGTGGTAAATATTCATTATCAACGATATTAATATTTTGTATACACACTACATTTTCAAATAGTTGCATCCATGAATAAAATGTAAATAATGTCCTTAGTGTCAGGCTTCTTAACAGGTCTGGAACATTCTTGATTTTGATTTGATCATTTTCTAGATCTGATTGAGTACAGAAAAAAAAAAGACTGATTATTGATCAGGATGGATTTATGTTTAAACATGTAGTGGATGATCTTCTTTTAGCTTTGGTTTATTTATTGGTTGTCCCACCCGCCATCTTTGAGACATGCTCTCCTACAGGACTTCAGAAAATTTTATACTCTTTTAAGATTACCATAAAAGAGAGAGAGCAACTAGCACGCAGATCCATGCGTTTCAGTTGGAGCAAGTGTCACTACCTGATCCGTACCTTCAGCTCATTAGCGCATACATTCGGGTCTCCCGCGATTTTACTTCATAAAAGAGACCAAAGCTATTTTTTTTCTCTCGCCAAAATTAATAAGCGTAGTAAACTAGACTGTAAAATCCTTGCTGTTTTATCACTCGTCTGTGCTCAATCCATCCTGGAAATGGGATCCTTTGCTACTTCATGGAGCTAGCTTATTTGGCTTTGTATTTATACATGACTGGAGTATTTCCAAGTTTTATTTTCTACATCAATTGAGGCACACCTGGGTGTTATTATGATTTGCAGGCGTGTTGAGGAGGTGGCCAGGTTTCCAGGCTTACCACCGCATCGGCAGCTCACATATCAGGCCAAACAGACCATCAGCAGAGAGATGGAGCAGGAAAAGATGAGGAGAGCAGAGCATATAATGATGCAGAGGAACCCTTCAAAGGTGAAAGGCCAAAGCACTGTTTAATGAAAACAGAACTGGAGCTGAATGAAATAGTATTTATGTTGGAATGTGCGTGTTTTTCTTTTGTTTTTTTTTTGTACAGAAAGAGGAAGAGAAAAAGAGTGCTGGCCCAAAACCGACCAGGAACCATCAGCAGAGGTTGGAGAACATCGTGAAACAAACCACAGTGGAGGCGAGGGTGAGGGAGCACAGAAGCACTTCAGGAATTCTTTGGTGGAAATGATTGCTTCATTTATAGACAGCTGGAAGTTTAGCTGGCTCAAGTTACAAAAGCAAACAAAGATTGTTCTGATTGTTATCATGATCTTTGGACAGAAGGAGCCTTTTCTCCGGAGTAGTTCTGTTTCCATTATACTTGATCAGATAACAAGCTACTCGTATCCCCCCAAAACAGAACATTTTAATTAGTGATTAGTTTTTTTTTATTACTTTTGTTAATGAGAGCATCAAGGAATATGAATAGATTTAATGCTAGATTTTTATGTACCTGCGGCCCTGTAGAAGCTCCTTAGCTTATTATATGTGTTTTAATTAATTTCATTAAACAAAGTGCTATAAATGTTGAAACAGAGCGGATCCATGCTAATTAGTTTCAGCCAGGTGTTGATTGATGAAACCAACCCTATATTTTAATGGTTCTGCAATGACAGAGTTGAGCCTCTAGGGGGCAGAACGAGTATAAAAAGAAGCCCCTGGGATTACAATCTCTGATGGTGAAAGTAGGCTAATAAAAAAGGTGATGTGTGCAAATGTTCTGCTTCCAACCCGTTTTACTTTTTCTAAACTTAAGTTTAACTCTTTCCTCTTCTTCTGTTTGTGTTTTGCAGCCGGAGGTGGATTTCTTCGGTCGAATTGTCACCCCCAAACCTCAGAGACCACAGCCGTCCTCAGACTCAGGTACTGTAGACAGTGAGTGCAAATTCACGTCACTGTGGCTTCATTTATTCTAGCCCTGAGGGGCCGTTGGTGTGAAAACGCCCTGTGACAAGTCAGGCCCACAGAAACCAGAGCTGATAAAGGATGTGAGTTACGTCACGGTTCTAATTTGGTCCTCATGTAGCAGGCTGAAAACTCACCAAAGGAATTAGATCAAAGTTCATTTCTGTATCACAGAGGACCACATAGCCATTTTCTAAATTTGCATGTAAAAAAAACAACACTTTATGTAATAAAATGGATTACAATGTAGTTTCATTTGTATATTCAGAATAGTGGCATAATCCAGATGGAAAATATTATTGAGAATAATCATAGGTGTTTAACAGCTGCGTCCAACACATTTATATGCTGAAAAGTTCAGTTTAAGCTATATGGGTGACTTTTCTCTGTAGTTATGCAACCACCCAGAGTTATTTTTGTGAATGGTGCATACACAAGGCCCAGATTCTGAGGGCTAAGGCAATTAAAAGTGTACCCATTAAAGCTGCTAACCTCCCTGAAAGCGATCGATCAGCAGGGCAATTAGGGTGCGGAAGCAAAGCTGGAGCCGTTTGTAGGTCAAAGCAGGAACAACGGACGGATTTTCTGAACCAAAACAGGCGCTGCTCCAAATCCGGAGTGTCCCGCTGCCCTTGCTGATTACTGAAAGCTCAGTTTTAGTACATTTTATATGCTGGTGACCTCCAAGGACATGGAGTTAACCTCGCTTCCTGCTGTGTAATTATCATTCATTCAATACTAAGGCTTCACCCTGTTTTTTTTAATTCTGCTTTTGTTGTGTGTTGGATTGCAAGAGGCAGCCTTTTTTCATCGGGGAAAAAAGAAGAAAAAGCACTTAGGACACAAATAGTTGGGCAAATTGTATCCAAAAGAGAAATGCTGGATTCAGTGGCGGCTGGTGCAGTTTTCTCTAGAGGGGGGCTATAAATTCAAAATAGACCAGTCACACATATACTAAGTACACCAGTTTATTTATATGAATGCCAAAAAGAAAAAAAAAAACATTTTAAAAACAAAACATAATTTCATGTACAGGTTTAATTTTTGTACAGAAATCTTGCCCTTCTGAGGCTTTGTGAAGGCAAATCTGTGTTCAGTCCTACTTTGTACTAGGGGTGTCCCAATACAACTTAATTGGCGAGACAGTACTGATATTCAAGCTTTCGCTAATGACTGAGAGGGATAATAACCCAGTATGAGATCAACACAAGTCATACATGCTTTTACTACCTATTATGTATTGGGGCATATGAGAAAATGCATTATCAGCTTATATTGCTCAAGCGGAGAACAATAGTCAACTAATATACTTAAGAGAAAAACCGACATGTTTGTTATTAACCAATGCGATACATAAACTTTTAACAGAAGTAGAGCGTTTCTATTGGCCTGCTAATACCAGAGATTTAAAATGAAAGACATTCAGATATTTAGTTGTTCTTTTTGGGGGGGCTGATATCGAACCAATATCAATATCAGATCAGGATAACCATTAGGACTGCAACTAACACATTATTATGCTTATCTATTATCTGTTAATTATTTCTTCAGATAGCCAAAGGTTCCTTAAACAAGAATTTTTACAAAATGAAACCAGGTGAAACTAAAACTGTTCCAATTAAGGAGTTCTGGATAGAAGATTTTCACAGACAATTTATTTTATTATTATTTTTTTACTGAAATGCAAAATGTTTATGTATTTTTTTACAATCTTGGTGTAATTACTCCTCTAAGTGGGTTGCTCTGTCAGCTAAAGGCATGTTTTACCGTCTCTATACTCCAGTTAATGATTAATCGATTACAAAATTAGTTGACAATTATTTCAATAATTGATTAATCCGATTAACTGTTTCAGGCCTAATATCCATACTTTGTTGGAAGGGAGAAGTGTATCCAACTTTCTGAACCTCATAAACTGTCTTAATGCGTTTTTCTTTCTGGACCTGCTCTCTAAAACCTTCACAATGTTAACTAATTGAGAGAAAATGTTATTTCAATGTTTAAACAAATAAAATGCACACTCTTTTATTCATTGCAAGCTTTTGGTGCCCCACCATATTAGTTTATGGTCATCTAGTGCCTCTGTTGAAATGACTTGACGAACTGATCATCAGGAAGTTAAACCACCGGTATTACAGCTGGAGTTCTGGCTGTTGTTGAAACATGCTGAGGTGGAAAGCAATCAGCTGTGAGCTTAAAAAGGGGAAACCTGATGCTCTGCGGGGTTATATGAAGCCATTTCAAAAACGATTTAAATACTCTATTCAGAAGTCGATGTCCAAGAATATTCTCTTCCAGGTCTGTCCAGCTTCAAGGTTTACTTTTAGTTGGAATATTAACAAAGTTAGCAAGAAACCAGCTGATTAAGAAGGATTTTTTTATCCCTTTATTTTCACTCTCTGTGTTAAACCCATCCCCTTGGGGAGCAGTGGGCGGCCATTGTGTGGCACCCGGGGAGCAGTGTGAGCTGAAGGGTTTAGCTCAGGATCCCAGAGTGGAGGCTGTGGGGATCGAACCGGGTACTTGCAGCCTTCTCAGAGCATAAGCGCACTGCTCTAACCATTCGGCCAACACACCCCATGAAATCCAAATGAATAAAAAGACTTAAAATAAAAAGCCAGATGAATCTTGACTCTAACAGAGGTACCAGATACAGCAACAAATTGAGAACAGAAAGGCTGAAAAATAATATAAAAGTTGTTGTGGCCTAGTCAAAGTCCAGACCTCAGCCTGATTGAAACACATCTCCAATCCTCATGAGGGGCAGAAAATGACTGAAGCTGATAAGCACTGATGGTGAAGCTACAGTTCTCTGCATCATGAGCTGTACTTAGATTCTAAAAAAAAAAAAAAGGAGGTTTCTAGGTACTGATATAAAGGTAGAGCGCATGACCCATATACCCATGGTCACAGGTTCAAGTTCCGGTCCTGCTGACCTTTGCCTAATTTCTCTCCCCTATTGAAGCCCACTTTCCTGTCTACCTACTTTAAAATAATAAAGTAAAGGCCACAAGAGCCTAAAGATAATCTTTTAAGAAAAAGGCTTAATCAATCTTGTTTTCCTTATTTTAAGCAGCAGAGGAGCAACAAGGAATCAATATTTTGTAAACAACAGTGTACTGTTGAGGTTTCTTTTAAAAGCTGAAATATTTGTAATTTTCTTCCTAATAGGCATGATTATAATTTTTTTAGAGGGACATTCTTCTTATCAAGTATTTTTTTTGGTTAAATGAAAGGCTGCAGAGTGTGTCACTAATATAGTAATTACAGTATCGATGCGTGTTAAATCCGCATCCCAAAGGACTGTTATAGTGTGATAACTGTCAGCTAATTCATCCCAAGTGTTTTGATCTTACATTTTCCATGCTGAAGTTAAACCTGCCAGGTTTTGACTGAGCCTCAGGTTAGCAGATACTCACAGTGAACACAAATGACATTCCCTAAATGGCTAAGCTCACCGAGTGAATGAAATGCGGATGAGAATGGGAGGAAAGAAGGTTATGGCTTAAATTGAGACCAATATGGCAGTCTCAATTAAGTCAAATACTTCGTCCTTTTCAAACAGCTTTACTATGCAGACCATAGCAGATGTCAAAATGATCTGTTTCCTCTCCCCGCAGGTGAGAAGTGTGCCGTTCTCTCCATGGGGACGGCCGTAGGCAACAGCGATGTGTGGTTCCGCTTCAACGAGGGCATGTCCAATGCGGTCAGACGCAACGTTTACATCCGAGAGCTCCTATAAACACCACTGGACCGACATCAATACGTTCTGTTAATTCAAAACAGTCTTTATTTGGATCGACAGTGCAAAGAGCCAATAAAAAGGACATTGCTGAACCCAGGGGAAGATGCTCAGTGTTGCACACTCATTCCAACACGCACATCAAGCAATAACATCCAGGAATCTCCACATAAATAAACATAAATAGAAGTATCAATGTGTGTAGGAGGGGGGAGAACCAGTGCAGCCAGGCTGAGGGGGATTGCATGTTTGTTTGTTTTTAAGATTATATGCATTTGTGATTGTGTGCGCGACCATTAGAGGATCACACACTTGCCCTTTTCCACCCAGGGGTTGGCTCGCATCAGTTCAGGGTTCAGAAACGGATCTTCACAAACACAGCCTTCGATCCACTTCACCAGCCTGCAGAAACAGAACCATGGACAGCGTGAGCATGTTAACTGGGGTAGAGAGGGAGATGGACGGCTGACGCTCCACTCACTCCGTTACGGTGATGGAGGATTTCTCTCTGTTGATCGCCAGCTGATACTGAAGGCTTTCCACTTCTCTCTTCATCTGTGGGACGTCTAACTCCGCCATGATGCCGCCGATGTGGTTCACCCAGGCAACTAAACAGATATTCAAAAACATAGACTGCCTCACAGATATTCAAACCGCTTTAATTTTTCATCACATCACAGACTATTTGTGGCACAGATGGCTTGAATTTAGAGTCATGTTTCAAAATCCAAAATTTTATTCGTGAAAACCTGAAAAGTGTGGCATGCTTTGGACAGGTGGAGACGAACTCTGGAGACGAGTGTCTGTGAGGAACGATTTTCAATGTTGACAAAGTTTCTGTTGGATTTAGGTCAGGACTTTGACTAGGCCATCTAACATGGATGTGCTTTAATCCAAACTATTCTATATACTGCTCTCTGTTAAGGGTGCCTTCCTAAAAAGCTATTTGGGCCCAGCTTCAAATCTAACCTTGGCTTTAGTAGTTTTGTTTGTTTTTATCTAATGAATCCACTTTTTTTTTTTTTGCTCCACCCTCCAACCCTGATCTACTTCATCGTTGCTACATAAGAAAAGCATCCTCAAAGCACATCTTGTTATCCCATCAACAAATTCTTCAACTTTAGCTGTGAGGTTCCTGTGTGTCAATCTATGTAACCCTCCATGTTTTAGCAGGTTTGCATTTGGTCCTAAAATCTTACTTTTTATGTCCAAAAACAAGTACTTAAGCAGATTTTTTTGGATTTCATAAGGTGCTTTAGGTTGCACAATTCAATGGAAAACACTCTGGTGATCTATGTCCAGAAAATCCCAATGAAACGATGTTTGTGTTTGTAACAAGGCAATATGTTAATAAAAAAGCTTGAACCACAGCTGCTGCTTCGCTGAACCGAGTCAGTAGCTGGCAGGACTAATTAGTTGAACTCATAAGAAGCTATGCTTATAATGCATACTTGTTGGGATTTTTTCAAGCTTTTTCACACAAAATGATTCGTTGCAGGAGTTGTTTCATAAATAAAGTTTCAACCTGTGTTTCTAGATATAAGATTGCAGACACCAATAAAAGAGCAACAGGGTTTGGCTTTAAATTAGTTCCCGTTTTTTCCTTATCTTTAGGACATGTAACATCCTCCAGTCAATCATCTACTGCATGACTGGTTTTAATCGCAGCGCTTTTAAAGGATCGTCTTACTGGAGCTATAGTCCATAAGCCTGGGAGATTCAGTCTTTTCATTTTATCAGGTCATTCCTTCTGATTGGAGGTGAAGTTACTGGTTTGGATTGAGTGACTGATCTACAGTCCTGGTCAGAATTTGTATATAGAAAGCTAAAGATCAGGGTGATGGGAAGAACTAGACTATACTTTACTGAAGAGGATTTATACGCATTATATGATGTTAATAGTATTTGTTTTAATAGTTGGCAGCACAATTGTTGCAACACTAATAGGTCATAAGACCTTAATTCTGAGGGAAGTTTTGAATTAATATGATCAGTAAGTTAAATTCCTCTGCAGATGTATTGATTCAGGAAATCACTTACATTTTGGGATAAAACATCACGGTCTGTCAGATCAAACTTAAAATTCAAGCAACAAAGTAACTAGTAAAGAAAGGTAGGGGATCTGTGGTGCTGTGGGCCAACTTCTCTTCCAAAGGCATCACCTGTATTGCATCATAAACTAAAGTATTAAATAAGAAGATAGTGGGTCAGTCAGTGGTTCACATCTCAGTCTCCAGAAATAAATTCTTAAAAACCTCCGGAGGGAGCTGAAGATGAGAGCAAAGGAGATTTTTTTTTTTTTTTACAAATTCTCTCGCCAAAAGTTTACACTTTTATGCTCCCACAACAATACAAACTTATGTTAAACCACCTGTATTGAAGGAGGAGTTCTGGCAGTTGCTGACATCTGTTGAGGTGGAAAGAAATCAGCTGTGATCTTAAAGAGGAGACTGTTGCTGCTGTGCAGGATTATATGAAGCCATTTCCAAAAAGTGATCTGAAGGCTCTTTAAGTCCCTTTAGAATATGCATAATTTTATTTAGGGGGGTATTTAGAGAACATTTTTAGACTGGATTGTTCTGAGGCATAAAAAAAAAACTGGTATTAAAAAAACATTTTTACCAAATCAGTTGCTGAAATCTATGCTACATTCTCTCTGTTACTGTATGGGCTATAACAGTAGAGCCATAGTTCAGTTAATGCTCAGCCTATAAAATATTCATCCAGCAGCCTCAGCACTAAAACCCCTGTTAGATACATGCAGCTGTGTCCATCCTTTATATTATATATAACTGCTTTATTTTGAATAACTTCCACATTCCTACAGAACATATTACAGTGATGATAAACAGGACTTTACAGGAAACAATGGGTCGCCTCAGCCTTTATGTTTTTAATTTTTTCATCTCCTTAATGGATCTATGTAGGTCAGATACTGATTTCTCCATCAGCATCTGCTCTATAGGAAGGCCTCCATCATTCCATTAAAGCCTCTCTACTCCAGAAAGCAGACATGTTAGTCTATAAATGGATGTTTGCAGCTCTGTGGCTGTAGGAGGAGGAGGCCTGGGATAAAGCACAGCATCACAGGCTGATGTATCGCGATAATAATGGATGCAAAGGGAGCTTCGCTGCCTGGCTTACCTGTTCAGGAGGATGGAGGATATTGGAGGGGCTTTAACAGCGTCGGTGTCCGCTCCGTGTGGCTTTACTCCGGCTACAGCGTGGGAAGAGAAGGAATTGTGGATGGGTCGGCACTCCCCTGCGCTCCTCAGGCTGTGACTGGATGCTGGATGCGCAGAGAGAGAGAGAGAGAGAGACCGACCGCCTGGTTTGACTGTCAAACGAGGCTCAGGACACCTGTATGCAAATCCCTGCTGCATGAAGCAGGCAAATCAGGGCGAGATGTGGAGGCAAGGCAGCCAGGGATGTTTTCCTCCTCTAATGGGGCCGATAATACAGGACAGGCTCCCAGAGACCAAGATCATGAGAAATAAAGGCGATGGGGGGGGCAATGGTGGCCCTCCATGGGGCTTGTTGGTAAAATGTACCAGGCTGGGACCGGTGTTGTAGGCAGGGGCGGATTAACCATTAGGCAGTTGTCTTCCCGGGGGCCCCATAAAACTCTTGGTTCATTCATCCATTTTCTTTACACGCTTCATCCAAAGTGGGGTTGTGAGGGGTGCTGGTGTCTATCTCCAGCTGTCTATGGGCGAGAGGCAGGGTACACGCTGGACAGTTTGCCAGTCCATGGCAGGGCAACACAGAGACAAACAGGACACACAACCATTCACTCACACACTCAAACCTAAGGAGAATTTAGAGAAGCCAATGAACCTAACAGCCATGTTTTTGGACTGTGGGAGGAAGCCAGAGTACCCAGAGAGAACCCCTACATGCTCAGGGAGAACATGCAAACTCCATGCAGAAAGGCCCCGGGCCGGGAATCAAACCCAGAACCTTCTTGCTGCAGTGCTACCCACTGCGCCACTCAGCAGCCCAACTCGTGTTACATGTATGGTTAATACAAATATTCCTTATTTGTGCACATTAAATTTTTTTTTTTATAAAAATCCTTCCGTTAAAACGCCATCAGAACGCTTAGAATATTTTAAGTGTTTCTCAGCCCCCCTTGTTTAGTGTCCACCATATTGGATCAGTCCGTTTGCTGCACATGTTCAGAAAGGTCCAACAGAGAGCAGCAATCATTTGAAAACAAATGATGCAAAGAGCAGTGTTGCCAAATTAGCGCTTTTGTCGCTATATTTAGCCTCTTTAGACCCCTCTAGCGCTTTGATTTTAAAAAAAGTACCCAGAGCCAAATCTAGTGACTTTTTTCTGCTACTTGAGACTTTGGCGACAACCAGAGGCGTAGCCAGACATTTTTTATAAGCGTGGCCAGGCAATAAGCGATGTACACTGAGGGGTGGCCGAAAGTAGATAGGCACCAGATCCTCACGGTCAATCTACACTGTTCCAACAGGAAAATTAACGAGCATCCATCCATATTTTCTAAATTAAGACTAGACTATATACTTTCCCTACAGCCTTCACTAACAAATAGACACATATATTTAAACATCCGTAATCTCTAAATAAAAGGAATAGTGGTTAAAACTCAGTTTTGAGTTCTGGGACATAAATTAATCATCATTGGCATGACTTACCTACTTGTATGAATAAACATTCTGCATAAAATTGATATTTACAAGCACAGATAGATAGATAGATAGATAGATAGATCGATAGATAGATAGATAGATAGATAGATAGATAGATAGATAGATAGATAGATAGATAGATAGATAGATAGATAGATAGATAGATAGATAGATGTACTTTATTTATCCCAAGCTGGGAAATTGCAGTGTAGCAGCAGCTTTACACATAGTGACAGTCACAACACAATAAGATAAGAAAAAGTAAAAATAACATAACATCCACACGTATTTACATTATAAGGGTGCAGTGAACAGTCCTGAGGTGCAGTGAACAGATTATAAATAAGTATTAAAATATGGAGTGCAGTACAGTACAGTGCTGGTTACTGTATGCTGAAACAAGAGTTTATTTTTTATTGTACAATATGCTGAAACAAGGGTTTATTTTTTATTGTACAATATCTACATAAATTGATTATTTGATCATTTTTTATTTAAATAGTTATTTATCTTTGATTTTACTGAAGACTCTTAGATGACTTGCAGAAACACATATTTTTCACTTTGCCCTACATAACACAAAATCTAGTTATGAAAAGAGCATGAATTCTGTACTTATCATCTTTGATGTTAGTATATTGTTGTGTATCATTAAACACAAAAAATTAAAATGTTTTGAATATTCCACTTGAGAGTATTACTGTTGCCACCATCTGTATTAAAAGGGGAAAAAATGGTGGGGTGGCCATGGCCTCCTGCTGTCCTCTATCTTGTCTGCTGTCATGATTCATGCAGCTATTGTTTCATGCAAATGAAAAATGGAAAACAGATAAGCAGACCATGGCTTGAAGGACTGGGTTATTTACCTTTTTAGAAACACAGGAATGAGCAATCAGCTATGTGAGCTTAGTGCTTGGGAAAAATCTTTCATTCCTTTTGAGACAGCATGAAAAGGCAGCAGAGTACAAAACCTAGAGAGGAAAAAAAGAAAAGAGACAAGAGATGGACAAAACCTGGAACAAATAATGGATGTCTATTCTATTAACATTTCTCTATCTGTATAATGGGTCTGTTTTATGTGTTGTCTTCTCAATTCAGAGGGCCCCCTGCCTGTCTTTGCCTAAGTCCGCCCCTGGTTGTAGGCACATAATTTGTCATATGAAATGAGGGAACCAAAGGGTTGTTTACTGCCTGGAAACCTCACATCAAGCAGGTGAAAAGCTGTGATCATATCTCAATATTCCTGAAGTTAAAGGTAGCAGCCGAATTTTTACATCACTGTCAAAATAGGTCTGTAAAGGTCAGGGGCGGAGCTAGATGGGGGGGCCAGGGGTTGCCATGGCCACTCATAGCCAATCTATGGCCACCCCTACCATTTATTTCTCTTTAATTCAAATGGTGGCAACAGTAATACTCTCAAGTGGAATATTCAAAACATTTTAATTTTTCATATATTAACAATTACTTAACAGCAAAACAATGTGGTTAATTATGCACATCAATATAGTAACATTAAAAATGATAAGTACAGAATTCAAGCAGAAATAGATTTTGTGTTTCATGGGGTAAAGAGAAAATGTGTCTCTTCAAGTCATCTAGGAGTCTTCAGGGAAATCATAGATAACTGTTTTAATAAAAACATATTGAATAATCAATTTATATAGATATTGTAAATATCAACTTTATGCAGAGTTATTGATAAAAGTAGGTAAGTAATGACAATGGAAAAGATGTTCGCCCCACAACTCAAACCTGATAGAATTTTATCCACTATACCTTTTACTTAGAAAGCACAGATGTTTAAATATATGTTTCTATTTGTTGGCAAAGTCTGTAGGAAAGTATAGTTTGTCTTTATTTAGAAAATATGGATGTTTTGCTCGTTAATTTTCCTGTTGGAAGAATGTAGATTGAAAGTGAGGTTCAGGTGCCTATCTACTTTCGGCCACCCCTCAGTGTACATTGGTTAATGCCTGGCCACCCGTATAAACATTTTCTGGCTACGGCTCTGGTAAAGGTTTTAAAAAAACCCAGATAAAAATCATGTGATTTTTGTGTCAGTCTTTAATTTCCAATAATATAATCAATTTAGTATTCTATCTTAAATGCAGGGGGCCTAACGGGGGACTGGCCCCTGTAGAACAGGTCCTGATTGGGCAGATAATTTCAGCTAAATTGTGAATTTCTCTCAGCAGAAACGTATAACCCAAGGTCATATGCGTCACTCTCTTGCTTTCAACATTCTCACATCCCTTTTTCTCATCTTGCTTCCATTGAAGACCCTCTGACTATTAAAACCTTTTTCAGAAATCATACTCTAACTGCTGTTTTATACTTTCTTCTACTGAACAGCATCCTTGATATGATTTATATCACATCCTTTATTCTATAGTCCTTGACTGACTTGAAGAATGATATTAAAATGTGTCATCCGTTGTCCTATGCTGGGATTTTCCAGCGATTCAATTAACTTCACAGGACAGGTTTTGATTTGGGAGCCAGGCACCCAACAGGTTTTAAATTTACCCCCCTTGCGTGCCTTTCTCATACCTCTACATTTTGTATCAGCTTGGCAGTAAAGAATGGTAATTATATTGAGTAAAATCATTGATTTCCTATTTAATTTAAAAGTGCCCTTTGTAGAAATGCCCTACACTTAACAGAAAGGCCAAGTCCAAAATACTTAAAAGTTCTTTTTCGTCTGAAGTCCCCAATTAAGTTCAAAGAATAAAAAGAATGTATCGAAGAACCAAACCTAAAGGATCACTGGCTGTTAAACCCACACACACATTTACCTGTACAGGTAAAGATGATGAATATAACTAATGCAGAGATGGTTTCAATAATTAAAGATGGCCAACCTCTTGAAGCACCTAATCCCTTTGACACAACTAAAGCTTGATCTAAATAGAATTCATGGTTTTACAATTTCAAAAATCGATATAAATAAACCAAGTATTTATATATAGAAAAAAAAAGACAAATTTATTCACAATTCAGACTTTATTTTGGAAAATAACTCAAATACAAAGGTCAATTCTACAGATGAGATGCATTCAAATGTTGCATAGGCACGTTTTGTTGATTCTGGGAAAGCTTGATTTGAATTCCAATTGTTGTATTCCTGTAAGAGAAATAAAATTCAAATTGGAACATAGCAACGGTTAAAACAGGAGATTATAAAGCAACAGTAGCCTCAGATAAAAACTTTAAATCAGGAGCTGGATGCTCTCATACGAGGTGTCAGAAAAATTTATACTGTCATCACTGGCTGCATAGTTTACGTGCAAATACACAGCTTAGGAGTTTACCTTCAGCAAAGTCTCTCAATGAGCTGTGATCTTCTATCGACTTCCAAGCTATAAATGGGGAGAAAAATGCTTTGGTTAGAATAGAAACAATGCATATTAAATATTAAAAGGTAGTAAAGTAGCCTCAGAATAAAGTCAGAATCAGGAGCTGAAGATCAGCTCTCATAGTAGGTGTCAGAAAAGTTTGTTTAGCTTGTCATCACAGGCTGAAATAGAAAACCACAATAAAAAAAAAAGTCTCACCAGCTGCTCCACAGAGATTATAATCCCAGGATTATTCCATCATCGTTGGATTGAATTCATCCAGTGGAGACATTTTTATGCAGACACCATCAGCAATACTTTTTTTGTCATCTTTCAGTCTGTGAAAAAGAAACAATGAGAAACCTGATTATTTAAAGTTAGATAACTGAAAATAAACCTGAAATAAACATCTTAAAAACAAAACTAAACAGAACAGCTATATTATTGCTTTATTGCAGGCAGCTGGTATTACATGCTGTCTTAATGTGTTAACTTAAACAGTATATGAAGAATTGCATCATAGTTTTTTAAAAACAGCATTTTTCCCCCCCAGTTACAACAGTTTTACCTAAACCATGATGGGTGTAGCTCTACAGTCCACGTGTTAAACCGTTAAACAAAAGGAACAATAGTGGTGTCTAGAAATGGTTCCTCTAAAATCATTACACAACTTTCTGAAAATGTGTCGATTGATCAAATCACAATGAAAAAACGAAATTCTATATAAGAACAGCCAAAACCGAACAGTGGGTTCTGCTCCTGCAGGGCAGCCACGTGTTTACTGCGCCACGTTAACTAAAGAAACTCCCTTTATGAAAAATTCTTGCAGTTATTTTATCCCCTGCTCTACTGACTCCCGTCATTAGACGACAGAAATGAAAATATCCATATACGAATTTTTAAATCGGTGTAGTGATGTTAAGTGAGCTCCGACCTCTTTCCATGTCGCTGCAAAAAGAAAGACCACTGCAAACCGCAGCGATAACAGCTTCCCGGCTTCCGTATCAAGCTCCTCCCCGCGTACGTAATGACGGCTGAGCGCGTGCGATTTTACATGATTGATGGATTTATTCTCTAAAAACCGCTGAATATAGAAACTAATTCACTAGATAGTTAATTTTGGTGATATCAACTATCGTTTGAACGAAGTACATGAGTGCATACACGTTTAAAGACTACGACAGCTAATGAAACAACAGCTAATGTACTTAGTAGCGGACTCTCAATGCATCATGGGAGTTGTAGTTTTTTAAGCTTAAGTCATTGATTTCTGCCTTTAAATGCTATCCAGATGAGTCAGAAACCATCTATCTATCTATCTATCTATCTATCTATCTATCTATCTATCTATCTATCTATCTATCTATCTATCTATCTATCTATCTATCTATCTATCTATCTATCTATCTATCTATCTATCTATCTATCTATCTATCTATCTATCTATCTATCTATCTATCTATCTATCTATCTATCTATCTATCTATCTATCTATCTATCTATCTATATAAAACTGTTTTCTAACCCCTCGTGGGGTGGTATGTGTCATCCTCAAGCTCGGGTCCTCTACCAGAGGCCTGGGAGTTTGAGGGTTCTGCGCAGTATCTTAGCTGTTCCTAGGACTGCGCTCTTCTGGACAGAGACCTCTGATGTTTTACCTGGAATCTGCTGTAACCACTCTCCCAGTTTGGGGGTCACAGCCCCCAGTGCTCCAATTACCACTGGCACCACTGCTGCTCTCACTTTCCACATCTTTTCTAGCTCCTCCTTTAGTCCTTGGTATTTCTCAAGCTTCTCGTGTTCTTTCTTCTTGATGTTGCTGTCGCTTGGGATTGCCACATCTATCACTACTGCCTTCTTCTGATGTTTGTCGATCAACACGATGTCTGGTTGGTTAGCCATCACCTGTTTCTCATCATCAAATTGATGAGATATATATATATATATATATATATATATATATATATATATATATATATATATATATATATATATATATATATATATATATATATATATATATATATATATATATATATATATATATATAGAGTGAGAGAGAGAGAGAGAGAAAGTTTCCATTAAAAGAACTAATGTCACAACAAGATCTAGAGAAACTCAATCATGCTTGTATCTTGAGTCACATTGATTACTGGAACAATGTCTTGACGGGTCTGCAAAAAAAAACAACAACAAAAAAACAAAAGCAATCAGACAGCTGTAATTAATCCTAAATTCTGCTGAACATATTCTCACTAGAACACCCTGGTTTTAAAGTTCTTACGCTGGCTACCTCTTGCTCAGAAGATAGACTTTTAATACTTTTTTAGTTTATCAATGGCTGTAAATCAAATGGTTTAACATCACAATGCATTAAAGACTTCTGGTTCTAGTCTATTCTATATTCCCAGAACCAAACACGGTAAAGCAGTTTTTATTTTTATTTTTAAAACTTACATTTTAATAGATTTTTGAAACAAAGCAAATATACAACCATACAACACCAATAATTATAATTTTTAACAATGTGAAAGTATACCACATATTTAACATCTCTGCATGACATATTACAATTACAGCATCATAATTGTCTATCCCTGCATTACCAAATAAACCTTACACAAGAGCCCACCTTAGATGGAAGGGCTAAGTACCATAATCCAAAAGCATAGGTTGTAGAACTCGATCACCAAGGTAGATCTTCCAGTCTTAGCATTGCCTGAAAGAGCATTTTTGAAGTCTTAATAAGTATGTTATCTCTTCCATTTGGTACAATTGCCTTATTACTTGGACCTATCAGTTGTAAGAAGGTAGCTCTAATTGCTTCCACTGAATTTCAGGGCTGTGTAAAAAGAGCATTTAAAATATATGATTTGGCTTGTCCTTGTAATTCAACTAGAAAGATACCGAGTAATACAACTGTAACATCCCTTTGGATTAGCTGGTTCTGGATCTGGTTTATAGCCCTGTACACGTCATTCCAAAAGTTTTGTAATTTGGGGCATGACCAAAACATGTGTTTGATGAGGAATTGCTAAGGAGAGGCAGTTTGTATGCACCTTTACACCGGAAGAAACTCTCAGAAAACTGCAGAACAGCCAGAACACTACATTCCTTAAAGAAGGAGCCCGGTACTGGGCCCTTTTGACACCTTCCTATGTTGATCTATTTACCGAAATGGTTAAAACACAGTCACATGGTGTTTCGTCCACATGCCTTTCAAAATGGGGCTTTAAAATTTCTAAAACATATCTCAAAATTATCTTTTCACAAACACTTTTTGTTTTATAGCTGTGTAGACAAATTTAAAGAGATTTAAATTTCCATCTGACATGTCAGATGCAACAGCAGATATTAATTTTTAGCCACACCTCCTAATGGCTGGCATCATTGGAAACTAGAGGCTCAGACCTTTTCGACTTTCAGGTGATGTAACTGGCATACAATACCTAAGTTTGCTCTGTTATTCTTATTTTCTATTCAGTTTGGTGATATTACTGGTAAACTTCAATGAAACAACAGCTAAATCTTAGGAGCAAAGGCTTTGTCTTCTGCAGAAGGTCTCCAATAATATAAATCAGCATATTTTTCTGGCCAGATTCCATTTTATGAGTGGAAAATGCATTTGGCACAAAACTGTGCCAAAATCACATTTCCGCCTAGCACACTGCCCACTAAAACCTTTTTGGAACAAACATGCTTCAATCTATTGAGTCCAAATTAGCTTGAGTTATGGTCAAAGTGTGGATTTATAAAGTCTGAGAGTTCATCCAGAGTTTCAAATGGGTTTTCATGGTGTTTATTTTGGAAAAAGCTTTGACTAGGCTAAATATTTTTCATTTTTTCTTTGTTTAATCACCTGTAAATCAGACATGATGACATACAAGCAATCATATTTCCAATTTATAGTTTGGGAGCTGTACTTGCTTTAAGTCACATATGTAATTTGCTCCTAAGACCCTCTGGGCTTAAGGGGTTAAATCAAGGCTAAAGACCCATCTCTCCAGCGCTGTCTTTGATTAGCAGTCTAGAAACAAATGCAGAAGAAAAGCTGCTCTGAACAAAATATGTTATTACACATGGAACACCTCCCTGATTATCATGTGTATCTGATGATTTTGTGTGAAGTTTTGATAATTTGCTGTGAAGTTACTTGATTTTTAAAAATGATTTTAATGGAGATTTGATCTGATGAGTAGCTGAAATGTGCTATACAAATACATTTTTAGTTAATTACTTTAATTTATACAAAAAAAAAATCTAAAATATCAACCAAATACCTCAAGCTTTTCAGGTCTTAATGTGACAGGAGGTTAAATAATTCTCAGCATATGACTACTCAGCGCAAGACTTCAATGAAAACTGTTGGAAAAGCAGGAAAGTATGCCATATCTGAAAGAATGAAAAAAATAAAAGAGTCACATTTGGTTTAATTTATACATTTATTCTGATGACAGATGTACAGGAATGCATCGTCACAGCAGAAACACCCAACTAAACCCAACCATGACACAACAGCCGTCACATCACATCCTGAACTCAACCATAAATACACAGGCTCAAATCAGCTCAGCTCCATTCAATGTTTAACATCATTGTGATCATCATCATCATCATTATTATTATCATTAATAGTTTTATTATTCACATAGAACTGTCTCTCAAATATATCTCTGTTTTCAAAGAGCATAAAAATACAAGTGGACTTCACTGGGATGAAAGCTGGTCTGGGGGAGATCACTGAAAACAAGGAACTCTTGGAAGAGTGGAGCCAACTTATCACAGCTTACAGAGCTTATAGAGGGCTGCATACGGGGAGGATTTCATTTTAGTAGTTGTAGAGGACTGACAGATCAACTGAGAAGCTACTTTCTTACAAAACGGACACAGAGGGGGTTTAAAGGGACCATCAACATTTTTAGTAGACAGCAATCAAAACAAAACAAAATTAAAGAATATATAAAGTAGAGTAAGAAGGCACAGAGATTTGCAGTTTTTCCAAATTAGACATAGATTTAAAATAATATAGGGAAGAAGAGAAAGAAGTTGGGGAAATTAAGGGCAGCTTCACTAACCAACAATAGAGGGAGCTCTAACAGCTCAAATATCCAGATCTACTTTAAACTCTGAGTCTTTTTTTTTACTGTATGTACTATATAAAGCATTGAAATATAGGAGTATTTTCTGAAAACACTGTTCACTGCTGCAGGACAAAGGGATATACCACATGGGTGCATGTGTCTTTGCATGTATTCCCCATGAATCATTTCCAAACAGTCCTTCCACACATGATAGATAAACACCAACAACACCAGAAATATTTAAACCAATGTAAGTTCCACCGGTGTATATATGTGTGTGTGCGTACATGTGCTTGTCTGCATTCTTAGAAATTCATGGATACGGATGTGTTTGGTTGGTTTGATAGATCGGGGTGGGAAAAAGAGGAAACTGACGGAAGCATATAAAGCAGGGACAACGCACACTTGAAACAACAACAAAGCCAGCGATAACAGCAACGGCACCAACAACGACGTGAACAGAGAGGACACGCGGGACGGGAATCCTCCACTCACACAGAGGAGGAAGAGAGGCTACAATTCATCTGGAGAAAAAGGGCAGTTCTCTACTCTGGTTGGAGTCGTCAGACAGCGGCCTGTCATTCTGTGTGCTTTTTGAAAAAAACAAACAAAAAAAACCCAAAAAAACATCCCAATGTTTTCTACCAGGTTTTCTATCTGCCTGTCAGAATATTTATGTGCTCAGCTTTGTAGGTAATATCTGTTCATCTCAGAGTCTGTCCTTGCAGGCTGGTCCAAGTCAGATTGCACAGATAAAAGGATACGCGAAGTGATTGTGCTTGTCGGTCCACGCTGCCGTGTTAGGCTGGGTGGAGGCATCGCTTTTTGGGCTGCAGAGGTCAGCGGTTGTGTTGGGAGCAGCGTCCTCGCAGCAGAAACATAAATCCCCCTCCGCAGTACCTCTGGAGGTTACTTCGGAAGTTCTTGCCAACAGAACGAGGGACACACTTAAATTTGCAGTGTGAAAAACAGCGGCACGTAGCCTTGGGGAAGATTTCTTCGTCAACCTACAGGTGATGAGGGGAAAAGACCTTGTTGGAATGCAGAGTATGTGGACAGAAGATCAGTCCAGCATGGCGTCCAGCTGGTCTGCCAAATCATCAAACATGCTGCCAATGTCGTCCAGGATGGAGACTGTTGCTTTTTTGCTGAAACAGAGAATTAAGATGGGAAATATATATAAATATATTAGAGATGTTCCATAATATCAAGCAGCCGATATTATCAGTCAATATTAGCATAATTATGTGATATCTGTCCATATTCTTATCGGGTTCCCCCCGATAATTAAAAGCAGATAATATAATGCCTAGACTTTGAGAAATATGTTGAAGCGAGCGCTCTTGCCAACACGCGACGCTCCCTCATGACGTCTTTAAACCGCGCCAGACGGCCAACTGTGTAGCAGCAGCAAAGCTAAACTGTAACGAAAAATGTCTGCGGTGTGGAACTTTTTTAAAGTTTCAAATGA
This sequence comes from Cyprinodon tularosa, assembly GCF_016077235.1. NCBI lineage: Eukaryota > Metazoa > Chordata > Actinopteri > Cyprinodontiformes > Cyprinodontidae > Cyprinodon > Cyprinodon tularosa. The sequence continues at coordinate 382,698 of NW_024038778.1, read as the reverse complement.
TGACTTGAAGTTTGCAATTTGGAACGAATGTGAGGTCCTTGTCATGCGTGGGGGAACCAAGACTTTGTCCTTCAACAGCGATACTACACTGGACTTCATTTGTGTTTACATTCAATTCTGTGCAATACAGATGTACTGGTGAGGTACACTTTTTTCCTATTTGTGAAGAAAAGAGATTTATCTCTTGTTTAAATATTCATTGTCAGGTTAATCTCAGGAAAAGCATATTTCTAAATGTTGTTTGAGACAGTGTTGAAAATAAATGTCCAATTCTGCATTTTCCTGATGTTGAAATGCTTTTTTTTCCTCTACAATGGTAATTATTTGTGGAATATACAGTGTGTAGTGGGGCAAAACAGTAAATGTAGGTTATGCTAAAATTTTGTGACTGGCATGTTGTGAAATGAGTTTATTTCGGTATCGGCTTATATCGGAATCGAAAATTCATCATTTGGAATATTGGCATATCGAATATCGGCAAAAAAGGCAATATCCAGCATCCCTAAAATATATATAAAGTCACAGTTCTTGAATCATTCAGTTATTTTCTTGACAAAGCTTCCTTTCAGTCCTTTCAGAGACAAAGGTTGAATAAGCAGTAGAATAATAATCAAAGGCAGATATTTGCTACAACTAAACAGATGGATGGATGAAGAAACATATGTATGGCTAAATGGGCTGCTGTTTTTGATTTAAACAAACCTTTCCTGAGCTGGGAAATACTGGAATAAAACTCTCCAGACAGTCGGAGACTTTTCAGTGAGCCTGGACTGATGGCTACACTAAAACCAAAAGCCATACCAGGGGTACAATTAGTGATATAACCAGACCTTTGATACTGTCCAACAGACAGATGTACCAGGGTCAGTTGTTTGTTGCAATACATGAACTAAAAGATGCTTGCAAGACTTTTAGCCATCTCCTTTAATGTTAACAGATTCATTGGTTGACTGCTGAGACAGTTAGATAGTAAAGAAGCGTGTGTGTTAACATTGCATTGAAAGAACGTATCAGGCCTAAAAGATAATTGGATTATTGTTAATTTATGTGTTAACCTTTGCAGCACTACTTGCAGGTATTTTTTTTTTTACTTTCATATTTCAAAGTCACTTCAAGACACTACAGAGGCTTTTTTTTCTGGAACAAATATTTTGTTCTTCTAATAACAAGATTTGTACCTTTTTGTTTCTATTATATTCTTATCAAGATTGATATTATGAGTATTTTTATGAGTTTTTAATGTATTAAATGTATTTTATGATTCTGACTTTTTTGGTCCCCCGCTTTACACTTGGTACAATATTCTGGCGGTGCTCGGTAAAATACTCACCTGACATTTAACTTTCATAGTGCAATAAAAGAGTTTCCACCCCTTTGATGTTAGTGACATCATGGATCTCTGCTTCATTAATACTTACTCGTTTGGCCTGTCCTCCTCTTTGATTTTATGCTCCACAGTCTGCAGAGCTGCAGCCAAGGAGGCGCTGGTCTCCTCCAAACGATGCTGAATTGTCTCTTCTTGCCCTGCTTCCGTCTCCTGGCTCTCCTCTTTTGCTTCTTCTCTCCTCAAAGGCTTCCTATCCAGCTCTCTCTGGTTCCCATCCTCTGCTCTCTTCCTCTGCTCCTCCTCTTCTTCTGCTTTCCTCTGATGCTCCCTCTCTCTTCTCCTCTCCTCTTCCTCCTCAGCCTCCCGTACTCCCGTCAAGTCAATGGAGAGGCCAGCGATGGAGGAGCGGGGAGGTTTGACAGGGTGTGGAGACGGAGTGGAGGGACTCTGGGCTGGAGAGGTGGAAGTGAGAGGGAGTCCAGGAGAGAGAGATGGAGCAGAGGGGGTGTCAGGAGCTGGAATAGGGGCAGCTGCCAACGGAGAGGAGGGTCTGGGCGCCGGAGTTGGACTGGTTGCAGCCGGGCTAGTAGCAACAGGGCTTGGGCTCATTGCAGCTGAAGACGCAACTGCTTTACCAGGTTTGGGCGCCGTTGGAGGCCCACGGGGTTTTGGGGATACAGGAGGTGGGACACGCTTTGACTCTGGTAACAGAAACATCAAAGATAAAATGATTTAATACACAACATGAATTTAATCAATTAAAGCAGCCGAAGCGTAGACATTTTTACGTTGTCTAAAACATTTTTTAGACGTGTTATCTAAAAGTCTTTAAAAACTTTTTTTGGGGGGCTGGTACTTCTTTTTACGTTCATACCTCCATGTATATATATATAAAAAAACGCTAAAAACCTAAAATGCCATTTCAACTCTAAATTTTTCAAAGAGCTGAAGTTGAAATGCTATTGATTTACAGTGATTGGCTATAATATATATATATATATATATATAATATAATAATTACAAATGTTATCAATGCGTTAGTTGTTGCCATATAGCCTAGTTGTTTAGTAAGATGAGTTCACAAATCAGAGTTGTAGTTTCTTTGGGGTAGTAGATTCAATGTTAAACCTCTATTCCACAATGAAAGTGTGAGGAGAATCAGGACTCTCCTGTTTACTTTTGTTTAAAAAAATATACAAATCAAATAGCTTTACTTATTTATTTAGTGGCATTTTTATGTTAAAGTTCTTTAAAGATGGTCTAGAATTTGTAGCAGGTGGTTCTACGCATCTATACATCAGGTGGCTTCTAAAAGTTACAGGGTTCTCTAAATTACTCTGAATATAGATATAGAGAAATGTACTGATATCGGAAAATTTAAGTCACACTTTGTAATACTTAGGTATTTTCAAAAGTGAATACTTCAGTTCTTTATTTTTTAAAAGACCTGCCCTCTTCACATGCTAGAGCATGCACAAGCCCATTTCTTCTTGTGCACACCCTCTGTAAAATGTGCTGTTCTCATAACTCATACAAGCTTACTGTCTTAACATACCGCAGGGACCTTTAAGTGGACTTTATAGGAACTCAGTTAACTGACTATTCGGACAGATGATCACTGCTTTTTGCTCCATTGGTCAAGTAACTCCTCCTTCACCACAGCCTGCCTGCACCATCTTTGTTAATAGTCTCCAATGTCAGGTAGCGACAGCCTATGGTGACAGCGGGCCACTGTGACAGCAAATCCCATAATGCTTTGCGAGGAGAGCTCGCAGCAAAGCATTCTGGATCAATCCGCCTCTTCTGAGGCCTTTCTTTTCTTCTCATACACTTCGTAGACACTATTTCTCTTATGACCCTTGACCATTTTCAAAGAACCACAGTGAGAAAGGTGAGCTTCAGTGACTGAAACCGTAGCTCACAACAGATACATGCCTGAAAGTGCACATGCGCAGAAAAAGATAGCTAACGTGGTGAGCACGTAGGACGGCCTTACATAAACATATCACCAGACTGATTGGCAATTACGAGGACCACTTATTTAGATATTCCACACGTAAATAAAATATTGTCCTCTATACCGCTAAGTGCTATAGTTAAGTACTTTGTCCACCACTGGTTTGGCATTTATATTATATATTTTTACTTAATTTTCTAAGTCTGTACAGAATCTTTTAATTTGCCTTTTTCTGTTGTTTTGTCCTCTGTGTGCTGCTTCCGTCCCGTCATGCTAAGCTGCTGGAATTTGAATTTCCCACAAGGAGTCATCCCGAGGGATAGATAAAGCCAAGTCTAAGTCTAATCATTATATTTTACCTTTAAAAAAGTGCGAAAGTGTGTTGTTGCATCTTGATACAATCAAACTGCAGCCATTATCCTTATGCATTGTGCCAATTTTTATGAACTGACAGAAAGTAGAGATCTCTTTGCACCCGTTGTTGGATCATAAACAGAGAATGGCAAAGACCTGACCTCAATCAAAAGACAATTCTCTGGGCTTTATGAATGCTTTCTTTAAAAGACAACATGAAGGCCTGACTCAGTAGGTGCATCAGAGTGTAGTCATGTTTTTTGTTCTCACCAGGGCTCTGTGCTGGCTCAGTGTTTTCAGGTCCAGGAATGGGGACTCTTCGGGTCGGAGTTGGTGGGTCTGCCTGAGTCTTTCTCAGGACTACTGAGGAAGGTTTGGGTGAGACCGGTGGCTTCAGGGACTTCCTGGCTTCCATCCACTCACATGTCTCCCTGCTGGTGTCTGTCTTCTCTGAGACCTCAGATGCTGGCCTCCGTCTCAGCACCACGCCGCCATTCTGCTGCGGTTCATCCACCTTTTTCCTAGTGCCGTCTGGGGAGTTTGATTGATTATTCCTGCAAGTGACAGAATCAGTTTGCTCTGTCGTACGTGGCCGCCTTCGTATTGTTTCCGAGCCGGTTGTCATGGTGACCACAGTAGTAGCCATTGATGAGGGGGCTTCAGAGTCTGTTGATGGAGGACGTTGTTTCCTCCTGAGGGTCGCTGTTCCATTGTTGATCTCTGATGCTGAGGTGACCACAATGGAGCGAGGTCGTGGCTCTGGACGTTGCTGTACTGGTTGCTGAGGTAACTGGTCAGAATGCTCATCAGGGAGGCTTTCAAGACCACTGATAGTCCTGCAGCGATTTGAGACATCGTCCTCGGATGCTCCTAGACCTCCAGCTCGTGCCTGCCGGCGGAGCAGAGGAGGACTCGCCTAAAAGGCACGTGGTTGTTACAAGAACTTCTTGCATTAGGTTGAAAATGTAAAATTCCAACTTTTTATAGACTCACCTGCAGGAAGTTAGTGCCACTTCCCACATTCCTTGGCACCATAGATGTTTCCAGCATGGCAGCGAGGCTGCGAACACTCCCAGAACCCCCCTCTGATCTCTGAAGGCCTGTAGACTCCTGAGCCCTTAAAGCTGCTCCCAAGCTGCCGCAGTCACTCGCTCGCCTCTCTCGATACGTCGGCAGCCCCAAAAGCCCCACCCCTTGTCCTTCAACTTCACCATCACCGCCGGTGATGGAAGAACAGGAACGCTTTGGAGGTGTAGGAGGCCGACCTTTTCGACGAGGACGCAGGGTGACGGATGACTGGCTGCGGTTAACAGTGACATCATTAGGGCCAGTGGTGTGCGTGGAGCTGCTTCGGCACACGGTTGCATAACGGGAGTCAGATTCTGAGCCGATAAGGCTGTGCGTCCTCCGCCGTTCCTCTTCCTCACATGGCAGCCGCAGTAGCGGCACAGGTGTATCAGCGTTGGAAGTCTGGGTGGACGGCCGAGGGCGAGCTCTCGGGGAGGCCTGCTGGTTTCGGGCATGTGGAGGGGTTTGTGGCGGCGTCTGAGTGGGTGTGTGGGGAGGCGTCTGTGAAGTTGGGAGACCTGGGCGAGGTTTGGCCAAGGGGCTAGCAGTGCCCTCCCTCAGCTTCATTGCCTCTCTTCGGGACTCCAAGGAGGTGCTCCTTGCTGGGCTGGAAGGAGCTGAAGTGGGACTCTGAGGAGGTTCAGAGCCACTTTCTCCTCTTTGTAGCTCCTTCAGTCTTTTTACTCCCAACATCATTTTCTTCTGATGTCCTGAGGGACAACAGGGGTGTAATAGAGAAGAATCAAGAAAAGTTTAGATATTGCAGTCCCTAGCAATGGTAGTTATCAGTTTTGTTACCTTTCCACTTTTCATTTGGTTAGAACAGAAATTTCTGTTTATTTCAATGCATAGTAGAACACAACTTGGATCTAAAAGGAAACGGATGTATGCTTTGCATTTAGATAGACCTAGATAGGAGAAATTGTCTAATCTAATCTCACTAAATCCAAATTTTCTGTAAAGGCCGCAAGATCATAAATATCATCAGCTTCAAGGTAAAATCGTAGGCTGTGGGAGTTACAACAGGGTCAGGCAACCAAATATGCTGTGTTGAACCCTCCTGATGAAAAGTTTTCATTTGTCATCCAGAAGTTAAATGGCTTTGCACCACCACAGTCCTACAAAGACATGGCTGTTTCACTTCTCTCACAAAGTGGCCAAGTAGAGCATTAGTGGAGAAGCAACAAAAAGGCCAACGGTGCTTTTGGAGAGGCTGCAGGGATCCACACCTGCGGTGAGCTAAGGTTGTTAACAGGACAGTTGGGTACTTGCTATAATTCAAGTAGCAGAAAAAACTACCCATTAGGAAAAAAATCCAGAGTCATCTTCTAAGTGAACAACAAGGCGACAGAAGTCCCCTATGAAGTACATTTATGCTTGTGGTTGTAACTTGCAACTTGTAACAAAGCTTACCAAGCTTAGAGATGCCAATCTCTTGCAGGTCTTCAAGGCTGATGTCTGAAACAAAGTCAATGTTTTCATACCCATTCTGGACCAGAACTTGATAGTATTGGCTTAGACCAAGGTGCGACAGCCAGTCCGCCAGGTTGGCCTAAATAAAACACAGGTTACTGGTCAGAAAACAAAAGAAAAAACGACTAAAGTCTTGGAAAAAAAAACCTCTAAAAGATCCAAAGAAAACCATTAAACAATAATATATTACAGAGTTTTTAAAAAAAATCTATATTTTCAGCAGGGAAACTGTAAATAAATGTGGCTTCCAAAGATCCATATCCTGAACTGAAAATCTTACAGGCTTGTGATCAGGCAGCCAGTCTGTGGAGGGAAGCTTGCTGATTTCTGTCAGTAGTTTCTTTCTGTGTCCAGGCTTCATGACGCCGATCGCTGTCAGGTCCTGAAACAGATAAAGACTTCATCACATTAGGAACACTGACACTGAAGCGGCCTGTTTGTAACATGAATGAGATCTGATGCAAGTTTAACGTTATTACGCGAGTTTCACACAACATGCCTTTTAGAATGTTTTGGTAAATCTAACCATTAATAAGAGTAGATTATGAAAAAAAAAAATAGTGCTGTAAAATTATACTACTCTGAGCAAAATTGTTTGTATGCTGATGTAGTGATATCCAACTTTAAAATGAAGCTTAGTGAATGCATTCAAAGGATATGCATTCCCATGTATATAATTTGTTCATGTAAATTACAGGTAGAACACAGTATTTGTGATTCTCAAAAGGAAAATAAATGTTTGTGTCCAATAACTTGAATGGAAAAAGTACTGTCTTCTGAAAACTGGTTGTTACCTAACTGACGAAAATGGGATCATTTTTCATCAAGTAAGTGAACGCTACAAACGGAAGTTCAAACTGCTCCTGCAAGCACTTTCAGGTTTGATATATTGCTTTGCAGGGGCTCATATCTTTATTCACATAACTTCCACCTTCAAAATATTGTCTGCATTTTCATGAAGCTACACACAAAAAAAAACAGGTTTGCGCTCCCTGACTGCAGACCATTAAAACTCATTGTCTGTCTGCTTTTTGGCTCCTTTTCCATTGTCACTTTCACTTTTGCCAGCTTTACAATACAGCAAACCCGTTGGGTCATAGCAAGTTTAAGAGTAGAAGGGGGGTTACATTACTTGATAATTAGACATGCTATTGTTTAGACAAAAAATGAAAATACAGAATAAATAATCAAAAGTTTATTCATAAAAAAAAAAATTGCAAATCACAAGCAACACACCTTCTTTAAAGATGTGAATGGACTTTCACATCCTTTTACATTTTTAGGAAGTAAAATATGCATTTATTTTCATCTATATGTTTTTTTCCTGCCCTTTCGGTGTCACAGAAGGAATAAACTACTATCCTGTGCAAAAGTAGGTGCATATTTTTCACATCAATCAGACAAATGTTTTAAAATAAGTAGAAATGTCTTTAAAAAGTGTATTTACCCTTAATTTCAGTAGGTAAATTAAATGGCCTGCCAATGGAATGAATATTTTTACCCTTAAAATAAGATAATGTCATAAACTCAGCACTGATGCTGGTCTGATTACTGATTTCACGTATCTGCTTAGCTCCGCCCAGTTCTCATTACCCTCTATCTGACCAACCTGCATCAGTCTCTATTTAACCAGCCTTTAGACCAGGCATCGGGGCCAGATTATTTAGAGCTGTTGGAGAGACTTATTCTAGCATTCCCGTGTTCTCATTACCTGATCCTGACCTGTTCTACCTCTCAACCTCTGAGCCTGCCTGTTCCTGTCTGATCTGTTTGCCTGACCTGTCTTCTGACTCCTGCCTGATCTGTGCCTGTTTGTGTACCGTACCTGGAACTGTGACCCGGCTCCGTCCTGGATTCTTGCTTGGCACCTCACCGTATCTCTGACATCCTGGCTCTGATGACCGACCATGTCACCGACATCGGCTTTGGTATTGCCCTCTGGATTATCCTGCCTATATTCTGATCTCCTGCCTTTCCTCTGACCACTGATATATCAGCATCTGGGACTCAGAAATTGCCTCACTCATCCGCTCAGTTTAAGAGAAAATGCACTTATTTGAACAGTTCAACTGCCTTGTTAACCTCCAGTCTGCATTTTGCAGAGCAACTGGTCAACAATTTGGTTTATTAGGCAGTTACAGGGTTAAGTTTTTAGTAGTGATATCGATATTTGCTACATCTTCAGCGCAACCCTGCAGTGCAAAAATCAAGTCACTAGGGTGTGCAAAAATTGAATTGCTGTGCAAATTTTCCCAAACCTCTATACCAGGCTGGACCATATGTAAAACAGGACACAGACGCTGAAGACTTACTGACATGAGGCCCAGGACCCACACCACAGACAGAAGGGCCACGATGACATGATCCAGTTCAACGATGGATGGATGGAAAGGTGTTAGAAAGCGCTGTTGGTCATGACCTTACCTCAGGGGTCATGTGGCTAATGGTGTCTAGATCATATCCTGCTGTGAGGAAGTGAGTGGTGTAGAACTGCAGCTGAAACTCTCCCAGCCACGTCACCACTGCCTGCTTCTACAACACAAAACACAGGACACTACTGACTGCTCCCAATGGACAAACCAGTGATCCTCTAGAGCACAGAGAAGACAGATGTGAGAAGACATCTTCCTTTTAGGGTTCACTGAAGAACATAAGGCGTTTCTTAATTATAATTTGGTATAAACTTAGGTTACCAGCTTTGCTTCACCAGCTGAATGCAGATGTTCAAACCCTGATTCAGTGCTCAGTTTCAGCTGAGCAGCTGTCTGTGGGTGTCTCAGAGTGTTGTGGCAGCAGGGGCGTGTAGGCGGATGGACATAAGGTGAGACAGCATCTGTCACTCTGCCTGTCTCCATGGTGACACTTCCTCATCCATTGAAATTCACCCACTGAACCCCAATATTGTGAAGTGCATTTCTCCCATTCCAGTGACAATCTCAGGAGATTCAGATGCAAACTGAGAAAAAAAAGAGTTTGTCTTTAAGCATTACTCACTTTCCCATCATCCTCCTCGGCCTTGCGCTCAAAAGATCGCTGCTCATGGACTGTGCGACTGGAGGAGCCTTCCAGTTTAAATGAAAATAGACAAGGGGGAGAGAAAAAAGTAAATAGATGATAGATAAGCAGAATAAATAAATTGAGCTTAGCCTTTTCTATACATTTATTGAGATATTGTTCTCTTATTACGCCTGAACTGTTTTGTATTAAATTCATTTGATCATTTTTTATGTTAAAGAAATGTAATCTGAAATACTTCAAAGTTTCAGAGCATAGGCTCAAATTGAGGAAAAGGAGATATTGGAGAAATCAGTTTATAAAATATTGCCAAAATGTTATATAATTAGTCCCTGAATTGTTTATACCCTTAAACTAATCTTAAACAGAAATGCTGTCTCCATCTGCAGTTAGTCCTTTAGTGGGAGTCTATTAACATCACAGCTTGTCTACTGCCCTCTTTAGGCATATCACAGTAAACCCAGATCATGATTCTGCCTCCACCATGTTTGACTGAGAAGTTCCCCTGGTGATACAGTGTGGTTTTAGTGCTAAACGTTGAACATTTGAACCTCAACCTTCTAAATTTCTTTATGCTGATTTTAATATAAAATAAATGATGTGAATCCATTCAGTGTAGTTTTTTCTGCTGCTGGTAGGATAAAAATATGAAGAAAGGACTAAGAAAGAATGGATTTATTAGGGAAAAAAAGAATATCAAGGCAAAAGAAGAGAAGAAATGAAGGAGGATAGAAGAAAGCCCAAAAGGGGCAAAGAAGGACACTAGGGAGAAAATGCTGGAAAATAAACCATGGAAGAAAAAAGAAAATAACAAAGGAAAGACTAAAGTACACACGAGAGGAAGGACAGGCGTGAGGAACGAAGACAGCTAGAGAAACATGGCTGACAGAAGAAAGGATGTAAAGGAAGGCAGAAATGAAACAAGAACCAATCTACAGAAGGGAGAATAAAATAACGATGAAAAATTTTGACAAAGACAAGGGAATGAAGGGGTCAACAGTAATGACATTCTATAATCCAAATTTTGTTTCCCAAACTTATCAGGCTACAAAACAGTAAATTGAAACTCAACCGATTTTACTATGTTTCAGATGAACCCTAAGCATCAATCTTCTCTTTAAGTCGTTTACTATTCTTTATAAATGTGCTAATACATCTTAGCCTAAAAAGACTGGATGCATCTGAAGCTCCATCAACATGTTTAAAGCAGCTGCTATTATTATTAAAACATTAGAGGAAGCTAAGAGGGCCCTGCTGCTGGTGTCTGATGTGAACCGACAGGTGGTCTTTAGACAGTCAGTCTGAATAAAAGTGATATGAGGAGAAAGCCCCGAGGAAACTACTGTACTCATGAAAAGGCCTTAATCGCTCTGAACTGTCATCACTGTAAAACAAGCAGCGTTTTTATTTTCAATTTATATCTGTGACAGCTGCCGCCCTCTATACAAACACATGTGCTTCTTAAATCTATGTTTTAAAGATAATATTCAAAGACATGATTGTGCTCAGGTGACAGTACGCTTACTTGCTGACTGCTCCACAGACTGCGACTGCTCCAAGAGATGCTCCTTTGCTTTCACCGACTGAGACAGCACAGTGGCCAGGAGCTAAAAGCACACATGCAAAGGTACGATTAGTAAACCGGTGCTCCAGTCCCAGAGGTGACTGGTGTTACAGCAAGCAGGGAGGATTTAGATCCACCTGCAGCTGATTCACTTTTCTGCTGCAACTGAGATGCCAAAAGGATCCTTTCCACTGAGGATTAGAGGATTAACAGAATACCATGCTGCACAAAAAACATTCCTACCTCTGCTGTTATCACTATTACATGTGAAAATCACAAAATTGTAACCACTTGTAAAGTGATTTAGCTTATGATTTAATTATATGCCATGTGAAAAGGGATCCAGAGTGCATTTAACCAAAAATATAGACTTTTAAACTGGTCAGAACTCACTTGGATTGTTCTACACCAAACGACCTGCTCGAAAAAAAAAAAATATATATATAAAACATTATTTTTTTCTATTTGTTTAAAATAAGGTATTTTAGACAAAGATTAAAAGATATCAAAACATGACTTGTTTGCCAAAACTGAAAGCAGGGGAATGTGAGGACTAATCAGTGAGGCAGCCCTAACTCTAACCCTGGAGGAGCTGCAGAGACCCAAAGCTCAGGTCTACACATCAACTGTTAATGATCCACTCTACAAAACAGGGCTGTATAGAAAAAATGGCAAAAAAGAAAGCAATTGTTCAAAAACTTGAGACTGGGGTGCAGGATCATTTTTCTAGCAGGACAATAACCCTGCATATATAAAGCCAAAAGTGCACTAAGACGAGTCCCATTCACGTCACCATTATCATTATTATTCTCTATGTTCTATTGAAAAAGGCCCAGCCAAAAGCCAAATCTCAGGCAATACGCTCAAACCGATATTCACAGAAGCTCTGCATCTGATCTGAAAGAGCTTGAGCTGTTTTGCAAGTCATGAGAAAAAATGTATTCAGCAGACGTGCAAAGAGAAAACCCCAAAGGATTTGCAGCTGTAATTGCAAAGAAATGTGATTCAACACAGGATTGATTCAGTGAGCTGCATACAAATGCACACCATTTCACATATGTTTATTTCAGAAATTGAAATGCAAACTCACTTCATCATTATTTACTTATTTGTACTGTGAAAAAAAGCTCCAAAAAGTTATAGGGGTATAAAAGTGCTTTGCAAGGAACCATATATTACAGAAAAGAGTTGCAGTAATTAAAGTGTAAAACCTCATAAATACTAAATAAAGTCAATAAATTTGAACCCTACACCTGTCATGGATTTATTTTTTAACTTTTATATTAAAGCTTTATTACATTCAAATATATAATTTAGGCAGAACCTTTTTATAGATAAAATGTGCATTTAACCTTTTGCCTTTTTAAAATATAATACTTTCTCTTTGAGTGATAAAAATTCAACCTTTAAAACTTGAAGTTAAAATAAAAGTGAAAGTCTGAACTACAATGCACCTGGTTTAAGTGATGAAAAAAAGGTGATACAGCTCTCTCCAAACGAAACAACAACCTGAGCAGGAAGCTCGGTTGTGGTTAACATGGTAAACACAGTTGTGTTTGGTTCCTGAATTTTTTTTTTTCCAAGAAACAGCAAGCCTGTTGTTTTGTGAAACTTAAAAGCAGAAATGTGGTGAGAAGCCTCTGTACGTAAACAGATTTAGAAGGCATCTTACCTTGACCCCCTCAGATTGTGCATGCAACCCCGGAGCATTGAGGCCGTGAGTGTTGAGTCCCGGCGTGGGGGCTGGGAGCGGGCTGGGGGCCGGTGTGGTCAGAACGTGGGTGTTTCCAGATCCCTGCAGGCTGCTGGAGGAGCGAACGCTGCCAAGGCTGCACACACTTCCACTCCGCTCTGCACCTTCAAACATAGAAGACAACAGACCTGAGCAAAGATCTACCAAAAAGCCAGACCTTTTTAGAGTCATCCAATGTGGTCTTGAGTCGCCACATATTTTCAAAACATGAACTTTAAGTCCAGCATTAAGCACCTCTTAAATTCACATTAAATATGGAATGTGATTCTGGCACTTGTTGGTCATTTAGTGCAACCTTTTTTCACTTGTGTTCCCCTTTAGGTGTTTTGTCTTACCATGAGTACCTCTTCACTCAAAGATATTGATGATTGTCCAAACGTGGAATGTACTGATTATAAAATTAAAACTATTGTACTAAATCTTTTAACCTGAGCATTTAATCCTCAGGGTTTTATTCTTTCCATTTCAAATAAAGAAAAAAAGTACACAAATAAAACAGATCCCAGCCCTATTTTATTTTACTCCCTAATTAATAAAACATATTCATGTACCCCTTGCAATGCACTCGGGGACCACTAGGGGTACGCGTACCCCAGTTGGGAATCACTGATTAAGTGAACTGTTCTAATTTTAAAATAAAAAGAACAACATGATGAGAACACTGATCCGACCCCAAGGCAAACAGCTGTAAAATTATCCTATGCAATCAAAAAGATAGCAGAGATTTGCTGTTTTTTTGCCACACCGAATGCATTTATACATGACCTAAACTAAATGTTGATTCTGTCTGGCATATCCTTACATGTTCATTTGATCATATTATGTATGAAAAAGACTATCAGCTGTGCAGACGGGTGATAGTGGAGTTTTATTTCCTTTGAAATGCATATTCTACAAATATTAATGAAATGCGCGAGGGTGGTGTAGGAGACTAAAACAGCTCAGTCTGAGAGATAAAAGATAGTATTTTAGAACAAGGAAATGTTAGCTAAAAACTTGTATAGCCTAAAGCAGGCATCCCCAAACTCGGTCCTCGAGGGCCGCTGTCATGCAGGTTTTAGAGGTTTCCCTGCTTTAGCACAGCTGATTATGATGATTGCAGTAGAGCAAAAGCCTGTTAATCAACTATCAATTAAAATCAGCTGTGCTGGAGCAGAGAAACATCTAAAACCTGCAGGACAGCGGCCCTCGAGGACCGAGTTTGGGGATGCCTGGCCTAAAGGATCAGTATTATAGGAATATTTTCTCTCTGCTGAACAATAAAGTTGTTCGTTTTTATCTTTGCACTTTCCAATTTTTTAAGCGCACACGCAGGACATTTTCTCCCAGTTAAAAGGACAACAGCTAAAGTCCAATGAAACATATATGGAAAGTCTAGATAATTTATAAATGAGATCACTTTAAAAGATTGCAAGGATTGCTGGCCTTTTTGTAAGCAGAATATGTATAAAGTTTATGGTTTATTATAATCATAGAGATAGTGACTGCAGATGTGAATTTTTTCTAAGCCTGTAGACAAAGTCAGGAGTTTACCTGCCACTGGTTTGCGCAGTACCCAGATGTCCTCGCTGGTGCTGCTCTGATGCCCTAAAGTGGGAGAACCCTGCGGACTCAGCTCTGCAGTCCGTGAACCTGTCAAATACACACACATACACGCATTTTCTTTTTTACATCAACAAAATAAGTCGAAGCATTTCTGTGGTTGGCTTCTAATATTTTGTAAAACAAAGAATTTCTCTATGGAAAGAAAACAAATATATATCTACACAGAAATATGCTCACCTATAAATCTATTTTACTCAATGGAAGCTATACAGTGGTTTCTAAAGTTTTAGCTTTTATTATAACTGTCCTGACATGGTTCTGCCCCCTGTTTAAAAAGGATTTCCAGATGTAGTGCCACTCAGTCATTACAGCCCCTTCAGTAATAGATATCAGTTCCAGTGTTGACTTTTTCTTACACCTAAACGAATTGAGTAGATAAGAACCAAGACGCGGCCAACATGGAAATATGACCTGCATTGTTCGTCTGCGTGATTACGCCCATCTTTGGGTTTTGTTGGATAAATTTTTGTTTTTTTGTAAACATACATTCTAGTGGTGATACATTTTCCAATATGACATTAAAAGCAAGCTATTATGCTGTATAATAGGGACAGTGTGCATTCAGGCAGTTTGTTTTATAGTTTAAATTCAAAGAAGAAAACAAAAATATACCAATAATTTTGCTTTTAAAACAAAAATGATAAATTGTAAAACAAACCATTATCTGATTTCTGCTTGTTTGCATTAAATGAAAATTGATAAAAATAGAAACACTATTAACTTGTTTTTCCCTGACTGTGGAAACCTTCGTTCCCTGTAGCTAAATCAATTTTTGGGGAATGTGCAGACACACATGGAAAGTGTAGAGAGAACCTCCTAGTCAGGCCGCTTGTCCAAATAAAATAAAAATGTCCATATATATATATATATATATATATATATATATATATATATATATATATATATATATATATATATATATATATATATATATATATATATATATATATATAAAATGTTACTCTAATGTACTGAGTTGAGGACGGACTCTTAATATTACTTTAGCATATATTCTACAACCACTTAACTGTGTTCATTCTTTTTTCTTTTCTTTTACTTTGCTATATGGGTCTTGACAAAAACATTGACAGTCATTAAACATTTTTTCTAACACTTTGGCAGCTTAAATTTGAAACAGCTCGGATTGTGCCTGACTATGTTAGCATTTTACGCTCTCTTTGCACAGTTAAATTAAACAATAAAGTAGGCATTAAAGGAAAAGAAAGCAGGTATTTAACTTTAATGTTTTAGACATGCCTCCTCTCTAGCACACCTGTATTAAATGATTGCCTGCTAATCACCCACTTATTTATGTCAGGTATGTGGAGGCAGGGAGACACTAAAGTCTGAGTCTAATGCACTGCATACTGTAAAAGGTCGTTTTCACCATGTCACAACTGATTTGCACCTGCTATAACTACTACAGGGAAATGCTTTTATGTGACCTCAAATAGCTGGTTCCTAGGAGTTATTTTTGTTGACTGGGTTTCTTGATTTGTCGACTGACCCGAATAGTGTTTAGAGCCTCAGTCAGATGTGACTATGATTAAAACCTAAGTATTTTAAAGAGTTGGGCTTCTCTATAGTGAATCAAAAGACTTATTTGTCTTAGAGAAACCAAGGGACTGATTGATACTGATGTAATAAAATTGAAGAATGAGGTGATTAGAATCCAAAACAGGCTGCTGGTAACAAATACCTAAAGATTCAATGGAAATTTGTCATTTGGATATTAGAAGCTTTTTAATCCTTGATACCACGTGTCAGTCACAGTGCTGTTAAAAAGTATGAACCCCTCACATATTTCTGCTATCCTGTCCCACTTTATATGCATTTCCCTGGAGTCTATGGAATAGCTGCAAACATTAAAATACATTATAAAATCCATAAAGAGAGCCTGAAAACCCCTTGATAAAGAGCAGGTAAACAGATTACAGCAGGTGTGTCCAAAATTGGTCATCGAAGGCTTCTGTCCTGCAGGTTTTAGATGCTTCAGCAGAGCTGATTTCCATTGATAGATGATTATTAGGCTTCTGCTGAGCCGAGAAATCCCTAAAGCCTGCAGGACAGCAGCCTTCAAGGACCGACTTTGGAAACGCCTGGATTATAGGAACCAAGCCCTTTGCAGAGCACCTTTAGTCATATGAGGTAATCTAAATGCTGTAGGTGGAATGTTTCAGCTAAAGTGTCAGTTCATTTACATAATTTGTGAAAAAAGGAAATATGACATGAAATATAAAACAATAGAGGGAAAATAATAATCTCTTTAAGGTTTAAAATAGAAAAATGGGAAAAGGGCTTTTTTGTCAATAGTGTGAACTGACACTTTAACTAAAGCCCATAAACAAGCTGACAGACGAAGTGTTTTCTGGCCAAAGAGCTTAAAAACAGAAAGGATTCTTATCTGTGGTTTACAGTATGTACCTGTCTGACTCTGCTGCTCCTGAGGAGTGGAGATAGGAGGAGAAGAGGACAGAGGAGGAGTGGACAGAGAAGGAGGAGAGATGGGAAGAGGAACATACCCGAACGAGGAGAAGCGGGTTAGGGGCTGTGTGCTGGAATGGAGGGGAGGAGGGGGAGGCAGATGCAGATGCAGGGGGAGGACTTTGGAGGGGGGGTATGGGTGTCCGTTGGCCGAAGCAATGGGGCAGGGGTTGGGCCGGCGGAGGAGGAGGGTGTGGCACTGCTGGGAGGGGGAGTGGCCTGGACACAGGCCAGGAGAAGGAGGGGGAGGGGGTAAAACAACAAAACAACACAACAACATAACGACAACTGATCAGTCAAAAAGTTAAAGAAACCATAAAAAGAGAACTGATTAAAAGTGAAAAACAAGAGAATAAAAAAAGAACATTAATATATATCCAGAAGGAATATATCTGTATATGTAATAAAGCAAACAAACAAAATGAACCAAAGCATCTAAATAAGCGGTTATAGGAAAAGGTGGGGAACGGGGTAGATTAGAGATTAAGGAGAGAGACAGGAGGAGCAGAACCTTAGAGGAGCGGAGGTAAACAGCCGGAGGAGGACAGTGTTTGATCAATGAAGATGATCGACAGGTTGATGGAGACCATTAGCTGCTGCTATCTACCACAATCACATGCTGAACGCTCACACACACACCCACACACACACAGCCGTCATGTGGGTGGTCACCTGCCCTCTTGATGACCTCCACGATGTTGGATGGGAAGTATCCCACACGGTCGTTCCCGGTGCGGTTATCATGAATGCAGCCTTTCCATCGACCGTCAGAGTGCTGCTCCAACACCTGAGACACAAACATCAGCCGTAGCACCGTCACACCAGCACAAACATCTGACCTCCAAACTCCTAGTTGCAAAAGAGAGGTACTGAAAGGACAATGCACCGATTGCTCAGCAGACGATCAGCAAACACCCAACATTTTTAGCTGGTATCATAACAATAAAAAGCCACAGCTTTAGCAACTGAGCTTTAGCAACAGTTTCGGTTATTCCACACCTGACTTATTTGGCAAGAAGAGAAGCAAACTAATACAGGACGTCTTGAACATATTTTTTCATTTGTTCCTTTCCTATGAGCTACTTATATGCCTAAGTGAGGAAGTGTGACTTTCCTAAATCAAATCCACCAGCAGCATGGGCCCCAGATTAAAACAGGCCCCAAAACTTCACCAAAACGATGACAACTGGAAAAAAGGGCTCTAATGGTGCCTGACATAATCAGAAAAAATATATTACAATGGTTCTGAAATGTGTGCAGCTGTTAGGACATGACTGTACCGTGATAATGTCTCCAGCTTTGATGTTGAGGCTGGTCAGGTCATAGTTATTGCAGTAATCCTTCAGTGCACGGACCTGCATAGCAGCCGAAGCATCTATAAATTAAAGCAGCACGTATGGGAGAACAGAGAGTGAGGCAGCAGAGGTGGGGGGCAGTCATCTTTATAATTCACATACAATAGAGGGCAAATAACATATCAGAAACTATATTCCCTTAAAACCTGGATGAAAGGTAACTTGTCAGAAAAAGGTTAATATCAGAATGGTGCTCTTTCTCTATTCGCCGTTAAGAACTTTGGCATAAAAATTACATGAATCTGCGTAGATAATGAAAATGTTTAGTTAAGTCAAATATCTGCCAGCAGTTTTTAGAACTGAACATTTTCCAAGTTCTTATTTATTTGCATAAATATAAGTCTATGTTCTAAAAACTAAAAAGACAGAAACATACATCTAAACATAAACCAGACACATTTGATGTTATAGTTATTGATTTAATCTTAATCAAACTGTTGTAAAGTCTTATTTTCTAGCAGCCGTGACACCTGTGAATGAACAGTTAATAAAATACCCTAGATCAGCATCACCTATGCTTCTTTTACCCCCCAGAATTCTTTTGAAAGCAGCAATGATGCATATTTTTAACTTTTTTTCTGTCTGTATTTTACTCGTAGCTCTGACATAAAATAAGCTGGGGCTCAAAGCTGGGATCAAGGCCTCACCTCTCAGTAACTGTTTAATTTCCCGGCTGGCCTGTGTGGTGGTAAACTGGTTAACAATGTCCAAGGCAGTTTGGCTCAGAGTGTTTCTCACTCCTGCACTGATGCCGCTCTAGAATAAGGCAGAGGGGGTAAAAATCGACGTTAATCAGTATCAGGGACACAAGGAGCAAACGAACATGTTCCAGAAATGTCTTTGCATTGCAGGGAGTAAAGAATGACTAAAAGAGGTAAGAGTTTCTCTGAGCTGGAAAAAAAACAGGCTTTAGGAAAACAAGCAGTGAGACTCACATCCAGCAGCAGCCGCACCACCTCTGTCTTCCCACAGAGGGCAGCCTGATGTAGGGCAGTGCCACACTCTGACTGCCTGTTGATGTCTATACCAGCCTGGATCAACAACCTGCAAAAACACACAAAACTGAAATCATACCTTTGTTTATCTTATAATGACGTCAAAGTGAATAATGTAGACTGAAATCTGCTGCTATTGACAGAGGATTGAGTTATAATTAAACATAAAATGCTTATATTTGATAATTCTGGTTCGAAATATGTCTTATTGATTTCCTGACACAATGTTTTAGCTATCTTAAGCAGGCTGAAGGAAGTTCATTTTCTCATTTTTCTATTGTCTTTTTCCTAACCATGGCTGGCTGTCTTCCAGAGCTTTAGCAGGAAGAATGTAGAGACGGTGTTTGTGCTTTGACAAGTCATGTCAAGACAACACAGGAAAAAATCGTTGAAATTCTAATCTATAGAACTCCATAGGCATCAGTTTGTTTGTGTTTATCAGTTGAAAACAGTCAGTCAAGTTCTTTGTTTAATGGTTTTTGCAGGCCAGAGCTTCATATCTTGTATCTCAATCATGTATTTCAAGGGCAGATCTAAATATACAAGATTAATTTTAGTGGTAATTGTACAGGAAATATGAAAAAAAAAAAATTATAATTTATATAATGGTGTACATTTTTGCTCCGGCCTTTAAAAGTTGCATCAGTTTTGAGTTAAATCATATCTGCAAACAGAGACCGGATTCAGGTGATTACTTTTAAAACTGATACAAAAAAAGTGAATCTATTTTCATTAATTTGACTGATTATTATGATTTAAAACTTAAGAGACGGGGCCATGTTTAATAGACAGGGACTAAAAAGAAGGATGATTCATGACATTTGTTTGTTTTCCACTCAAGGAAATAGTCAGAGAGAGGACGGACATTGAAATAGGAGCAAAAAGAAGAACTTGTTCAGACCGTATGACGTCGATGTGTCCATTCTTAGCAGCGAGATGCAGAGGGGAGACTCCGTTTGGGTCAGAGGGTTTCGGCTCTAACATGGCTGCACACATGTTACTGCTGAGCAGGAGCTGCACCACCTAAACACACAGAAAGACACAGCATCAGTAGAACTTCATCACATAGAGACAGAGCTACGCTGCATGTAAATATACATCTGGGATCGGACATGTACATGCACAGTATAAAACATTTTACCTCTTTCAAAAGGCATAGTTAACATCTGTTTACTTATTTTTTTATATATTGACCTTTTAAACTGATGACTGAGGACAAACAAGCTTCTCACCATAGATTATTTGGATTTTGGGTGATAAGTGATGCTGGGAGACAGCACTTCTTTATGAAACTGAGATCAGGGCTCTGTGATGGCCACTCCTAAACATTAACTGTATTGTCCTTAACTCTTGTTATAGCTAGTTTTGCCGTTAGATTACGTTCATTGCTTATTTGGAAGACTCGTTTGTTCCCAAACTTCCCAGCAAGAGACCAGACCAGATGTTCCCTTAATATTTCCACATTATATTCTTTCTTCATGATGTCCTCTATTTTAGAGGACATCACTCACACAGCATAAAGCTGCCACCACCATGCTTCACAGGTGGAATGATGATTTTACCCCCTGCTTCCCCCTTTTTTCAGTCATTGTGGCCAGTACTTGGTTTTAGCTTCATCCAACCACAGGACTTGTTTTTTTTTTTTTTTAAATAAAGCCTGTGTCTTTATTCTGGCTTTATTATCGCTTTTTGATTAACAGCTCATTCTTGTCTATTTGGCCATCTAATCCATGCTGCTATCAGACATGTTTCAGTGAGGATAGTGATACTCTTACACCAGCTTCAGAGAGTTTCTTCACATCTATTTCCCAATTGTTCTGTGGTTGTTTCACACATTTTCTATTAAGTGCGTCTATTGGACGTACAAGCCACCTCCTTTCCCAGCAATAGGACGGCTGAAGATGAGGTGCAAACACTTGAACCAATTAGTGCTGCATCTTTATCTTAAAATTGTTCCAGACTTTTGGAAGTCAACAATTATCTTGAAGATATTTTGCTTAATTTTCTTTGACTTTTCTATGACATCACATGAGGAGGCAGTATGTTTGAGTAGAAATAATTTATAGGAATGTCTCCAGTTATTTTAGAAGATTGAAAAGCCAATGCACCCTCACCTGGTTTCTCAAATTGTTTAAAAACATGATAATCTTAAAATAAATAAGCTTCTGAAATAATTATTTCTATTATATCCTAATCTGACTTAAGCTGTGTATGTATACTTGTAATAAAAACATCCTGATCAAGGGAGACATTTTATACATCCCTGCATTTAAATAGAGATTTAATATAGTCCTTATTAGACATCTTCTAAGGAAACTGAGAAATTATTTCAAATATAAAGAATATTTAAATGAAATAAAGAATGTTTACGGTTTACTGTACTTACTGCAACCCGTCCAAATTCACATGCCAGGTCCAGGGGGGTTTTCCCAGCTGTATCTGAGATACATGGGTTGGACTGGTGTTGTAGCAACATTTCTGACTGTAGCACAAACAGACCAAAACATTACTGGTGTATTTGAGTAAGCTGTCTTGTAAGAGAAAAGACCTTTTATGCATGCATCATCAGGTTCTAGATAACAGAAGCCCACATCTCTCACACACACACACCCAGAGTTACCCCATCATAGTGTCCATGCTGTGCTGACAGGTGGAGCGGGATCTGTCCTTCATCTGACTGTCCGTTGACTGATGAGCCTGCTTTCAGCAGCATTTTCATGGGTTCAGTCTTCCCCTGCCATGCAGCGTAATGCAGAGGACGCATTCCTACACAACACCCCCAGACACCAACAGAGAGCGCAGAGCCAGACATGACGGCACATTGAAACACACATATACAGCACCCCACAAGCACATGCACACAGACACAAGGATCAGCACATGATCACATGCAAATACAGTTTCTCATTTAAATCAATTCATTTGAAATCAGGAAAACACAATTCATGGCTTCCAATCTCTAAACTTAATTACTGGTGAAAAAGATAATTACTTAACTATCATCTCAATGAAAAAAAAATGAGAGTTCAGTGAAGACTTGATAATCACAGATCATGAAAGGCTTCATAAAACAAAAATAAATTAATTAAACAAAAACGCAAATGTTTGCTTGCTTCTATTTTAAACAGTTAATAACCAAACAATATGGTTAACATGTTTAAAAAGCCTTTACATATTTTTTATGTTATTGCAATAGCACAAATTTAGTTCAGATAAATATGATAATGGAAAAGTAAGAAAATTACACTAATAAAGCTTTCAAAAATATACCTTGGATTGGTGTATATATAATGTTAATGAAAGAAAAAGTAAATACAAGAAAGATTGATAGGTAATATGTAATTGATCGCAGAGTCTAGGAACAATGATTCATTTTTGTTTTTTCAATCTTTTTAGATTTGAAGTGTAATGCAGATATAAAGTACTTTTTAAAAAGGGAAAGACAAAAGTATGACATTTTAAGTGGTCTATGTGTGTGTTTATCACTATGAATAAGGGAACGGCCACTAGAAGAGACTTATCTGCCTTACGTTGACACTTTTACAGTTAAGGACCCAGGTTTATCTGTCACTATGCACACTGACCAAGATAGTAGGAGATAAAAGACATGTTGGGTGTCATCAAGTAACCATAGTAATCACGGTATGCTGTTTATTAGCCAACCAGTGGCAAACTGTCTTTCCTTTCAGGTGCAAAAATGTGGAATTTGCTAAAGACGACCAAAGCTTTAAATGAAACGTTGTGCCTTGAAGCTTTTTGGGGACTTACACTCAACATGAAACAAATGATAAGGATGTAACAACACATGCCCACAATGGTGTACGAACGCGTTCGATGAACAGCGTTTACTGAATACGTTCATATTTTTAGTGAACGGTGAACATGGATCAGATTTGTAGTACTGAAAGTGAGCGAGATCGACGTTCACTTTGAGAATAATTAGCAACACACACAGCTCACGTTCTCGTTCAATTGATAACGACACTTTTCAATGGATAAAGGCAGGTTTTATGGTACTTATTACGGCATAATAGACCAGCATGTCTACTACTAGTACTAGTCTAAGTGATTCAGAGGCATCTACTGGTATTTCTGATGCCAGTTTTGCAGATCGCTTGCAGAGTTTTAGGAACTATCAAAGGAAGACTCGGACAGAAAAAAACACATGTTTTTGTCTGAACTGTGCCCACCAGGACTTAATATACAAGTCCGTACGTCAGTCAAGTCTACTTCAAATTTAATGCAACACATCGAGTTAAAGCATCCAAGCTATCTTGGGAAATATCTGCTACTGAATGAGAAACGTAAAAAAATAATTTTTGATACAGATAATTTAAGCAGAACCTGAATGTACTTGAATGTTTCTAAAGTTCTGTGTAATTTGGCAAAATAAAGGCTTCACTGCACATACAGAATTCCTTGACAGCATCAAGTATTTCTTTCTATATATTATGATCACACATTTAAAGGGTGAAATATGAGGTTCTATTGTGTAGGATTGTGGCTTAATTTATCAAATGAACTTTAACCGGTTAATTTTTAGGTTGGTGAACTTAGTTAATTTTTGAAAAAAGTGAACTATGAACCAGAGCTAGTTCATTATTATTTGTATGAACTGAACTTTGAACTAGTTCTTTTTAATTATGATCTGGCACGACATTGACTGTGGCTCATTTTCTGTTCTTAAGGCTCTGGGGTCCTTGTTACAGATTATGTAACATCTTAAACAATTGGATGTTTCAAATACATATTTGCGGGTTTTCAACAAAATATATAAATAAATAGAATAGCTAATTCCAACCTACAGAATGATTAATTTACCCAAAATCATTTATTTCTTCAGCCCAGTCCCCGGATTAAAACCTACTGAAGACCTACAGGTTGAACTGAAAACAAAAAAGAGCATGAGAAGATCCAAGATCTAAAGGCTTTGTGCAGCTCAGGATCCCTCTCACTGTGCTGCAGTCAAGTGAACTGACATTGGGTTCTGCAAAGTAATGACGCGGAGTAAGAAGAGTAAGAAGTGGATTTTTGCAAGAACAAAAAAAAAGGAAAAGAAAAAGAACAGTTTAACAATTATTTCTATTAATGTGTTTTAGATGAATTTGGTGAAGAGAAACCATAGTTAATTACAGCATTACAGTTTGCATTGATTTCCATCTCTCAGAGCAGCTTTAAATACAGACTCTGAGTGGACCTCCTGCTTAACTCTACCCTTGTTGTTGCTGTTGACATCTTTATGACCCTGTGTAACCCTGGAATGATAGCTTGTGCAAACATCACACTTCTGGGACATTTGAGACCAAGGGCTTGAGACAAAGGGCAACGAAACCCTTTTCAACGTCATACTATGTCCTAAGAGGACAATACAGAAAGCACTCCTGCAGAATGTTAAAGCTGATATTGAGAGAAGTGCAGAAAAATGAAGCTGGAGTCACTGTCAACTCCCCTAAACAGATGATGTTACAGAGATTTTTTTGAAAAGCAACACCTGAGGCACTGCAGTCTGTGTCTGGTGGGAACATTTCTGAGGACACCACCGGACCCCATGTTTGGATATTCAGATATTTGTCTCCAGAAATGCACTGATCAGAGTTTTGTGGTCAATTAATAATCTCTGGCAAGGTGATCTTTGACGTTCGGATGATAACAGAATTTCCATTGCAAAATGTCTCTACAGTGTTTGCAGTATTAGCATTTAGCGTTCTGGTACAGTAAGGATGACTAAAAACACTGGCCTCTGTGAGACAAATTAAGACATATTACTTCTCATCAAGGATTTTTTTTCATGTTGTTTCTGTTGAAAATTTTATCTCAGTAAAGATGAGGCAATGCACAAAGGAAATTATCTCTCTTAATTAATGTGTTCCCTTCTAAATTTTCATAAAAAAACACATTTTATTGCATTACATCAGTCAGACTTTTCTTATAACTGCTCACTAGTTTTTAACATTTTAGCTATGGTATTTTGACCAGTTATCTTTGGAGTTAAGCTTTACATCTCTGACGTTTGAGGGCATATTTTAAATCTCCCAAACATTTAGTCCACAGCATAGATTAGGTTTTATGTAAAGCATGATTAGATCTCTAGGAAGGTGTCAGCATTTTCAAATCCACCATGTTGCATGGCAGAAAGAGGTTGAATTCTCACACCTTCCTGTTGTTTGCTCAAAATCTTGAACAAAACAGTAAATTTTTGCCAGCAGTGGAAAAAGGTGTATCCATCTTGAGTCAGAAGACAATGCTTTTTGTCTCTCTCCTACTGAATAAAGACAGCCTTCATGCCCAGCTTGCATGAAGGAGGCATAATTCACATTGCTTGACACCTGCATGCAACTCTACACAGTCCAATTGGATTTCTTCAGAACACATAGGATCCGACAACAGGTAATGTCAACGGATCACTGGACTAACAAGACCAAGAGGGTCTGTGAGTAAAAACGAAACTACATTTGCTGCTCAAAGAAGCTAAAAAAAGATAGCTGTTTCAGTCTTAGGATCAGAAAGTACATAACAATAATGTTGTCATTTGACTGTTTTAGTTTGATTTTCCAAAAGAAGATGTGTTTTACTTTGCTACTGTGTCTCACTTCCTGTGTTCATTCTCGTGCAATTTCCTTCACATTCCTGCATAGGTCCACCCAAAATGACCTCTGCCTTGGTGACACGTTGGAGGCGCAGTCTTTAAGAAGTGGTCAGTGTGCCTCCATTCACTTCTTGCTAAAGAGTGAAAAGTTTGTCTCTCCTTTCTGAGCAATACACAGTTCTTTCCACAAATAAGAGCTTTGAAAGTTTCAGGGCAAAATGACAACCCTAATCAAATGTATTCTAGCTCTTTGAAATACCCTGATTGCCTTTCATAGAATAATTAGGAAGTTCAGTGAAACTCTAACAGTTTGCCTAATTTCCTCATTCCTTGCTGTGTTTTTGTTGAAAGGAACCAGGTCAGTGAACTCAGGCTGTTTATCGAAGCTGGACTGTTATTTGAGGAAAGGATCTTAAACCAATAATAATTCCTCAAGTTTCTGAATCATTTTCCTCTGAGGACACATTGGAATTTAGCTTCAAATATATGTCTCTAGTCTATGTCTCCTGCTAATTTTTTTTACTTAACTCCACTCTCTGCTGTCTGCAGCAAGGCAGGAAATCCCCCTGACGTGGGAAATATTTAATCCATTGAGAGATTTCTCAGAATTACACAGAGAAACTATGACAAGCTTAGTTCACTGTCTAACTATCCAACCTCCCATCTTCGTTTTTCCCACTACCTCCACCCTAACATATCAGTTCAGGATGAAAATAACACTTAATGCTCCCATCTTATTTTTTTCTTTTACATCTAATACATGAATCTGCTATAATGTTGGTTTTAATTTTTACCTCCATTCAGTGAATGCACTATTGTCACATTAAAGAAAACTAAGAAATCTCAAATAAGCAGGTAAATTGCCTCAAAATAGCCATAAGAAAGAAATAGGAAGAAGTCGAAACCAAAGCTAAGTGTTGATTTAGCTCTGAGGTGATAAAGGAACTTGGCTGTAATTGTGACCGATGTGTTAATCACCAGGGCCGGCCCTGACATCCTGTTTGGATCCGGATTGTGGTGATTGATTGACCTTAGCCGGGATGTTTGGAACATCTAGCTTCCCATGGTTTGAACTTTAGCTGGGGAAAAATAAATCAATAAAAAATAAACTACCCAGACAAATTACAAAGACATAGAAGAAATATGCTGCCTACAAAACAAACGACACCAAGACTTTTATTTATGGCTAAATGGAACACAAAGAGGCTTGGTGTTCATCTAACAAGCCAACAAATCAGACTTTTAATATCTGTTTGGATTAATCTGAAAGGTCTTAAAGTCTAATTTTAAAATGCTGTAACTTTAAGCAGTTAAAAGGTCTCCATAGTTGACAGCAGTTAATGATTTTTAGCTTTAGATTCTAATAAACTAAAGATTGTGGGACCCACTCTACATTGGCATGAGACTGTTTTGACTAATACTATGAAGGAACATAAAAAAAGAAATGTTTGTTTTAGTCAGACTTAATTACTACGACAAACACGAAATGGAATACGATTACTAATCTTTGAAGCCGCGTTTCTGTTTATCTCCTCATGTTTATGGGAAGGATAATCCGGTGGTGTTTTACAGAAAAAAAAACAAGAATACAAGCTACCTTTCAACAAAAAGAAAAATATTCTCTTGTGGTATTTCAAAAGATTACACATCAAAAAGAAATCATCCTAATATTGGCAGTTCAGATTAGCAATGGGAAGAAAACCAGAAGAGTTCTTTGACTTTGAAATTGTGCTTCAGATTATTAGAAGTCTAAAGGCATTTAGTGCCGACAATAATGTGCATTTATACACCTTAAAAAATACAAAGTAGTAATAGTAATATACAACTTTTTTTCTGGTACTACTACAAGAATAAAGTCATAAATTATGACTTTAATCTAATTTTTTCTCCAAGTCTGGCTCTAATACTCCTTCATAGATTTTGAACCTGCTTTTTGAAAGATCAATGTATTTTAGGGCCTTTGATGAAGGTCTTTACCAGAGGCGCCACTAAATTCGGAGTGTTGCTTTTAACATAAAGATTCTGAAAAGTATTGCTTCTTTTGCTGGATGTTAATTATTTTTACACCATGCTGCAGTAAAAATAGATATCAAGGAAATTAAAAATGTATTAAAAGTTTCTAAAAAAGCCCTAAAACTAAACCCAGTGGCAAACATTTCAGTCAGGCATTATTAGTGGCTAATATGAACAGAGGAAGGATTAAGGTGTTAAAAAACAAATCCCGCCCACACAAGCTGAATATCCAATAATTCCCTTTGAGATCACTGAAAATTAAAAGAAGAGTAATGAAAGAATATGGAGGCAAGGCCTTCAGAAACTGTGGCAATACATTTTTTTTTTAGTATTTTAGAAATTGTGTCTTGTAATTTTGGCAGAGTTCTGGGCCGAAAATGGAGCAAAACACCCAGGGTCTCCAATCTGCTCAAATCAATGAGCTACGGTGTCTGTGATGGGGAACAACTTCCCAAACACTTCTGGTACAGAAAGCCCCTCACTGAGGAGGAAGGGCCATGCTGTAAATACGCCTGCCAGGTGTATGTCTGTATTTAGAGATGCAGGGGGGCACAGCTAACTGAGAGTGCAGAGAGACTAGGCCAACATCCTGCAGGGATTATAACCCCCATCTGCCCTGAGATTTCCTCTTTTTCTTTCCACAGAATCCGACAACCCTGGCTGGAGATTTTTTCCTCCTCTGATGCCATTTGGCTCTCGGTTGTGCAGCCATGAAGCTTTTATCCTCTGTTTTCTATTATTTACTGTGCAAACAAATCTGTCACTGCTCTCTCTCACTCTCTCTTACACACAAACACACACAGGGATGTAAAAAGGTTATTGTGTTTTCAACAAGCTCTCACATGGTTTTTGTTAGTTTTTATTTTTACGCCCTTTTACCAGGTTTGTGTCTGTTTTTTTTGTTTTAGTCCAGACATCTGCGTATGTCTTTACCTTTATTATCTTTGATATCCACAGCTGCCTGAGCCTCCAACAGCAGAGAGATCAGCTCCTTGTTCCCACTCAGGGCAGCATGGTGCAGCGGTGACAGCCTTCACACAGACACAGATTGAGCATGAAAATAAACATTTTCACATATATACGTATCAGCATGAATCCTGGCTATAACTCATCTGAATTAATCTCCATCGTACAGCTGCTCCACCCCTCAGCTCTACGTGAAAGATAGGAGGGAGGGCAGGAAGCTGAGCTGACATGTTGGTGGTAGAGGGGGGGTGAGGGGTGACCTACTTCCATTAATAAGCAATCTTACTACCCTGGAGTGGAGTGTACACACAGGGCATCTATGTGTGAGTCTAATGGATCCCCTGTGATATAAG
Organism: Cyprinodon tularosa; assembly: GCF_016077235.1. Lineage (NCBI taxonomy): Eukaryota > Metazoa > Chordata > Actinopteri > Cyprinodontiformes > Cyprinodontidae > Cyprinodon > Cyprinodon tularosa. The sequence goes on along the minus strand of NW_024038778.1, from coordinate 353,830 downwards.
CCTGTCCCTCGACTCACATTAAAAAGTCATCAGTCGTTAACCAGGGAACTGAGTCCAATTATCTAATTTCCACCAACACAATAGAAAGCTTCTTCTTATTTGATCTAGCGAAAGGGAACACAGTTACAAGCCAAGCATGTGCACACATCTGAGTAGAGCCATAAAACGGCACAACAACAAACCCTTCAACTGGCTTCATATGGGCCTACCTATCATTTACATTCTATATGATTTCATTTATGGAAAATACAGATTTGAGCACAGGAAGTTTTTCCTGTTGTTCAGCCATGTGAGTCAGAGCGGATAGTTGGGCATGGATTACAGTCCTCCAGGCTATTTATGTTTTTTTCTTTCTCAGGATGAAACAGGTGTCTTGTTGTGATCTAGTTTTTCTCCCTTCCTGTTTATGCTGTGCTCCATTTACCCAGAAAAATCACAACATTTATCTGGAAAACACGTTGCATCCAATGTAACTGTCTTCCAGTTAGAAGGTTTGCTATCTATTGCACTCACTAACCAGGCTAAGTCAAGTTAATAATAATGGACGGATTTAAACTTTTGTTTACTGCTGCTTTCCCTCATCTCTTAAAGGTAAATGGTTCAGTTTTACTCAGAGATTCCAGGTGCTATCACAGCAGTAATGACCAGCATATCACTGCAACAACTAAACAATACTGAAACAAAAAAAAAATCGTAAGCGTATTTAAGCTTAATTTAACTAGGTAAATAAGATCATTTGAAATAACTCATTTAGATTTCAATGTTTTGCATTGCACTGCATTATACAAACCTAGCCATAGACAACATTTGAACTTCTCCACATTTTGTAAAACAACTCAAACTTAATTTGTTTTATTTTTTTATTTTTGTTGTTGTGGTAAAACAAGTCAAAGTAGCACACAATTATTTGGGGGAAGGAAAGGGATAAATGGTTTTCATAATCAACCCAACTGGTTCAATATTTTGTAGATTCAAATTTTGCTATGATTACAGCATTGCTTATTTTGTGGTTAGGGCTCTACCAGCTATATTACATGTACTAGACAGTGGCAGCTTTATCCATTCTCTTTTTGGGAAATGATTCAACCTGAGTTAGACTGGATGGAGTGGATGGTGAATTTAACTGCACAAATTCTGACCCTAATGTCCTATTATGTAAATAAGCGTCTGCAACTTCAGTCCTTGACTGTCACTGTTCTGCAACTGTTGACTCTTCCCTGCTCCAACAAACCGGAATCAAGAAGCTGAATTTTCTCCTGGCATGTCACCAAGTTTTGCAAAGGTCTGTGGATTAACCATTCATTTACTTCAGGTATGTTGGAGCAGAGATGCAACATATCAGTCCTCTAATATAAAGACTGAGTAGACTTACAATTTTCCTTTTTAATAAATCTTAAAGTTAGGGTGACTTAGGTAATCATTAGCTGGCTGTGTATTATCTCTATAGACTCATAATGCTGGAGGTTTTCATCAAAGTTTCCTATGCGCATTTTGCCATTAAAAACATTGATGTTTGCCATTAGAAGGGCTTGATGGAAACAACTGAATTTGGATCAGTTGAATAAATTTGGCAAAAAAGTTTTTCATGCTCATGTGATTATTTTCTTTTACATTTTCAAAAAGGAAAAAGGCTTGGTCTGAATACCCCAAATTGGTGAGGACACTTAAGATACAATGACAGTGTGTCCGCGTCCACCATAAGTGCTATCTGAATAGTGCTGGCAGTAGGGAAGGAACAAGAAGCAGGATGCTTTCTAGCGTCAATTCATTTACCGGTACATGTGTTGACAATATTGTTGGTACCCCTTGTTTAATTAAAGAAAAAACAACAATGGTTACGGAAATAACTTTGAACAAGGTAGTAATAAACAGTAAGGTCTGGAAAAAATATATCTACACTTCATATTTTTTTGCACAAACTTTTAGGGCAATCACTGCAACCAAACCTTCCTTTAACTTTCAATGAGACTTCTGCTCCTCTCAGCAGGTGTTTTGGTCTACTCCTCATGAACAAACAGCTCCAGTGGTCTCAGATTCACCTTTTCCACATGTCATGTTTTAGCTCCTTCCAAAGATCCTCTATAGGATTTAGGTCATGGCTCATAGAAGTGCATTACCACTAAGCTTTCTGACACTGGGAAGCACATTTATCTCTAGAATCCCTTGATAGTCTTGAGATTTTATTGTATCCATACACCCTGTCCCAGAAGAAGCAAAGAGGCCCCAGATCATAGCAGAAACTCCTCCATGTTTCACTGCAGTGATAGTGTTCTTTTCTTGATAGGCCTCAGTTTTCTATCCGTGTACACAGAGCTCAAACAATAACTGACGGTGCGATCTGACTCTGAAGTTCCTTGAGCCTGAAGTTCACCTTTAATCTCTTTTAGCCTCTACCTTTAACAAGCTTATCTATATGTTTCTTTCTAATCTGCAAAGACAGCTCTTCTTTTGCTTCCTTTAGTTCATGTTGAGTGTGGTACACACCATGTCACCACACAAAACAGTGATTACAGATATCTGTATATATAAAAATATTGACTGATTGCGAGATAGTAAACACCTGTGATACTTATTAGTGGACACACTTTGATTTAACATTTACGTTTGGTCATATTATTTCAAGTCTTCTCTTCAGGTACCATCATGTCTGTCCAGGCCTGTTTCATGAGTTCGTTTTTCAAAATTACTCTGTTGAAGCATGGCTGAAAAAAATAGTCTGGCTTTCATTTGTTTATTTTCATAGATATTTATATTTATCATTAGAGTTATTTCTGTGATACCTGATATTTTTTCATTAATTGAGGGGTACCAACATTTATTTTCACATGTGTACAATGGAGAGCCTCAGCCATTCAGTGTATTTGTGTCACTTTTGTTTTTTGTAGATCTTTTTCTAAAAGCTGTATTCCCAATTTAACATGCATCATTCTTGTGGGTGTCTGTCACGTAATGACATCCAAAGAAGCTGAGAGTTGTCTTGATTCAGCACAGCCTTTCAGAGGAACTTTCCAACGCAATTGGTGTTCTAACCGTTGACCCAAGGAAGGTGAATGGATAGGATCTAGGAACAGAAGGTAGGAGCTATAGTTTAAGGTATGTGGTTCAAGACTAAATGCACCAATTAGGAGAAAAAAACACAGTTGTCAAGTTCTGACATAAGGAACATTTACCTCAAATGACTGGATAGATGTGTCTGCTGTTTGAATCCTGAATGCAAGAATCAAAATCGCACTTCTGTCTTAACATCTCTGGATGGCATGTCAAATTTCTAATACCATAGTAGCTGACATTATAAAATAAGTACAACTTGCCTAATTAAAACCTTGGACCATTACTAATCTGTCATCCACACTAGCTTACTACCTAACCTGGTAACTTTCAGCTAATGAATAGAAAAAACACCTTTATTTTGGATTTTCTTTATTTTTTGAAAATTCACTTCAAAATTCAATAGAAACGCAGCTAGGGTATTTTTATGCTTTTCTCATTGGTGTAGCTACATGGCCTTTACTGGATGCATTAGCTGGGCTTTTGTTCATGTTCCTCCCTCAATAGATGTTACACACGTCGCTGTATTTTAGTAGTAATCTCATTCTCTCTCCCAGACCTTGTTATTGGCTGAGCTTTTACTGAGTCCACCTGTATGTGATTGTGCTCTCTTTCATCCTCTAGACTTGAAAACTGACTCTGAGCTATTTGCTTAAATGGGTTTTTCTCCTAAATGAAACCACAAAAAAGGCAACGACTGCCTTTAAATGTTTTGAAAAAACTTTTAGCATAAAAGGTATTTCTATTACAGTCTTGTGTTTTATGTGTCTGCTAGGGCTAGTCAAATCTCTAGTCAGTCAGTGGGTTATTTTCTTTTGTGCTAGATGAATGCTAATTATGAAGCATTTCTGCAAGGTCAACTTCACAATGCAAGCAATGGTCTATGGTGCCTCGAACTGTCTAAATATCAGATTGCAAACACCGATCTGTGATCAGATTCAGTATGACATATCCCAGCTACTATAAAACTGCTAAATAACATCTCAATGCATTCCTAGTTTGAAGGATCTATTCTGTTTCACTACTATATGATCATTAGTATAGTTTCACTGATTATTTCTGTCTCTAAAATGTACATCGGTAAAGAACGGGATGATGATGACAGGAGGAAACAAATGGAGCCGTCTATCTCACCCGTCTGCATCCTGGATGTTGACATTAACCCTCTTTGCTGCACCAAGAAGCTCTGAAAGAGAAAAGACGGAGGTGTTAAAAGATACAAAAAAAAAACGTTTTTTATTTAAACATGTAGTCTTTGCCAACTAAAGACACACTCTGCTGTTTGACTCCTTCATTGTGGTGTTGAATCTACAGTTGTGTGAAAACATTTGAGCAAAGCGTGTGCCTTTGTACAATTCGTTCACTGTACTAAGAAGAGGTGAAAATCACAACTGAGGATAAACAAGTATTTCTGAAAACCCATCTATTTCTGCTTATAAAATGTGAATAATTCCTGAAGGTAAAACATATAGGTATATTCAGAAAAGTAGAATATTATAGATTTTTTTCATTGACTAATTTTAATATTACACATTTTATCTGCTTCTTCTTTGGGAAATAGTCATTGCTGTTTTTGATGCACATTTATTACCTGCATATTTTGTACATTTTTCCTTTCCCTCCAATTAGCGTCACATTTTCCATCTGTTTATGGCTACTAATGTGATGCCACATGGGAGAAACAGCACTGATCTTAAAGGAGGGTTACAATTTAACAAACACTCTGAAATGCACTCAGATATAACAGCTTGCTTGTCTCTCTCCCCATTTTTTTAATGTTCTGGTCAAACCCTCATAATCCGGAGGACATAATCTGTAGCTGTCCTGTAATCTGCGGGAAAGCTTCTCTCTCCCACTTCATCCCTTCATCCTACTTTCACACTCTAATTTTCGCTGTAATTTGCTAAAGAGCGCGTGCTGATTGGTGGCTTGGCCGTCTCTGTTTACACTCTGATGCTGACATCATTTTCCTGCTTGGATGTTGCGTGAGCTCTTAGTGTGCACGTTTAGGTTCCCCCATCCTGACTTGGATTAATGACCAGCCCAGCCCCTCCCCCCTACCAACACACACCATACACTACCTGGATGAGTTTCAGTACTTTTGTCGCTATCAAAGTATCAAAGAAGCACCAAAAATTAAAAGAACACAGCAATTTTATTTTTCCCTATCCCATTTTCTGCTTTAGAAGTTTTCTTTCCCTCTGAGCTTTGATTAACTACCAAAATAAAGGAATGGAACCTGCTTTAAAAAGAGAGAAAATGAAATAATTTGTGTTTTATTCATCCATTTTTCATCAGACTTTATCCCTGCTGGGGTCACGAGGGATGCTGGTGCCTATCTCCAGCTGTCAGTGGGTAAGAGGAGGGGGACACCCTGGACAGGTGGCAGTCCATCGCAGGAAAACACAGAGACAAACAGGACAAACAACCACTTATGCACACACACCTAAGGAGAAGCCAACTAACCTAACAGTCATGTTTTAGGACTGTGGGAGGAAGCCAGAATACCCAGAGAGAACCCACGCCTGCACAGGAAGAACATGCTAACTCCATGCAGGAAGACCCCAGGAATCAAACCTGGAACCTTCTTTCTCCACTGAGCAGCTTGTGTTGTATTCAAAATTTTTTAAATATCGCAAGACTTTATTTTTCTCTGGAAAATATTGTCCTAAAGATGAAAAAGAGTGCATATGGAACAACTGTGCATACGGGTCAAATTTGCAACATATTAAGGAAGTAATTCAGAGGGCAGCAAAAAGGCCATGGGGTCTATGGAAACCCCTGCTTTAGAATGTTTAAAAGTTATGATGAAATGAAAAAAAAAAACAGATTCTAGCATTTTCTGATTCGGAGTATCTGATGATGAATACTAATTATGTCCACAGTTGCAGCTGTTTCACGAATAAGAAGAATTGGAATTGCTGAAATCACACTATTATCCTAACTTGGTTATACTATTGAGTGTTTCTGTTTTGTGTGGTAAATCTCCAAACCAATGGGATTCTGGATACTATGCACTGATTTTCCTCACAACATCTCCAGGGCGGCTTCCAAATAGTGCAGATCGGTAAGGACACTTAAGCTAAAGTGGAATTTTGTCAGTGTTTACCATGGTAAGTGCTGGTGTTGATTAAGGAATAGGAAGCAAGATGCTTCCTATTGATGGTTAATCTAGCATAGAGACCTCCCAACTATCCTATTCACTGCATAGGAGCCATGTGGTTGCCCTCGATACTTTATTTGACAGGATGTATAGGCTAGCTAACCTCAAAGCATTTTACAGAAATATATTAACCTGTGTGACATGTGCTCTGTGCAAAGCCCTAAATACACCGAACATGATTTTGTGTCCGATAAAACAGAAAAGAGGTTGTAGCGCTTAGCGCTCATTGACAATGAAGAAGGATGAACATACCCTACATGATTAATTCAAGGGGGCTTACTTAGCTCCGACTGAAACAGACCCCAGATCTAAATGTAATGTTACAAAATGTAATTCACAACACATGCTGTATATAGGCTGATTTATACTCAGAAACCAGTTCGCATGCATGTGTGTTGCAGTAAATATGCCCCCGCCACTTCGGCAGACACTCTGGTGTCAGGAGGCATCCGACTGGTCAAATCTAAATCCGCTCTACACTATAAGTGTTTCCTGTTTGGTACCTTACTGGCTTGTTTTATTTGTATGACCACCATTGTGGAAAACGACTTGTGAAGTTGGACCAGCTACAAGAGCGAGGTGCGCGAGAACGCTGGGAGCTTTTTTCCACCTGGATCTCTGCTCTTTTTCGCCCTCATGTCCCTCCATTGTCGCACAAACTTGCCCCTTGCGTTTTTCCACTTCCTCAATGCCTCGGCCATATCTAGACCTACAGCTAGTTCGTGATAGTCCCTCTTGCATTGTGATGTGGCATTACATAGTGCAGACCACACTTCAAAATTGGGCATGAATCAAAAATATCTGCATCATACCTGTGACAAGCTCACTGCAACACACTGCTGCGGGAGTATAAGCAGCCCTTAAGGGTAATTAAAAACCGTTACTTCAATCTAACCATACAGAAAACCAGTAAACTGCATTCAATCTTCCAGCATTTACTCCTGCCAGATAGGGTTGAGCATTGAGAATCGCTAATTGATGAGAGCCGGTTCGAAAATTTTCAATTGTTCAAACTTTAGTTGCGGTATCCAGTCTACTGAGACGAAATAAAAGCTGCCTAAAATCAATAAAGAAGAATTTGCAGGTGTGTGTGCAAGCAAAAATCTGCAGCAGTCATAAGTGTTGCTTAAAGCCAAATAAAGAAATGACCAGTCAGTTACCTACGATGCTAGTGACGGCTGACATGACTAAACAACGCCAAATTCAGAAAGAGAGCCTCATCTTTTTCCTGCTGCACTGCTGCATTGATCTGCCTCTCCAAACATGCTGGTCACCCTATTGTAGTTTGCAATTGGATGACAAGTGTTTTTGATTTCTTGTGTACATGTCTTAAAATATAATGGATACTGGAGCTTGACTGGGGTAGTATACGGTGAATTTTGTAAAAATGTCCCATTTTTTAAAATTCAAAACTTGACAGGTATGCAACTCTACTAAGGTAGGCTCCCTGAGGGTATTTGTTCCCGCTCTAAATTTGTGGCACATATTCTCCAGGGAGATACTTTCTTACATATACTTTATGTCTTAAGAGATTCCTGCCTTGTTTCATACACTTTCTGATAGAACTGAAAAGCACTTAAATGCAAACTTAAGCGTAACTTAATCTTCTAGTTCATTTAGAATCTGTTTTATACGATAAAGCCCACCAACTGCACAATGGAGAATCAAATCGGGTCATTCCCCCGCCCACAAGAGTAACTGGGTTTAACTGAAGTGCAGCAAATGACACTGTTTATTCCTTCAGCTCATAGCACCAGGCAGAATTAGGTAAATAAAAGATTTTTTTTTTTTTTTTATATGACATCAATGTTTATGCACTCATTTAATCCACGTTTTAGGTGGTGGATAAGTCAAACAGCTATCCTCATTTCCACCGTCTTCTCTATTTAACCCCAATGTTCCCTCTATGTTGCGTGATTACACAGTTGCGCACTGCTTGGGCAAAGATGTCTGCATCCAGAAAGACAGAGCTACATCTATGTAATTAAAAATAGTAACTTCTAAAGGCAAACATAAAGATAGACTCTTTCAGTTCATAGGTGATAATATTTAACATAAATATAGATTACATATACCATTTATGTAAGCAAATCCCTGTAATTATTACACACTGTATCTTTAAAGACATTAACACAAAGCTTCCCTTTACAAAATGGTGTTTCCGCCCTGATCTGAAAGTAGTGTCGCTTGTGGAGAGCCACTGATGGGCCGACCCCACAGCTGCAGCCTCAAAAAGAGAGGTGAGAAGATTCCCTTTAAAAAATATCTCTTTTTGAAGGGTAGTTTTTCGGATTCCGTGTGCTTTGTCTTATCAGGTTACCAAAAAGTATACCACAAAAAAAAAAAAAAAAAAAAAAAAATTTTGAGCATTGAATCTACTGAGGGCCAATTTTAACTTCTGAGAATATATGATGTCCCACATTGGGAATACAAGACTCAAATATTTGTTTTTGTTTTGTTACTTAGATTGAGATTAACAGACTGTAAAAGGGTTGGATGAATAACATTTAATCAAGCTTAAATTGACAAATGGAAATATACAAAACTATGCTTGGATCTATTGAATTTTTCACGAAAATAATAATTTAATGTTTTATATATATATATATATATATATGATGGCTAACCAACCAGACATCGTGTTGATCGACGAACAGCAGAAGAAGGCAGTAGTGATAGATGTGGCAATCCCAAGCGACAGCAACATCAAGATGAAAGAACATGAGAAGCTTGAGAAATACCAAGGGCTGAAAGAGGAGCTAGAAAAGATGTGGAAAGTAAGAGCAGCAGTGGTGCCAGTGGTAATTGGAGCACTGGGGGCTGTGACCCCCAAACTGGGAGAGTGGCTACAGCAGATTCCAGGTAAAACATCAGAGGTCTCTGTCCAGAAGAGCGCAGTCCTAGGAACAGCTAAGATACTGCGCAGAACCCTCAAACTCCCAGGCCTCTGGTAGAGGACCCGAGCTTGAGGATGACACATACCACCCCACGAGGGGTGAGAAAACCGTTTTTTTTTTATATATATATATAAATATATATCTCCTTTGCAATGATAATTTTATATTACATTTGTAAAATTCTAAGAAATATCCCTGAAAGCAATTGTTTTCAATTAGTTGACATAGATAAAGACATTCATCCAAATGGAAAACTCCCTTTTGCTTGAACTTATAGTCAGTCAGAAGATTTGTGAAAATTGTTTTAAATTTCAGTAAACCTCCCACTAACACATGTTCAAAAATAAACATGTATTTGCTGAAACAGATTTAGCTGGTACTTTCAACGTATCTGGGTTAGGGTTTGGATGTATCTGACAAAGTTCTTGGTCAGATACGTGGTCCCACCCAGTGAAAGTACTGGCAAAAAAAAAAGCAAAAAAAAAAAGCATTTGATACGCCCACCTAGAGTAGAAAGGTTTAGGGTCTCTGTTGCTCTTGATTTCGCTATCAGAAACAATGGTTGACCTTAGAGCAGGGGGGGGAATTTACCATTAGGCAATACTAGGCAGTTGCCTAGGACCTCAAGTTTCTGGGGGCTCCATAAAACGGTGTTTACATGTACAGTTAATACAACTATTCCTTATTTGTGCGCAGTAATTATGTTTTGGATAATATTCCTTTTGCTAAAATGCCATCAGATCGCTTATAAAATTCAGTGTGCATTTGAAAACAAATGGTGCGAAGAGCAGTGTTGCCAACTTAGTGCTTTTGTCGCTATATTTAGCAACATTTCTGACCCCTCTAGTACTTTTATTTCAAAAAAGCGTGTAGCGCCAAATCTAGCAACTTTTTTCTGCTAGTGGAGACTTTGGCAACAACATATAAAAGCACCAAAATAGTAGATTGGTAAACCCACCTCCTGCTCTCCTCTATCTTGTCTGCTGTCATGATTCATGCAGCTATTATTTAATTCAAATGAAAAATGGAGAACAGATAAGCAGATCATGGCTTGTCTAGAGTGAAGGAATGTGTTATTCACTTTTGCCGTCGCCTTTTTGGAAACACAGGAAAGAACAATCAGTGAATCAGAAGTGAACTTAGTGATTGGAAAAAATCTTTCATTCCTTTTGAGACAGCATGAAAAGTCAGCTGAGTACAAAACACAGAAAGGAAAACAACAAGAAAAGGGAAATTAAGGAAAGGACAAAACGTACAACAAAAAATGTATATCTATTCTATTCAAATTTGTGAAGCTGTATAGTGGATGTGTTTAATGTGTTGTCGTCTAAATTCAGAGGATCCCTGCCTGTTTTTGCCCTAAAATGTCCTAAATACGCCCCTGCCTGAAAGCTCTAGTCACCATTCAGAATCTGATTCCGAAGCTATTCAAGTTATTGTGGATTTTCACACAAACCCATTTTGCTCCTCTTAATTTTCCTCTCCTGAGTTTGTTGTTTACTCTCTGCTTATCTTCTTTCCTTACCATGCCTCTCACCAGGGTGGCATATATATCAAAACGCCAATGACAGCTCCTCGGGCTTTGTGCCAAATCACACCTTCTTGTATTTGAGCAAACATCTCTCAGTGAGCCATGCTCGAACAATTACCTATTGTTAATGGAGTCCAATCTGCAAGTGTATTTCAACCTAAAAAACAGCCCTTTCCAAGCAGTTTAAAAGCTTGGAACCTCTCCCCTACCAAAGAACGCCCTTCAGATGAAAGATAAAATGTTTTCAGCCATAAACACTGAAGTCCAGTTTTTAACTTTATTAGCATTGCTCCTCAGATTTTCCTCATTTCATCCATTAATCTCTGAATCCCAGTTTCCTTCCCTGATGTGGGCTGCTGGTTTGAGAGACTCCCATTCCTGTTTCTCCATCTGTGTCCTTTTGCTTATATTTCAGAATAACACTAAGCATAACACTGCATCCAGGCTGCAGTAACCATGGTAACCACCTCACTGTGTCAGTCCTGGCCTGTCAGTCATTTTGGATGTCATCGACATGATACTGTTTGGTAAAACCCTCCATCAAATTGTAACAATGGTTAAATGATGGATTTGTATTGACATAAAATCCCATCAGTAACTTCCAGTTAGAAACCTGCCATTCTTGATGTTGAGAGCAAACAGCTGCCTGCAGCTACCAGCTAGAGGAGCCGTCACAATAACATTAGGTTACATCTTTAGAGTAGCTGAGGGAAATGAATGAAAGCTGGGTTCATAAAACAATGCTTTTGAAAAAAGACAAGGTGTTCATACTATCAAGCAATATCTGTTTCACAACTAAAATACTTATAATCACTTAAGGATCAGCAGCTGGATCACAGACTAAAGAAGAAAATATTTTGTTATAAATATTCAAGTTTCTTTTTTTTTTTTCAAAGTAATTTATTTCACAGCCCAAAAGTATTTTATTGTATTTACTTATTATAGTATATGTTATTCCAAGAGCTATTTTGAGCTGACTGTACAGATGCTATGAATTTTGAAAATAAGTCAGCATTTACATAGCTGTTGCTTTCATATTCTAGCCTCTTTTGGTTGTCGGCATTTGCATTCACGTCAGTTGCATGCAGATCAACCTTAAAAAATCCAAATGTGTTTGCTTGACTATGCTTGAGGTTGGTTTCCCTTCACAAACCTCCAGATTGAACTCTTTACATCTTCTAACACTAACTGATTGTTCTGTCAACTCTCTCTGCCAAGTGACTGCAGCTAGTGCAGACTGATGAAGACTTTCCCTGTCTAGGGCTAGGTGTAAAACTAGTCCAAAATGATTTCTTTTTCCAGTATAAATCAGACTTCACTCATTTCATCCATTATCCTCCACTTGGCTAAAAAGGTAACCAAGGGAACCAACTGAGACTTTAACAAATTTGCTAGGTTCAGCGAGATTAAGGGTTGGGAATACATTCTTACCTATGCTCAATAAAGGCATCTAACTATTGTTTTCCTTACTTTATGATTTGAAATTTAATATCAGTTTCATTCCTAAGGTATGTAAGGATTATGTGAATTATTTATATGGGCCAAATGAGATTAATATTAGAGCATTTTCTAGGAAATTCCCAAGTTTACATACGCCTAGGTTAGTATGCCTTTCAAAAATCTGGAAAACCCAACCGATTTATGTTGTAGTATGTTGTAGTATGGCTTCTAATAGATTCAGTCACACATTCTGGGTTATGAAAGCTAACTAAAACAAATCCACCAAAATATTGGGAAATAAGTTTAGGATCTTAGGCTGAAGGCGCCACATTTTGTTTTTTAAACAATAACATTTGCTTTATTAAACAATAATATGGACAGGGAAAAAAAATATAGAAATATTTATTTAACATACCAGTCAGTAAGGACTGGTTCTGTGTCCTGAAGATGGAAAGATTTGGTCATAAATGTGTCCAAGAACAAAAGTAAAATACCTTCTAAAGATGTTGACCAAGGCTAGTATGAGAATCTCCATTAAAACACAGTATGTAGCTACAGTACCACCATTAACTGAAAATTATTATTCCACAATAAACAGTTAATTCGATGCTTAGAACCTACTCGGTTGAGTGCAGATATTGAGTTAGAAGTACACCTTTTTCTGACATAGAGCCCCTCCCCTCTCAGCTACTTATTTTCTCATCATTCCTGGTAATAGAGGGGTTTCCTAGCCTGATAAACCAGACTAAATGTTCGATTAAATGTGTAATTTAGTCTGGCCCCGATGAAAGAGACATCGGAAGATTGTTGATGAGAACAACCCATTGCTTTTAAACCATGTCTGTGTCTATTGGCCAAAGCTCTGACCAATGAGCGCAACTGACTGTGACGTAGTAAGTGCGAGAGTAAGCTGGTGGGGGAGTGTAAACAAATAGCCTGTCAGTTAAAACGGTGAATACGTCCTTAAATGATGGGCTAGTTGACTAGGCTAGGGGTTTCCTGCCAAACAGTAATTTTAAAGGGCAGAAACAGAGTTGCATAAACAACTATGGACCTGCAGACGGCAACATCTGGTTTTAGTTTACCACCACTATATATCCCAACCTGCATGTTTTCAACACTACGGGCGACAAAACCAACACTTGCTGAAGGAAACTAAATTTTTTTTCTACAAGGTGTTTTAAAATTATATCAGAGGTTATTGAACAGATTTTATGGAAATGTTATGTCCGTAGCTCTAAAGAAAAAAAGGTTGAGTGTTTCCTCTGAAGAACCACAGGCCTCGGAAACAGATGGCCTACAAGTTTAGGTCACATTGACAGATTAAAAAAGGGCAAACTAGATGGCAAATGTCAGCGGGTGTTAAACAGTTGGTAGATACGGCTGTCAAGCTGTAATTTCTTCTAACTTTTGCTGTTGTCACACTGCATATTTTTCCATTTTTATTATGGTAAAAAAAAGTGGGTAATGTGGATCTAAACCAATGCTGTCAAATCTTATTGTAGTTTTGGGCCCTAAAAGTACTCAGGGGGTCATCCTTTTTTTTGAAAGTCTTTTGTTTTTACCTGCTCAGCAATTAATTAGACATTCAGTAACCTAGTTTTAAAAAGTGATGAAGTAACAATTAAAAGGAGACTCCACTTGATGGCAAGTGCAGTTGAGGGCCACAAGAAAGTGACCACAGACCCTTTGTCTAATGTAGCAAACCCATGGTCAAACCATAAGAAAATAAGGACATTTTCCCTGTTTAGAAATGTTTATAGGCCTGAAACAGTCACACTGTAATTGTACTGTTTAACATCGCTGACATTTGCCAACTAATTTCATAATCGATTAATCATCAACTGGAGTATAGAGATTCTAAAAAATGCCTTTAACTGACAGAGCGACCCACTTACAGCAATAATTATACCAAGATTGTGAAAAAGATATGTAACATTTTGCATTTAAGATAAAAATATTTTTCATCTGTCAATATGCTCTATCCAGAACTCCTAAAGTGGAAAACTGTGAGTTTCACCTGGTTTAATTTCAAAAAGAAATCTTCTTTAAGGAAGCTTTGGCTGTCCGATTATAAATCTATATTAATTGAAAAAATAATTGACATATTAAATGATTTACGAAATAACCTTGAGCTGCAACCCTAAATGTGTATGCTTGGAATGAAGAATTCCCAAAGTTTAGCCACCAATTTCTTTGGCAGTAGCATAACTCCCTTTGTGTTTCTTCTCTCCATACATACTATTAATCTGATAAAAGACTGCCTCAAATTGTAAGATTTAAAAGCAGCCCCATGAAAATGAACATATTGATAGCTCAGAAACCAGAATTTTTGTTTTTAAAAATACAAATATCAATACTTTCAATACTACGGTCAGTTAAAGTGCTATACATTAATAAAAATTTGGTTATTGGATATTTGGTTTCCCTTCCTACATCTTATCAAATACTGTGACATGTAGAGCTATTTTTTCCTCGTTTTTTGAGTGTGTAGATAGAGTGAGCCCTGGGGTTTAGTGTTCTTTTTGGGTGGGGGATGGGGGGAGGGAATGCACCTTGCTTTGTTTTGTTTTTTTAGTCTATTTTGCTTTATTTTTCATGTTTCTGTGTGTGTGTGTTTGTTTTTGTATGTCTAACAGAAAATTCTAATAAAAATATCTTTGAAAAAAATAAAATAAATGCACACTTTGGTGGGAACTACTTTTCCTTTTGCCTAGTAAATGCTAAAATTATAAATTTGTACAATTATAATCGTAATTATATGTTTGTACAAAGACCGTAAGCAAAAGTTACAAAAAAAACCCTTAAAATATTCTAAGAAATAAAGTGGTAAAAGGATTGCAAAAAGCTAAAAGATCTTAATATTACACACCTCATTGACATTATTAGGGAAACCAACAGTTCACTGCCTAAATAAATTAACAAATAAACCAACTAAGTGCTGAGGAATTAAAAACTCACTATTACTGGCCAAATACTTACCAATAGTGCCAAAATTGAAAAGTTAGAAAAGGATTTTACACCTAATATGTACCTTTCCAGCTCTAAAAGTCGTTTTCTTTATGGGTGCCTTTCGAGACGTTCAAGATCCCCTTAGAAAATACTATGATAAAATAAATACATTTGATTCGCATTACAGAAAATTCAAAAAATATAAATATACATGACATGCATAGGACAAACAATATAGAATAATGTAACTATGTGGGGAAAGAAAGTCAAAGATGAGTTTTTAAATGGAATTAGACCAATCCCCACTACTTTTTAGCCCTACCCCTAAATTTTGCATTGTTTGGCCGTAGGTGTAGTGGACATAATGAGAGGTAGGGGGCTATAAAACTAATCCTTAAACGAGGAATTTCTGATTCTGACTTGACCGGGAAGGGCCAGAGACAATTTCAGAGAAAACATGGAGGACAGGGATTTTACGGAGCGACTTTGAAAGCTTAGTTACTTTGAAAGCCAAACAAAGCTATAGATGTCAGCATTCTGGGTTTGGCTGATTCCCCCAGACAGCAGTGGATGGGTTAGTCGGTGTTTTGGAGCTCAGACAGCCCTTAAGAGCATTCCCCACTTCATTCTTTTACAACATTATTTTCTGTATCTTCCAGTTTGATAAAAAAAATGGCAAAGGCACTGTGTAATTCTGTCCTATGGTTTTGTAATTTTAATATCTTTTGGACTAGAAATTGTCAGCTAGGTTTAATACATCACTTTTTAAGACTTATCATACCTGATAAAGGAAAAGGATAACAAGCTCCACTACTTTCCTTTTTACAATTTTAGGTTTAATAGTTGTTTTCTTTTTCTTTTTTTTTAAAAAGCTTTGGGATGATGGGGTGTCCCAACTCCTAGGGAAGATTATGAAGCCTTAACTGTTGTGGCTTCAACTCCAGGGTGTGTTGGAAATGAGTATGGGCTGGTGGTACTGAGTAAGGGCTAATGGTGGAAAGTAAAGGGTTTATTGGGATTGGGGCTTAAAATGCAGAGAATGAGTCATTTTGCCAGATTTCTGCAGGGAGGGAGTTCCAAAGTGCTAAGCGACTGAAGGCTCTCAGGCCCATGGAGGACATGCAGCCAGGTGGAATGAAAGAAGACAGGCTGAGGAGTAACGGCGGATACAGGGAGATGTGTATGAGTGCAGGAGGTCAGAGAGGTAGGACGCTGCCAGGTTATAGAGAGCTTTGAAGGTGAGCATCAAATTGAATACACAAGTTAACAGGGAGCCAGTGAATATGTTTGAGTACTAGGGTGATGAGTCATGGGGTTCTGCAGATGCCTTCTGAAACCATTGGAGTTTATGGATGGACTTGTCAGGTAAACCAAAAAAAAGGTATTTGCAGTACTCATAGTGGGATGTAACAAGGGATTGAACCAGGATTGCTATACGATTAGGGGTAAGTGATGGACATAGATGATTTATAAAACAAGCTGACAGGGTGATACTGTTTATATGTGTGCTGTGAAAGACAGGGTACTGTCCAGAATGACACCGAGGCTCTTGATCTGTGGTGAGGGGGAGATGATGGTGGTGTGAACTGTAACAGAAAAGCTAGAAGATTTGGAGAGAGAAGATTTAGAGCCAACCATGAGAAATTCTGTTTTGCTATTGTTAAAGGTATTGTGGAGGATTTTTGTGATTTTTTTTTTTAAAAGACCCGCCCTCTCCACTTAAAAAAAAATAAAAAATCGCTCACTCTCTATATAGAGCAGGGACTATATAGTTGACTTTTTAGTGAACTCAGTTAATTGGCCGTTCGGAAGGATGATCACTGCGTTTTGCTCATTGTTGGTCAAGTAACTCCTCCTTAACTGCGCGGTGCCTGCGCCATCTTTGTTATAAGCCACCGCTGTCGGGTAGCGACAGCCTATGGCGATAGCGGGCTGTTGTGACAGCAAATCCCATAATGCTTTGCAAGGAGAGCTCTCCGCATAAAGCATTCCAGGATATATCTGTCACTCTGAAGCCTTAATCTTCTTTTCATAGACATTCATGTAGACACTCATAGACACTTTTTCTGTTATGACCCTCGCCATTTTCAAAAAAACGCAGTAAAAAAGGAGAGTTTTAATGGCCACACATATACGCCTGAAAGTGCGCATGTGCAAAAAAATATAGCTAACGTAGGACGGCCTTATGTAAAGATATCACCAGAATGACTGACAATTAGGAGGACCACTTAATTAGATGATCCACTGGAAATAAAATATTGTCCTCTATAGCTTTAGGTTTTAGAAATTTATGAGAGAACCATGTTTTAATTCAGTTAAACAGTTTGAAAGGGAAGATAGAGGGTTTGGATGAAAAGCAGAGCTCTGTATCTGTGGCATAGAGGTGGAAAGGGATGTTGTGCTTTCTCAAAATATTGCCAGTAGAAAGCAGGCAGATAGAAATGTCCCCAGGACAGAGCCCTGGGTGACACTAATATAGCGAGGGAAAGGGTGTTATTTGTGATTTTTTTATTTCATACACACTGTGGGGACAGTGAGGTACGAGATGAACCAGAAAAGCACTATGTTGTAAAAGTCTATGGAGGACAATTGCTTGAGGAGAATGTGTCAAAAAAGAAGAGTATGGTGAGTAGCCCAGGGTCAAACTCCATGAGAAGACCACAAGGCTGTTTCAGTGCTGTGAAGTGGCCGAACCGCAGACCAAAATTCTTCATAGACGTTATTATGAATGAGAAGTCCTGATACACTTGGTTAATTTGTCTACAAGACCCTAAAAATGTCCCTCCGGCTGGAAAAAAGCTGTAGTGTCCCAAGTTTTGAAATCAGGGATCCTGGACTCCATGTGTAATTAGAGGCCCACATAGAGTTTTGTCAATACTTCTAAAAGTCATTGAAAAAGTAGTTGCTGCACAATTGACTAGTATAGAGTATTTAGCCAACCAGCTTTTCCACCCACAGCAGGGTGGATAGGGGGCTAGATGGTAGGAACAGTATTTTCAGATCTTAAAAAAACGTCTTTGAAGCTCTGTCATGGCTTGCTTTTATCTAAAATGTTACCGTTTAACATTTCTTCTGAGGCAGTGAGCTGGTCTGCATCATGTATTCAGGATAGGGACCAATGTGTTCAAATAGGTTGAGAGAAATCCTCATGTTTAAGCATTAAAATCGTACCTTAGGGCTTGACACTGGGAATTTTACTGTTCAGCCTCTTTATAAATAGCTTACCCGCTACCTGCAAAGGTGCCATGGCCATATTTTTGCTGATGATGCAGGGGCTTTTTTCAGATTATTTTTTACACTTGGCTTTTATTTTATTATTTTTGAAAGTAGGCTGACAGGTAATGGGATTAGAGGGAGTGGGAACACATGCAGTAAAGGTCATGAACAAAGACTCGAAATTCTAATTTTAAATCTAATTGCATCTAAGACCAATGGGTTGCATGCTTAAACCCTGCTCCACAGCTATGCCCAGGATGATACAATTTTTTATGCGTCGGTGAGGTCACTAGAGCAGTGGGCTAATTTTAACATGTATGACTGAGGTGAGGCAATGGTTGTATCAAAACTAAATTGTGCAAAATCTAACCAAGGGAGTGTTAATTAGCTTCTCTATTGAAAAACTAAATGTAGCACAAGGTTTTGAAATAGATGAGCAAAATCAAGAGTTCCATCTGTAACTGAATTTAAATACCTTGGGCTTGTCCTTAACCCCTTAATAAATTTAAAAAACCCATTACAAAGTTAGAAAACTATACAAACGTTCCTTCATTGCTTCAAATTAATTAGAGCATATATATATTCTTTACATGCATGCTATGAATTAAGCTGTATTATCAGTTAATTAGTGTAAGATCTGAATATCATTTTTTGTTAGTTCCGTAACAGTAAAACGTGTGTGTATTATATACTGTATGTTTAAACGTTCACCTTATGAATATTTTCAAAATGTCCAGTAAATATGTATTGATCTGACCTTACTATTGATTTAAGTGTTAATACTAAAATTTCAGATGCATAGGAGGGTGGGGAGTTAATTTAATGTAGATATGCAGTACTTGGGTGGTACAATAAAGTTAAAATACCATGAAATACATGGAAAAAAGTTTAAGGACCTAAATACTAGTTGGATATGAATTTAATTTTTTCTCAGATAAATTTATAGAAAATAATCCATCTAGTATAATTTTCAGCGATGGATTAAACTATAACAAACTGTTAACCTAAGGGGGAAAAAAAGAAATATTTAAAACTTAAAAAATAAGTCTGGTGGAAATTAGGAAATATTTTTCCCACAGTGAATGTTCTTAGAGACATAGGTTTGTAGGGGTTCACAAAAATGTTTTGAACTAAACTGCAATGGTAAATCTGCTGATTCCTCTGCAAGATTTCTTTAAAAGCATTGTCTGATCAGACTTGCAACCATCACATGCTGCATTCAGGGTGAGCTGACTGCCCCATGTTCTACTGTGTGATCAAAGCCCTAAAAATATATTTAGATAAATAACAAGCTCTCTTCTGTGCAGAGAAGAACAGGGAGTCCTGCAGCAGGTTGTGCAGACCCGACAAAGTCTTGATATCAGCATTACAGTCAGTGGGATCTCATGAGGAGATAGATGAAACTAGGAACAGACTGAACCCTCCCTAGTAGCTGCGGTGAGATCAGATACGGTTGCACACCCTGGCTATTTTTAAACTCAGAATGGAGTTTGTACTAAATCCATTTTGATCCAATGATTTTACAGCTTAGCTATTTCACGTTGAAACGTCACATCAATGCAGCGGCTGCTATTCTAACTTATTCAAATATATATGTACCCCAAGCGAAAACAATTGTATTATTTTTAGCAAAAATTAAAAATAATAGCTTATAATTCGGATTTTGGTATTTTTACATCTAAAGAAAAACTCGCTCCACAATTTACAATTATAAAAAGAAAATATGTGCATGTCTCTTTATGCAAATGAGTCAGCAGTTAAAAGAGAAACCTTGGGGAATTTAATGAGCTGTTGCTCTTCACTGATTGAAAAAACATAGTCTCAACAAAGGGAGATGATGTCTGAAACAATGAGAATGATAATAAAACTCCTTCAAGCAGATAAATCCCCTCAGAGTGTGGAAAAAACCAGGTTGGCTTTTTTTACCGGCCAACTGGAGCAAGTTCAAACAAAAATGTGGAGGTAAGGTAGGCCAAGGAAGACATCAAAGCATCAGTACAGAAGACTGTAAGCAACATGCCTCCCTCATAGAAAAATGGCAGAAAGCGTAAACAGGAGTCAGTGTTTGTCATCAAAACATAAGAAATCGGCTAAAGGAAATAGGATTTAGGTTCAGCTGAAACCAAACATAAATCATCATTAACAAGGCAGAAAACAGGGTTACAGAGGGATAAAGAGGAGCAGTCAATGGCTCTGGATGATTGGATAAAACTGATATTCACTGATGATTCTGGAATTTACATTCAACAAGGAAATGATCCAGGATTTTATTTATTTATTTGGTACAATCCCTGTGAAACATTGAAATATATAATATATAAAATGTCTCATCAATCATATTTTGCTGCAGGTTACATTTAGACTGAATTTACATTAAACATTTAAACATCTAAGGCAAAAAAAAATTGCCCTAACTCTGCTTCTCCTTGAAATACAGTAGTGCCTATTTTAGCATTCATCAGTCCATAACTAGGACAAAATATAAATATATGGATATGATTAACTTATATTTTATATGTAGGATTATACAAAGTTAATACATAGCCTGCCTGTGGGTGGCCCTATTCCTTTTTGTATATATATTTGGCACCACAATCAATACTCAGGTGTTTGTGGAAATATTTACTGTTGAAAGTTTTGTCAGATTTACAATAATCAGAACTGGCTCCTTTAAGTGACACTCTGGGTTTCAGGACAATAAGCTTCAGCAGACAACAATATTTCTGAGCTTTCAGCCTTTACAGGCCATGGAAACAAGTCAAATTCAGACATACTCGCAGTTTATTGAAAGCTTGGATGCTTTCTATACGAAGCTTTGACTCAAAGTAGGAATATATAGTGAGCTTCAGAGTACTTCTGGTGCCTAACTGAAGCTAAAGCCTGTTCTTTCGCAAAGCCAGCCAGTTTACCAACCATTTGCAAACAGAGAACCAAATCAGAGCCCCATCATTTATCTCATCCACTGAATGTTTGATCCTTTTTCTGCTACTTCTGTGTTTACGAGAAGTATCCTAGCAGCACATGGGGAGAGTTTAACTACACAGATAATGCTATTAATGCCAGTATCCTTGCAGAAATGGGAGCAATTTGATATTGGAAGGAACACTTTTAACATCCTCTCATGTTCAGTTAATGAATGTTCCCGTCAGAAAGGGTTGTGAAATGACAGTGTTCCCGAGTAATTATTTTGCAAGATCCAGCAGCTTTGCAGACCTTTCTACCAATATTTACACCCAAAAGAGAAAACCAGCCTGAAAATAAAGGATTGTACTTGTGAATATCGTAAAAAAAGAAATACAAAAATAAGTAAGATGTTAGGTGTTATACAATGTAAGTCCATGCCTGAAAGGCAAACAGCTCACCCCATAATCAAATCAGATAAATCAGATAGCAGAACGGGTCCTAAAACCCTGATCAGGTCATCAGTATTTTACTCCCCTCAATCCAAACTGTTTTAGTTAAACTAGGGATTAACTAATGTTTATGGTTGATAAGGACAAGTCAGCAAACAGTTTAGATTTCTATCCAATTATTGATGAGAACTGATGAGGAATATTTTTTTTTCTTATGTTCATATTTATATTTAAAAACAAATTAAAAAAAAAACAAGAAGTGCAGCAGTATACTAATTGTAATAGTTTTTGCTTAGTGACTTAACATGTAAGATGTGCTATTAATTACAGTTATTTCCTTCACGCCTCATATTTTTTGCTATCATTCATTTATGAGCCGCCTGACTGAATTTCATGGAAAAGCAAGATGTCATCATTTTGCTCGGGGAAGGGTGTACAAACAGTGTTCACATGATTAAACCAAGATTTTATAAACGCTTCCAAAAGATAACCCACTTATCAGTGATAAACGGCCATTTTAGTCATTTGCTGCAACTAGAGGATAAACCATTATGATAAGGGTGTGCTCAAATAGCCTGGATAAGAGCTTTATTTTCATTGGAACAGAGATAGGAAAATCATTATTGAAAGAGGAAGCCGTCCTGTTTAAAGAAGAGCTGGCACACATCTTATAATAGCCTGGTTTTGAGTAAAAACTCTTTAATGTTTCCCTTTTAGACGTTTATTTAAAACACACAAAAGAACAATAAAAAAACAAGTTTTAAGCTATCATTTTGACAAAACAGTTAATTCATATAAGGATTAAGGAGAGGTGAAACCTTATTTAGTCCCAGCTCTTCCTCAAAACCTCCTTCTAAGTTCTTCTGTGTCCCTAAACTATATTGTAAGTCCCATATAACTGCATAATAAGTAATTTACTCTTTTGTTTATTCTATATAACCTATATTACAAATATTTAGTTGTATATCTCTACTGATTTGAGCAGGTTCTTTAAAATTACAGAGAATGCTAAAGAAACAAATGGAACAATATGTCTGCTGATTCGCTTACGTGACGTATTCATGAGAAAAACAGGGCACTTTCTCTTTATCTATTTATTTACTGAGTCAAGCATACGCCCTCTTAATTGGTTCCTAAAAATAAAGGTTTTTGAGAACACTTGATGTCTGTTCTGAATAGCCTGTGCACTGTAGCCTGTCATTTGAGGGGACAGTTATGCCTTCTTGCTGCAGTTTGCTATTACTGACTTCAAAGCGGTTTTATGTTCTATTATTACAGAAGAGCTAAGGTTTGCAGACACATTCAAAAATCTGAAACTTGTTGATTTGCTTGCAAAAAAAGCAAGTAGTTATCTTTAATCTACCTAAATACCTGACATTTTTTACATGACATCTTATGTCATGTAAAATTACCTAAATACATATGCTACGGAGGTATAACTGAGGATTGTTATGTCGGCTTGGTTAAAAATAATAATTTTATGTAATAAACATATTTATTCAGGTTTGGAAAAAAAAGATATACCAAGCTTATTATTAAATAATCAAGAAAGAAAGTTCAATCCAGGCAGAATGCCAGCCAACCATCTAATATAGATGTTTAAACACAATGTGGCTGTAAGAAGTTATATCGACATACATTGAAATATCGGGGGTATTTATCATATTGTTTATCATGATAAATTTCTCATAAATTTTGATTTATTGTCTGAATGATCATTTAAAATGAAGGATGTTTGAAAACTCAAGAAAATGAAGGAACTGACAAAAAAATGTTTTTCGTTTTTTCTTATTTTTCATTGGGGGGATTGAAAAATTCATAGAATATGATTAAAAATGCTACTGTTGGACTTTACAAATCAAACTTAATTATGTAACTGGGGTCCAGAGGAAGCCTGTTTTAAATATGTTTAGTTTTCAGCATTTTTATTTGCGGAGCTATGATTCCTTTGACCTGCAGTCACAGCAATACAGTTACCTTAGAAACACTGTGAAGAAGTAATGTTAATATTTTCCATCCTAACTTCTATTGTTATAAATGTAGGATCATAAAGCCCTAATGAGGGGCTTTAAATGATGCATAGGACCTATATTATTTTAGCAGGGTTATAATCATCATACAGCTTCTAGAATTTGCAATAAAACAAATGGATTCACAACTTTTAATGTAGAGATTTTTTTTACTGAACCATTAATAATCAAAGCTATACACACAGTTCACCCACAGTAATATTTGTTTAAATGTAGATACCCAGCCACTTTGTAGCCATCAACATACTTCTAACATAATTCTGGAGCATAGTCCTCCTTAAGTTGAGTTTATTTAAGCTTGTTTGCTTGAACCTGTTCTCCTGGTACAGAAAGAGCTGATAAGTATAGTTCACCTTTTTGTGACATTTCTTTGTGAAGGCTACACCCAAACCTTGATGTTTGCTCATCCTAACAACAGTGTTCGTGTGTTTGGAGTTGCTGTTCATTAAAATGGAGTCTAGGCTGAAGTTCAACTGAATAAACTGATTACTTACCCTCATGCGCCTCTGACACATGCTAATCAGCTTTGAACCACACCTCCACGAAAGCCAAATCAGCATCCAGAGATCATCTTAATAGGTCTCCAATCCGCAACTCAGTCTGCTACCCAAAGCGCAGGCACTGGGTGCGCTATGACTGACTTCGATTCAGATGACCTGATTAAACCCACCTCCATCCCCTTCACCACCATCGTAGTTAAAGCTTTATCTGACTTTCCATGGTGCTTCTTCTACTTTGTCCCCATCAGAGTGTCATTCCTCCTGGATTCTTACTGCGTTCCCTGTCTTATCTCAACCGGTCCGGCAGAAGACCGCCATGTTGAGCCTGGTTCTGCAAAGGTTTCTTCCCAACTGGGAGTTTTTCCTCTCCACTGTCGCTTCATGCTTGCTCATCATGGACGGGGTCTCTCAAACTGTATTATCCAAGCTGGACTTCCATC
Source organism: Cyprinodon tularosa (assembly GCF_016077235.1). Lineage (NCBI taxonomy): Eukaryota > Metazoa > Chordata > Actinopteri > Cyprinodontiformes > Cyprinodontidae > Cyprinodon > Cyprinodon tularosa. Next base: position 329,260 of record NW_024038778.1, on the reverse strand, counting down.
TTCCAGGTCCCTGAGTGAAGCTCTAGCATCAGCTCACGCTGTCCACTGGATGTCCCCATAAAGCTCAGCATACTGTCTCGCTAACCAGCAGTCTACAAACTGACCAACTTCATCTATCTCCACTCCAACACCAGTTTAAGGCCTGGGGGGAAACAGCCCTGTTCATTACTCGTGTTCATGCATATAAAACAAAATTCAGCGCTTTGTTCCCTTTTGAGATCTGAGCCCCAAAGACAAAAGTAATTGTAATAATAAAATTCCTCTAATTGTCTTTTTCTTTCCGTGTTTTTCAGATTGAAATTTAACTGAGAGCCAATTGTCAGCTCTCTACCCATTGCTATAGCAATTGTTTTCCCCTCTTAATAATTTGCTTTACTCTGTCAACCAGCAGCCAAACTACAACCATGCTTGACAGATGGTTCTGCATTCTTAGGTCAGCAAGTCTCAAAATCAGACTCTTCCAGAAAAGAAAAAGCAATCGTTGCTAATTTTTGGCCTTTGAGATCAAACCCTGCCTCATCCTTCTGCAGGAACGAGTCTTGTTCATGTTGGTAGCTTTAGAGAAGGGTGCTCATAAAAAAAAAAAAAATCACCAAAGCATTTTTTTTCATGGCTGCCCAGTTGGAGAAACATCAAGAGCACTCCCTGTAAAGCCCTACTGGGAATATTGCAGCAACCTGGACTTTTCTATCTGATATAGCAGAGAATGCGTATAATGAAGTGAAATATATTTTCCCTTCAAACTGGTTGTCCTTCATTTAACTAATGCTACCAATACCGCTGTAAAATATCTACTTGTAAACATAATCCTTTAGTATCTTGGTGAATAGGACAAAGTGACATATCATGAGCTGCTGTTGCAGTAGTTAATGCCAAACAATAAGCCCTGTTTTCCAATTTGCAATCAGAAGCCATTAAGTTCATTCCCAAACCGGAGCTTCAACGTTTGAGGAAAAAATCTGTTGCAGCCAACCTATAAAAATTTTATCTCAGGGAAACAGTGTCTTTTTCCAGATCTTGGCAAAGTGGTAATACATCTGGAAACCTTGCACCTAAATGTACAATTGAACAAAAGTTGTTTAAATCTACTCTTCTTAGATATTTACCCAGTTTTTGTACCTTCTATTTGTTCTTTACTAACTTGACTATCCCTAGATAGACAATCAACACTGTTTATAGGTCAGTGGCCTTTGGTCTTGCCTTTTTCTGATGCTGAATGCATAAAATCTACAAGAGAAGCAAAACAATGAGCCAGAAAAGTGAAATGTTTTGCTTCTTCATGCTTTCCACTCTGCAAACAGGTAAGGATGTAGGTCCCATTGGTTTAAGGAGTCACGGCTTGAGCTCAGAACTCCCTAGATAGAAAGTGAAGTAATCTAAGCACTACCTATTTTTATAGGCTGAGGCATATTTGAATGGCTTTCTCTGTGTCAGCACTTGTGAGCGTTCCCCTCGGGGTCAGGTGGCATATATGAATGGATGGATCCTTATAGTTCTGAATGAGGGTTCTTAAAGAGGCTTGTGAAAAGCCCCAGCTGTTACACCAGTTATTTAAACAGATTTTTTTATCCATATTTAGGTCAATATACAGCACGAGGATTGAATTTCAAAGGATTCGATCAAGAGCTGGGGCCAAAGAAACATTTAATCACAAGAGAGGAGTCACAAGAACTTCATTTGATTTATTAAAAAAGAGAGCAGTTCTAAAACAGCTCCTTGTTTTTACGTTAGATATTTTCCAGCAGCCTTAGTTTGTATTTAAAGACCTCTGTCCCACATGTTTTCAAAAGAAAAATAATATTTAACCTAACTTAGTCTTTCAGCAACCTTAAGTACAGTATAGATTTTCATCCTTTCCATGGAAGCAGTATCTCACCTAGCTTCTAATATCATGTTTGTGGAATGAGGACCCAAGTGGAGAGAAACGGCAAAGAAAACAGCCATAATAATAAAAAACAAAGCAGAAGATCAAATACTGATGACATTGATCGGTTAGTTAATTAGGGGAAATGTGGAAGATCTGCAATGGGAGGAAGGCAGGGAAGCTAAGGGAGGAAGCGTAATTAACACAAAGGTGCTGAAGTAAGACTCAGGGAAAAAAAGATCAACAAACAAAATAGGAAAATCCATAATTACATAAATACATAGATGAAAGAAGAAAGTAGAATTCTAAGAAGAAACTAATCACAAAAACATTGAAATGAAATTGGAGAACCCTTATGCCACTTATACACAACCTAATATGACAAGAGGCCTTTAAAAAATATGATGATAATAATAATATGTGCGCCATATTACATTATTCAAGTTAAAGTAAAATTTTGAGCAAAAATCCAACATGAACAACTTTTAAAACAGCTGAGGAATTTCTGCTGTCTTTGTTTTTCTGTTTTAGACATAAGGTGCTATTTCCAAATGGTTTATTCCAGGACAAGATATGAAACCCCCTCTTGGAGTTTCTGTTGATAAAACGGTACTTCAGTAGGGACAGAAAATATACTTTCACCTCCAAAATGCAATAGAGAACAACAAAAAAAAATCTTAAGTTGGGTTTGTTATTGAAATATATTCTTAAATAAAACTTGGACATATTGATTATAAAAATGAGATTTCTGTGTTTTCATAAACATGTTTTAAGTGTGTTTGTTGACACTAACTGGAACTTTCTTCATAAATTGTATCAGGGCTTCTGAAAACATTAGCTTCTTTATCTTCTCCATCTTTAACTGCACCCTTCAGGAATCACCATAGCTCACCATCTGTGTTCATCTCATCACCTCCACCTTCTATCCATGTCTATCTTCACTGCATCCACAAACATTCTCTGTGGTATTTCTCTTTTTTCCAAACCCTTTGCAGCAACTCTATCATCCTTTATCCAATTTATCTACCACCCCTTAGACATGTCACTCTAAATTTTGCTTCAAATGTCTCAATCTGAGCCATTTCTCAGATAAACTAGAATTTGTCTCTGTTTTGGTATCTTCCAGAGATAATCTTTGCATTTTTTTTACTTTTCCTGTTACAGCCTGACTTATGTACTTATCTGTTTTTCAGTGATTTATTAATGCTGTTTGAAATGTATGTTTGCAAAGCTTTTTCTAAAAACATAAACATATTTTAATTGCAGAGGTCTTTCCAATGCATTTAAAGACTGTTTTTGGTTTACAACTAATAAATATTTAGTTGTAAATGTATCTGTTCTAAATTTTGTTTGATTAATCAGTTAATGGTTGGATAGGGAAAGGAGCTTTTTATGATATATTTTTTTAACAGATTAACTATACAGTTAGAGAGTTTGGGATGGATGGATATAACATGTTTAAAAAGAAGGAAGAATTCTGTTGTGTTTTTATTTTCATGTAAAAAGAGCAGTCACTAATTAAATAAGACTCTTGTATCTGTAAAATAAATAAATACATTTTGAAGCATGTGACATTTCAGTAGTTCGTAACTTTAACAATAAACAGAGACTGAACACACTCACTGAAAAAAGATTCTATAAAACACAACTTAAAATTTATGGAACTTTTATTCTATTTGGCTAAAAAATAAACAACAACAAAAACACCACAAAAGGAAATACTTTTTTGGCATCAGGACTAGAAATACACAATCAGCCACAATCAGCCACAACTTTCTTGTTTATTTGTTTGATACTGGATAATCAAATAGTGAAAATAAAACAGTAAAACAAAACTGTTTAGTAAAATAAATAAATAAATAGATAAATGTTATCAAATGTCAAGTGATCGGGGGGGTGAGGATATTTAACATTAGGCAATACTAGGCAGTTGTCTAGGGCCCCAAGTTCCTGGGGCCCCATAAAACTCTGTTTACATGTATGGTTAATGCAACTATTCCTTATTTGTGCACATTAATTATGTTTCTGATAAAAATCCTTTCACTAACATGCCATCAGAATGCTTATAATATTAAGTTTGTCTCAGGCCCTTCAGTATCCACCATATTGGATCAGTCCATTTGCTGAAAGGTCCAAACAGACAGCAGAAAACCATTTGAAAACATATAATGTGAAGAGCAGTGTTGCCAACTATGCACTTTTGTCGCTATATTTAGTGACTTTTCAGACCTTTCATTTCAAAAATGCGCCTAGTGCCAAATCTAGCAACTTTCTTCTGCTAGTGGAGATTTTGGTGACAACATATAAAAGCAGCGAACTCTGCTCTACAGATCAAGAAGATTCATAACCCCGCCTCCTGCTCTCTTGTCTGCTGTCATGATTCATGCAGCTATTATTTCATCCAAATGAAAAATGGAGAACAGATAAGCAGATCATGGCTTGTCTACAGTAAAAATAAGGACTATGTTATTCACTTTTGCTGTCGCCTTTTTGGAAACACAGGAAGAAGCAATCAGCTAAGTGAGCTTAGTGCTTGGGAAAAATCTTTCATTCCTTTTGAGACAGCATGAAAATCAAAAAGCGGGACAAAACGTAGAAAAAATTATGTATGTCTATTATATTAAAAATTTCTGGATGTTTATAATGGGTCTTTTGTGTTGTCTTCACAGTTCAGAGGGCCCCATCCCTGTCTTTGCCAAGGGCCCCAAATTTCCTAAATCCGCCCCCGGTTGTGACTGCTGCATATTTAATGATTTGTTAAACCTGAACAAGGTAAAAACTGGTTATATTTCTGGAATTCCTCCCATTAGCTGGATATATTGTTGCATCACAAAGTGTTATACTAAAGATATCAGTTTGTTAATAAAAAAAAAGATCTGATTGAACTTTTTTCTTTCTTAATCAATAAATGTAACCCAAATAAGAAGTCCTACAGTAACAGCTGTTTGGTTGGGACTCCTACATAAATTCCTGTAATCCCTCCCTAAATTTCCCAACATTAAATTGTGCCTTTTGCACAGGAACCCCCACCCTCCCTCCCCGTTAACCCACCACCCTACTGCCTCTGAACTTCATTAGCATTCTATTAATAATACAAACACGGCTAAGCACATGACTAACACTGCAAGTGTGAAGTGTGTTTCTGATCATGCTTGCCTGCAATTTTGTGCATGCACAGTGTTTGGGATTGTCTGTCTGTGGAGGCAACATCCTCCAGCAGGGAGACCTGGCATACTGTTTAATTATTCAAACATAAAACCTGTGCAAACACAAACACACAAATTTTAACCTCCCTCCAACACACCCTGTGTCCTCGCCTCTCTGCTCGAATCCCTGTGTCCTGCACCTTCTCGTGCCACCACAACCCTCCTCTTCCTCTCCATCTTCCACCCCCTGTTCCCTTTTGTCAGTGTGCGGCGGCCTGAGCCCTCAGAGCTGATCTGGTCTGGCATTTGTAGAGAGAGGCATTTTTCTTTCCCCCTGCACTGCTGCCGATGTTTATCATAGACAAACAAGCACACAAGGAGGAGGTGACAGAAGAGCACGGAGGAAAGTAGGCGACAGAAGAGGAGGAAGAGGAGGAGGAACATGGAGAGCTTCTGGTGAGATGGGGAGGAGGAAAGCAGTTTCAAGGTTGTAATTGAAATCTAATTATCACCTCAAGTCCCAGCTGAATCCGTGTTAGGAGCAAGCTCACGCTCCATGAAAATGTCTGCACGTGTACCCTTACAATCACCAAATTTATTCCGGTCAACATCTGGCGCCTTCACACACTGATAATCCTCCTTTATGTCCCAGAGCAGTGCAGGACCTTCTGCCTCTCTCCCACACGTGCCACCCCCCCCACCCCCCCTATGGACAGGACATCTCTCCCTAAATATAGATATATGCATCTGTTCATTCATGCAGATGCAAACACAAACGCCTAATTGCAGAGGAAGGGGTGACAAGCTCGCCTGATTTCTAATTGCATCCTGGTGATGACTGCTTTCACACATGTGCAACGTCATCACTATCGTATTGTCAACGTCAAAGCACAAACACACAGATGCATGCATGCAGAGTGCACAACCAAACAAACACAGAGAAACATGTAGATCCAAGGGCGTTATATTATATGGGGCTTGCACTGTCCTGACCTGGAAATGATGGGAGGGTGTGTGTGTGTATGGGTGGGGGGGGTCATGGACTAGAGGATGGGAGATGGATGGATGGATGGATGGATGGATGGATGGATGGATGGATGGATGGATGGATACTAACTGGCTTTTCCTGGCCGTGGTCTCTGTAGGAGCCGCTGAGCTGTCAGCAGGTCCTCGGTCTTCACGGCCTGGAGCAGCTCCTGGTCCTTCCCCATGTCCCCTCCGTCCCGCCCCGGTCCACCCGGTCCAGCTCTCTTCCTCTGAGCGCCCCTATCTCCTCCGTTAATCCGCCGCTACATCCTGTCGCCGCTCCCCGGCCTCCCGCTGGAGCTTGCGGATGTTGGGACAGATGGATGAATGGTGGAAAGAGCAGGATGCCCTGGATTCGACCGCAGCCTCCAGCGCGGGTCGCTGTCGCACTTCCAACGTAGAAATAATAAATAAATAAAAAAGGCTCGATTCCACAGACTCTCTAACTAACCCACCGTGACGGATTCACCGGGTCTGCGTGCGTCTTGTGCGTAAAAAAAAGAAGGTGGAGCGTAAAGAGCCCTCGTGCACCTTTGGGTCAAAACCTTCCTTGCGCTCCGTGGATGTTTGACGTGTCACCGTCGCCTCAGTACCAATGTGGATCGGATCTGGCCACGCACGCGCACTGACACGGCAAACGGTCACAGTTGGGCAGTATTTGTTACACTGGCGTGCAGGTCCAGCTGTTGAGCTGCTGCTGCTGCAGCAGAAGTTGGAACCAATCGTGAGGCGCATGCATGCTCAGCGCGCGCCTGGAGCTGCTGGGTCACCTTCTTCAGATAAACAGGTCAAGCTGGATGATGTAGTGCAGCAGAGATTCAAAATGCCACAATGTTCAGTCTGTTTTTTGTTTGTTTGTTTTTACCAGGGGCGGTTCTACACCAAGAGGTAGCAGATAGAAAGGGGTGCATCAATTTATTGGCCACCTTTTTTTCATTTTGGGAGATGTCTGATTACCCATAATTAAATGTTTTCATTTATATTCTAAAGCATAAAGCAGTATTTGCAATTCATATGAGTTTTTATTGTTTCACATTTTCTTTTTAATAAAATGAGATAGAAACATTCAGGTTGTGTTGTGATCTTTTAACAACTATTATAAAATAAAGGTGTCAGTCAAATTGGATTAGCATCTCAGGCTGTGGTTGTCAACCAGAAAGCCACAGATAACCGGTGCATACTATTCAATAAATAATTAGGGTTTTTATCCATCCATTCATTTACCGTCACATTTGATCCCTTCCAGGGTCACGAGGAGTGTTGGTGCCTATCTCCAGCTGTCTATAGGCGAGAGGCAGGTTACACCCCGGACAGGTCACCAGTCCATCGCAGGATAATGAGTGTTTTTAATTAAGAGTAATTTAATTTGAATGTGCTTTACTGGAGACATCCATGTTGGTCAAAGAACACTACTGCCACATCACGGTGTGGTATCGGTAGGGTTGGGAATTGAAAAGATTTTCACGATTCCGATTCCCTTTTCGATTCTATGAAACGATTCGATTCTTTATCGATTCTTTTTTCGATTCCAATTTGGGGGAAAAAGGAGAACAAAAAGTTTGATTATCAGAATCAACTTTGTTTACTTAACTATTGCACAATCTTACAAACTCAACAAGATCAAGATGTCCACAGGAAATGTGAAACTGGAGTAACATCTGTGTTTAAATGAAAAATGAATACAAGAACAAACGTAATAACCAACAATGTCTAATAACAAATGATGGGATAATAACCTATTTTAAATAACAAAAAATACTAATTATAAAACAGTAGTAGGGAAAATTAATAGTTCTTTGCAGAAAGATGAGCATATCTGCTTTTTCTGGAAGGATACGGGATCTTTCAGGGCTTATGGTGTCTGCAGCCGTGGAGAACACCCTCTCAGATGGGGTGGAGGAAGCCTGCACACAGAGGTAGTTTTCAGCCAGTCCAGATAGCAAGGGCAGCGTATCTTGCTTGTTCCACCACCACAGTGTGGCGCTATCCCTGCAGGGGATGGAGGGCAAGCTTTTATAGAGCTGGATTTCCTGATCTACCCTCTGGGCTAAGGAAAGACGAGGCTTTGATTCACAAAGTGACCGCAGCTAGTTGTCTTCCTCCTCGAATAGTTCTTCCAACTTGCGTAACTTGCGTAAGTTGCGTAACTTACGTAAAAAACGTGACTCTAGGCTCTGGTGCTGCGGGAATCGAAAAAAGAATCATTCAGCGAGCTGCCAAACGATGCCATGGAATCGGAAAATACGGAACCGGTTCTTAACAGGAACCGGTTTTCGATTCCCATCCCTAGGTATCGGCTGTTGATCAAGTCCCAGTGCTCTATTTGGTGTTTGTCACAACGTACTATTATCCAAGTCATCTTGAAAACATTCCACTTCGAAATGTTGGCTACATATTATGTGTTTTTTTTTCTCTGGCCAGAAGATCGGAGGCAAATCCTCCCTCTTCAAGTTGGCAATCAGACGACAAACCCATCTGTGGAGGATCATGAATCGGAAAGGTGAAATAACAATTTTGCAGCTCCCAAACTATAAATTGGAAATACGATTGTTTGTTTTGTATGACAGAAAGGCATTGAAGAATATTTTTGAGGTGGAACAACTATTTTCAATGTCACCATGTCTGATTTATAGGTGATTAAACAAAGAAAAAAATGAAAAATATTTAGCCTTGACGAATTTTTTTCCAAAATAAATGCTGCAAAACACCATGAAACCCCATTTGAAACTCTGGATGAACCCTCAGACCTTATAGATCCACATCTTGACTAGCCTGAAGTAGTCCTACTCAATTCTAGTCAGAACATGAGTCTGATACTGCTCCATAGAGCTGTGATTATGGGGCGTGTTTTGAACGAACCAGGAAAAAAATGCCTCTGCACTCAATTGGATAGACCTACAACCAATAAGAGCAACGGAGTGCGTGAGGTATGTTAAGCCACGCATTGTTGTTGTCAACAAAAATCAAAGCGTGCAGTTGCACGCCTAGAATAAGAAGATGAGCCTTGATCGCGTTTCTCTGTTCCTCTTTTAAAATTAATTTGCTGTTGATATCTTCTAGAACAGACCTAATAGCAGAATCTACTCACCTCAACTCTACGGCGGCAGCCATTGTTGTTGTCACCCAAGCGCGCTTTGGTCACGTGGTTGATTACGTTACTGTTGATCATCTGTCCATCATCGTATACAGCCCGCCCTGACAATTTGATTGGATCGCCAGAGAGTGGGCGATCATACTCGCGCTCGCTTCTGTCAGTGAGCCCCAGGGCAGCTGTGGCTACAATGTGGCTTGCCACTATCAGTGTGTGAGTGTGTGTGTGAACGGGTGAATGAATGTAGTGTAAAGCGCCTTGGTCAAGTCTCCTAACTTGAATAAAGGCGCTATATAAGTACATGCCATTTACCATTTTACCATTTTACTATGGAGCAATGCCAGACCGAACTTTCCCGACCTCAAACCTTGTGGGCGGGACTAAGTTCGGAATGGCACCCATGCTACATCTTGACTATAACTCAGGCTAATTTGGACTGAATAGGTTGAAGCATGTTTGTTCCACAAAGGTTTTAGTGGGCAGTGTGCTAGGCGAAAATGTGATTTTGGCACAATCGCAAAAGTGCAAAAATGCATTTTTCCACTCATAAAATGGATTCTGGTCAGACCAATATGTTGATTTACACTATTGGAGACCTTCTGCATAAGACAAAGCCTTTGAACCTAATATTCAGCTTTTGTTTCATTGAAATGTACCAATAATGTCACCAATCTGAATAGTAAATAAGAATAACAGAGCAAGCTTATGTAATGCATGCCGGTAACATCACCAGAAATGGTCACACAATTACCTCTGACCCCTACCTGGAAAGGTCTGAGCCTGTTTCCAATAATGCCGGCCATTAGGGGGTGTGGCTAAAACTGAATACCTGCTGTTGCATTATTCCTGCAGAGTCACACATGCCAAGTGGAATTTTAAATATCATTATATTTGTTGACACAACTATAAAACAAAAAGTACTTGTGAAAACATAATTTTGAAACATGTTTTAGGAATTCTAAAACCCTATGTAAGAGGCATGTGGATGAAACACCATGTGACTGTGTTGTAGTCATTTCTCTAAATAGAAAAACATGATATTCTAACATTCAGAATCTATGAATCTGAATGTTGTGGCGTACTGTTACTGAGTTATCCAGAGGACACTCCTTCAACCAACCAAACACATATTAAATCACAAAGATGCCATTGCTAATAAAGCAGGAAAGTTTAAAGGGAGGAAAAAGTGTTGTAGCAACAACTCAACAGGTTGTTGCAGGATGTCCGCTCCAATCTGATAACAAGCTGTATAGAAACAATTTTCCAATAGGACTTGGCACCAATACACTAAAAATAACCAATACAAGCTATGATGACCATGATATCATTAGGCTTGATGGATCAACTTAAATGGCATGACCTTTAAGTTCACAGATTGTTTTTAGAGCATTGCCATGACAATTATAAGAGACACCAGAGTAAACAATGTAGAAAAGTAGAAAGCTATTTTATAACCATTGGGTTTCCTTTAACACCTCATCAGTGTCACTAGCTGATTATCCGCATGTTAAGCTGTACTGATGCAGCAATGCATGCAAAGGAATCCCAGACGTAGTAGAATTTTTACTGTACATTGACAAAACCTTTCTATATGGTTTTCATAGAAACAGATTGTTACTTTTCATTAAATGTACAAGTCATTGTACTGCAGCGATTTAACAAGTCGCTGCAGCTCATAACGTAGACACAAATTTAATTAATTAAGGGGCTCAACCACTCAGCTTCTGACTAAATATATGAACTGTAGCAGTGGGGGCTCTACCCAATGATTTACTAAAAAATAATAATATGGATGATACCAATCTGGTTAAATTATGTTTCCTACCTCTGCTTCCTAGCTTCTATTCCGTCACCTTCCCTGGGGTCAACAGTAAGAACACTATCTAGGGTTGGAAAGGAACTTCAGACTGCTGTGTCAAATTCAGCAGCCTTATGGATGACATTATGAGATCAAATTGGAAATGCATGATGTGTGGGAAAAAAATGCGTCTAGAGTCTACCAAAAAAGATATTCAAAGCCAAAGTTAGCCAAAAGCACTCCTTTATAAAAACCATACATACTATTGCATGTGTTACACACATTACACATAAGGAAATAATGTATTTTTGCTAAGCTCTATGAGGGGGACTATGCCTGTATTTCCTAACACCCAGAGGATTGTGGGCAACTGTGTAGCTCCTGTGCAGTGGATAGGAACGTTTGGAGGTCCCTGTGACTGATAGCATGCATCCTGCATCCCTTTCCTACCTCCCTTTTCACAGGAAGAATTATTTGGACAGCACTTATCACACTTCCTCTTTGGCCCTAAGTGTCCTTAAAGCCCATGTTTTGTAGCATGCAACCAGGAAACTATGGAATACTGGGGAGAAAAAAGAACACATCTGTTTTTTGTAACTGAAATGTATATTTCAACTAACAGCATTTTTTATTTACTTAAAAAGAAATCAGTTTAGGGCCCATGTATTTATTAATGTATTCAATTACTGAATTGTGTCATGATTGATTTAAGCGAACTGACCCACATGCAGAAAACCACTCAGAGACCAAGGGAAAAAGTTTAACAGGTTTATTAAATGTAGATGAATAACAGAAGATGGATCTGGAACTCAGTGGACTGGTGAACCAGAACAGGAAAGTATGAAGGGGAGATCACAGTGATCAGTTTAGGGACCGTAGGAAATTTGACTGAGGCTTGAATATTACTGGAGAGGGACTCACGTTTGGGGGGGGTCAATTCAATCCTTGAATCCAGTTTGTGGGGGTTAATCCAGAGAAGAGGGAACTCGTTGGAGGGCAGACAGATAGGCAAGCGTTGGACCCAGAAGAGTAAAGGAGCGGACTGTCACTTGGATTTCCGAAGAGGACTTGAACGGATCATGTGGAGGATTTCCCCTGCTCAGTGTGTACTCAGTTAATTCTTCCAGGGGGAGAAGGTCCAGGTATCCAGTTACTCAAGAAGACTTCCCAAAACTGGTAAACACTCTGGCATCGATCTAGTGACAGCCAACTGCTCAAATACTCCTCCAGTAATGATCCAACGAGCCGCAGGTGTGCAGGGAGGCCTAACGAGGAACAGGGCACCACCTGGTGGTGAAGGGAGAAAAACACACAAACAACACACACAAACTGGATTCCTTACAAGTTGTGCCTTTTCTGAACCTTTTCACCATTTATCTGCATCCATGTTTTGTATTTATGTTAGCTTTTATAAAATTAAAATTCTTTGAAAGCTGTGCTCATGTTCGATAAATAAAAATTATGCCTATCTATGACGAATATTGTTCTTTGTGTTTAAGCAGAGGTTAAACATATTCTTCATTAGGCTCACATTTCTGCTTTTTTTTTTCATTGCTTTGAGGTATTATGGTTTTGGAGATCCAAACAGAGAGACAAGAATGACAGGAGCATAGGAAAAAAGACAATTCAATGACAGACCGGATCAACAAAGACGGGACGAGGACAACAGAGGATCTGGCATCAAGAGAGGGAACCAAAGAGAATTTATTCTGGAGCTTTCTTCATTTCATATGAAGAAATGAGCAGATGAGAAACAAGAAGAACATGAAACGGCAGCTCTGTGGTAAAGCCCAGGAATGAAATAAAAAGAAAGGTGCTACAAGTAATCAAATGAGACTTATTATCAAACAAATAAAAAAAATCATAATAATTATGAAAAACTTAAGTCTAATATCGGATTTTGCTTAATTATTCCACATAACATGTTTTACTTTGTAAATGAGTTACTGAAGTGAATTAGATTTTTAATAATATTTGAATTTATTACATACAGCTGAAGATTTCTCTTGACTTAAACTGTGTCAGGGGGTTATATCCACTAGATAAGGTTAATGAGAAAGATAAATTGAGGACCTGAAAAGTGTGTGTATTCTCTGTGCTAATTTAAGTCTAAAGGGGCCATTTACACTCAGAATTAGAACAGGATATGGAACAGATGCCTGAAAACTTGATTTCTTTTTTGAAAAGAGTACAAGCTGCACAGCGCGTGTTGACAGCAGAGAGCTGAATCAAAGCCAAAAGGATGTCTGATATAAAGCGCAAAAAGCCTCTAGTTGGCAGTCAGCTTAATGCAGGGCAGGATTAACCCAGTAATGAGAGCACAGGGTCCCCCACACAAGATAACAAATAATCTGATAAGAACCTGGCTGCACAGACATAGATATACACTGTCAATGAAGTTTATTAATTGTTCCTACTAGAACAGACTTGAGTTCTACATCCAAGATTTACAGAAAACACACATCCACGCCTTCAAAAGGTACTTCGAACTTTCAACTGGATTTCATGTTTTTTTTTTTTTAGCTACCGGTATATATCTAAGTAAGCATAGATAAGGATTATTTGCAAATGGACATTTAGCATCATATTAAAGATAAAACCCCAAAAGAGAAAAGTATAGTGTGTTTATATTTAGCATCCTTTACTCTGACACCATCTGTAATCCAATATTGTCATGTTCGGCTTACTTTGCCTAACCCACATGCAGAACACTCGGAGGCAGAAGAAAAAGTTCAAAAAGTTTATTGAACAATAAATGTGCAACAATGGATCAGGTTCAGTTAGAGGCTTGACTGGTCATGGGAGAGTTATGTAAAGCACACAGGTTATTCAGATCCAGGAAGTGGTTGACTGGTCACAAGTGGGTTCACTGCAGGGGAGGACAGAGAAGTTTAGCGGAGGTCCAGGGAATATTGCAGGTTGAGAGTGTGTCAGGGCTGTACCTGTTCTTGAGTGGAGCAGAGCTGCAGAGGGGGGGAACCTTGAGGGTCCAGAGGCTGACGGCAGGCAGAGAGCAGAGGCGGAGGCAGAGCTTACTGAGTGCAGGCAGATCACTGATTGAGTTTCCGGTTATCTTCTGAGAGCGGGCAGGCAGATCTTTGACAGGAACTGTTCTCCAGAGAACTTCTGAGAACGGACAGGCTGATTACCAGCAGAGAAACTCTCCAGAGTTTCTCGTTTCAGGCAGGTTCAATCTGAGGAGCAGAGAGGAGAGAAAACAGATCAGGTTCGGATCTCAGGGGGTCAGAGTTACAGACAGGCTGGTTGGCTCAGGCTTGCTAACCGTTACTGGCAAACACTCTGGCACTGGAGTGAAGCCCTCCGCCTCCTTAAGTACGGATCTCCTGATGAGCAGATGAGGAACAGGTGGTGCAATCAGCCCCGGCTCAAGGAGATCTCGTACGCCCTCTGGTGGAGAAAGTGGACAGACCTCCAGATCCCAACAAATATGGATTTAAAGTCGCAGATAACACAATCACACAAGCTAGGTCAAATTGTATGTCTATTATAACTACTATCATTTCTTTCTACGGATTACAAGTTCTATTTCAGTCTGATCTTCGGTTAGTCCACCCTAACACCTGAATATACTTTGACCTGAAGCACACAGTTTAAGATCAGGCTGTATTTAGAAGTTACTGTCCAGCTTTAGCATGAACCCCAGCTCTGATATCTGATATTTTTTTGCAGCCCGTAACACATTTTCTTCCAGGATTGTCCTGGATTTAGCTCCATTCTTTTTTTTATCATCCCATTCAACATTTATTCCTTTTGAGAAAAGGTAAATAATAAGGCATTTCCCACAGCATGATGCTCCCACCCCTTTTCTTCACAAAACCAAGAGGCATTGTTAGTTTTTCACCACATTTTGAATGGAAACCATCAAGGTAAGGTTTTCCATCAAGGAAAAACATCTTTACAGTTCTGACACCAGAGGTGGCAAAAGTACTCATTTTCCGTACTTGAGTAAAAGTACAGATACTTGTGTTAAAAAATACTTTGGTAAAAGTGGAAGTACTGATTAAACTTCTTTACTCAAGTAAAAGTAACAAAGTACAGGCTTGTAAATTTACTTAAAGTATAAAAGTAAAAGTAGAAACCACTTTTTTCATGCCGTTGCCTTCATTTTAAATGGATGTCTGCCAATAGGACTAGATCTCCGTTGTGTTCATTTTCAATCATCTCGTGGTCCATGCTACTATGCTAACGCCACCGCCACCAAGCTGCAATGATTTGCCGCCAATGAATACCGCCGAATCTGTCGATTCATCTTGTAGTGGTGCGTCAAATGCAACGTAGATTCCCATCCAATTAGATTGAATTTGGTATTGATGACGTGAAAAATAATAACGGTAATTCCATTGAAATGATTCAAAACTAAAGTAACGAGCCAATTTTTTAAAATGTAAGGAGTAGAAAGTACAGATATTTGTGTAAAAATGTAAGGAGTAGAAGTAAAAAGTCTCCATAAAAATAAGTAGTAAAGTAAAGTAAAAATATCAGAAAAATCTACTTGAGTACAGTAACGAAGTATTTGTACTTCGTTACTTCCCATCTCTGTCTGACACAATCTTTCTATTTTCAAATGATCTATGGGTTAATGCACATTTGTGGCCTTTTCTTATTAATTTTCTGCCTTCATTGTTTGTCATATCAAATGCCACTAAAGGCTCCCTGAAGTATTTGGCTTCAGCAATGGGAAATGCAAACAAAAGGAAAAAATTCATAGGAAAGTCCAATAAATCTGCAGCTACAGTTTTTGCCAAAAAAAAAACCCCACCCAGAACATTGAAGTAAATTGAGGTCAGTGGCTTCTGTCAGTGTCATTTGATCCTATTTGTGACATGAAACCTGATTCCAGTTCTGGATCTAAAGGAAAGGGGGATTCATTCCCGTTTAGACCAGATTGGCTCCAACCGGTTTGGAAATGAAGTCTGCAGAACTTTGTTTATGGTAAAGTTATACTTCCCTCCAAATTAACATTTCACAGAAAGCAGAATGCTTCTTTTCTCACATTTCATCTTCATCATCATCAGTTATTGCAGTAATTTACATTCCAAACAAAGTTGTTCTCTGCATTTAACTCATCCCCTGAGGAGTAGTGGGCAGCCACTGTGCAGAGCCCAGGGTTCGTTTTAGGGGTGTTGCTCATGGTCCATAGTGGTAGTCTGTAATTTGAAGAAGGGAGATTGCTGCATTTGCAGTTGCAAGTGCCCAGATCTAACCA
The DNA here is from genome assembly GCF_016077235.1 of Cyprinodon tularosa. NCBI lineage: Eukaryota > Metazoa > Chordata > Actinopteri > Cyprinodontiformes > Cyprinodontidae > Cyprinodon > Cyprinodon tularosa. The sequence continues at coordinate 313,108 of NW_024038778.1, read as the reverse complement.
CTAAGTCGCCACTTCCCCTGTTTCTTATCGTTTAAAGCATTTTTTACTGTACATTTGTTGTCCTGTGAAATACCATACTGCACAAAATAATCTCACCTTGCCTACTTCTATACTAAAAGTAGCTGGGTCATATCATTCCCATTCAGATCAAACACACATTTATTTGTTAGACAAAAACTATGTAAAGGTAAAAACCAGATGAATTTTTTAAGCTTCTGTATGTCTACCTGTTTTATTTGCCTGGCTGTCTGAGAGGCAGAGGGACACATTAACACAGAAATTAAAACTAGCATGACCTAAAATAAATATTTATGGAAACTTATCAAGAATTGTCAAGAAACAAATGTTATTTTAATTTAACAGTGCAAGTTTTTTTCACAAAAAACAAACAAACACATGAACTAGGGCGGCTGTATCAATGCATTAATATGCATTCCTATTCATACAAACACAATAACATGGACAACCGCTTCAGTGGTCGAGAGTCAAATTTTCAAATTGCATAAATGAGTGAAAAAAAATCCAATGACTCCAAACAGAAGGACCAATGTGTGTTCTTGGGATCAATGCACAATAAAAGTTTGATATGTGCCCGCGAAATAACGAACAATGAATACTTAATAAGTAAACACAGGATAAAACAACTCAACACTGAATGATAAACAGAAGCACATAGGAAAATAAAACCACAGAAAACAATCTCAAATGAGGCATCCACATCTACTAATGCATGTTTCAACGCTGCATTAGATGTGACAGATTGCAAGATATGAAGTCCTTACTTTGTAACATTAGTCGCACAGCAACTGTTTTTACCATGACAACCATGTCATTCGGCATGTGGTGCTCAGATTATTTATTACTTGTTCTGAAATAAAAACGTTTAACATAGTACTGATTACACTTATGTTCAGAAATCAAAGATTATCAGTCTAATAAACTCCTGCAGCAATGGCTACCCCCCCCCCCACCCTTTAGTTTACAAGAACGCCTCTGAACCCCGACCAACCAAAAACTCCTTTAAATCTTAAAATTTGCTTTTTCCCAATGTAATCGTTTGAATTTAACTTTTTGCTTTCTAAAAGAATTCAACATTTTTATAATGTGTAAAGTAGCTCTAATTTTTAACACCACTTGTTATTATATCTGGTTGTTTAATGTTAGATAAAAGCTATTGCACTTGCTTTTAGAACCTTTTCCATCCTAAATCTAAACTAAAAGCTTTAAATTTCTACTGTAATAATTAAACCAAAATCATTAAAGGGCAAAACGTGAAGCTTTTAAAAAATCTAAAATAATATTGTTGCATAAATGGGAGCGACTTCCTAATGATACTATAGTTTCTGTTTCCTATTGTGTTGACACATCAGCGTGACACATCTTGGCTTGATGATCATTTCTCACTATGCCTTGCAAAAATGTCCCAAATTTGATGGATTTTGACCATGCCCTTAGATTGTGGTCGTTCTGGTGAAGCCATGTTAGTTTGGGTTTATGCTTTGTGTCACTATCATGTTGAAAGACAATGTTCCTATTTGTGTTTGAGGTATTTTAATTTCATCTGTAGAATGAAAAAAAAAAAAAATCAGTTTTAATTGTATCCTGAAGTCAGATTCACCAAAAGGTATTTGGAATTTAACTTCTTGTCACCTTAAAAACAAGGCTACAGCTGCATAAGATGAATCCCAAATGATGGTACTGCCCCCACCATGCTTCCCAGAAGCCTAGTTGCGACTTTAAATAGGCTTCCACAGATGTTTTCTGGATTTGGGTTTTGTTTTTTTTGGGGGGGGGGGGGGGAGTAATTGGAAGCCTAGGTATCTGCCTACTACCATTTTTAACATCTACTTACACCACCCCCAGTACTTGCCAGAAACGATGACATGTTATTAATGTTACTGTTAGCTTCTTAGCAGCCATCCTATCCAGTGTTTATTCCTTCTATTTATATATTCTGAAAGGATATCTAGTTCTCTGTGTTACTTTTCTTCACTTTCTCCTGTTCTCGATAATTAACACTCCATTGCGTTCAATGTCATGCATCTAAAAAGTTGGAAATTGTTACGCCCCTTGCCCCTGACTGATAAGTTTTGGCACAGAAATTCATCTGATGCTTTGGAGCTCTCAGCAGACCAGAGGGAATTCTTTAGGCTTAATCAGGTCGGTGCATCATTGTCTTAATATTATTCTAGAAACAGTGGCTGGAAATTAGGCTGTTTGTGGTCGGTCTGATTTTGTCCCACTTTAGTCCAATAGTAGACTGTGAAAAGATGTCACAAACCCAGTTTTCAACGTCTTTTCAACAAACTGCAAATTATGGATATTCAACCTTCACTTTTTAACCAAATGTAGATGTTGTTTGGATGTAAATCATTGGTCTTTTCAACCAATTTTTGCGCGGAGGGTCAGGAACAGCTAAACTTTACTTTAGAAGTAGCCACAGGCAAACTGAATGATGGCGACTGCATTTCTCAGCGTGTTTATCAAATTAAAATTGAATAAGGGTCAGAAATAATTTATCTTTGTCTTGCTTCCTTTCAACTTCAATTTTAGTACCAAAAATAATCTTGTTAACTCTGAATCTGTGCTCTATAAACCTACAAAAGAAAGTATATCTCCATAAAATATATTCAGTCTATGTGGTATTTAAATGTTGTACCAAAATGTTTCCAGCATTTCTTTTGTAAAAGCACAATTTTTAACTTAATAAAAAAACATGTAAGTCCAGCAAAAGGCAATATATCCACAAGTATTTCTATGTACAGTATGGATATGCATAGACATATGCTTTAACATCAGGGCTGAGTCCGTGTAAGGTGCGTATATTTTCGACACCGTGCGTTCGTACGAGAGCCCTCCTGCACATCTGCTTTAGGCGCTCGGGCCGCTGCTTGCGGTAAGGCTTTGTCAGCTTGCAGGGCGAGCTGGTGTAATAGGTGAGCAGAGCGAAGAGCGACGCGAAAGTCTTTTGGCTGCCGTGTAGACTGAAGAGCAGGTTGTTCAGATGGATGCGGACGCTGGTGGGGCCATCCTCGCTTTGGTAGCTCAGAGTGAAGAAAACATCCGGCTGGCCACTGTCCCTGAGGAAAAAAAAAACAGCAAACAGGACTGTCCCATCAATCTGTATAATAGTGCAGTTTATTGTTTCTGTTAGAACTTATTACCTCCTTATTATCTAAAACATCCATCTCTCTGAGGACACTATTCAGCTCATTCTGAGCATTGCTGAGATCATTTCAGGGTCTGCCCTGACTTGGTTCTCGACAAAACACTTTTTGCAGTGTTCTCCTATGTGTTATTGTTGTTAATGTGAGTGAAAAAAAATTAAGAATCCAAAGAGATGAAAGCTTGTTTTATAAAGAGGAAAAACAGAGATTCCTATTTATTTTTACAGAGACAGCTGCAGCATTAGGGTTTTACATATTCAGTAAAGGAGGCAAAAGCTGTTTAATCAAGCGCTGCCTCTGAGAAACTTATTTCTTTATCTTAAAAATCTGGCATATTTAGACAAAAATTTCTACTAAATTATAACATAAAAATGAGCTTAAAAACAAGATCTGTGTATCTTAAAGATAAGAAAAAGTCAAAAAAGTCTCTCCTCTATCTACCTTTAGCTTTGAGACTCCCCCTTTTCCAATATAAGGAAAATCCTCATATATAGAAACGGTTTACCTGTCATATTAATATTTATCATAATGATAATCTCTTCCTGCTGCATCAATGTTTCTGTAGTTACAGGCTTTTTTTCTGTGACAGAAATCACCAAATTCTAATCAGCTTCAGTTGTTAAAAGGTCTTAAACAGATCAAAATACTTGTGCAATATCTTACTTGAATTAAATAAAGAACCAAACTCAAAGAAAGCATGTTGGTTCTTTATCTACTACTCTATTTTCCTGGATAGCTGCTTATGATTTCTCTCTCACTGATTGAACTAAAAATCAACAGAAGAAACAAAACATGTTTAAACCAGGATTAAGAGGAAAAAGTGGTGCTAAGGTACCTAATGAGGAAGGTTCCCAGCGATGCGTTGCCCAGCCTTTGGTGTGCCTCCTCCATGGTCATCGGCCCCCAGTAGTAACCGCTCTGCTGCAGCTGCAGAAAGGTGAGTCTTACCAGCTGATATTCTGCCGAGCTGGTGAATGGACGGAGGTGTGTGGGCAAGCTCTCAGGGTCGGCTTCAGTCTCTGGCTACAGCATGAAAACACAAAGGAAAAAGATGTAAAGGTTTCCTGGTAGTGAATTAACAGGAAATCAGGGACTCAGCTTAGACTTCCCTCTGCCTGTGACTTCCCTTTAATATAACAGGGGAACGGTAAGTTTGCATAACTAAAACAGAAAAAAAAAAAGTACAAGTCGGGAAAACTAAGATGGTTTTCAAAAGAAAACATTTATTTCAGATAAGCAGCTATATATCTTTTAAAGTATTTTGTATATCTTTTTTTTTAAAGATTTTTTTTTTTACCACTTTGATGAAAAGGTCATGTACGTATGCATAGATGAATGTATGGAATAACTGAACAATGTTGTTCTCCAACTCCAGGATCTAAATCTGATTTATGATTCTTCCAGAATGTGACCTGCTGGCAGCTAAACCCTGACCTACATCCAGTTGCATGTCTGAGTCCCTCTAAGCTGCTAGAGAACTGTAAACGGTTCCAGTCTTTCACTGCCCCCATGCAGTGACTCCTGGGATAATTTCTCCTAAACAGGGAAGTCATGGGGTATTTTGGCAGAGGGCCACAACAGAGATTGATAAAGAACCCCACAGATACACTATATTGCCAAAAGTATTTGCTCACCTGCCTTGACTCACATATGAGCTTAAGTGACACCCCGTTCCTAATCCATAGGGTTCAATATGACATCGGTCCACCCTTTGCAGCTAGAACAGCTTCAACTCTTCTGGGACGGCTGTCCACAAGGTTTAGGAGTGTGTTTATGGGAATTTTTGACCATTCTTCCAGAAGCGCATTTGTGAGGTCGCACACTGATGTTGGACGAGAAGGCCTGGCTCTCAGTCTCCGCTCTAATTCATCCCAAAGGTGTTCTATCGGGTTGAGGTCAGGACTCTGTGCAGGCCAGTCAAGTTCATCCACACCAGACTCTGTCATCCATGTCTTTATGGACCTTGCTTTGTGCACTGGTGCACAGTCATGTTGGAAGAGGAAGGGGCCAGCTCCAAACTGTTCCCACAAAGTTGGGAGCATGGAATTGTCCAAAATGTCTTGGTATGCTGAAGCATTCAGAGTTCCTTTCACTGGAACTAAGGGGCCAAGCCCAGCTCCTGAAAAACAACCCCACACCATAATCCCCCCTCCACCAAACTTTACACTTGGCACAATGCAGTCAGACAAGTACCGTTCTCCTGGCAACCGCCAAACCCAGACCCGTCCATCAGATTGCCAGATGGAGAAGCGCGATTCGTCACTCCAGAGAACGCGTCTCCACTGCTCTAGAGTCCAGTGGCGGCGTGCTTTACACCACCGCATCCGACGCTTTGCATTGCACTTGGTGATGTATGGCTTGGATGCAGCTGCTCGACCATGGAAACCCATTCCATGAAGCTCTCTGCGCACTGTTCTTGAGCTAATCTGAAGGCCACATGAAGTTTGGAGGTCTGTAGTGATTGACTCTGCAGAAAGTTGGCGACCTCTTCGCACTATGCGCGTCAGCATCCGCTGACCCCGCTCCGTCAGTTTACGTGGCCTACCACTTCGTGGCTGAGTTGCTGTCGTTCCCAAACACTTCCATTTTCTTATAATACAGCTGACAGTTGACTGTGGAATATTTAGGAGCGAGGAAATTTCACGACTGGATTTGTTGCACAGGTGGCATCCTATCACAGTTCCACGCTGGAATTCACTGAGCTCCTGAGAGCGACCCATTCTTTCACAAATGTTTGTAAAAACAGTCTGCATGCCTAGGTGCTTGAATTTATACACCTGTGGCCATGGAAGTGATTGGAACACCTGATTCCAATAATTTGGATGGGTGAGCAAATACTTTTGGCAATATAGTGTATCTGGTTTAATGCCAGAAGGTCAGAAGGAAATTTATATTTTTTTAACAATAGCTAAAATCTGGAGAGTTAATTATGCGTTGAGCCTGGAAATCCCCATATTGTTGCCAACTTTAAAAACTTCGCAGCAAACACTGAAACACTCAGCGGGTTGTTCTGCTGCTCAGGAGCTTTCAGCCAAACAATCAGACAACAAAGCTTTAAAAAAAGACTCAGAGCCTGACGTTTATTTCATATTGAAGTATCAGATGTCTAGTTGAAATAATTAACCTATGCAGGCGGTATGTGCCTTTGTTCCCTTTTTTCACTAGAACAAGTTGCAGACCTTTCGAAAAGTTCCTATTTGTCTCGGCTGTCAACAATAGACTTTCCCCAAATGCTTTGTGGATCATCTAGATATGTTCTTGATTAATCTGAGAGAGTCCTTTGAGTTCTTTGTGGTTCTGGTCTGGAATGCCATTTTGGCATCTTCGTCTGTTTTCTTAAAGCTGAGACCTGTCCGGCCTGCAGTGCTTTATATGTTGATCTAGTTCTTGGATGTGCTCTTAGAGTTATTTTTTTTGTGTGGCTAGTTTCTCCTTGGAAAGTTCCCCCACTGTTCTCCGTTTTCGCCATGTGTAGATAATGACTCTAACAGTGATTGATTTAAAGCCTTAAAAATGGCTAACTTCCACACACTAAGATCACAAATCTCTTCAGAGCAGGTCGTAATGTTTTGCTTTATCAGGCTTTTTACCCTAATTCATGTTGTCAGAGGGGTTCTATTAAAGTTCTTGCCATACTCTGAGTTTTGGTTTGGCTGCTGAAAGTTAACCATTAATAAGGTTGATGATTGTTAATTGGTTTAACAAGGATGTGTGGCCAATCACATTCAAAAAGGGCTGGTATGGTATTGATTTTTAGCTTTTTACCCTAAACAAAGAATTACATAATCATTAAAACGATATTTGGGATTTATCTAACCCTTTAAGTTTATCATATATGATATATGATATGAAAATCTGTTTAGACATTATCAGTGTGATATTTTTGAAAATCATGACTTATGCAATCAGAGAGATGTAAAATGATACCAATAACTTATCTAATTTAACTTATTCTTTTTTTTTCTTTTTTATAAAAAAAAAAAATAATAATAATTTATCTTATTCAAAAGTTTTTTTTTTTTTTTTATTTGTCAGAATGTTAATTGACAACTCTAGTGTTTTCTAACAATCTAGTGCTCGGTGTCAATTCAAGAATCGAGTCAATTCCAGTTCTAAAGATTGAGATCTGTAAAAAATATAGATTTTTTTTTTTTATTGTAACATGAATGACATGACCTTATAGTTATAGCAATGTTGTAATGGCACTTAAAATCAATCTTTGCTTTTATGAATCAATCTTTAGGAATTAATGACAATCAAAGCTGAATTATAAAAAAATAAAAAAATTACACAGCCCTATGACAATTATTTATTGATTTAGGATTTAACGGATTAAACTGTGTTTATCAGATTATCATTGTCTATCTAATGATCTAAATAATTAAAGTGTTGAGTTCTACGTGTAAGCTCGAAGATCCAACTTATTAAGTATCCTATCTGCTGATGTGAAACCTTAAATGTAAGCGGAAACGTTGGTAGATATTAGAAAGATATCATCGTTCCATTTAGTTTCTACTTCTGACCCTTACATATCAGCTTCCTTTCGTGAGAACAAGAGGAGCATTTGGGAATCCTGGATTCTTTCCAACTGCTGATCAACTTTTAAACATTAACAGAAAGCTGTTGGAGAAACACTGGATTTAATTGCTACTTTCAGTTTCCAGCCAAAGTACAAGAATTCATTCAACTTTTATAGTTCAGTTTGTTTTGAGAGACTTTAAACCACTGCTGACAATAAAAAAAATTCCATTATCAACAAAATATTCGACACAGTCTAAAAGGTTAATAGATCTCTGCGATTAGCTTCAAAGTCCGCTTCCAGTAAACATTGGAACGGTTTGAACAGACAGACTTTCCCACAAAAACAGACAAAAACAAAAGCAGGAGCTGCAGCATAAAGCGTTGCTCCTGTTAAATCATTCTTTCTAGATTCGTATGAAATGTTTTTTGTAGATTGAATCACAAATTAAAAGTGATCTTTCAGTATTTTTCTTTTTCTTCTCAGGGAACAGCCAGTCTGCTGTGTTCATTTAGCAGCTGAGGTTCATTTTCAGCATAGCTGTGAAACTCATGAATAATGAGACGATAATTTAGGATCTAATATGAATTTCCTATATTAGGATTCATGTGTCAAAAAGTGTGGACTTTACAGGCGGTCTTCATCCATTTTATAAAAAGGATGAGAGAAAAAATTGCATGTTGTGCAGAAGAAAAAAAAAGAAAAAGATTTCCAGCACAAAATTACTCTTTTGTGTCTTTTCTTATAATTTAAATTACAAGCTTTTTCTAACACTAGATATGTATTTACATTCAGATAAATTAAAATGTCAACTAAACAATGTTTCTACATAAAGCTGTATCTTAATAAAGACAAAATGTCAATAACCTTACTAATTAATTTAGAATATGTATCTTTATATTAAGGTTTATTGAACACTGAGCGACATATGTAGTGTTTATGTAGTTAATTTTAACAATCAAGGCTTACAGCTATTGAACATTGATTCAGTTCTATTAAAAAAAGGAAATATTACATTAAATTTACAAAAATGTCACAGCACAATCAAAGAGAGATTGCTGACATAACAATTATCCAACAATCATTGCTCCCCTCTACTTCAAACCGGGAAATTTAGTGGAAGGAAAAAGTGCGGTAGAAACAACAGGAACAACAACAGCCGTGGTGTTTCCCCGCTAGCCTGGATGGCGAGCTTGAAGGAGGACAGTAAGGGAAGAAAAATTAAATCCAACAATGCAGAGGAGCTGGGAGCTGCAGGTTTCCTTTTTTAATTTTTCTACAACACTTTTTCCTTCCTCTGAGTTTCCCATCAATACGCAGCCTGTCGTCATTCTGCTTGCTTAGCACTGGTTTAACCATTAATAAGTGTCCACTGGACAACGGTGAGTCATCAGTAGTCCTTATGATTGTGCAGCTATTAAAGTTAAATTTCTGTATTAATCATACTGTTTTATTGGTCTTATGCAATATCTATTTTTTTCTGAGAAAAGTTTTTGTTTTGTGTGTGTTGGTGTATGGCATAATTATTAAAACTAACAGAAATATAAAGGGTATTATTCTGTAGAGGTTTAGAATGGATGTGCGGAAATAATTTTACTTTGAATATACTAGGGAATATCTGGATCTAAAAAGCAGTTAGTCTTTGAAGCAATCCTTCAAAAAGTCCATATTTTTGTCTGTTGGAAAAGGTAATAAAGAATAAATGTTGAAAAATCCTTGCAAATTTGTTGGTAACAGAATATGACAATATAATGTTTAATATTGAGAATAAATATTTGAATGTTATTCCTCAGGCGCCGGGAGATATGTTTAGATGGATGTTATGCCTGCAAAACAAATGCTTCCCTTCTTTTGCTTTCACTTTTTATGGGTTTTATTGTTGGTCTTACTAGTTTTACAGACAGTAATCAAACTCCTGCGCTAAGATTTCGTTCTTTATCTCATGTTTATCATCTGTTTAATGTTTTGAAATGAACTCCCACAAGTAATAAAAGGCTGTAATTAATTTACAGAAAGCAAACCAAGAGTGGAAACTGACCAGGCTCCAGGATTCAGGCTCCTCCTCAAATCTGAGCTTGCACCAGAGCAGAAAATCTAGCTTTGATCCTGCAGGGTCCTCGTCTCCAGCATGAACCGCTTTTGCTGTTTGTTGAGGCAGATCGGACGACTCCGAGTTCTGACCCTGGCTCTGTGTCTCAGCTGCCGGCTCCTGTTTCTGGTTCTGATCAGATGTTCTGTCCAGACTGTCTCTGACCATCCTAGAATGGAGAATCCTCTTCCCGACTGCCTGCTGCACCACTTTCTTCTCTTTCCACAGGCAGGGTCTCCATCATCAGCTCTTTTCTGATCGGTCATCTGCAGCCAGCTCCTCTCCGAGGCTCCATGAAGCTTCACTTTAAATTAAGATTTACCACAAGGACCACACAGATCTCATAGGAAGGTAGAGTATGGATGTATTCTGTCATCCGCCACGGAAAGATGAGTGAGCTGCAACAAAGAGAGATAAACACAGATAATCCCTGCAGCCAGATCTTATTGTAAAAACAAATTTATCTGTTAGGAACTTGCAGGAACAAGATGTGACCACAAATCACTGCTTATTTAAACAAAGTCATTCCTGTTTTTCATGTTGCTTGGTGCTTATTCTACCTCAGTTTTGGTTTTGGTTTGTTTCAACAATCCAAACTTTTTAAAAATATATATAATTTATCTACTGTTTACAGCAGATGTGTATGATGGAGATCAGCAACATCCAATGACAAAAAAAAAAAAACAAAGGATAAAAAAATGCTTTAAGAATTGTAATTTAGACAACCCTTGGTAATATTATGATAAAGATAATATTAGGCTTCACAAACTACACTATAATAACTATTTTACTTTAAAATCATCATGTAGCAGAGAAAATAAATGGTGACAACGGAATCATTGAACAACTGTTTTCCGATTGGCTCAAAAATTGATCAGTAAAATTTCTTCCCACCCCTTTTTTTAGACAACACGCATCAAAGCTTAACATGCCACAAGTTGTTTGTGCCAAAAAATACATCAACCAAAAGAAAGACTTTTAAAAAGGTCAGATGAAGTGGTTTTGAGCTGTAACAATGATTATCAAGAAATGACTAATTACTTACATTTCTATAGAGACAAAGCTACCATCAAAGCATCCATCAACAAAAACCTGCAGCCCATTTTCCTCCTTTTTCTTATAGCATTTAGAGCTTTTGGTTAGTGCAAAGGAAAATGTAAGTAAAATTGCAATTGCGACATTGGTTGAAAAATTTGTGGCAAAATCGTTCAGCCCTAATTCTAACAGTAACTAAAGTCCCTTTTCCTCTAAAAATGCATGCATGGGATTTTATTTTATTTTTTCCCAGGTAAAAGGAATCCCAAGTCATTTATTTTCTGTTTCCACTACTCTAAAAAGGCTGTGGATACTTCCTTTAAAATCGGCCTAATGACGTACGGGGAAGTTATGAAAAAAAGAAAAAAACAAACTCTGGTCATGCGGCCGGTGGTAATAAGAAACCAAATACCTAATAAGCATAGCCTGTCTGAAAAATCCATATCTGACCATTTTTTTTTCCAAAAGCCAGTTAAAAAAAAAATATATAATATATTTTTTAAGTGTCATACCACGTTGTATCTGAAGCCCAGCGATCCACAATCATAACCCTGCCCTTGGACAGTTCAGGATTGATATGAACAATCATATAACAGACCAGGGCAGATTATCCTGGAATAGGTGGATTTGGGAAAGGAAAATAACTCGGGTAAAATTGTGACCGAGACTAGCTAAAGGTTCCTGCAATGAAAAAGGGATAAAGTGATTTTATATTTAAGTTTCTTTAAAAGGAAGCCACTGCTTACATCTATGATAGTTAAAGTTGGGGTCAAATCGCCCGCTTAAGTAGAGCAGGCAGCTCAGATGTGAAAGATAACTGGAAATTGATTCTGGACAGGATAAACCTGACTGAAGCATTTCCAATAGAGACAGTAAAAACAATAACCTCTTTCAATCCCTGTCTGTCTGTATTAGTGATATAATTTAAAGATTGTATCTCTGTGACATATGTCACCTCTGTGACATATGTCACAGAGGAAAGGCGGCTGCTGCCTTTAATCACAGAAGAATGCTTTCGCTTTCATACAGGACAAGAACAAAAAAAAAAAAAAAAAAAAAAAAAAAAACCTAAGACTAAATGAAAACCTGTGGATTTATTTTGGGCACCAAAATGTCATTATTTTCTGTTTAATAAAAACCAGAAGTGATCATTTCCACAAATACATCATCCACATTTCCAGGAAATTGTAACAGAGTTTTAATTTAATGATTAATGAAAGTCCCAAAAACCTTTTCACAAAATAATCTAATTTATCTATGAAGCGCGTTTAAATGGCCAGTTTGACAGAAATACTATACAAATCGACAAGATGAGAAAAAGAGAAAAGATATAAAACAAGCATTAATCAAATAGAAAACAGATGTTTTAAAAGCGCACATGAATTAACACTGTGGACTGAAGTGAAAGATGATAGCAGGACGGAAAGACATCTGCAAGAAAAAGGGAAAATGGAAAGAACCCAGTGTTCTCAGTTTGCATCAAGTTTTTGGGACCATTAAAATAAAAATGGTCAGCTGATCTATGTGGCTGTCAGGTAAGATGAGGCTGGAGGAAATTCAGATACAGTCACTATTGAAGAGCAAAAGCATCACGTTATAAATAAGTAAACATCAGGATTTGGATGTGCAGTAAGTGATGCACACGAAGCCGACGAAACAAGAACAGGATGTGAGAGATTTGCTCATGTGTTTTCCACTTAAAAGACTGGCAGCAGCATTTAGACAAAGGATCCGAAAGATTTTATATTCACCTCGGATTTTTTATTATTATTTTTTTTTGCAAAACAAGGCTGATCTGTTTATTATTATTATTACTTGAAGCATCGAAAATTAATAAGTGAATTAATTCAATGTTTTTAACCTCATTTAGGTTAATGTTAAAGTTTAAAAACATTTCAAGACAAGGCAGACTAGAAGTCTTAAAGTCGATTCATCCGGGGTGGGATGGAGCATGGATACTGCATGTTAGTGATGATTAAATCTAAGAATAAACGAAGAGTAAAGGAAAGTGATATGGAGAACTGTGGAACGGGAGGGAACCTCACTGCTAGTTATGCAAAATAATAGAGAAGGGGGTATAGACCTGCAAGCATTATAATACAAACATTATTTGCAAATGCTATTTAGTGTCTCCAAATATTAAAAAGCATTATTTTACTCTAAATTCAAATTGTCGAGCTATTTGTTTTAGTTTCTGCATGAGGAGAAACTCAAAGTTCTTGTTTCCTTTTTTAGATTTTATGACTTATAAAACTTTGGTTTCAGTTTTATTTACATGCTGTTTAATTATATTGCTGCAGACTTTATCTGCACTTCATCTCTTTAACAGTAACTCTGTCACACCCTTTCTTGTGCCAAACGACTTGGCTTTATAAAACTTCAAATTTGGGGGTTTAGGTAAACACATGATAAAATGAAGAAGTTATATAAATGTTAATTTGCGCGTCTCCTTGTTGCGGGTAATGGGACATATTTTTATGTTGTTATACAAATTAAATGAGGCGTTAAAGTGCTGTGGGATAAAGACTTTGGGCGGAGTTGGAAACATTTACAGCAGTTTGGTTCAGCTTTTAATTAATTAGGAATAATAATTTATCTACAAACTTTAATTTTACTTTACTTTCACATTTAACACTGTCGACACTTGACAAGTCCAATACAAACAGGTCTGACTGAAATTAAAAACACACATTTGAAAGAGTTTGTATAAAACTAAGGAAGAAGGAAAGTTTCTGAGTGACTTACAGTGAATGACAGCAGAGGGATCCAGCTTTTCCTAAGCAATGAAAGGGTGCAGTGGCTTCACACCGAGGAGCTACATTGGTTTTAAGGCGGAGCTGTAAAGGGGAAAAAAAAAAAAATACTGTTGCTTTCATTTTCTCTTCTGCAAGGCTGATTCCTATAAATCACGTGATCTGCAAGCAGCGCTTTGTGCGTGCGTGTAGAAATAAGGCTGCAGAAATGCAGTTTACTCTACATTCAGGGTGCAAAGAATAGATGAATACATTTCGATAATTCATGTCATATGCTTATTAATATTTTTTATTAATAAGCCCTAACATCTGTTATGAAAAAGAAGATAAAAGTCAAAGTGGAAAATCGTTTCAGTCCAGTGGCGGTTCTAGACCAAATGTCCCAGAGGGCCAGGAGGGGGGCAGCGTGTTTTCATGGGGGAGCAAGGAGTTCAAATATATTGAGAGAGCTGCATGAAATGAGATTTCTATTCAATCAGGTTTAATTGAAATTGTATTTCTTATTTGGTCAATATACATTCATAACTTAGGAATTTTCATATTTTTGACTTAATTTAAGTTTAAATAAATGTTTTATATAAAATCTGAATTAGAACTCAACAAAAACTTGCAGGTGCTGCTCAGTGGAGCAGAGGGTGGCACTGATGCCTTGCAGCAAGAAGGTTCTGGGTTTGATTCCTGGCCTGGGGTCTTTCTGCATAGAGTTTGCATGCTCTCCCTGAGCATGCGTGGGGTTCTCTCTGGCTTCCGCCCACAGCCCAAAAACATGACTGTTAGGTTAATTGGCTACTTTAAATTCTCCTTAGGTGTGAGTGAATGGTTTTTTGTCCTGTTCATCTCTGTGTTGCCTTGTGAAGGACTGGCGACCTGTCCAGGGTGTACCCTGCCTCTCGCCCGGAGGCAGCTGGAGATAGGCACCAGCATCACTTTTGACCCCGCTTGAGATTAAGCATGTCAGAAAAAGGATGGATGGAAAAAAATTATAGTATTTTTTATTTTTATTTTTTAAAAACATTTAGCAGATGAAAACTGGGATCCTATCTCAATACCACTGAAGCTATCATGTTATTGTTTTTAAATAATCAGTCAAACAGAATTTGTAAAGAAAAAAAATTTAAATAGATCCAAAGGACCTATCAGTAACCATGTCTGTTCCAGCACATAGCATCATTAGAATTTCTTTTAGTATTATGTCTTCAGTACAGGGGCCGTCCCAGGGGCCAGGATATGATCTACAGGGGCACTGGCCCCCATTGGCCCCTGTCTGACTGAAACAACCCATGTTTCAGCCAGCTCTAGTTCTAGACTTTGACTAGGCCACTGCAACATCTTGATTCTCTTCTTTTTCAGCCATTCTACAGATTTCCTGTTGTGTTTTAAATCTACTTGTTGAAGACCAAGATTTCCCACCGAGGTTCAGCCCTCATTTAACTACAAAATACAGAGAAGTTCATGATCAGCTCACTTAAAACAAACTGCTAGGGTTCGTGTGGTTACGAAGACCATCATCATCACACCTCCAACACCTTGCTTGACAGTAGGTCTGAAGTGTTTGTGTTTCCTTATTCACTCAGATGAAGCTTTTCAAACTCAATTCCCACCTCCTGTTCCACAGAGACAAAAAAACTGATACTGGTTAACCAAACCTTATTGGTTTGGTCATCTTCTGATTATGAAACCATTAACTTCAACATTTCAGCATGCAAACTGAGGCTTTGAAGAATAAGATATTGTGTTCTATGAGAAAATCTGATATGGAAGTATTGATAATATAGTTATGTTGCTTATTTGTTGTTGACATTTCCAGTTTGGCCTAATTATTGCTGCATAAATATTGACAGAGTGGAAGCTGCAGGTAATGTAAAACCACCCATCTGCTGTCTATGCCCTGGTGTCTCGTTGGGTGAGAGGAAGGGTACACCCTGGACAGGTCCCCATTCATCACAGAGACACAGGCTCGCATCTAGGGACAGTTAGAGTACCATAAGGGGAACTGTTTATGTGCAGAGAGAACATGCAAACACCATGCAGGCTGGATTATAAAGTCCAGTCTTTCTTTTTGCAGTTCCACCACTGTACAAAGTAAAATATATGCTTTCTCTTAAACCACAGTCTGCAACAGGATGGAAACAGGTGTGCGAATACAGATGGTACTCTAGGGCTAAAGGAAATGATTTCATTCAGTGAGTGGGGAACTAGGAATGACTAAAAACAAAATTTCAGATACTTTTTAAAACTAAAAACAATTTCAGTAATGAAAAAAACTAAACTCAAGCGGTAATGTTGTAAGGTCATCAGTGGTATGTATTTTATATCTCAGTCAGTCATTATAAATGCAGCAGAATATCCTCTAAAATCTATTGGGGTTATAACAATCTCCTTCACGTCTAACTTTCTGTTCAAGCTCATGCTTTTGGTCCAATGAAAGGCAAACATCTGGTAACAAATCTGCATAGAAAGAAAAAAAAAATTTAAGGCTGTGGTTTGAATGTAGGTGATCGGGTACAGGAGCCTTCCGTTTTGACCTTTTAAGTGTTTTTTTTGTTGTCTATAATACGTTCTTTAGTCGATTTCCTCTCAGTTACTGAGAAATACACTCTGAGGCCAGTGATTCTTCTCTTTTGTTCCTCAGGACCAGTTTCCAGATGAGTAAAGGGCATGACATTTTTCATAATAGGGAAAAATACACAAGAAACATTTAACAATATGCTCAAACCTTAGATAAGATTGCATTTTGCAAGTCTGCAGAACATGAGCACAGCTCTATAGGATAAACTTACTATCAGTTTCTTTTTGGCTCAACAACTTTTCTTATGCAACAGCGTTACAAAGACATGAGAAAATAGAGAATACAATCCTGAGCTGCAGAGTAATTGTAGGAGATGAGCATCACGTCAAAAAGAATGAAACTGAACAAACTCACTAAATGTTGTCCTGTTCAGGCTAAATTCAATAACACAATAACCAGAAAGGCATGAATGCAGCTTTTATTAACATGCAACATTCAGCTAACGGCTGAGAGACGCCAGGATGTGGTTTCCTTTAATAAATAACAGTTGAACAGGAGAAGCTTTAATGCATGGAAGCAGAATGCGTCTGTTTTCCATCTTGGTGCTTTTTGTTCATCAGGTAAGCAGCAGCCAAGGACCCCAAGATCCCATACGTAGCCAAGACGCACTGCAAGAGAAAAAGAATATTCTTTAAACAGTAACATGCAGAACTATTAATATCTTATTACACATTTTAGTTGTGATTACATTAAAGTGGTATATTATTGTGTAGTGGAAAAAAAGATTATGTCAGGATTTTTTTTACGCTTTTGTTATTTAACATGCACTTGTGTTGAGCAATATTCTGCGATTATGGAACATTGCTTATTTAGGAAAAAAAAAAAAAAAAAAAAAAGAGGAAGAAGGTGCTCTGGTTAGACGGGACCAAAATTACATTGAACCACCTGAGCAAACCATTCCAATGGTGAGTCATGGTGGTGGCAGCAACATGCACTGGGGAATCATGTGTAGTTTATTATATAAACTACACGCGTTTGTGAAGGAATGTGACAGAAAAGCTTTCCCCCATTAAGGCTGGCAAAAACCTGGAGTGTTGATGTGAAGATAGGTAAAGATCGAGGCAAAAAGAACCAACAAAACAAGGAAATCTTAAGAGAAAACGGTTAACAATCCATCATGTCTGTGTTCTCCTTGTTACCATGGATTCCCTCAGTCACTGAAAAATGTTGCCTTAGAAGTTGGACAAAGAACTCTGTGTTTTGACGGCTTCAACTTTAAGTCTACATTAAGGAATCAGGATGCTTTTGAATCCAAGTCTATTGTCATTGGTTTACAATTCAGAAAATGTGGTTTGTGTTTCGTAGACAATCATTGGTTCTCTGCTAAAAAGACGGGTTTCTGTGCAGTTAGCTTGATTGCAATAGTTTGGCTAATGGTGGAAGGATTTACAACAAACTAGCTTCTCTTTTATTTTAACCAATTGGAGAAGTTAGCATTGTTTTCCCTTTACATTTCCAGGAATTAACTATTAGAGCAGAAGGCCAGCAGTCATATTTAACAGTAATAAAGGAATACATCTGAGTAAGTCAATTTTAGTTAAAATAAGTGCATTTTTTTTCTTTAACTGAAAAGGTGAGACACTTTGCCACTGGAACAAGATAATGCATTTAAAATAAAAAGAAAATTATTGTATTATTGAGTACATAATATCTAAATATCTTATTTTAAGGGCAAAAATACCCTTTCTATGATCTACATAGAAAGGTTGGATGTAAATGAACGCCTTACTTTGCAGATGTGCGTCCCTTTGCAAGTAATCACTGTTCCTATTGGTCAATAAATAAATAAATAAAGGTTCGTGTTTATAGTGTGAGAAAACGTGAGCATTTTCAAGGTACACTAAAACTCTTTCATTGCGTATTTGTTTTGGTGTTAGAGTTGCGTTTAGTTGCGTTACGTACATTTCTGCGTCCCTGCAGTGTGTAGCTATTGAAGTGTTTCCTCCAACCGGTCAGCTGCACAGGCGAAGGCGATTCCATTCCAAACAGCTGCTTCTGAAACACAGAAAAACATCAAAACACACATGCATAAAAGCATTTACACATTCCAGGATTAAGAGATAAATAATGACAATTATCAATGACGACTAAAAAAAGAAAAAAAAAAATCTAAAATGCAATCAAAAGTTAAAACTTGAGCAAAGAAAAGAAAACAAAGCCACAAGAATAAAAGAAGTAACAAGGCCATTTCCTGCATCCAGAAGGGCTTGCTGCCAAGCAGTCGCCGCGTCAAAATGAATGTGAAAGCAACATGTCACAGGGTATATAAATTGTAATTAGAAGAGAAGATTAATCATATTCCTCTGCTGCTGCTGGCTGTAGCTCAGAGGCTCTTTTCTGGCTCCAAACTAGACCATCAAACAGAAGGTTGTGTCTTTTTAGCATCTTATCGTCCTGTTCCTGAGCTAATAAAGGTCAAATGAGGCAGCTTAATGTATGGCACCTCTGAGCGGACTGGACAGGATATTACATATTTTAACACGCTGTTCTAGAGGACAGTCTTGATGTCAAGCTTTTTGATTCGGAGACCTCACTGAGCAATCTCTGCTACGCCGCTGTTTAGTCTGAACAATATAATGAGACCAGCTTTACTGTAGCCTTCACCCATTTTTTTTAATCTGTGGTTTATCAAAACCTCTAAGATCCATTTTCTAAAACAAAATGATTATTTCTCAGATGTGAACAAATTAATCCAAAATTCACCAAAACCAGGTCATTTAAAATGTTTCCACTCAGAACTTCCAGGGTGTATCAGAATGATTGCTTATTCTGCATATTGTCTCTAAACCCAGCGTCAGTGTCTCTGCAGCATGATGCTGCTAGCACACGTTCTATTTAGGGCTGAATTCTGAATGGACCATTTCAACACAGAAATCTGCTGTGATCTAATCCCGGATGCTAGAAGTCAAACCTCTGCCACAGCTTGAAGTATTTTGTAGCATCGGGCAAATTTCCTGCAGGATTTCTCTGATTTTAACTGCATTCATCTTCACCTGTGACCCTACTATTATGTAACCTGGTCTTCATGATGCTTCTTGTCTCCTAATATTCTCTAACAGACCTTCAAAGATAGGATGTGTTCACATTGAAGTAGACTAAGGCGACTTTTAAAATATCTGTTTAAAAAATATCTGGATGTATTCTTAAGGGCATCAGGGTAACAGATGCATACAATAATTTTTAAATGTGCGCTTATAAAAGGGTTTGAAATACATAAAAGCAGATAAAATAAAGATTGGTAAACAGTCAAAGGGGTAAGAATACTGTAATATATTTTTACCACTTTTAAACTTGCTAAAAATTATTTGAATTGTTTAAACTTGCCCTCAGCAAGAGAACTACCCCTACCAGAGCTCCATCGGATGCAAGTCTTCTGCAGACCTAATGAAGTTTAGGGCAACTAAATGCAACTTGATCACTTTAAAGGCTTGAATTGCTGCATGCTGCAGAGAGTAACTCCCTCCCTTACATTCAATTAGCACCGACTTGCTTTCACTCCTGGGGAAAAGAGATTTTGCTGCCCTCTATTGGAAAATATATGTATTTATATTTATATCTGAACAGCTGCAGCTCTTCAGATATGACTCTGACCAGAGGTGTCAAGTAACGAAGTACAAATAATTACTGTACTTAAGTACACTTTTTAGGTTTCTATACTTTACTCCATTACTTATTTTTCTTCCTACTTCTAAAACACAAGTATCTGTACTTTCTATTCCTGACGTTTTTAAAACAAACGTTACTTGTTACTCTTGGCTTCAGTTTTATGTTTATAAATATTTATTTCACATCATGTGCTCCATCCAATGCAGATCATTGGCGCTATCCACATCTAGTGAAAACTAGGGTGATTGGATAACGCAAACACTCATTGGTTAGCTATTCGTTAAATTTGTGCTGCCGCCAAAGGAAATAATCAGAAGCAAGCAGGTGTTCTTCAAACTGCTATGCTACAATGTCGCATTCAGAAAAAGATGTTGAAATGTCTGAAAGGTCGGACACAGGCGAGAGCGTATCGGGAGATGGAGACCAACAAGACCTCCCTCACCCTTGGCCCTATCTCAAAGAATTTTTCGAAATAGTTGAAAAATTGAGCTTTCAATTTATATAGTGACATCTGGCTGTTATTTTAAAGGTTACTTTATACTTTTATACTTTAAAGTAGTTTTTGGAGCACATGCTTTTTCACTTTTACTTGAGTAAAGAGGTCAAGTTGATACTTCAACTTTTACCAGAGTGTTTTAAAACTGTAGTATCTATACTTCTACTTAAGTAACAAATGTGTGTACTTTAGACACCACGGATTCGGACCATTATTATTATTATTAACTGTTCATTGTGACCTTGTGGAAGGCCCAGGACACGCTGAAGAGGCTATATCTCTCAGCTGGCCTGGTGTCACCTCAGGGTCCCTCCAGAGCAGCTGGAGAAGGTGTGTGTGGATTAGGAGGTCTGTAAATCTCTGTTTAGCCTCCGCGACCCGGCGACCTGGAAGGATGGATGGATGGATGGATGGATGGATGGATGGATGGATGGATGGATGGATGGATGGATGGATGGATCATTCTGACTTAATGTTTAGACTTAGACTTCCTTTATTGTCATTGCATATAAAAACACAAGGTGAATCTTGACAACGAAATGTCGATTACTTGGCTACAAGTGTAACAGAGCTAAGACCTTATTCCTGCACAATTAATATGTTTTCTATGAGTAAGAGCTAGATGAAAAGTTTATTGCAGAAATATCAGCTGTGACATGGTGTCCTTGTAAATTATTCCTGTTATTGTGGATCTCATCAAACCCACCTGGCCCTAAATTATTGCGGACTTTGGAAACTTCCCACTTGACTTTGAGCAACAGGGTTTCTGTACCTCTCCATTTCTCCTCCAGACTCTGGGGCTTTGGTTTCCGAATGAAATGACAGCTTTACCATAATGGACCACTTTGATGTCTGTTTGTTTTCTTCTTAAATCTTACACACATCTTAGATGATCTGCTGACTTTTCTAGGCCAACCGAGTACAGTCATCAAATCAGTGTGAAGGCTCTTAAAGCCCTGACTCCTGCGACTTACATGGGCTTTAATCAAAACTCTCTAAGCTGAGGTTATCACTGTTCTTTATGAACCTATTTAACACAGTTTTTCCTTCCACTAATCTTTCCATAACATTTGATCAAGCATCTTAACAGCTGGGAGTTAAGTAGTCGCCTTTTATTGTTTTACCATTCTTGTGAAAAGCAGTTTTTTGATGATTGTGTACAGAATACCTTGCTCGTTGCAAAGCATTTCTCCTATAATCAAATCCCAATGAATTAGTCTAGTTTTCTCAAAGTGAAACATTATTTTTCTTTCTCTAAAAGCTATAATAAATAGTTTCTCAAAGGCATTCTGGGCATAATGAAGATTTTATCTTTTATTCACTAAAATTGGCTATTTTTAGATGTCATTCCAATTTATTTAAACACACCAGTAACTTTAGACTATTAGGTGAACTTGTTTTGTCTTAAATGAATGCTGGTTTTATATATGTGAGCATCTTACCTTCACCTCTGTGATGAGATGACCGAAGCTGGTCAGGGGGATCCGAGTTTTCACAGGGGATGTCGGCATTTCTAAGGACAGTTCAAACAAAACATTTTATTCATGCTTATAAAACTACTCGTCCTTATTTGAACACTCTTTTTGCCACATTGTAATTTATTCAAGGGCGTATTTAAAGCTTTACCTGCTGCAGACTGTAGGTAATTTATACAATTCCACTGTATTTATTGTCTTCCGGGTTCACTTGCGAGAGAGACGTCTGGACCAATTGAATGCCTCCATTGAAACGGCTGACCAATAAGCTGCGTTCTGGTAGGCGGACGTTAAATTGAGTTATACAAACGGCCAACAAGCTGCTACACTTTAAAGTAACCACTAGAGGGCGGAAAATTATAACTTTTCTTTTACTGTTCGTTTCTTGTTGCGATTTAAAAGGCAGAAAAAAATCGTCACTGAATTAAATTGTTTTCTTCTAACCAGCGATCCCTTTATCATTGTTGACCTAATATTTGACATGATTGTGAGCATACTATGGAACATTATTCAACAATGAAGTGGAATAAATCTACTTCGATATCATTCATTTTAAAAGGAACCCACTATAACATTTCGATGTTTTTATATATTACATGGAAAAAATATTATATTTGGGGACTCAACAGTGAAAAAATAAATCACATTTTTCCACTTTTTTTATATACAGAATAAAGTGTTAGAGAGTGCATAGTTTTTTTGTTGTTGTTTTTTTTTTATTTAATTTAATTTTTTTATAATAATATCTTAAAAAAATATTTATTATTATTAATAAATAATTATTCAATCAGAAACAAGTGGTAAGGTTTGGATTGGTCAAGAAAGGAGTGTTACAGAAGGAAAAAACAAAACCAGCAAGGCTTTTTTTTTTAAATCAGAAGAGCAGATACTCAGCTATAGTACATCCTATTTCTGGTTAATCACACTTTCCTGTCATTTGGTAAAAAAATGCTTTCAGATCTTTGTAAAAGAAATGCACATGAATTGTTGCTGAAAAAAAATAATTAACTCAGTAGTTTCACTGTCCCATCTATACTCTGCGATAAGGACGACGTGTAATGCTGTGAGGCCTTTTCCTCTCACAGACACCTTGGAAACCTTCGAAAATTGTCTGGTATCTTCTGTATATTGAAATAACAGGCTATCATACACAAAAAAAATTAAGAGACTCTGTCAGAAAACTTTTACAAGACACAAATTCACATTTCAAAGTACTGTCAAATTGTGAATTGAAAGCAAGTGATGCATTCAATCATATGTTGTTGAAGTTCTTGCAGAGGTTTCTTTAACGAGTTGTTGTAGATGTTAATAGATGTAGGCAGGGAGAATCTCCTGTATCTGTCTGTCTTACAGCAGGTTGGTGGAGGCCTCTAACTAAGCTTTCTTTATCAGCTTGTTAAGCCTCCCCAAATCATTTGCTTTGATGCTGCAAACCGTACAGATAATGGCAGAAGCAGTCACGCTGCCCACAACTGATTTATAGAAAATATCAGCAAAGGATCTGAGCTTCCTCAGAAACCACAGCCTTCTTGTGGACCCCCTCACATTTTCATGTCCAGTTTAGTCTGTTATCCAGGAAATGTGGCTTTCAATTAAGTTTGCATACAGAAAATACTTTGTAAAAATAAAGTTCAATGCCCATTACCAGAGTGTAAACAACTGCCTTCCGAAGTCTCCTACCTTGTAAACAGAGCCCTTCTGTGTGTAATTTAATCTCAGTCTAAACCCAAGGGTTCATGACAGGGATGAGGTTGTGGTTTAGGTTAAAGCTAGGTTAAGTTATAATAAATAGGAAAAGATTTTACCTCGCAGATGTCTATTCATTCCATCATTTTAAATACATTCTGTCAAATTAGAAAACCTGGCAAGTCTTCTTAAATGTGCATGTCTGACAAAGACAGTATAGATCAGAGAAGCAGCCAAGCAACTCACAGTCACTCTGAAGAGGCTGCAGAGATCAACAGCTAAGTGGGGAAGATTTGTCAATTTATTGTTCCATCTGCAAATTGGCCCCATTTGAACCTGTAAAGGGAAAGCTGTGGTTGGAAGAGAGCTGTGAGAGGCACCCTCTGCAGAGAACAGCAAACAAGCAGAAGAAGACTCTTGTCAGGACTGAATCTTGGTGGTCTACATGCAAAGCAATATGCTGAACACCTCCCTGATTGCATTACCCCTAAGGGGAAATGTGGTGGTGGCAGCATAATGAAAAGCTTGTGTTGATGTGAGGACAGATTGAGCTAAATTTGTTCAAAAGACGAACACGCTACTGAGATATAATGTAGTAAAAAAAAAAATCCTTCACATTTTTTTTAAAACCCAATAAACAGTCCTTTCTATGTATGTTTTTATCATAGTTTTATCACAGTTGGCTGATTTTATTCTCTCCACCCTTTCCAAATATGACTGTTTTTTGTTTTTGTGGCATTAGGAGCCTATTAACTCTAACCTCTGAATCACTCAGATATAAAACAGGCTCCTACTGTACTCCTGAGTGAGTGAGTCACTGTTGTGTCAACACATCACAGAGAAGTTTGCAAAGATCACATTTTACACTGAATTTATTGGTAAACTGTGACTGAATTTCTAATCTGCAACATTTTCATTATATAAATCAGATTTTTTGATGGGTTTTTAGGTCTGGTAACTTACACTTATCAAAAAAATAAAGTGAACACTCAAATAACATTATATTTCCGAAAGACTATCTGAAAGACTTAAAAAAATTCTCATTGAATACTTTGTTCTGTACAAAGCTGAATGTGTTGAGAACAAATTCACACAAAACAGTTTCAACGTAAATCAAATTTGTTAACCAATGGAGGCGTTGGTGTCAGACACAAAATTAAAGTCGGAAAACAAACTGCATTCTGGTCTAACTTTGATGTAATGTCCTTAAAACAGATTAAAATGAGGCTCAGTATTATGTAGGGCCTGCTTGTGCCTGTATGAGCTCCCTACAACACCTGGACATGCCCCATAGGAGGTGGCGGATGTTCTCCTGAGGGATCTCCTCCCAGACCTGGACTAAAACATCCAACAACTCCTGGATACTCTGTATTGCGTCGTGGCGTTCCCCAGGCCTGATCTAAATCAGGCCTGGGGAACGGGTTTGTGTGTGTGTGGGTGGGGGTTGCTTTAGTCCAGATCTGGGAGGAGATCCATGTCTTGTCTGTCATGTCTTCACATGTTAGAGCCTGCTTTCATCTGTGAAAAGCACAGCATGCCAGTGGTGAATTTGCCAATCCTGGTGTTCTTGGGCCTTCTTTGAATGTTGGGCCCTCATACCATCCTCATGGAGTCCATTTCTAACTATTTGTGCAGACAGATTTTTGTTTGGTCATATTGCAGGGATCTGGCAGTGCTCCTCCTGTTCCTACTCACACAAAGGCAGAGGTATCAGTCCTCCTGCTGGATTGTTGCCCTCTTATGGTGTCCGACATTTCTCCTGGTGTGCTTGCCTGTCTCATGGTAGCACCTCCTACCTCTGAACACTACTCTGACAGACACACATTAAGCCTTCTTGCTACATCTTGCATTGATGTGCCATCCTGGATGAACTGCACTAACTGAGCCACTTGTGTGGGTTGTAGATTCTCATGCTGCCACAAGTGTGAAAACTTCATCAACACTCAAAAGTGACCAAAACATAAACTAGAAAGCATAAGTACTAAGCAGTGGTCTATGGTCCCCACGTGCAGAACCAGTCCTTCATTGAGTGTGTCTTGCTAATTGCCCATCATTTCTTTGTGTTGTGTATTCCATTTGTACAACAACATGTTACATTGATTGTCAATAAGTGTTGCTTCCTAAGTGGACGATTTGATTTCACAGGAGTTTGATTTGATTGAACTTATATTGTGCTGTTTATGTGCTCCCTTTATATTGTTGAGCAGTGTATTTGTGTTTATCCCTTACTTGTTTACTGAGGAAAACCAGCTGAAATCCAAATAAAAGTAAGTGACAGCCATCAAGAGCTGTAGGAGACAGACAAATGGGAGGATTTAATATACAAGGTTTTACACATGGCACAGATTCAAGTTGTTCCTCTAACAGTCTCTATGGAGTTAAAGCTTTTTCAAAGAAGACTGAATTAATCAGCATGTGTTTGGTCCACAATGGAAAAAAAAAACACTTAGCAGTTGATTACTTGCAAAACAAGTCATGTAAATTTTAAAACAGACTCCTCACCGAACGCATCAGTGGAGCTGAACACTGTTGCTGCTACACATCGACTATGAGCTGTGGGCAGGTGACAGAGGGACACCTATTTTAGCCCTGCTTTCACATGAAACCTGTAACATCACAGGCCTGGATCCTCACAAGGCAGCGGTTTCCTTCATTCACACATAACCTCCCACACACAGCATGGCTGCTGAAGAGATTAAAGGCTCGGTTCGATCTGTAAGTCCGCGTGCAATCAAAGGGGATACCCCATTACCCGGATTCAAAATAAGCCTTTTGATAAACACCCAATTAAAACTGTAGTTTTCAGTGAGAATTGACAAATAAACAGGGTTTATCTGTTTGTACATTCTGGAAGGAACCCCGTATCTTATGGCAGAAGGATGAGCTCATGCTTACAGATGCAGGATAAGCCAGATTTACTTTAATGTAATTTGAGGACATTTTTTTTTAATAGGGAAAAGGGCAATTTTACAAAAAAAATACATGTTTTTCTGAAAAACTTACATGTTAAATTTGAGAACATTTGCATTAATACTACAACCCCATTTGCCACCATGACAGTACTTCCATGCTCCTCCCTTATACCCTCTTCTGGGGATTGAGATGACCATGGAAGAACGCTTAGGTTGTGTCTTTTCATTTGGTCACATGACATTTGATTTTTTTAGGCCCCAGCTTTTTATTAAAAACCTCTGCTTCAAATACTTTATGATGCCACACTCCAGCATAACTCCTCCACTGTCCTCCACAGTGGGTGTGGAGTGCTTTCCACTTGTTCATAAATGGTTTTAAATTCAGCAAACCTGCAGAGTTACTACCATCTAAATCTCATCTGATCAAAAAGCTCACAGTGGTGTCAAGGGTGAAAAAATATATAGGACGATAATGGAGGGAGACGATGAAAACAATGAAGAGAACGATTTTTCGTGAGTTTTTTGGGTTTGTTAAATTTACACATGCTACTCTAAGCATTAAACGTAACAACTGGCAATTATCTGGAAAGTCCATACATGTTCAATTATCATATTAATAGTGATATTTTTACAAAAAGCTACCAGCTCTTCTAACACTTTGAAAACGGAAAGTAATTATTAAATCTGAATCAGTTAAATTGGCCAACGTCAAAAACTACTCGGACATATGTTTAGCTTTAATTATTTTTCATGCTCTTTCTTTCTCCTGCTGTTTACGCTTTCTTCTTTGTGCTATGGAAAAATGAACACCCAGTTGGACAAGCATCATCCATACGCCCACCTGTTGTGTTATTTTGAGGGGTGCCTCAGTGGTTCCCAAACCTTTGTGGTTTTATGGCTTCTAAGTTAGACATACCCTTAGTAAAAAACAAATTTCAAAGTAGGGCTAGGCAATTAACTGCATTTGCAATATAATCGCAATTAAACCTATTTTGAAATTGCATAGACCCTTGATTTTGGTCACATTACATTACATTTTAGTAGCTTTAATGAGCTTAAGGCGGGTTGGCCACCACACAGAAGGAAGACAATGTTGCAGCTAGCAGCCTTGTGATCATGCATGCGCCTAACAGTAACGCTAAAGTCCTGTGATAACGGAATCAACAAGAGCAAGCTTTCAAGGTCATCAAACAATAAAATCCTGGATTAAAACATCTACATGCTTGTGGTTAGCGTAGAGGAAAGCTAAAATAAAATAAAACAACAGTTACAAAATCAGTTTGGCAAAATCAGCCCAATTTTAGAGCATCTGTTCACAACTTTTTTCATAACCTAATCCAACAAACCATAGCTACCAAAAACATCACCGCTTCATTAGAGGTAATAGGATGATATGGAGATTCCATCTACAGGTTAATGTGGAGATTTGGTAATCTTTACACTCTTATATAATTATTTTATTGTTTTTTTTTATAAACTTGCATATTGCTTTGTATTTTCTTAGGTTATCTTGGTAAACTTTGTGCTAAAATGTACTTCATAGTAAGTGGAAAATGGAGGTTGAAGGAGAGATCCTGTCTGAAGTGAAGAGCTTGGTTATCTTGGGGTTTACTTCAGGAGTGAAAGAAGAATAGAAAGGAAGATGGAGCTGAGCTAAAAGGTATACAGGTGCTGGTCATAAAATTAGAATATCATGAAAAAGTAGATTGATTTCAGTAATTCCATTTAAAAAGTGAAACTTGTATATTATATTCATACATTACATACAAACTCATATATTTCAGATGTTTATTTTGTTTAATTTTGATGATTACAAATGACAACAAATGAAAATCTCAAATTCATCATATCAGAAAATAAGAATATTACTGAAGACCAATAAAAACAAAGGATTTATATAAATGTTGGCCAACTGAAAAGTATGAACATGAAAAGTATGAGCATGTACAGCACTCAGTATTTAGTTGGGCCTCCTTTGGCCTGTATTACTGCAGCAATGCGGCGTGGCATGGAGTCGATCAGTCTGTGGCACTGCTCAGGTGTTATGATAGCCCAGGTTGCTCTAATAGTGGCTTTTAGCTCTTCTGAATTGTTGGGTCTGGTGTATTGCATCTTCTTCTTCACAATACCCCATAGATTTTCTATGGGGTTAAGGTCAGGAGAGTTTGCTGGCCAATTAAGAACAGGGATACCATGGTCCTTCAACCAGGTACTGGTAGCTTTGGCACTGTGTGCAGGTGCCAAGTCCTGTTGGAAAATGAAATCTGCATCTCCAAAAAGTTGGTCAGCTGCAGGAAGCATGAAGTGCTCTAAAACTTCCTGGTATGTGGCTGCGTTGACCCTGGACCTCAGAAAACACAATGGACCAACACCAGCAGATGACATGGCACCCCAAACCATCACTGACTGTGGAAACTTTACACTGGACTTCAAGCAACGTGGATGAAGTGCCTCTCTTCTTTTCCTCCAGACTCTGGGACCTTGATTTCCAAAGGAAATGCAAAATTTACTTTCATCAGAGAACATGACTTTGGACCACTCACCAGCAGTCCAGTCCTGTTTCTCTTTAGCCCAGGCAAGACGCTTCTGACGCTGTCTGTGGTTCAAGAGTGGCTTGACACAAGGAATGCGACAGCAGAAACCCATGTCTTTCATACGTCTGTGTGTGGTGGTTCTTGAAGCACTCACTCCAGCTGCAGTCCACTCTTTGTGAATCTCCCCCACATTTTTGAATGGGTTTTGTTTCACAATCCTCTCCAGGGTGCGGTTATCTCTCTTGCTTCTACACTTTTTTCGACCACATCTTTTCCTTCCCTTCGCCTCTCTATTAATGTGCTTGGACACTGAGCTCTGTGAACAGCCAGCCTCTTTAGCGATGACCTTTTGTGTCTTGCCCTCCTTGTGCAAGGTGTCGATGGTCGTCTTTTGGACAACTGTCAAGTCAGCAGTCTTCCCCATGATTGTGTAGCCTATAGAACTAGACTGAAAGACCATTTAAAGGCTTTTGCAGGTGGTTTGAGTTAATTAGCTGATTAGAGTGTGGCACCAGGGGCCATCAATTTTGAACCTTTTCACAATATTCTAATTTTCTGATATGATGAATTTGAGATTTTCATTTGTTGTCATTTGTAATCATCAAAATTAAACAAAATAAACATCTGAAATATATGAGTTTGTATGTAATGTATGAATATAATATACAAGTTTCACTTTTTAAATGGAATTACTGAAATCAATCTACTTTTTCATGATATTCTAATTTTATGAGCAGCACCTGTAGTCTTTGGTTAATCTACATTCCTAACCTCACCTATGCTCTCAAACTTTAGGTCATGAGCAAAAGAACCAGATACAAAGGTGTGAAATAAGCTTCCTCTGCAGGGTGGCTGGGCTCTTCCTCAGAGATAGGGTGAACCCCCTGGGTTCCTCTCTTGTTAGATGTTCCAGGCATGTCCAACCTGAAGGAGGCTCCAGGGAACACATATTTCGGTTAAAACCTCTTAACATTAAAATTGCCTTTGAAACGAACTTTAAGCTGGAATGTGTATAAACTATTTCACAATTCAAATCAACGAGGTAGATAAAACATTGTTTGGCAAAATTATATTTGAAAGGTTTGCCTAAATAGAAGGCAATAAAAACTTAGGTAATTGAATGTTAATGTAATTGAATTGCTTCTCAGGGAACAACAAACTTGGTTAGGAACACTTAAAATTATGAAGGAAAACTGTAAGAATGCACTCAGTGGAGGTTTAATTTTACTTAAAGCTTCACTAAAGTATCATTAATATGCTTCTACCCGTGGGTTCCAGAGAGCCCACGGGCCAAAGACAACTTTGTCTTTGCAAACAAAGTTTATACATGGAGAACCCGAGGGGGTACAATGATGTCTAGTGAGACTCGTCCTTCGGGAATGTCCTAATAGGACATTAGCTACAGAATCTCAAACACATGATTTTAACATTCTTGTATAGTCATTGCTAATATTTAACTCACAGCTGTGAGGCACAACACTTGCCTTGTAACACCGTAGGCTGAAGACCGCAAGAGGACAAGTACAAGCATGAAGAATTTTGTGCCAACAATGTTGGATATACTTACCATTGATTAATGTTTATTTAAAACTTCACTTTAAAATATACAGTTTTAAGTATTCAAATAGTAATTTCACTCAGTTTCAAAATGGGATAAAGAACAGGAAATGGATATTTAATTGACCTCACTTTAGTAACTGGGGATTGAGGTACACAGTTAACAGACAATTAGGTATAGAAAGGGCTTATTTTAAAAAAAGTAAAGCCCCGGATGAGCCAACAGCCTATTATTATTATTATTAAAGACACAGATAACTAGTTCAAAAAGCTCCTCCTATCTTTAAGAATATTTACCCTGTGTGGTTTAACTGAAATTGACAAACCTGATAAAGGTTTGAAAGTTGCAACAACCAATTTCATGAGTGTGCACACCCTAAAAGTCATCTTCTGATCCAACTTCAGCATCCTGTCATTTTATATGCAATATATCAGAATCACCCATTTAGGCTTACTGTATGTTTCAAAAATTCTTCAAATATCTTGTACTGTGAGAACAGTTTTACTCACAGCCCTCCTGTGTGCCTTGAAATGTCCTAGTAGACCACCATACTTACTTTTAAATGAATAAAACACAGTGGATTAACACAAAGAACTGATATGACACTATTTAACATCACTGACTAATGCAAAATCATGTTGGACCTGTGCCTGTTTAGACTTTGGGACCTTGAGATATAAACACAATGCAAAATGTGCTTTTTCTGAAAATGGGAGTTTTGGCCAAGCATGAGTATAATAACCACAGCTGAAGCTCATGTTCTGGGTGTTTGTGGGTGGTTACTCTTGAAGCACGCTCCATGGCCGTTTCTCAATAAGCGTACTTGGGCGTTCTCATGTGCCGCAACCCCAGCACTGTTCCAATTCACGAGAACACAAGATGGAGAATGGACAAACTCCCCGGATGTTGTTCTTGACCCTCCCTCTTTACCGAGCATGCATCAGAGCAAACTTGTTTGTTCTTCAGACTGACAGCTTTCCCAGCATGCACGGTGGCAGCAGCAGTTTTCTCGGGAACATCTATAGAGTTCAGACTATTAAGTTAAAAGTTCAATATTCTGTTGCTGTTGTTCAAAGATACAGATTCAGTACAAAGATGTAGTAGAAAATATCACAAGCAAGTTTTTTTTTGGTTTTCTTCAATATAATTTTGTTTTCTGAAACTGTTTTTTTCGCTCTTCATTACATCTTAGTCTTAATAATCAAGATTACTAGATTTAAATGATTTCAAAATGTAATTCTGTGTACTAGGAATGATGAATTAAAGCTTTCTGATCCACTAGAATAAATCAACTCCTAAATAATATTCAATTTTTTTTAGATTTCTTGTATTCTTTAGTGAAAGTCAGAGATGCAAAAGCTGTAATTAAGCAGGTCCGTATCTAAACAGCTTATTTCTCAGGGTTTCGGTGTGGGTGCTGAAGTACGGAAGAGGATTAGGGCCACTGAAAAAAAAATGATTTTTACATTTTATCTGAGTATAATATGAGAAAAAAAAATCAGAATTCTGACTTTGATCTCAGAATTCTGATTTTTTTCTAAGAATTCTGACTTTTTCCACAGAATTCTGATTTTACTTTCAGAATTCAGACTTTTTTCCCAGAATTCTGACTTTTTCTTTCAGAATTCTGATGTTTTTATCGGAATTCTGACTTAATTCTTGGAATTCAGACTTTATTCTCGGAATTCTGACTTTATCTCAGAATTCTGACTTTAATCTCAGAATTCTGACTTTATTCTTGGAATTCTGACTTTTTTTCTCAGAATTCTGACTTTAATCTCTGAATTCAGACTATTTCCACAGAATTCTGATTTGACTTTCAGAATTCAGACTTTATTCTCGGAATTCTGACTTTATCTCAGAATTCTGACTTTAATCTCAGAATTCTGACTTTTCTCTCAGAATTCTGACTTTATTCTCGGAATTCTGACTTTATTCTTGGAATTCAGACTTTATTCTCGGAATTCTGACTTTATCTCAGAATTCTGACTTTATTCTCGGAATTCTGACTTTTTTTCTCAGAATTCTGACTTTTTCCACAGAATTCTGATTTTACTTTCAGAATTCAGACTTTTTTCCCAGAATTCTGACTTTTTCTTTCAGAATTCTGATGTTTTTATCGGAATTCTGACTTTATTCTCGGAATTCTGACTTTATCTCAGAATTCTGACTTTAATCTCAGAATTCTGACTTTTCACTCAGAATTCTGACTTTATTCTTGGAATTCTGACTTTTTTTCTCAGAATTCTGACTTTAATCTCTGAATTCAGACTATTTCCACAGAATTCTGATTTGACTTTCAGAATTCAGACTTTATTCTCGGAATTCTGACTTTATCTCAGAATTCTGACTTTAATCTCAGAATTCTGACTTTTCTCTCAGAATTCTGACTTTATTCTCGGAATTCTGACTTTATTCTTGGAATTCAGACTTTATTCTCGGAATTCTGACTTTATCTCAGAATTCTGACTTTATTCTCGGAATTCTGACTTTTTTTCTCAGAATTCTGACTTTTTCCACAGAATTCTGATTTTACTTTCAGAATTCAGACTTTTTTCCCAGAATTCTGACTTTTTCTTTCAGAATTCTGATGTTTTTATCGGAATTCTGACTTTATTCTCGGAATTCTGACTTTATCTCAGAATTCTGACTTTAATCTCAGAATTCTGACTTTTCACTCAGAATTCTGACTTTATTCTTGGAATTCTGACTTTTTTTCTCAGAATTCTGACTTTAATCTCTGAATTCAGACTATTTCCACAGAATTCTGATTTGACTTTCAGAATTCAGACTTTATTCTCGGAATTCTGACTTTATCTCAGAATTCTGACTTTAATCTCAGAATTCTGACTTTTCTCTCAGAATTCTGACTTTATTCTCTGAATTCTGACTTTATTCTTGGAATTCAGACTTTATTCTCGGAATTCTGACTTTATCTCAGAATTCTGACTTTAATCTCAGAATTCTGACTTTATTCTCGGAATTCTGACTTTTTTTCTCAGAATTCTGACTTTAATCTCAGAATTCTGACTTTTCCCACAGAATTCTGACTTTAATCTCAGAATTCTGACTTTTCCCACAGAATTCTGACTTTAATCTCAGAATTCTGACTTTTCCCACAGAATTCTGACTTTAATCTCAGAATTCTGACTTTTTTTTCCCTCAGAATTCTGACTTTGTTCTCAAATAATATGGGAAAAAATAATGCTTATATTAAAAAATCTGTTAACTTTTTAAAAACTTTTTTAGTGGCCCTAATCCTATTTCGTACTTACGACGGAGTATTAGGGCCACACATGAAGAGAAAAAATATTTTTGCCATGACGAGATTAAACTCGACATGTCGACTTTAAAGTCGACATGTCGACATTAAACTCAACATTTCGAGAATAAAGTTGAAATGTCATGTTGAGTTTAATCTCGACGTGTCGACAATAAAGTTGAAATTAGTTCAAGAGAGCCAACCGCTGCACAGGTTACATGCACAGAATCCAGAATCAGACATGCCTTGTGTAGATGATTTGGTCAAATTGTACTTTCTGTGATGATTATACAGTTATACAGTTGCAGCACGTCAAAGACTACCTTCACTCTTAAAACGCAGACTGCAGCTGTGGAGCGCGGTTGCTCTTTTCTCCAAACTTTGGAATGTCGAGATTAAAGTCGCCACGGTATATCAACTTTATTCTCGAAATGGCGAGTTTAAAGTCGACAGGGCGAGTTTAAAGTCGACACGTCGAGATTAAACTCAACAAGACATTTCAACTTTATTCTCGAAATGGCGAGTTTAAAGTCGACATGTCGACTTTAAATACTCCGTCGTACTGGAGGCTTCTTTTGTGCATGGTAAATAGTTTTCCTGCTAAGAGATGGAACTCCACCCTGTATGGGTGTGTGTGCCTACAGTAATCCACTCTGAACCTGGAGGTATGCAGAGCTCCAGGTTCAGTCGGTGATGCTGTTGACAGACAGCTCTGCGCGCGCATCTATGTGCATCTGCGCTTGTTGGAGAGAGACCGAGTGAGCTGCAAGCAGCAACGCTTTAAACAGGGAAGCAGAGCCGCCGGAAGAAGCAGCAGCGGCAAGGTAGTAGCCTTAACTGGACCCAGGCGGTGTAAATCACCAGCGGCACGAGCTCCAGTGACCGTGGGGCGGAGAGGAGGAGGAGGAGGAGGTGGATGAGGAAGAGGTGATACCTGCACCCAGACTCCTTTTACCCCGCCGCCTCCGTAGCGTCTTTTTCCTCGCCCCTCATACCTCTCGGACCGCTTCCTCGTTAAGATGGCTGACCCCAACAGCGACGGTGAGGCTCCGGAGAGCGCGCGCGGCTTCGCCCGCCAGGGAGCCCTGCGCCAGAAGAACGTGCACGAGGTGAAGAACCACAAGTTCATCGCGCGCTTCTTCAAGCAGCCGACCTTCTGCAGCCACTGCACGGACTTCATCTGGTGAGTGTGAACAGGCGAGGCGAAAGGACACAGGTGATCCACTTGCTGCTGCTGCTGCTGCGGCGGCCTCTCTGCTCACATCAGCGCCGCAGTGTTCAAAACCTGTCACTATAAAACAAACCAATACAAGGCGATGCGCCATTCAATGCGACAGCACTGGCGGTCCCTTCAACAGGGGGGGAGATGCTGCTCGGCTTTTCTGTTTTACCGCATCCCCCCCTCCTCCACACCAACCTCTAAACTGGTGGAGGAATGCTGTTGGTTACAAGGGGGGCCGTTGCTTTTATTCATGTTTTTCTGCTTATTATTAATATATCTCTGTCTGTTTCTGCCCACAGGGGTTTCGGGAAGCAGGGATTCCAGTGCCAAGGTAAGAGGCTCATTCACAAACTGCATGACTGTGGGTGGATGGACGGATCTTTGATGTCCAGGGGCGCATCAAGAGGGGGGCAGATTGAGGGCTCTGATGGCAGGTGTCACATAGTATGTAAAACTAATGGACACCCAACAAACTATCCGGGAATATGCAATCATTTTTTTTTTTTAGCAAAGTGAATATGAACAGAGGTGTAGCCAGAAATTTTTTATAAGGGGGGCCAGGCAATAAGCAATTAGCACAGAGGGGTGGCCGAAAGTAGATAGGCACTAGAACCTCAGGATCAATCTACACTGTTCCAACAGGAAAATTATTGAGCAAAACATCCGTATTTTCTACATAAAGACAAACTACACTTTCCTACAGCCTTTACTAACAAATAGACACATATATCTAAACATCTGTAATTTCTAAATAAAAGGTATAGAGGATAAAACTCTTTCAGTTTTAGTTCGGGGGGTATAAATCTTTTCCATTGTCATTAATTACCTACCTGTACCAATAAACATTCTGCATAAAATTGGTATTTACAAGCACTAATATCTACATAAATTGATTATTTGATAAGTCCTGTACTTATCATCTTTGATATTAGTATATTGATATGCATAATTAACCACAAAAAAATTTAAATGTGTTGAATATTCCACTTGAGAGTATTACTGTTTCCACCATCTGTATTAGAGGGGGGGAAATGGTGGGGGTGGCCAATGATTGGCTAAGGGTGGCCATGGCCACCCCTGGCCCCCCATCTAGATCCACTCCTGAATATGAAGAGGATTTGTTAAAAAAACAAACTGGTATGCAATAGTTTTGCCTTATTGATACAGAACCCATTGTATTAAAGTAGGAAATTAAAGTAGGTAGGGATAGAAAAAGGCAGTTTGTGGGTGCAATATAGCAGGGTGGTTAACACCCTAATGAAAGTAGTGCAATAACCAGATGTACTTCTGACCTTTATTCTGCCTCTGTACTGTAAGGTGATAAGTTTGTGAAAGCAATTGTTTAAGTTGTCAACTGGAAGTGTTTCCACGGATTGTGTACCTTTTGCTGTGGTGACACACCTTAACTAAAAGCCTGGAAGTGTGTGGGGACTGGATAGCACACTATACAGGACACACAAAGGCAGAAGAAATCAAATCAATTTAGCAACTAATTAACCCATGGTTTCTCTTAGTTGATGCTGATTTAAATAAGAAGGTTAGAGAAAAAAAAAAACATTAAATCATCAATTAAATCTAAAAGAGCAGTAGCAGAATGTTTCAAAGATTGTTCACTGTTCTCACCTGGTTGCTCTTTTTTTTAACTAACTGATAGAAACTGAAACTGACTGCAATGGATGATAGATTTGATCTGGGCTGAATGTGTTTGAGTTTACATCCGTCATGTTTGAACAATGGATGGACTTTGTTTTGGAATTGTTTGCTGAGATGGCTTTGTTGTGAGATTTTGCTATGTCTACAAAACAGATGGCTTAAGATAAAACAATGAAAAACAGTTGTAGACACTTCTGTTGAAAAATATGTCCCTCAGTTTATTATGAAACATGAAAAAAAAAAACCAAAAGGAAAATGTTTAATTTCATTTTTTTTATTTCTATCAATAAGAATACTTTCACAAATGATCGTTGATTAATAATCAGTATTTTAAAGGGGCTGATAAGAAATAGTTCTGAAGTGAATTCAGACATTTCATCAGTCTTTGATAGAATTTCCATTTGATCTGCTTGGCTTGAAACAGCTTCTGAGAATGGGCCACTCCTCCTGAGAAACACCGGCTTGCACAGGCGCATTTGGCTTATCAGATACTTTTTATTTTTTTGTCTATAAACCGTTTAAAAATATAATATTAAAGCAGGCTTAGTTGTCAATCTAAAAGGTACATTTGTACCCAAGCTTTAACTTGTCAACCAAATGACTTGTTGCTTTCTCATGATGTTATGTTATTCAGGTGGACCAGTCCCACCTAAAGCACCACACCCTCAGAAAAGGATCCCTGTACTTAACACTTAGGGTTATATTTAAAGCCTTCAGTTCCTCCCTCTTTGTCCTCAAGAACAGGCATCCCCAACCTCGGTCCTCGAGGCCCGCTGTCCTGCAGGTTTTAGAGGTTTCCCTGCTTTAGCACAGCTGATTATAATGATTGCAGTAGACCAAAAGCCTGTTAATCAGCTTTCAATTAAAGGAATAGTACACCCAAAACATATATAGGATTTCCTGAAAGCGCGCACACGCGCGCTCACGACGCTACGGAAGCCGGCAGACCAAACCAGATGAAAGTGCGCATTCAGCGTCTGCTCTGT
The DNA here is from genome assembly GCF_016077235.1 of Cyprinodon tularosa. Taxonomy (NCBI): domain Eukaryota; kingdom Metazoa; phylum Chordata; class Actinopteri; order Cyprinodontiformes; family Cyprinodontidae; genus Cyprinodon; species Cyprinodon tularosa. Next base: position 275,586 of record NW_024038778.1, on the reverse strand, counting down.
GCTGTTTACCTGTGCAAAGAAAGAAACAACGAAAGAAAAATGTCTGAGGACTTCAGGGTTGAGGAAGAGCATGAGTTCTTTGCCGAGCTGAATGCGCACTTTCATCTGGTTTGGTCTGCCGCGGTTTCCGTAGCGTCGTGAGCGCGCATGTGCGTGCTTTCAGGAAATCCTATACACTACTGTTTATGCTCTAAAAACATTCTAAATGACTTCGTCTCGAGTAAATTCTGGATGCTACCCACTCAGGACAATTGGAATACATTGGACGAGCAGTATGGAGGAATATTGACACGTTTTTTGTGGACTTTTATGGACCTTTCTGTCTCGGTCACCATAGACCTCCATTATTTGAATGTCAGCAGACAGCAAGAAGCCTCCCAGATTTCCAGATGCATTTGAGATATCAAAAAAGTACTCCAGAGTGTTGTTCAGCATGGGGGTGAGTAGAAAATGAAGGCTAATCATGTTTTGGGTGTACTATTCCTTTAAAATCAGCCGTGCTGGAGCAAGGAAACCTCTAAAACCTGCAGGACAGCGGGCCTCGAGGACCAAGGTTGGGGATGCCTGCTCTAGAATAAACAACAGTCATCATGGCCAAGCAATTATAGCTTTATTTCTTTAAACTACAGGAACATGTCTCCAAAAAATGTAATATTAGTAAAATGTAATCTGGGATTTATGTTGCTTCTCAGTTATTGGCTTCTTCTTTGCTGAATGGCATTCCAGCTCTAGTTAATATAGGACTTATTTCCCTGTGAGCAACGATCTGCTCCCTGCAGCTTATCACACACACATGCAGTGTATGTACATATTTTTTTCACTATAGATCCTTGAACACTTGTTAAGAGCCTTTAAGGTTAATTGCTCGATTGAATTATTTCAAATAATCTTGAAGAAAATTAAGTTGGTTTTAGTCAGAACAAAGTTTCCGCAATAACTCCCAGCTGTATTGCTAACTGGATTGGAAAAACAAAATGGATAAGGTATGATATGATGTTCTGAGTCTTTGTGCATCTTGAAACTTCACCTTGGAGGAGCAAATAAAAAGCGGCTTTTCAACCTAATTAATGGCTGCAGACCGCAACTTTATATGGGTGTCTGTGGCCCGCTCCTGTTTGGTTGCTCTGTGTGCGTAATGCAGGTCAGCACTGTCAGAGCGACCTGTTAGCCCTCTCGTTGATGGTATGATGGTGTTGGCAGGTAGGTGTCAAACCCGAGGCAGCCGCTCACCAACGCTGCTAAATGACAGTGAGAACGCTTCGAAGAGGCTAAAGGGAGACGGAGAGAGATGTAAGAGTAGAAGAGTGGAGCGGGCAGTGAAAGCTGAGATGTCTGGAGAGATCATGAGAGGGAGAGGCAGCAGGAAGTTAGATTTCTCCACAGATGCATCTTGACTGGAGCTGTGAAATGGTGGGCCTGCATGTGGGTGAGGGAGGGAGGGAGTGGGTGGGTGGGCGGCAGCTCGTCACACAGTCACTGGTGAGTGGGTGGGTGGGTGTCTAGACACGGATCGCTGCACAAAATGGTTTCACAAAGCAGGCCCTTGCAAAATATAGTAACATCCCTTTAACCACATGTGTGCTACAGTACTGCAGCAAATGTCGTTCTGTTCCCAGTATCACTTCCTCTTCCTCACTAGTCCATCTCAGACACCCACCTGAACTTATTTGGCCCTGGTCATGTGACGCTCCCCTGCCGCTGCACGAGGTCCAGGAAGAAGGCAACCACAGTTTCTATATTAGCCTCCCTGGATTTGAAAGAGTTGTGCAAACCTGGTCATTTTCAAAAGAGGAAAAGGGTGACGTCCCATCATCTCCTGAAGACAACACAATGCTTCACGTGTGTAACTTGAATGCACACATAGAGACCTGTGTTAGGTGAGGTACTCTGAGTTAATAGATCTAGTATTCGTACTGTGAAGGCCAGTTGAGGTCTTGGACAGATCGCTCTGCCTTTTGACAGATCTGGTTTCCTGGTTTCTTTTCATCAGATCCCTGAAAACAAAAAGACACCTAAATATTTGTAAACATTTTTGCATAGCAAACATGAGGCTTTTTTTTCCTACTATATTGTGTGTGTAACTCAGACTCTTGGCTAAAGTTCAGACTAAAGATATAACGCTATCAGTAAAGTTTGCAGTCCTGGAAATTCATGCATATGCAGCGACAGAAACATCACTCAAGTCTGCACCTTGTTTACGTCTTATTCTCATGGTAATATCTTTATCTGAACTATTTTGCAACAGAACTTTTTTTCCTTCCACTAAATTTACTTTTAATTATGTTTTTGAAATGCGTGACGCAAAGTCACCTTGATTTGCAATGACCTGTTGACATTTTTATGTGGGTTCATGTCTGTACAGGTGCATACCCATTAACTGGGCTGCACCTGTACAGCAGAAGACTAAAATATATTGAGTTCTTTTGCATTTGGGAAGAAAAGCGACATGATTGTGGTGTGGGGGAAAAAAAGAAAAAAAAATAGTAGTTTCAGATCAGTAGTATCAGAGGAAGCTGCCGTCTTATCTGTTGTGATAACTGCTTCTGCACTCAAAGCTACATTGAATTTAGGCGTGCACACGCATATTGACAAGTACGCACATGCAGATTCAATTGGTTTAAACTCTATTTATTACTCCTGCTGTCAAGGATGCAGAAACTTCTTTCAGGGTAATAAAATGTTTCTGTGAGTGAGGTATGATTGGCTCAAAGCTTCTACTAGAGAGTGAGAATGACTTTGAAGGTGGCAGGAAATTATGTCGTATGCTTCAACAGTCAGGTATTTGCTCACTTATGAACCCTCAGATGAGGTGGTCACATGGTCACACATCAACACAGATTAATCTATTTAATCTCAGTTATCCGCATCTGTGGCTCAGCATTTTAAGAGAATAATGTCAGCCCTTTTATGCAACGTTTGCTTTTGATTAACAACAAAAAAGCACTTTTTTTTTGTTTTTATGAATGCAGCTCTTATTAGTTTTGTTGCAAATGTTACTTTTAGCTGTGTAAAATCTGACCTTGTTAGCAGCTTGCCAGGAGCACAAATGATGGTTGCACACTTAAACCATTAATTTACTTATTTTTTATTTGAGAATACACATAGAGGTGCGCCTTCCTTATCTAGTCAGTGAATTTCATTAAGTTAATAAATAAAAAATTAAACTAATCCAGTTAATAATTAAAAACACAGCGTGATACAATTTGTGTGTTTACATCTGCTAATCTAAAAGATTATGACTTGCAGATCATAAAAAAAGCAGGAAAAGTTTAGTACCTCAGACAATTATACTATTGCATCAGAATAAAAGAAGAGACTTCATAACTGATGGCCCACTCAAAAACAGTCAAATTTGCAGCATACATGCTTGGAAAATTGTCAGGCCTCTATTTGCATGAACTACTACATCAGTGCAATGTTGCATGGAGGAGATCAGCCTGTTGTTCTGCTGAGGTACTCAAGAAGCACAGGTTGTTTAAATAGCATGTGGCTGATATTGTTAGGTTTGGTTTCTCTACCTCTTGACAATACTCTTTAAATTCTCTGGGGTGGTCAGGTATGGCCTGTTTCATGGCCAATCCAGCACACCTTGAACATTTAAACAGCCTATGTTTAATTTGGCAAGGTTGTCAGGTACAAAGTCCTGCTCAACAATGAGATCAGTATCTCCATATTGTTTCGCAGAAGAATAAAGGTATGAATTTCTCTAACCTCTGGTAGAAAGCCATCCTGACTTTGGACTTGATGAAGTGGTGCCCCTCACCGCTGCATTACGTAGCTCCCTATATTTACTGTTGACTGAGGACACTTCACATTGAACCTCAAGCAATTTGAGCACTTTTCCTCTCAATTTAACAAACTATATATATTTTTTTCACTTGTTTAACCTCTTCTAAAAGTTTTCAGCTAATAAAATCATTTTTTTATTGGTTGAATATGATATTCTAGCAATATATAAAACCTATTTCCTTAACTGTTGACCAAAAGCATCCTTATCTAGAGAAAAAAAACACTTGAAATCTATTAAACTTTATGTGCAAAATATACAAATTCACTAAGATGCACCTAACCGCCCATCTTTATATTCAATGAGCACATTTTTTAATATTTTAAAATCAATTTAGTGAAGTTACAATGGAGAGTAAATTGAAGCACAATTTTCTTTTAAGAAGATTTGAACTTCCTTTGAATAACACGGTACCGATAATTATTATTTATAGCCTCGATGTGGAAATTCTGTGTCTCAGTTTCACTTTTGATATTCATGGCCACTTCCTTCAAGTTGCTCGCACTGTTATGTCTTTCACTTACGATTTAGATGGTCCTTCTAATGCAGGTTGTTTCAGATGGAGCACGTCTGCATCTCTTAATTGCTGCTGAGAGATGAATGGTGTCCATGGGCTGACCATCCGGGGTTTATCTGTTGCTTTTGCTTATATTTAAAACTCCGGCTCTGATCATATTTGTTTCATTTGCTTGATATGTGTTTATATTTAAAATCATTAAAGATTAGTTAGCCTTGGAGGCCTGTGATGTTAACAATATAGTTAAGATTTTTCTTCTTAGGATGACACCTAATGTATTAAAAATACTAACATTTACTTTGATTTGATCAAGGAGCCTAATTTTGCAATATGTTTTGTGACTTATATACTGGAATAAGAATAAAAATTATTTAAAATAGATTAAGTTGTCTGGTATTGGTAAAATTATTTATCATTTATGAGCTTATTTTCTGGGTATTTATCCTATTTTATAGTACAAAATCAACAAAATAAAGTAATATTGAAGGGGAGGAGAATTGAAGAAGATGGAAAACCACCAGAGATCCCTGACATATGAAAAACTAACTATAAAGGTTAATGCATTTTTAAAAGAAAAGACAGACATATATATATATATATATATATATATATATATATATATATATATATATATATATATATATATATATATATATATATATATATATATATATTTGTTGAAAAGCTCCACTCTTAGGTTTTCAACAGGAGGATTATTCTTGTTGCTGTCCAGCTGTGCAGAATAAAAAAAGCCATTAGCTTCTGCTACAAAAAGTACCTCACGTAAATAGGATGCTTCAATGGTTCATTAAATATAAGTCTTCGATGAGATGTTAGAATTGATCCTCGGGGAGAGATCATTCTGGATCTACACTTGCAAAAAATGGAAGAGAGTTTCTATTACTGGTTAAATACAATCTGCTTTATTATTTAAAAAACTGGCAAATGTATTATTAATTAGCTTATTAATTATCCATCCATTTGGCCTTTTTGCTATTTATATCCACAATTTCCTTGTGATTTAATACATTTTTAATTTTTTTTTATCTTTATATTTCTTAAATTGCTTTACTTGATTCTGCACAGTTTTGAACTGTGATGGAGGGTAACTGTCTAGTTTGAACTTCAGTGTCGCCACTATCCCGCTCCCATGGAGAAACTTTCCTCCTATTCCTCGTTCAGGTGATAACGTGAAAATCCCTAAATGAAAGTAATGGGAAGATGACTGTCTGAGAGGACTACAACCAGAACGATTCAAGATTGTTGTCTCGTCAAGCTGTCCACATCGGGTAGGGTAGTAAGACATTTACACAAACTTGACCCCTTCCTCCATTTTGACCATTTTAGGCTGTTTTGCTGTAAACACAGTGACAGGCAGCTGAGGTATTGCAAATTTTCCGTTGTTGGTTGTCATGCTTCTCTGCAAAAAAGACATACCATGCATTAGCTCTGAGAAAACACTTATTGGGAAATGCTTTTAGTGGCTGATTGGAAACCGGAAGGCAGAGAAATCCGTTACGCTAAATTTAGAAGCCTACAAAAAAATGGACTGAACTCCTTCATGTCTGTAAATAATGAGTAACTATTTGAATAAAATGACATATTCTGCCACACAATTTAAGATGTAAAAAAAAGCATTTTTCTTAGAGAGATCCAAATAAAATCTGGGACCCTTTAATTATTCCTGCCCAAACTGGGAAATCATTGGACTGCTAAGTTAGAGTCGAGATAACTCAGACTTTCTCCCTTCCATATCCATTATCATGATTTCCACCCTTGTGTCTACGCTTTAGCATCTTGGTCATGAAAATCTGTTTCCGGTGTGGACATCAAAGGCAGTGCACATCCACCCAATCGACCCTAAACATTATTAAACAGACAAAAACATGTTAGATTGACAAATATTCCGTTGAAGATGTTGTTTTTGTTGGATATTTATTTATTGAGATGGGAATGCCTAATTCATTGCATCTTAGAAAAAAAAATTAACACAAGATAAGCTACAAATTAGAAACAAGATAAAAGTAGAAATTGAAAACAAAACAATGTATTAAAATCTATTTAGTTTAAAAAAAATTGGAGCCAACGAGGAATAAGTTAGTCCTCCATCTCATCAACACTTTTTGGAAGTTGCAAACATAAATGACTAGTATTTTATCATCTATAAACTGTTATTTTTCCAAACCTTTTCCCCTCTATAGGTGGTAAAGAATAGTCTTATGTTCAGTTGTTTTGTCACAGTTTTATGTTTATCTTTACACCCAAGAAGTTCCAGATGTTGCAAAAGCACTCTGACCAAGTAACCAATATGATCTCACCGCTATGCAAGTCTTATTCTTATAGATGGAACAATATCTTCTGAAACACTAACAGCTGATCTTTGACTTTAATAACAGTGCTGTTGAGCATTTATCTGTATTTGCCTTGAGGCGGTCTACACACCCATTCTGTGGAAAATCAGGAAGCTTTTTTTTGTGAATGTCCCAGGCTCACTGTAGGGCAAGAAATTCTGTAAAGATGTCAGTACAGGATTCACAAATTTCAAAGATTTTAAATCTACTTTTCCTAAATATCGTTCCACTGATAATTTTGTTACACATGGTTACACATGCTGACCGTTATCGGCTCTAGGAGCCGTTTCAATACTCGAAGACATTATCATTTGAATGCTCTGTAGCACGAATTGACAGAACTAACATCACATTCTTCTTTACTGCATTTTGCTTTTCATCATGTAGCTTCCATCACCTTTCATTGAACAGTGATGTGACAAACATGCAGAAGGAACTGTAGTATTTACACCTTTAAAAAGTTAAGAAGAAAAAAACCGGTGTAGGTGCAGTTCAAGGAGAGTGGGAGGTTCACAGTGAGAGACAGATCTGACCGGTTGCATCAGAGGAATTCCAGCCCTCTGATGTAGACCTGTCTTTACAAGATCTCAGGCTTAGTAGCAACAAAATAAATAGTGTTTTGGAAGTGCGACATAGGTATTTGCTATGAATTTAGTTGGAGCTATGGTGTGTTTGGATACCTTCTCAGCAGGTATCTAGAGGTGTCACTGAATAAGTACTGCTTTCCCCTTTAGGCTTAGCTTTTCTATCAAGGCTAATGAGTGAAATAGAGGAAGTTGCTGCTGTTGCTTCCTGCTTAAAACCAGATATCCAGATTACTGATCACTTTTTAGAAGTTGTGCTTTGATATTAATATATATTATTTTCAGTAAAAAAAAAAAACAGGAATTTTTTCCCCCTCTCTTTTTAAGCCAAGATGGGTTTGATTAAACCAGAAGATTTGCTCTTATTAATATAAAGAAATCCTATTTTTTAGACTGAGGAGTTGGAAAACTTAGACAGATTAGATTGACTTCCTGCTAAAGTTGGAATTTTGATGTGGAAAGCAAAGGTTTCCAATTGAAAATCCTGATTAGATTCTGACAGGACATTTTCCTTTGGTGTTTGCTTTCTATAAACACAGATGACTACATTGACAGCATGTTTTCCTAATAATAGTTACTCCAGCTCCTCTGGTTTTCTAGCTTGGAGCTAGAACACCAACATGTCTGAAACTGAATGTCTCCTAATGCAAAATAGAGTTTTCAAGTTCCAGATTTGGAGCTTTCAGATTTTTTTATTAAAGTGTGAGAGTGTGGGGTCCCACAGAGGATCCCTCGGTGTGACAAGAAAAGGTTTGTGCTCAAAATGAGTGTATACCTGCCTCAATTATTTAAGAGTGCAATAAATGATGGGAAAAGCAATGAAAAATTGGTTCTTACTTAGTGGAAGAATGGCCACACAGACTGTAGGTAATGATTTGATTCTTATTTTTGTTCTTCAAAAAATAAACCTAAGATTGGACTCAAATTTATTTATCCATTTGGATTACTTCTTCAGTGAAATTCTGGTTCCGGTAGCTTATATATACAAAGAGTTAAAGCAAGATGCCATTAAAGATAAAAATATGACAGACATTTTAAAAAGAGTGTATATAGTAGCAAAAATGCATAATAGAAAAAAAAAAAGAAAAACATTGTAATGTCGTGGAATATGTTTTCCTTAGATACAGAAATATCTGCACAGTAGAGAGCTAAAGGAATACCTCATAGTAGTTGACTTGGGTTATTGCCCTTGCACTGCAGAAATGAACTGACCATATAAATCAGTGAAAATTAAACTTGGATTATCGACGTACACTAAACACGCTGTAGGTGGTGGGAGACAGAGAGACTATTGAAAAACAACATCACTGTTGGAAAATGTCATCCAGTCCATGCATGAAGCTGTTACAGAGCTAGAGAGCTCCTTTAATGAAACACTGCTGCACCTTAGGTGCATTTCGGAGCAATATCGCAAATCCCTCCTCTCAGCAACTATTAATCTTTATAGCTATAACTATATTCAACAAATTTGATGCGTTTTGTTACACTTGCATTTTTTCCTACTCTGTTGCACATTTTACCTTGTGGGTATGCATTATGTTTATGTATCATTCATTTTTTTAACAGCTGCATAAAACTTATTCACTTTCTTTTTCTGTAAGTTAATCTTTACTTACTGCCAAAACACCTGGACCTATTCTATTATATTATACACAAGAAAAGCATTCAAATTAATATTGTTTTTTAAATCAACTGTCAACAATTATGTATATTAGGAGCACAGGCAACTCCTTTGTACTGTGTAAGAGAGCAGTTGCTGTTTTAAAGTAAAGATAATCTTGCCAGCTATTCTTTTTAAGTTGAATAGCAGAGAAAGCATAGATATCATGTTTAATTATGTGAGGAGTATGTTATTTTATTGACCTTATCTCTGACATATGTAATTCTGAGATGTTTAAAGCCTTTGTTGATATGACGACCATCAGCTTAATAAGATAAACCCAAGCAACGTTGTTTTACTCCTTTCCTCCTTTCTGTTACCTTTTGAAAGCGTTGTGTTTTTGTTCCTCCTCTCACTGTCTGAATAAACCTGATCACATCTCAGTTTACTTTGAATAGTGCCTTAAATGCTTGTGCTTCCTGCAACCTGACTTTTAAGACATCTCACCAATGCTGCTGAAGAATAGTCAGGTTTAAGTTTCTTCAAGACCAAAGAGTGGTTCTGTTAATGCCACCTTGTAGTTTTCTGAACGTGGTGTTCACTGACTGGAATATATCTGATCTTTTACCTTTTAACTCAATAGATACTATTAGATCACAGCATAAGTGAGTTCACTGCACAGCTACGGGGCCCAGCCCCTCCGGTTCTCTGTGTTAGAGTCAAGCTGGGGTCCTCCTTTAAAGCTGAAGTCTGTAAGTTTTTAAAAATCACTTTTTTGTCATATTGGCTAAAACTGTCCCTATGCCCAGACAGCAGTACATGTGATATGTAACCTGTGAAAAAAACTGCTTCAATTGGTACCGCCTACTGCCTGTATTTCAATCTGGAAAGAATAATTCGGGACGAGTCAAAAGAACCAATCACAGCCAGAGGAGCGTCTGATGGAGTGTCAATCACAGCTCACACACGCTGAAACCCGCCCAGTGAAGCAGAGAGGGTGGGGGAGTGGCATGAAACCTGTTTTTCTTCAAATTTTCAGTTGAAGTCTGCTCTCTCCTCAATGTTACAGACTGCAGCTTTAAGCCTGGCTTGAAAGCAGGTACTAATGAGGAACTCCACATAGCTCAGGTTATACAGACACAAGCTCCATTACAAGGCAAACATCAAATGAGTTTGTCTTTCCATAGAATCGCTCTTGCTGTTGTTGTAGGTTCAGGTTGGTCGGCTGTGTTTCTATGTGATCTGAACAAAGATGCTTTCGGTGAAAGAGCATAATGAATCAAGCCATGTGATCCAAAGCGGTCTGCTCTTAATCAGCTGTTTAGAGAAAACCTCACGCAGGCCTTTTTAAATATTGATGTTTTGCTTCTTAACATCCAACTGGAGCCTCACTCAGTGATGGACAATACATTTAACAGACTCATTCGCTGTGACGTCAGCTGCGCCTATATGAACAACACATAAAATATTCCAGACTACTGATGCAGAAGCATATTTACCAGAACAGTGCAACAAAAGATAAAACCTATTTTTTTTCACACTAACTAGCTATGACCAATATGATCTTATGATTAACAGCAATAGCTGATTCCCATTAATTAAGCAGCTAAAATACAATAAAATTGGAGAAAACACATGATGTTCTCTATATTAACTGTGTTTATACTTCTTTTTAAGATGTACAGATAAACCAAGGATGGTAAATTCCTTATTTTTGTGTCTTCTGCCCATACAAAGACATCTAGAAAAAAAAATTATTACATTTTAAAATCTTTCTGGTGTTTTAACAGACATGGGCTTTAAATTTTAATCTTGCTGCGTTATGTTGAAGTAGAATTCCATCTTGGATGTTTAAATATTGATCTTAAACTGATCAGCTATCAGTGTCTGTGGTAAATGTCCAACACTCGCTGTAACCAGAATGACACTTCACTCAGTTTGGCATTCTTGGCCATTTGTTTCTTAGGTAAAACCTAAGAAACAAATAAACCTCAGGTGATTCCATCCTTTGTGTCAATCTAGTCTGATGCTTAATAAGCTATTTTTACTTCAGTTTTTCTTTCATTCCAGCCTTCAAAAACATTTGAAAGATACAAAAATATTTAAAAAAAAAGCTGCATAGCTGATATAAACATTTGTGATATCTGCATATCTGGGGTTTTAAGGTCTTTGTTTGTTTGTGACTTTGAAATCCAAATACATATGTCTAAGTTTGTGTTCTGCAAATATATATTATAAAATATCCAGTGTAGGTAAGTAAATGACTCTGTTATATTCAAAGTAATTGAATTTAAACAAAATAGCTGAGCTTTAACTAAGAGCATGAGCAAAGAAATGTATTAAAATTTTCAATTCATTTTATTTATATTGGGTCAATTCACAACATGTCATCTTAAGGCACTTTGCAGAGACGATTCAATCTGCTAAATAGTCAGATTGGTTAAACAGTTTTCCATCTGAGGAAAATCAGCTGCATCTCCTCATTGACTTGCAGTGTATGCTCCTCCTGGAATAGCATGTGGCACCTGTAGATATTCGGTTTAAATTTTATTGTCAATTCTCCACCAATCCCTTACACTTAGCATGCATCCGGTAACAGTGGAGAGGAAAAAAACTCCCTTTTAAAACAGAAACCTTCAGCAGAACCAGGCTCAGTGTGAGCGGCCTTCTGCTGAGGCCAACGACACAGAAGCAAACTATAAAACAAATATAGAAGCACTGATCTAGAAATGTTTTATATTTATAGATCAGGTTCCACAGGTGACGCTGTTAAGGAAAGAAACGGTTAAGGAGATGTTTTAATGTCAAACGGAGGAAAGAGAGCACATAGTCACAGAAAAACAGGCTTAACACTTAAAAACTGGCCCAACTCTATCATCTATAACCAAATATGTTGGTTAACAGCTCAGCTAATATTTCTGTCCAGCATGGTATACTGCAGAATAGGAGAATAGAGATAGAATCATTAAAAAGTGGTTCCCTCTGTCCTCCAGAAGCCTGATCTTGTAGCAGCATAACTATAGAGATAGCATAGGATAATATCAGTCAGTCTAACTATAAGCTTTATCAAAAAGGGAAATTACACTCCTACTCTTAAAATTAAACAAGTTTGATGCCCTTTTTTCTAATCCATCTTCCTGACTGCCTATACAAAATTGACAAAAATAAAGGCCAGTAGGTCCTAAAAAAATCTTTAAAAACAAATAAAAAAAAGACAGGGTGTCGGCCTTGCAGTCTAAAACTGGTAGTTGGTTCCACAGGAGAGGAGCCTGATAACTAAAAGATCTGCCTCCCATTCTAGTTTTAGAAATTCTAGGAACCACTAGTAAACCTGCAGATTGAGAGCAAGGTGCTCTGTTAGGGACATAAGGTACAATCAGATCTCTGATATAAGATGGAGCTTGGCCATTTAATGCTTTATATGTGAGGAAGAGGATTTTAAATTCTATTCTAGATTTAACAGGAAGCAAGTGAAGAGAAGCTAGGATAGAAGAGATATGATCTCTCTTTAATTTTCATCATGACTCTGGCTGCAGCATTTTGGATCAGCTGAAGGCTTTTAACTACATCTGTGGACTTCCTGATAGTAAAGAATTACAATAGTCCAGCCTTGAAGTAACAAATGCATGGACTAGTTTCTCAGCATCACCCCTGGACAGGAGATTTCAAATTTTTTGCCATATTCCGCAGATGAAACGATGAAACCTTTTTGATATTGGATTTAAATTGCAGGTCCTGAAAAAAATAACACAATATTTTTTTCTTTATTATCTGAGATCAATTTAATCACATCTAAATGAAGTGACTGACTAATCAGCTTCTCTTTTACTCAGTTCAGATTAGGGGTGTAAATAATAATCGTTTTGTATCGATGCATCGATCCAACAGCTGACGATCCGAGGTCCGCAAGAGAATCGATTCATGTTTTTTTTTTTCCTCCGGTCTATTTTTATCCATTTGCTCCTGGGCATAATTCTCTCTCCCGTGCTGCGGTGGCGCTAAACCTATTTTGCCCTCCTGCCGCGCTTCCTGGTTATACTCCTGCAGCAGTGTGTTGCAGTAAGCTTGACACAGACATTTTTAAATTATGCTCAATGTTGAAGCATGGTCTGTGCTATACGCTGTGGGTCTAGATACGGCCGAGGCGGCGAGGAAGTGGGGGCGAATTTAGTCCGACGACGGAGGGACATGAGGGCCAGGTGGAAAAAGGGTCCCCGCATTCTCGCGCACCTGAGCGTCTCTCAAGGGGGCGGGGACGTCTGGAGCTGAGGTATTGGATTGCACTCATTGCACTGATTATGTGCAGTATTTTTTGATGCAACTTTTCTATTTCTGTTATTTGCTGTTGTGTCTAAAAAAAATAAAAATGCTTAACGATATTACAGTTTTCATTGATTTATTTCAAACTTGAAACTTTGTTTAGCCTGTAAGGTGTAAAAAAATAAAAAATAAAAATTAATCGATTAATCGAATACTCGAATCGTGGTTTATTCTTGAGTATCGAAAATAATCGAATCGTTGGGTCAGGAAATCAATACTGAATCGAATCGCCATGATGAATGTGATTTACACCCCTACTTCAGATGCTGCCTCGCCTTTCAGAGAGGAACCAATCATATTTAGAGGGGTGCCAATGATCTTGTTTTCAATTCAACCAGTATAATTTATAAAGAAGCCCATAAAATCATTACTTTGAAGAGCAGGGGGAATTAATAGTTCAAGACAGCTATGGCTCTGGGTGAGTTTGGCAGCAGGCATTAAAAGAAATCTAGGATTATTCTTATTCTCCTCTATTAATGCTGCTTTTGTTTTATGAAGTGTCATTCTGTTGTATGTTAAATCTAAAATTATAAATGAGTACTTGAAGAGAATGAAAAAGAAATAAACCAATTTAATTGTTGATGCTTGCTATGTTTAAGGACATTTACCAAAAAACTCAAATTTTTTATGTATATCGAAATGGAATTGTGCTATCAAACTATAATGAAATGCACGAAAAACAAAAAATACAAACAAACTAAGAAAGAACTAAGAAATAAAAGGCTCAAACTGCTTCCATATAGTATTATGGTATTATCCAAGTATTATATTGTATTTATGATTCTTATTTTTATGATTATTGAATTTAATACTACATTTATATATTTAGCTCTTTACACTGGCTACCAGGTTAACCAAAGTGCCTTAAAATGAGTTGAGAACTCTTAAGCCCTTGAGCAACAAGGAATAAAATGGCGTTAAGGTAAAATAAAACGACAAAATGTCACATTACTTTGTAATAAACTGGATTAATTCCTTAGTCTTGTTTAAAGGAGTCATGAAGTAATACATTTTATTTCACCTGGGTGTTTATTCTATGAACTTGAATAAACACCTCTTTTACAATCCACTTTTGAGTTAAATATTAAAACTCCATTCAAAGTTGCAGAACGTTGTTCCATTTATAGAATGAAAAGAAGAGCGTATATGTAGGGTGGGACAGAGATTAAATAATCTGCAGGTTTTAGTGGTGAGGCAGCCTTTAACTAAATGATCTGTCTACCACTGTACTTTTAAAAGCTCAAGCTTGTAGACGGTTATGGTCTCATACCCTACTTAATTATTTGCCACAATGTTTATATTAGGTAAAAGTTCATTTTCTGTGACAAAAAAACCCGAACAAAGCATATCCAATGCAAAGGCAGTGTAACTAACTCAGCATTTCATGATTAAGGAAGTTTAAAAAGAAGAACATGAACTTCCTTCAAAAAAAGGCTAATTGCAAAATCCTCTGCACTGCCACAGCACTGATATTTTTCTTTTCCCATGAAGACAACTGTTAATTTAAATAGGTAACGCTGTTATTCATACTGAAAAATATGGTTAATGTTTGTAAATATATAAAGCTTTTTGGACTTTTCATTTGCATTGCTTTATTTATGGGTTTTCTATAGTTCTTTTAAATTGATTGGTTTTAAATGAATGTATATTGGCTGGGAGGCAGTAAATGAATGGCGCGTTGGGACTAATGAAATCCTCTAACTCTGACCAGTTTTTACGAACACAGCAGCTGACGCTTCATGCTTTTAAGTGAGAGATTTAATTAACTCCTGGATCTGATATAAAAATCCTATGTTTATAAACCTCTTTGTTGATCAGGTTGAAAATGGCAATTGTGAATCCATTTTATGACCAGCGTACACATTTCCAGTCTGAAAATGGAAAAATTAGATTGTATTCACTCACTGTAAATGCTACCATTCAGTGCCACTCTAAGCAAACATTAAATCTCCTTCTATTGCTATGCAGACAAGTTATCAACTCTACATCCCTTCTCAAAAAAGTAAGGCCTGCAAAACATTACACTGGGCATTCCCAATGCCCAAAATTCATGGAAGGGATTTATCAGTTTATCAGTCTTATTCAGCAAAAACTGTGCTGTACTTTGTGAACCTTCTTGCCTCCACTTCCCCCCATAGATACTGATAATGCCAATTGGATGAAATACCTCTTGCAAGTCGTATTTTTGTGACTGCACTTTTTCTACTTTAAAACCACAGGCCGTTGGAGCCTGTTTTTCCAGGTATCATTGGCAATTACAAGTCCTTCCTTTTACTCTTAGACTTTTAGAAACTGAATCCTGCAACAAGTCTGTTCTTGCCCTTTTTTTCTTCTCTACAGCTGGATAACGATGTGAATGTGAAAAGAAGGCCATATCACAACAGTCTTGGCTTTCTGTGCTCGAGGAGCATCTCTCCAGCCAAGATAATTTAAAGTGCATCACTACTGCAGTTTGTCAAATGCTATCTAGCGGCTTTATGACCAACACACTATTCTAACTGTAAAACATTGTACTGGCATCAGTCAGGGAAACTTGACAGAGTTTTTGAGATCTGAATACATTGTTATAACATTATTATCTCTTATTTTCTGACTTTTTACACTCCAAGCAGGTTGTTGATGTCAGGTAAAGTTAATTTGTTTTGTTGTACTTAGGAGCAAAGTAAACCTCAAAAAAAGGTTTGGTTATTTTTGCTGTTTTTCCACCTTAACTTCGGAACGATATGTTTTTTTTTAAACCATAGGAGAACTTGGTAGATCTTTCATTCATATATTTTGTTTGGTTGGTGTATTTTTTTTGCAAATCGTTTAATCTGTCGATTATATTTTCGATTAATCGATTAATAATCGGATAGCCAAAGGTTTCTTAAAGAGGCTTTTTGCTAAATTAAAGCATTTGTTAAAAACATTTCCACTTTGAGGAGTTCTGGATAGAGCATATTGACAGACCAAAACAATTTATATCTTAAATGCAAAATGTTTACATATTTTTTTTTTTTTACAATTTAGGTATATTTACTGCTCAAAGCGGGTTTCTGTGTCAGCTAAAGGCGTGTTTTACAGTCTCTATACTCCAGTTAACGATGAAACGATTACTAAGTTAGTTGATGATTATTTCAATAATTGATTAATCTGATGAAATGTTTTAGCCCTAATATTTTTAATGTGTTTTTTTGTTTGATATATGCATGGTTTCACTTGGTCTTTAGCTTTGAAGCCATTTATTATTATTTATTTATCTTTTATATCTTCAATGAAGATGACAAAATATACTGTATTTATCTGAATTGGTATGTTTTTCCCTCCTCTGGAAACCACCAAAGCCTATTTCTGGTCATCATGACCTTTTTAAATAAAGTTAACCTAAACCATGCCTAAGGCTTTTAATTATCTATTTATTTGCTTTCGCACACGTCAGTACTGAGGTATTTACTCAACCAAGAAGTGACATAAGCGAAAGTATTTTCCGTTTCTTCATTTTGAAAGTGTTTATTTAAACAATGCTTTAAATGATAAGTAAAGGTTGATGCATTTCATTTTTGGGGCTCCATAGGATTATTTTTCTCTAAAGCTAACAGTGCCTACTAATACTAGAAAGAATTTAAGTTATTGATAATACGTTGTTTAATATAAGCAATTTGAAAAAGAATAATTAAAGAAATCAACATCTGATTGTACAGCTATTATTTAAAAAAATTACAATATGAGCCAATTGTATTTTATCTACAATAGAAAAATACCTTGTTTTTTATTTTTTGTTAATATACCCTTGAAATTGCAGACTCGCCCAAATTGTTGTTATGGCAAGCATAGTTTGGCATCTTGCAGCTTACAAGCCACATCTACAGTATTACTCCAAATGTTCTCAATCAGGCTACATGAAATTGATCGGCAATCACACATGCATGAGGTGTGAATTCTGCACCTTAATCGAAAAATGTTGCTTTTCTTGAAGAAGACTGTTTAATTTCAGGGCGAGGTCTTTTGTTTCCTATGTCAGCTGCCTTGTGTAGACAGGCTTGTAAGCTGCATCATAAATGCAAAGAAATGCAGGTTATTCAGAGTTTCCAGCTCATTTTATACAATAATCTCAGTATTTTATACAGCATAAAGGCTCAATTTGAAAAGTAAGTTGAGGGTTATTTCTCTTTTATTTCAATTGCAGATATAATAAAGGTACAATAAAACAAAAATTTTTTTTTGATGTTTTTCTCAAAATGCTTGAGGTCATGGTACACTTTTATCAGTGTTTTTTTTTTCAACTTTATTCTTGCACAATTTTGGCCACATTGGTGTCAGTGGGACAATGTTTTGACAGCTTGTGAATTAAAGGATGAATTAAATTTTCTTAGTTTTTTTTATATGCCTTTGTAAGCCAGAATGATCAACCTGTGTCTCTTTGACTGCTCTCTTGCAATATTGACTAAATAATATATAAATGTTTTTTTTTTTTTTTTATCTCCCACTGTATGTATTCAAAATCTACGCATTTCTATTCATGGGATTTAAAAATGCCATCATTTTGATTGTTTTATTTAAACTTAAAAATATAAATTCATCAGAATTATCTGCCAGTTTCGGACCCTTTCAGTGTAATGAGGTAGAGATATTTAAAGGGCCAAACAGTATTTATACTAGCAGGGCTTTAAATCCTTTCCTAGAGAATAGTTGGCTTTACTAATGTGTTGCACTCCTTTAGTTTCCACACTGTCCAGATTTTTGTTTACCACTAAATATTCTAAAAACACATTTGTATTTGTTTGGGTAAGCAGTGGAAATGTATAGAAATAATTGGACCTGCACATCAGGGATACCAATTAAGTTTTGTCCGTATCTGACTTTTAACACATGTTGGAGCCATCATGCTGATGTTTGCAAACATCAAAGGGAAAACGGGACCTCAACCTTTGAGTTTTATCAGAAATCTTGATGATCTATTATAAAGCTGTTTGAAAAACTGCCTGTGTTGGTTGGTCAACCAACCAGGCAGGGGTTGGGGGGACATCATATGCTGGGAAAAAATAGGGTTTGGATGATGTTGGGTTGAGATTCAGAATTGTTTTGTTTCCACTAATCCACTCCTTCGCCTTCTGTAGCTCAGGGTGATATCAGTAAATCACTCTGTTTGTAGATGTGTTCTCATAACTAACTAGACCATATGCACTGTGCAATACCACTAGCAGCAAACATTAAGTTTGCTATATTTTCATTGTTGTGAAACAGGATTATTTATAAGCATGTTTCACTGATCAAATTATATTGTCCTTTAAGTTAAGGTCACCTTCCAAGGTGCATGATTGCAATATAAAAGCTCATTTTTGACAGCTATGTTTATTCTGAAACTTAAGTGGGAAAAAAAAATATTAGATTGGGCTGGGAAAAAAATTACTTAGATAAGCCATATCCCCCAGCCCTGCTTGCAAAGAGCAGTACATAAAAGATCACCAACATTGAAGGTAAATTGTGCTGTTTTGCTTTTTGCCCTTTTGGTTAGAGAAATGTGGAATAAGTGAGTAGGTTGTTGTGCCTTGAAGGAAAAAGGTGAACACTGTTTGAAAATATCAGTTTGGGTGAGGCTGTAAGGGTGAGAAGGCAGTGGTGGATCTACAAGACAGAACTTACCATCTTTCTTTAGTTTTCCTTGTTAATTCTAAGGAACCCGTTAACAGGATCTATTTTAACTGTTGCATGTTGAGGCGTGATGGCTGATTATGATTATGCATCAGTCTGTGGCATGTATCCTGGTACTCATCCAAGATGGAGGAATCTCCCGGCTGTCCTCCTGTCCATGTGAAACTGTTGGCCTGCTGTTATCCTGGCGGCTCATTGCGGAGATCTTTTATTTGGACGTTGACTCCGATTGGCTGTCGATGGCGTCAGTCAGATAAACCGGGGTGGCGTGCGGCACCTCGACTGTAGGGCTCAGCCTGGTTGCTAGGAAACAGACCAAAGACCCCCCTCGCCAGGTCACAGGGCCTGTCTTTCGGTTATGTGCATGTGTTTGTCTACATGTGCAGCTGTGTGAGTGACGAAGCAGATTTATAACTCGAAAGCTTTAAAGTGGAACCGCAGTGTTACACTGTGTTCTGTTGCTCTAGCTTTCTCTGGCATGCTGCAGGCACACAAGTGAGTCTCCGCCCCCTCATGTCGCCTCAAACCCAGCTGTGCCCACATCTCCTTCACACTCACACGGATTCCCAGCCCTTCTCATCCGAGGAAGCTCACTGGAAATGATGCATTCCCTCACCGTCCTTTATCCTACACATCAGATAAAATGCATGTGATGCTTATACATGTCCAGACCTGTTCTAACTCAAACCCCTTAAATCATCTCTGAGCCCAGTGAGTGCATTGGAGCTCTGTTTGAGCTGAAACTCCTGGACCTTTTCCAAGTTCAGGTTTTTTTGGATTGCAATTGGACAATGCACATTAGTGAGCATGGGTACATCCTGAAAATGTACCAGATTTGACCTTGCAGGCTAATATTTAGCTGAAGTCCCCAGGCAGGCAGATGGCATAACACATCAGATATATTAATAAAATGTGCAAACGCATAGATGGAGACAAACAAACGTAAAAGATAATAGTCTAGTGATTAAATAAAAAAAGGAAACATTTTATTTCAACACACATTTTATAGATTATGTGCATTTCTTTCTACTGTTCTTGATGAATATAATATAACATTAGAACTAATGAAAACCCCAAATTTAGCGTTTCAGCAAATTAGGCTTATTATTAGCATGATAAATTATGATTTTTAATTCATAAATATCAAAGACCTTGTCCATACACTAAACAGTGGTTGAGGGAATTCTTGGTAGGGTCTCCTTTTGCATGAATTATTGCATCATAGTGGTGATCGGCCTGGGTCACTATTGAAGTGTAATGGAAGCCCAAGTTGCTTTGAAAATGGCCTTCAGATGTTAGCTGGTTCTGGTGTCTCAACTTCTTCTTGACAATACCAAATATAGCGATTCTCTAAAGTATACCCCTTGATCTTTTCCACATTATATCATATTACAACCACAAACAAACATAGTTTATTGGAATCTCATATGAAAGACCAACACAAAGTGGTGTACAGGTGCTGGTCATAAAATTAGAATATCATGAAAAAGTAGATTGATTTCAGTAATTCCATTTAAAAAGTGAAACTTGTATATTATATTCATACATTACATACAAACTCATATATTTCAGATGTTTATTTTGTTTAATTTTGATGATTACAAATGACAACAAATGAAAATCCCAAATTCATCATATCAGAAAATTAGAATATTACTGAAGACCAATAAAAACAAAGGATTTATAGAAATGTTGGCCAACTGAAAAGTATGAACATGAAAAGTATGAGCATGTACAGCACTCAGTATTTAGTTGGGCCTCCTTTGGCCTGTATTACTGCAGCAATGCGGCGTGGCATGGAGTCGATCAGTCTGTGGCACTGCTCAGGTGTTATGATAGCCCAGGTTGCTCTAATAGTGGTTTTTAGCTCTTCTGAATTGTTGGGTCTGGTGTATTGCATCTTCTTCTTCACAATACCCCATAGATTTTCTATGGGGTTAAGGTCAGGAGAGTTTGCTGGCCAATTAAGAACAGGGATACCATGGTCCTTCAACCAGGTACTGGTAGCTTTGGCACTGTGTGCAGGTGCCAAGTCCTGTTGGAAAATGAAATCTGCATCTCCAAAAAGTTGGTCAGCTACAGGAAGCATGAAGTGCTCTAAAACTTCCTGGTATGTGGCTGCGTTGACCCTGGACCTCAGAAAACACAATGGACCAACACCAGCAGATGACATGGCACCCCAAACCATCACTGACTGTGGAAACTTTACACTGGACTTCAAACAACGTGGATGAAGTGCCTCTCTTCTTTTCCTCCAGACTCTGGGACCTTGATTTCCAAAGGAAATGCAAAATTTACTTTCATCAGAGAACATGACTTTGGACCACTCACCAGCAGTCCAGTCCTGTTTCTCTTTAGCCCAGGCAAGACGCTTCTGACGCTGTCTGTGGTTCAAGAGTGGCTTGACACAAGGAATGCGACAGCAGAAACCCATGTCTTTCATACGTCTGTGTGTGGTGGTTCTTGAAGCACTCACTCCAGCTGCAGTCCACTCTTTGTGAATCTCCCCCACATTTTTGAATGGGTTTTGTTTCACAATCCTCTCCAGGGTGCGGTTATCTCTCTTGCTTGTACACTTTTTTCGACCACATCTTTTCCTTCCCTTCGCCTCTCTATTAATGTGCTTGGACACTGAGCTCTGTGAACAGCCAGCCTCTTTAGCGATGACCTTTTGTGTCTTGCCCTCCTTGTGCAAGGTGTCGATGGTCGTCTTTTGGACAACTGTCAAGTCAGCAGTCTTCCCCATGATTGTGTAGCCTATAGAACTAGACTGAAAGACCATTTAAAGGCTTTTGCAGGTGGTTTGAGTTAATTAGCTGATTAGAGTGTGGCACCAGGGGCCATCAATTTTGAACCTTTTCACAATATTCTAATTTTCTGATATGATGAATTTGAGATTTTCATTTGTTGTCATTTGTAATCATCAAAATTAAACAAAATAAACATCTGAAATATATGAGTTTGTATGTAATGTATGAATATAATATACAAGTTTCACTTTTTAAATGGAATTACTGAAATCAATCTACTTTTTCATGATATTCTAATTTTATGACCAGCACCTGTACATTTTTGAAATAGAAATAAAATCAAGTTATTTAAAATATTTTTACAATTAAAGGATTGTAAAAAGCAACCAATTGACTTCAGAAGTTGCCTTAATATAATGTCAGTGCATAGTATAACCCTGCAGAGGTTGGTTCAGAAAATGCTTGGGAGCGGACAGCATCATGAGATCAAAGGAACACACCAGACAGGTCAAGGGTATAGTTGTGGAGACGCCTAAAGCAGTTTAGTCAATATTCAGTAATAGGTGAATAAAATGATTTAGCAAGCTTTGAAAATCTCATGGAGCACAGTTCAATGCATCATCTGGAAATGGAAAGATTACGGTAAAGTGGCAAGATTTCTGAAATCAAACCTGGCAACATTTCTAGCTCATACATATAAAAAAAGAACAAGACATCTCAAGTGTAAAATCCAGGAATGTGCCTCTCCGCACTTTTGGTATTTCTTAAGATGAATAAAATTAATAAATCGTTAGTGTTATGAATAGAAATCTAGAACTCTGGGTTTTGGGGAAGGGGGTTTGTGTGTGAGTAGAGGGGTAAAGGGTGGTTACCAGGGCTTTACAATGTTATGGGGCCTAAACAGCTCTGCTGTCCCCTGAGGGGAGAGTGACATTAGGAAAAGGAAACCCAGAAAAGTAAATACAAATATTTATCCAACATTTAGCCTATGCCTGAAGCTGTCTGTGGAGACAGAGTTCCCTCACTTCTGCAATAAGGAGCAACAAATTCTCATTCTGTTCACATCTACATACCATAGAAAATTAGATTTTCCTGGGTTAACATGGATAAAAAACAAGTAACGGTCAAAGCCTGTAGATAAAGATGATATATGTTTATTACTGTCAAATGACCTCATCATCGGCCTCTGCATCTCAAAGAAGTAGATTATTGCGATCCATGCACAGCTCCACTACTTCCTGAACTGCAGCAGCTCCTTTGTTTCCCGTCTTTCATTACTGGACAAGCTGATTAATCCAGGTGTGTTAGGCTGGTCACTGAGATCAGACACACCTGGATTAATCAGTTAGGGTTAGGGTTAGGGTTAGGGTAACGATAGAGACAAGTTTGTGTGTGTATGTGTGTGTGTATAGGTTTTATATATCCAAACTGAGTGGTAGAAAAGTTGACTTAAGCTTGGAAGTTTATGCCAAGAAAACACAATTGTAGATCAGCAAATCAACTTATAATATCTCTATTTATCATAACTATCTCAGAGTATAAAAAAGGTCGACAATCAGTTCTAAAGCATCTTTAGACAAACCCTTGTTGATCCCTGCAGAACCACCGAACCAGATGAGCGTCTTTTAAGGAGTTTTCCATCATTCTGTCCTTTTTACTCATGACATCTGCAACCCTTTGTCTTTTCTTACTTTTTGTTGATTAGCTTAGTTTATGTCACGTTTTGGGTCCTCCTCTTTAAAACAAAACAGATCAAAGCCTTATTTTTCTTTTTTTATCCTAGGCTCGAACCAAACATTTATCACAAGAATCAGACCAATCCAATTGAGATGAGCTAATTAACACACTTACCATAAGACAGGGCAGCTCCCCATCATTTGTGACTGGGTTCTGTTTAAAAAGTGGTGCAGTCTGTACTCTGTACTGTAATAACACTTTATAACATTTTCCCTCTCATTCATAAAGCAATAAAATCAGGGACATTTCCAGGTACAGGTGGTCCAAAACGTGGACTGTCCCCAGAAATCGGGGACATCTCGTCATTGTAGAGTCATGTACAGCTATAAAGCATCATGCTCTGGTGGTGCTTCTCTTTAGCAGGAACTGGGAAGAAGGTCAGAGGTGATGGGAAGATGGATGGAGCCCAAAACAGGGCAATCTAGGAAGACAACCTGTCGGCAACACTGTGGACAACGACCCTTAATGTTAGGGATGGGCATTTATCTAATCTTGTTTATCATTATCGTGATAGGTTGCTCGTTTTTAAATGATCTTCTAATAGATGAATTAAAATCAATAATGAATAAAAAAATCCAGAAAATAGGTGAATTGGGAGATTTTTTTCAAACTATTTTTGTTACTTTTCTTTCATTTGTATCCATTGAGGCACTGATTGATTCTAAGAATATGATTAATTTGCAGTTATTGTGAGATGTTTATTGATATAAATCAAAGTACTTTATGTAGCTGGTGTCCTGAAGAAACTGAATTAAATGTGTATATTCTTGAAGAGTATCATTTGTGATTGTAGAGCTGTGTTTGCTGTGGTAAGAAGTCACAGAGGTGCCTGAGAGGGACTGCAAAGAAGTCATGTTTTTTTTTTTTATGATAACTATTATCATTATTACGATAATATTAGCCATTATCGTGATTTTAAATAAATATGGCCCAGTCCTTCTAGGCTTTGAATCCTGGGGTTGTGAGTTCAATCCCCCACCCCCACAGACTGCCACTCTGGGTCCCTGAGCAAGACCCTTAACCCCACACTGCTCCCCGGGCGCTGCACAATGGCAGCCCACTGCTCCCCAACGGGATGGGTTAAATGCAGAGAAGTAATTTCCCTCTGGGATTATTAGAGTATATATAAATAAATAAATAAACATAATGTATTAGAATGCCCAGTCAAAGTCCCGGCCTAAACTCAGTCAATAATCTGTAGTAAGATCTGAAAACTGTTGTTTACAAACACCCCACATCTAATCTCACTGAGCTGTTTTGCACATTTCGGCCTCGGGATGTGAAAAACTGGTAGAGAGGCGCGCTAAAAGGCAAAGTATGGACTCAGGGTACTCAGGGCTGAATACTATACTCTTTGTTTTCCTCCACTTTCTGTTGGTATTTCACATAAAACTATATATACATTACAACACAAACACACACACAAATATATATATATTTATATCTATAAGGGGTGGAACGGTTCACAAAATCCATGGTTCATTTTTTTTTTTTTTTATGAAATTAATTTAAAAAAATAAAATAATGAATTGTAATTATTTTTAATGATTCGCGGAAACCATGGATCATTTCCGCATGTTTTGCTGCTTTAAATTGAATCCTCTCGCGCATGCCCTCTACGATCTCCAAGGAAGTCAGAGCGGAGCGGACGGGAGCCACAGTGGAGGCTGTAGGCTTTGGTTTGTGCAGCCGGTCTGGAGCGCAGCGGGGCGGAGCGGGGGTTACTGACGGAGTATGTGGGATTTCGGGGTTAGCATGACATGTTGGTCATGTTGCTGTTAGCATAAACAAAACGTGTTGCACAATGCTTGCACACTGTTGCACTTTTATCCACAACTTTCTTTCCGCCGTCATCGTAGGTCACTCTAAATGCAAAGTGGTTCCATACAGCAGACCTATAAAGTGTTGCTGGCGCGTCTTCCAACTCCTGTTCTTTCCCACTCGCCATACCCACACAGTTCTCCACAACAACTGATTTTTTTCTGCTACACCCGGCTAAGCTTCTTCACTTCTTCTTCTTGTTTACTACTGGTGGTTGGCTTTGGTCGCAGTACCGCCACCTTCTGCTCTGGAGTGTAATCGCTTCGCCTATGAGAAAATGGAGCAGCCCATGAACCGAACGCAACACACGCAAACCGAACCGAGACAGTCGAACCGAACGGTTCTGACGGTTTTCAAAAACCGTTCCATCCCTAATATGTATGTATGTATGTATGTATGTTTGTTGTAATATGACAAGATTTGGGGAAGTTTAGGGGTATGAATACCTTTGAAAGCAAGTGTAGATGATCAATAGTGTTTAGGCCCTGTGGGCATGCTGACCTATCAAGGCCAGTATTACCATATTTATCTAAGCAGGTGATGGAAATTAAAATCGTTACCTATATATATTTTATCAATGGAAGGAAGCATGAAGTTTTCCATAATTTCCTCGTAGACAATTCTGCCTAACTTCAGACTTGATAAAACACCTTGGTTGAAAATCTGTGGATGGCAGCAGATCCCCTAAAGTTGTCACTGGAAACTTTACACCTGAGGTTCCTTTCTTGGAAGTTGCATTTGGATGCCCAAATATAGTATTTTAGTGATGGGCTGATCTGTAGAAAACATTATTCCAGAGGAATGGGCTTTTCTCCAGCTTCCTTCTAGGAAACTTAATTCTGCCATCTTGTTTTTCATTATAGAGCAAAGGTTTACTGTAGTTCCAGCACACCCCATGAATGTTAAACCTGGACAATCTTTGTTTTGTATCGTTTATAGACTTAATTTAGTGACATTCTGCTGATTCTGTCCCTTAGTAGACTAATTAGGCGTCACGGTTTACTTTTTAAAGGTTTCCACCTTTAGGATGATGACTTTTTAGATTGAATGTCAGTTTTTGTCCTCTTGAAGTTTAAGACTGATCCAAACTGAGGAATGTAACATTCATGGTCCAGGTTTTGGATGCAAAGCTTTGATTCTGGCCATAGAATGTGAATTGCAAAATTTCCCCAAACTCTTGAGTGGTTTGGCTTCACAATCCTCTCATTTTGTACCTCCCTGCAAACCCTATACATTTTTCTTTTCACTCCATTTGTTTCTTCAAACCGGTTCTGTATAGTTTTTTTCTTCTTCCACTAAACTTTGATTAATATGCTGTGCATACAGCCCTCAGTGACAGCCAGGTTATTCTGTAAATGATAAACTGGCTTACGTAATCCTTTTCTAGTCTGACTAGGCTAAGCTGCTCAAAGCTTTCACACTTATGAGTCACATTCACTCATCTGCATGGATTAATGCTCACACATTCATACGCTTGTATGATATGGTTGGCCACTTGTGGTTAACATATTGCTCAAGGACACTTTGATGCAATGTCAGAAAATCCATACCCTAACCCTCAGTCATCTTCTCCTATCAGTAGCCGTTTTTCATAACTGTGTGGATTACTTTAAAAGTATCTATTTCAAAATCTTATGCTTTGGTATTCATGTACTGTTAGAAATGTCCATAAATTTGCTCCAAATGCAAATATTGTCACGATGCTGATGAATTAACTAAGAAATATACCAGTAGTAATAGTATAAAAATATTGTAACATTTACTAGCAGTAATATTCTGATTTTATTTTTAGATTAATGCAGCTGCATAATAATTTTTTCCGATAGTAATAAGTTTTAGATTTTACATCACCTGTTTGTTTTTGCACATTAACATTTGAACATCTGATAGTACATCAATATTTGAATAAAAAAAATAAACAATACAGGTCCAAGAATAGAGCCCTGTGGCATTTCTGCAACATAAGAACATTTAAACCCACCGATTAAAGAAAATGTGATCCGTTTTCTTTATTAGTTTCCAAATGTTAGCTTCTTAAAGAAAATCTACGTATCAGTTTCGATATCAGAAACTTATTACCAGTGTTGGTCATTAGTCTCATCTATTTTCCTTTTCTTGGACCAGCTTTCTGTTTTTTCTTTTTTGTTATTTTGCACCCTCTTTATTTTATCCCCTCTGCAGCCTTAAAGCCAATTTGCATTTTGCAGGCATTTCTATAAGCAGAGTACAAACAGCCTGCTAGTCAAATTCACCCCACCGTAGTGCTTTGCCTGTGGTATCTGTTTGAGTTGAATTCAGCTAATGTAACCTGTTCTCACACCTGCACTAATAAGCACAAACGGACACAAACATGAGGTATCTGTTGGTTAACTCCTCCAATCCTGTGGAAAATGTTTGCAGTCACCTTATTAAATCTTAATGAGTAGCTGAATAATTAAAAATAAAGCTGCGTAATGTCACCTGGAGTTGTGTTTTTTTTTTTTTATATATATATATAATTTTTGACAGAAAAAGTAAAGCAGTGATGTCTTAATTCTGAATTCTGCTAGGTGCAAGTCATTGTAGGGTGGAAGTGGTTTAAATCTGCACTGTGCAATGCTGTTTGGTTGGATTTCAGCTTTTATATGAGGCTAAACCGCACTGTCGTGGCTCTAGAGAGGATGGGCTGTCATTGATCTGCCCTGTTTGACTCTACTGGGGTTTCAGGATTGGAATCTTAGTTTGTAGGGTTGTAGTTTATCTACATCTGACCCAGGCTGGAACGAAGTCTCACATGTGTTTCAAATGCTTAGTCAGCTCTGGTTCTAATGCTTAAACCAGTTATTGCAGTTAGATCACAAAGCTATTTTAAAGTCTTGCTGTTTAGCTACACATTTTGTAGGCAATTGATTAATTTCTCAGTTTCTAATAATAAAAAAAAATCATGTGAAAAAGATAAGCAGCCCCCGTTAAATATTCAGGCCTTTCTTAGGAAAGGCAAAGTATTCCATGTCTAATCTCATATCTCTTTTAATGTCAGAAAGATAAATAGCTCTAATTTTAGCTCCCTGCATGTCAGGCCTGTTTGAAGTTACTCCCTCTGCATCTCTTTGACATTAACACCCAGGGGTTTCCATTTGGTAATTATCAGCCAGTTCTTGGTTGATTTGCTGGCATGATGCCCCGCTCCGCTTCCTTTTGGACATCTACTACCCCAATCCCACCATAAAGCCCTACAGATTCCAGATGACCTGCATCCACCTGCCTTGTCCCCTGTGCAGTCCACTTCGATCCAGAAGGTGGCTCAGAAGCCGCCCTGCCAGAACCAGCAGGCTAAAGGTCGGCTCTCTTCTTCTGGCTATAAGGAAGCTCCACTCTGCTTTATGCCTCCTAAATAAACTCTGGACCTCCACCCACGTGCTTCCCTCTCAACTAATAGGATCCTGTGATCTGCAGGTGTCTACAGGCTTTTATCTGTGAAAGAGCTGCTCCTTAAGAAAATGTAAGGATTTTATTGCCTGATTGTAAGTTAGATGTTGGTTGTTACACTCTGGGTCCAAGAGGATCAAGATTTCAGTTTGGCTTATACAACAAATTTACATTAAACTTTGCTTTGATCCCTGAAACATTGACGCTTCCACCTCCATGCATTATAGTTGGAATGAATGACTGCAAAGCAAAACATGTCAAGTATTAAGAAAAAAAAAAAAAAAGACCATACTTAAACATGGCATCTAAAACATGATTCAGAAAACGGCGCCAAAGAATGGGGGGAGACGTTTGCACCGATGTGACAATGGCCGATATCAATATATGATAATACACTTCCTATTTCTGATGTCACCAATGCTTTTTATATTTGTATACACCATTTTGAGATGGTGAAAAAGCAAACCCAGCTAAATATATTAGGTTTAAGGAGGGTAATAGGGGCTGCTCAGTGGCGCAGTGAATAGCAAGAAGGTTCTGGGTTCAATTCCTGGCCCAGGGTCTTTCTGCATGGAGTTTGCATGTTCTCCCTGAGCATGCGTGGGTTCTCTCCGGGTACTCCGGCTTCCTCCCACAGTCCTAAAACGTGACTGTTAGGTTAATTGGCTTCTCTACAGTCCCCTTAGGTGTGAATGTGTGCGTGAATGGTTCTTTGCCATGTTTGTGTCTGTGTTGCCCTGCGATGGACTGGCGACCTGTCCATGGTGTACCCCGCCTCACGCCCATTGACTGCTGGAGACAGGCACCAGCACCCCTCACGACCCGACTTGGGATAAGCGTGCTAGAAAATGGATGGATGGGAGGAGGGTAACAATGCTTCAAAATGCAGATATGAAGCATGATGTTTCTTTTATTTCATGTTGTTTCTTTTCCATTTTGCTGTATTTCCTCTGGTTATTTTGTGAACGCCTGCCTGACTTTTTATGAGAAAATTTCACAAACGTCACTTGATGTGCTTGATGTGCTGTCGGCAGAGTCCTGGAGGATGCCCTGAAGCAAAACTGTGCCTTTTAGATGGAAGTTCCTCACTATATTAGGTCACTGTTTTTACTGTTTTTTTTTTTTTTAGTGCCTACATCTTCAGCACTTTGATTCAATCTGGTTCTCCTGTAACTGGTTGGTTCAAATTTGCCAGCCCTTCCATTTGGACAAACCTTTGAAACTTTGAGGGTAGATGGCATTTTAAAATCTTTGGTTCGAACAAACAGCAGATTTGAGTGTGAACAGTGTGTTTTTTAGTTGTTCGCTTCATTGACAGAGCAGGAGAAAAACCCACCAGATTCAGAGCTTTCCGCTGTTTGGAGCTTCTAATGGGGGAAGTTTCCTGTCTCAGATCTAATGTCATTGGGTTTAATTATGATGCCAAGACTGATAAGATTCCATTTAGGGTAAATTATGCTCAAGCAAAAAGATATTTATAGAAAAACATGTAAAGAGTGTTTTATAAAATGTAAAGCTCATATTCTTTTTCGTATTGTAATGAAGCCCTAGTTGATAATTGCATTTCCCCCCCCCCTTTTCTCCTTAGTGTGCTGTTTTGTGGTCCATAAGCGCTGTCATGAGTTTGTCACTTTTTCCTGCCCGGGGGCTGACAAGGGACCTGCGTCTGACGTAAGTAATGAAAGTTTAGAGAAACACGCACTCCTTGTAAATGTTTATTTCTTTGTTAATTGCCCTTGAAGTCAACGTAAACAAATGACTCATTTTGCAGTAGTGGTATTTAATGCGATATTAGAAGAAATGCTCAATGCTGCAAGGACAAAGTTATGTTATTTGTAAAGCAAAAGAAAATTAACAAACTCGTTCAGATAATTTTTATTCAGTGCGTTATATAAAACAAGCACATCATGTGGAAAGTAGCCCATCTCCTTGAAGATTTTCATATTTTGTCAATAACATTTAGTTTACTAACATTTTGTGTGATGTTTCATCAAAGAACAAGGCATTACAAGGCTGGGAAAAAAAAAAAGCTTTAGGTTTTCTTTAGATGAATAACTTGAAAACAGGAAATGCTTTTGTATTGAACCTCATTCGCTCTTGTACCCTTAAAATAAAATCAATTTAAATATAGAGGTACTAACTCTAGAGGATCTGCAGAGATCCACAGCTCAGGTGGGGGGATCTATTTACAGGACAATCATAATCTCTACATATCTGTTCTTTTTGATAAAAGAGTGGCAGGGATTGACATTAACACCTTCCAACCGCACTAGATGGAGGTGAATTTCAGCTGTGGCAGGAAGCACAGCCACTCAGCCACACTGACCACCTTGAATGGCTGGATTCTATAAAGATTTTCCATAGTAGTTTTCTCAAATAGCGTCTAAAATATTAAACAAATTAATTCCAGATACTACAGCACAACAGCTCCCATGAGCACAGACTTTTCACAGTGTTTACTCATTGGTCGGTTGATGAATGGTGTCACTTTAGACAGGCGATCCCTGTGGAGAACAGCTTGTAAAGTGGTGGGGGCAATAATGCCGTGGTGCATTCAAGGAGTTGGAAAGAAAATCCGACAATGGAACGAATGATAGAGAAGACAAAGAAAAATATTCCACTGTTTAACGCTAAGTGGAAAACATCAGGTGAGGAAGGATTGTTCTCTGAACCTGAAGAGAGTGTCATGCACTGCACTGACTATTTCGCCAAATTTTCTACATTTTTATTCTCATGCAGGTTTATTTTTTCTTTGTTCTCTTCTGTGTCAGTATGCACTGTAGATGAATATTAAAACTCATGTTATTAGTTTTCTTCCAGTTTACTTTTTATCTTTTAACTTGTCTATTTTCCTGCACCACTTTTAGGATTCAGTAAGAAATCACAGTTTTTTTTGTTTTTGTTTTGTTTTTTTACTTTGTTCACTGTATATTTCATATAAAAGGAGCTTCACACAGATCCTTATCGTACCCGGATAATTATTAAACATTTTATGTAGAATGTGTACAAGGGTCATTTACTTTTAAAAAGTTGTAAATCTAGTTCAACTACACTTCAGCATGGCAGCTTTAATCATATTAAATGGAAATTCTAACAACAAACTTGTGGCTGGTAACTGAAAAAATGCTTGCACTGTTAACTGGTCTTCAAAAATAATTCATGTCAAGCCCTGATTTCAGTAAAATATAAAACCACAGGAAGTCCGGTTAGTAGTTTACCATAAGTCACACAAGGGACATTTGATGTCACTGGTGAAATCAGAGCCTTGCATATTGCCAGATCCTCATTGTGAAGCGTGGTGGCAGCAACATTCTGAATATTTCTGGTTAAAATGGCTTAAATGATGTTTGAATAAAAAAAGGCCACCATTAAAGGTCCCATATTATGCAAAATTTACTTTATTAAAAAAATCCAAAAGTAATATTTGTCTATTTTCCCTTCTCTCACTGCCTTGTTCTACCTCTTAATTAATGTATGCTCAAAATGTTCTGTTTAAAAAAGCATACTCTTTATTTTTATTTATTTACTTATTTTTAACAGTGTCCTGTCTGGCAATGTGGCAATAAGAATAATTGTCTTGATGCCAAAAAGAGCCCAACAGATTTTACTTTCACAAGTGTAGCAATAGGGCTATCGCATAGTGTTCTGCTTGATTTATGTATATAAATTGCTTTATTATAATTATGCAGGGAGTTTTACAGATTATATGGACACTGTAATGTAAGTAGAATAAGAAAGGAAAAACAGAAAAGGAGAAAAGATGAAAGAAAGAGGAGATAAAAGGGAGATAACAATAAAAAGCATACCCTTTATGAGGTCATTTGGGGAAACAACAACTCCACCCCCTCTCCCTAAGCACCCATCTAGCAGGCACTATCTCTCTGCTCATTGACATAGGCTGTCTGAACGTCCACCCTAAACCCTAAATCCCTCACTCACTATATAGAGCCTGGACCATATACAGGTGCTGGTCATAAAATTAGAATATCATGAAAAAGTAGATTGATTTCAGTAATTCCATTTAAAAAGTGAAACTTGTATATTATATTCATACATTACATACAAACTCATATATTTCAGATGTTTATTTTGTTTAATTTTGATGATTACAAATGACAACAAATGAAAATCTCAAATTCATCATATCAGAAAATTAGAATATTACTGAAGACCAATAAAAACAAAGGATTTATAGAAATGTTGGCCAACTGAAAAGTATGAACATGAAAAGTATGAGCATGTACAGCACTCAGTATTTAGTTGGGCCTCCTTTGGCCTGTATTACTGCAGCAATGCGGCGTGGCATGGAGTCGATCAGTCTGTGGCACTGCTCAGGTGTTATGATAGCCCAGGTTGCTCTAATAGTGGCTTTTAGCTCTTCTGAATTGTTGGGTCTGGTGTATTGCATCTTCTTCTTCACAATACCCCATAGATTTTCTATGGGGTTAAGGTCAGGAGAGTTTGCTGGCCAATTAAGAACAGGGATACCATGGTCCTTCAACCAGGTACTGGTAGCTTTGGCACTGTGTGCAGGTGCCAAGTCCTGTTGGAAAATGAAATCTGCATCTCCAAAAAGTTGGTCAGCTGCAGGAAGCATGAAGTGCTCTAAAACTTCCTGGTATGTGGCTGCGTTGACCCTGGACCTCAGAAAACACAATGGACCAACACCAGCAGATGACATGGCACCCCAAACCATCACTGACTGTGGAAACTTTACACTGGACTTCAAGCAACGTGGATGAAGTGCCTCTCTTCTTTTCCTCCAGACTCTGGGACCTTGATTTCCAAAGGAAATGCAAAATTTACTTTCATCAGAGAACATGACTTTGGACCACTCACCAGCAGTCCAGTCCTGTTTCTCTTTAGCCCAGGCAAGACGCTTCTGAGGCTGTCTGTGGTTCAAGAGTGGCTTGACACAAGGAATGCGACAGCAGAAACCCATGTCTTTCATACGTCTGTGTGTGGTGGTTCTTGAAGCACTCACTCCAGCTGCAGTCCACTCTTTGTGAATCTCCCCCACATTTTTGAATGGGTTTTGTTTCACAATCCTCTCCAGGGTGCGGTTATCTCTCTTGCTTGTACACTTTTTTCGACCACATCTTTTCCTTCCCTTCGCCTCTCTATTAATGTGCTTGGACACTGAGCTCTGTGAACAGCCAGCCTCTTTAGCGATGACCTTTTGTGTCTTGCCCTCCTTGTGCAAGGTGTCGATGGTCGTCTTTTGGACAACTGTCAAGTCAGCAGTCTTCCCCATGATTGTGTAGCCTATAGAACTAGACTGAAAGACCATTTAAAGGCTTTTGCAGGTGGTTTGAGTTAATTAGCTGATTAGAGTGTGGCACCAGGGGCCATCAATTTTGAACCTTTTCACAATATTCTAATTTTCTGATATGATGAATTTGAGATTTTCATTTGTTGTCATTTGTAATCATCAAAATTAAGCAAAATAAACATCTGAAATATATGAGTTTGTATGTAATGTATGAATATAATATACAAGTTTCACTTTTTAAATGGAATTACTGAAATCAATCTACTTTTTCATGATATTCTAATTTTATGACCAGCACCTGTAGTGGGCTTTATAGAGAACTCAGTTTTGTGTTTCTTATGTGTTGCCATCTCTTACAAGCTGCTCAGATAAGTCTCCAGCAGCCCATTGGTCAAGCTTCCCCTTTATCTTTAGTATCGTTCCACGCTCTAAACAGCCATCTTTACAAACTCTGACTGGTTGTCATGGTTGTGGGTTGTAAGGGGGGGTTTTATGGGCGTGGCATCGAAGGGCTTGTTTAGAAGAGGGCTGAATGAGATTTTTGGGTCATGTGAGAGGAAGTTTCCTGCACAGACAGCAAAAACATGCTCCGAGGGTCGTATTGTTAATATTTTTTATTTTTAAATGTAGAATAATTTGAGACCTTTAAATAAAATCTATTATTGGCACCAAATGCCTTGCGACTGGAACAGACAAATAGAAAGATAGACGAATAGATGGCTAGCCAGCCCTAGACTGAAATCAGGGGTGTCCCATCCCCTGTCCTCCAGGACTAGTTACAGCTTGTGTCCTGTTTGTTTTAGTCTATGTGCTCCAACTCAGCAGATCTGTATGGCTGCATTGCCTCCTCACTATGTCATAAAGCTAACATTCATAAATTTATGGGGGTGTGTTAAACCGGAACGTTTGTAAAACATGCAGGACCGACATTAAGTACAGCTGGTAAAGATTAAACAATCTTCAAGTGCAGGCTTAAATACAACTGTCGGTGGGGGTTGAACATAACGGCATGCATCACCTCTGAGATGGAGATATATATATGTATATATATATATATATATATATATATATATACACTATATTGCCAAAAGTATTTGCTCACCCATCCAAATTATTGGAATCAGGTGTTCCAATCACTTCCATGGCCACAGGTGTATAAATTCAAGCACCTAGGCATGCAGACTGTTTTTACAAACATTTGTGAAAGAATGGGTCGCTCTCAGGAGCTCAGTGAATTCCAGCGTGGAACTGTGATAGGATGCCACCTGTGCAACAAATCCAGTCGTGAAATTTCCTCGCTCCTAAATATTCCACAGTCAACT
This sequence comes from Cyprinodon tularosa, assembly GCF_016077235.1. Classification (NCBI taxonomy): domain Eukaryota; kingdom Metazoa; phylum Chordata; class Actinopteri; order Cyprinodontiformes; family Cyprinodontidae; genus Cyprinodon; species Cyprinodon tularosa. The sequence goes on along the minus strand of NW_024038778.1, from coordinate 240,486 downwards.
GTCAGCTGTATTATAAGAAAATGGAAGTGTTTGGGAACGACAGCAACTCAGCCACGAAGAGGTAGGCCACGTAAACTGACGGAGCGGGGTCAGCGGATGCTGACGCGCATAGTGCGAAGAGGTCGCCAACTTTCTGCAGAGTCAATCACTACAGACCTCCAAACTTCATGTGGCCTTCAGATTAGCTCAAGAACAGTGCGCAGAGAGCTTCATGGAATGGGTTTCCATGGTCGAGCAGCTGCATCCAAGCCATACATCACCAAGTGCAATGCAAAGCGTCGGATGCGGTGGTGTAAAGCACGCCGCCACTGGACTCTAGAGCAGTGGAGACGCGTTCTCTGGAGTGACGAATCGCGCTTCTCCATCTGGCAATCTGATGGACGGGTCTGGGTTTGGCGGTTGCCAGGAGAACGGTACTTGTCTGACTGCATTGTGCCAAGTGTAAAGTTTGGTGGAGGGGGGATTATGGTGTGGGGTTGTTTTTCA